>NC_134413.1:14507116-15720353 GCF_038048845.1 Mixophyes fleayi
ATTCAACCTGTCATTTCCAACATTTATTAACAGTCAGTTAAACTTATAAAATATTTCTAGCAACCTGAATTTTGTTACTGACACATCAATGTGTAACTCCAACATTTCTCCAAAAATGTACAGCAAACCTAGGATACATGTTCAGGAATGTAGGACAAATATCATATTGTAATGTCATAAGTCTCTTATTATACTGATTTCTGTTCTGTATTGAGCTGTCAAATGTTTGCTGTCACTAAAACCACAATGAGGGACCAATGAGACCTTTCACTTCAAAGTTTTATAGGGAACTAAAAATATATTAGAGAACGACTCAATAAAATACACATACATTAATAATGTCATTAATTAACTGTTATGAACTCAGGTCACAGAATGCAATTAAATGATCTTATTATTTGGCTGCACTAACTCAATAGCAATTGTAAAGCGCTACGGAATTTGCTGGCGCTATATAAATAAATGATGATGATGATAGCAATAACTCATAATTGAGTCAAGCACATTAAACAGAATGATGCAAACGTGACTTTTATTAAAGTAAAATATATAAATAATAAACGCATGTGGCAGCACCAGAAAATTGGAATATTTAGAATGGCTATGATTCTGCACAATAGACATAGTGCATGCAGTGTACTAAGAGTATCTTGTTATAAGGAAATGACAACATACAATGTAGTAAATATACATACTTTAAGATAAGGTTACACACAGCAATGCATTGTGATGTACATAATATACAGTTATAGCAGTCTCTCCCCTACACAGGGCACTGCACATTCCCAGCAGTCTCTCACCTGCACAGGGCACTGCACACTCCTGGCAGTCTCTCACCTGCACAGGGCACTGCACACTCCTGGCAGTCTCTCACCTGCACTGCACACTCCTGGCAGTCTCTCACCTGCACAGGGCACTGCACACTCCTGGCAGTCTCTCACCTGCACAGGGCACTGCACACTCCTGGCAGTCTCTCACCTGCACTGCACACTCCTGGCAGTCTCTCACCTGCACTGTACACTCCTGGCAGTCTCTCACCTGCACAGGGCACTGCACACTCCTGGCAGTCTCTCACCTGCACAGGGCACTGTACACTACTGGCAGTCTCTCACCTGCACAGGACACTGCAGTCAGTCTCTCTCTCTCTCTTCCACTGACTCTTCTGCTCACAGACAGAGGACTGCACTACCCAGCCTGGCCGTCTCCACAGCAACATTAGACCCGCCTTCGGAACACGCAGCCAATCAGCGGCTGCTGCCTCTCTCCCGCCTCTGGGGTAACATTCTGTTCTGTAACTCAGCCAGTTTCCCCTCAGTATGAGGCATCCTGTGATGCTGGTCACACATGTGTGTATGTGCTGTAGGTCCACTGGTAACATGGACAGGTGTGCTGCTGGTTACACATGTATGTGCTGCAGGTCATACATATATGTGTTGCTGGTAACATGGACAGGTGTGCTGCTGCTTGGGTGTTCCAGTTTTCTACCATTCACGTCATTAATACATATGCATTAAAACAAAAGACAGTAAACATACATTTCATTCATCAGTGAGAAATAAATATGTCAGTAAAATGCAGATTTCCCCATTTGCCCAGTATGTCAGTAATTGACACATGATGTATAGGTACAACATGGAAGATGTCAGGGTTATGGAAGGTCTCTCCCTCACATACTCTTAATGACCGTATGATGTTAGTGTCAGTTATTCTCTGCTCTACACTTACTGGCAGTGGCAGCTGTAGGAGTTGTAGCCTCCTTGTTAGTGATTTTCACACTTAATCTAAATACACCTGACATTTCCATTTATTTCAACAATACTGTAGATTATGATACAATAAAATTGCTCGTTCTCAGACACCATATTGCCTTTGAAGTCTGCATTAAAACAACTTGAACAGCCCTCTTAGAAGTTATCAGCTATGATAATACAAAACTCATTTTAGTCAGTGTAAGTTTGCAAACCTCCTCCTTAGATTACCTGGACCTCTTCCTTCTCTGTTACACTTATGGAGACATTTTGGTACAATATAACATTTTTACAGACCTGCATTTTTACTTTATTCTGTTTTTGTGTGTTTGTATAAAGTACTGACCCAATGCCTTGTGCAACTGTTTGTGAGCCTGTAAGGGTGTTATATAAAATAGAACATTAGTCTTATAATGTTCAGGAGAACAATTGCCAAATCATCCCTTCAATAAGCAGACACATGGATTAGTAAAGATGCCTTGCAATTATGTCTATTTCTAAAGGAGAGTAAACACTAATGCAATTATTGTGCAGATCACACAATAAACAACCGTTTGGTCAGATATTGCAAGAGTGCGTATGCTCCCACGATCATGTTGAATCTTACCAAAACACATCGCATCTGTTGATTTGGTTTTATAAACTTCCTAAAAATCACGATCAACGATGTCGGGCACCTGTGGCAGTGTGTACGCACTCAGGACCAGCAGTGCAGGCAGATCTCTGTAGAGTGTGCAGTCAGAATCTTTTGTGCAGATGGTTGTGAGAGATGAAGACTTTCAATCGTTACAGAAATCGCATCTGAAGGAAAATCATATTTCCCAACTTTGGCAAGACACAACAACGTCACGCGATAAAAACGTTAAAATGTTAATTTATCATTATAACTTTGTTAAAAGATTTAACATTTTAACGTTTTTTATTGCATGACGCTGTTGTGTAATAGATAAAGGATGCCTCGTCAACATGTTCATAACATTTTCTCAACACTATAATGGACTCTATAAATAATATTTAAAAGTGATAAGGTTATAGTGTTTACCAAAATTTTGATACCTGAGGTTACAAACTTCTGATTTAGAAAATATTTGTTATTATTTGCAGTAAGAAATAAATGACAAACAGATCATAGTGTATCCGGGTGCTTCGGTTTCCTCCCACACTCCAAAAACATACTGGTAGGTTAATTGGCTGCTATCAAATTGATCCTAGTCTGTCTGTCTGTGTTTGTCTGTCTGTCTCTATGTGTGTGTGTGTGTGTGTTAGGGAATTTAGACTGTAAGCTCCAATGGGGCAGGGATTGATGTGAGTGTGTTCTCTGTACAGCGCTGCGGAATCAGTGGTGCTATATAAATTAATGGTGATGATGATCATCATAGTGTATTTAAAAGTGAAATGATCGATTTACATATGAAGAGTTTGAAGTGAATCCAGGTAACGAGTACAAATTTGCACCTGGACAAAGCATTGTGATGCCAGGGTTGGAAATGCAATTTTTAAATTTTTTTTGCATTCAAGTAATGTACTGTCTGCTTTTGCTTGTAGCACACAAATACTGACAGCTTTATCTTTAAACTGAGGTTTAGAGTTGAGCTAGGACACCCCCCTCCAACTCTAAATCTGTCTGCACATTTTAAATCCCACCTTCCTTCCCTGCCAATGCAGGACAATGTTGGCAAGATGAAAAATTGCATCTTTGAGGGCCTAACTTGCAACGGGGCAAAACAATTACAGCTCTATCTCACATATATCTTTATCTGCTCCAATTGTGTGGTATGGTCAGTATTGCTCGTCACTATCCTCTGACAGGTTTCATCCAATAACAGTAAACCTTCCAGAGTTTCAAGTAAAGATAAATCTTTCTTACAAACTAAATGACACATTAACAAAGCTACATGATTTTTTTTCAGGGCGCAAGGTAGGAGAAAGCAATTTTTCAACTCACTTATTACTGGCGATATCAGTATGGCAAGGGCCACTTTGTTCTGATTTATAAATCACGCTTCATGCACACCGCAAAACACTTTGGTTTTGCACCAGTATAATTAGTTGGGCCGCCTGGTGTACATTAAAGTGTACGTCTAATATGGTCGCAGGAGACGCCTCCGTAATGTAGAAATGTTGCATTAAAGTCCAAACTCCCTACACTTATTTCCACCCCTTTCAAAACAAGGAGAAAAAAAAATACTGTTTTTCTCCTAAAATACTAATCACCTAATTTATGACTTAAATTAATCATGAGCAATTTTCTGCGTGTGTGTAGCTTTTTATTATATGATATAGAGTGCAGAACGGTGACTCAGTGGTTAGCACTTCTGCCTCACAGCACTGGGGTCATGAGTTCAATTCCCAACCATGGCCTTATCTGTGTGGAGTTTGTATGTTTTCCCTGTGTTTGTGTGGGTTTCCTCCCACATTTCAAAAACATACTGGTAGGTTAATTGGCTGCTATCAAATTGACCTTAGTCTCTCCGTCTGTGTCTGTGTGTATGTTAGTGAATTTAGATTGTAAGCTCCAGTGGGGCAGGGACTGATGTGAGTGAGTTCTCTGTACAGCGCTGCGGAATTAGTGGCGCTATATAAATAGCTGATGATGAGTGCACCTAGATACATGCTTCTCCACCAAACGCAACATGGAGGAGAAAAATAAAATTATAGGACCAGTCCTGACGAGCACCAGGTCTGAGCTGGTACAAAATTTAAATCATTGTACTGTGCGGAAATGGCCGTGTGCCATAAACTCCTCTAATAATCCTCCCTCTACACCTTCTTATCTCATATGAATAATCTGGTTCCGTAAACGAAACTTCATTTTTGCACTGATCTGAAAACTAGGCCCACTGCTACTCCTCCTCTGTACTTTACAAGGACCGCCCTCTGTCTGTCTAACTCCTCCCAGTGGCTCGTCCAAACTTCCACGCCTCCACAAACAGCGCCATCTTGCTGTGCAAATCAATGTGGTTTAGCAGAAATCCAGGCACACGTCTGACTGAACGTTCTCATACCCCTAAAATATGGCTATATAGCAGCGAAGAGAAGCTCACTTCCATTGTTTGTATATTTTACATTATTTTAATGTAGTAATTAAAAAAAAAAGTTCAGACATAAATGGTGGCATTTGGTTTATGAAGGGATCTTAATTGTATTCACTACGTTTACTTTGGGACAAGCGTAGGTACTAGATTGCCGTTACTAAATTGAGCAATTGGTTTCAATCTGATCTTTTAACAAAAATGAACGTCCAAATATTTCCATCTCAGTCATTCAACTACGTCTACAAATTTTGGGGCCTGGCTACCTGGTATCCGATAATTTCTTAAACACAGTGATAGTTGTTATTGAAATGTTTGTATTGAATGACAAGATCTGCATGTGTGGGGCCAACTACTGCAAACCTCCCAACATTTCCAGATACAAAGGGGTATAGCAACCAGATTATAGTTATCATTTGTTTAGTTCATTCTACAAAATGACAGCTAGAATCTGATTGGTTGCTATAGGCAACATCTCCACTTTTTCAAACCCGCAGCTTAGTAAATATTCCCCAAAGAGATATTTTTATATAGTCTCAGACAAAAATTAGGAAGGGAAGAGAGTTTGGGACCAAAAGAGGGATAGTTGTAAATTAAGTTATTTGAACAGGACTATAGGAATAGACACAATTGCATATCTTGTCTTATCTTAAAGCTTTAGCTTGTTGAGTCATATAATTGCAAACGCTGTTCCCCTCAGTATGTGTCTTTCATGCTCTTGTCCATATAATTACTTGGAAAATGTGTCACTAATTGGAATCCAGGCACCACCGCTTGTTCACAGGTTCAGATGGACAAATTGTGTTCAGGAAATTATTCCAATTACCAGTGCGACACATTGCCTGAAGCATCACTAATGAAGAAACGAATCCCAGAAGTCTTGTTTTATACATCCAGGAAACGATTAATGATGTTTGTAAGGTTCTAAATCCCCGTGGTGACTACAGGGGGTGCAAACCGTGTCGGAATGATGTCACTACCTGCAATATACACAAATCACCAGCCAACGCAATTCCTGTCAAAGGGAGTATATGACTATATAGAGTATATGATGATATATACTGTGCTTGTTTGATTAGCCCGTCTCACCTGGAATATATATATATATAATCAAACAGCATTTTGCTTAATATGTTGTAAAAAATAGAACATAATCTTCTTTACAAAAATGTCACATATAATCGTTCAAGCCACTGAGTGTATATGGTGATATAAATCTGTTTAATGCTCTTAAGTTGGGTGTTAAAGTAGACAGTTCACAACTACATTTGAGAGCTGGAGACATTGAATAATAAATTTGTGAGGTTATAGGGTTCAGTGGACAGGAAGGAGAGTGGGATAAGAAGAGAGTAAAGTCTTCATCTACTGAATATAGTACTTGATGTTAAAGTTCATCATCATCATCACCATTTATTTATATAACGCCACTAATTCCGCAGCGCTGTACAGAGAACGCACTCATATCAGTCCCTGCCCCATTGGGGCTTACAGTCTAAATTCCGTAACATACACACAGACAGAGAGAGAGACAGAGAGAGAGACAGAGAGAGCCTAGAGTAAATTTTTGATAGCAGCCAATTAACCTACTAGTAGGTTTTTGGAGTGTGGGAGGTAACCAGAGCACCAGGAGGAAACCCACGCAAACACAGGGAGAACATACAAACTCCTCACAGATAAGGCAATGGTCGGGAATTGAACTCATGACCCCAGTGCTGTAAGGCAGAAGTGCTAACCACTGAGCCACTGTGCTGTCCTTAAGTTAGCAGTTTTACTTGCCCAAATTACTTAAATGGGAAGAACCTATTGAGTAAATTAAGGAAGAGAGATCTCCAGGATCTGGCTAGATACAGTGAATCTGAATGAATGCTTAATACGACTGCTGACTGGAGTTAGTTGTTGCATAGTATTCATTATTGAGGTGGAAAGGATTGGATACTCTATGGTTGGTCTTGGGTAATTGGGAATTAGGTTGGGTAGACACTACGGGTTTTTCAGCCAACTATTAGGCCAATCAAATGATAACGCATTAGGTATGCGCTGCAACAATGAACATTTATCATATTGTTTCATTTAATTTTTAAACTGGACTAAAAATGTTGTTCGACGATGGAACGGTGTTATTCTAATCCTGCAGCGTGTATGCACTCAGGACCGGCAGAGTCAGGATGTTTTTAGCTGATGGTTATGACAGATGAAGAGAACAGATCTGAAGGTAAATCGTATTTAGCATGTACGCATTAATCCGCAGGCCAATCAGGACATGGGCATAGTATTTGTGATTGTGTATGGAAGGGTAATCTATGATGGCAGTCTGGGCAGTTTCTGGTAGGTAGGAATGGTACATATGACCAAGTCGTAGGTTCCGGCCAACCCAAACCTCTTACTGAACTTACCAATGAAAGTAGCGTTAAGTTACAATTTTTTATTCCAAGGTCCTTGCATTGGAGAGCTTTGCATTTAACTGTTGTAAATAGTGAAGGCATCTGGACACAGGATAAGCTTTGTAAAATGGATGGTGGTTATCATATACTCTTTGCCAACTGTAGATTGTCTACTATATTGTTTTCCATTCTCGGAGCATGGCAAGGGGTAGTGCCAAGCTAGCGTAGGCTATTAGGTGTTGGGTAGCTAAGGAATATTCAACGAATAGTGGAAAATTTTCTATGTTCATAGGTTAAGGTTATGAGTGGCGGCTGGTTTATAGAAAGTCTAGAGGTTATGACTCATGCTATAAGCAAATTCAGTTAGGTTGATTTGGCTACGGAGATGGAGCGACTTGGCAGGGCTTTAAATCTTGGTCTGGACGTGGCTCAATTCTCTCAAATGAAGGAGTAGGCTTGGCAGGTGTTCGTTGATGGTGAAAGGTGTCTCTTATGTAATGTGTACAATAAGCTTGAATTTATTGGGCAACGAAATTAGTGATATATGAAATAGATGCACTTCTCTCAAGGGATGGCTAATTTTGGTAATAAACCTTGGCTTGAAAATGTGGTATAACACTATTAGTAGGTATTGTCAGGAACAATATTACAAAACATAAAAAAAAGAAGATATGGGACTGGCGCTTGTAGTTGTCCCATTGCTCAGATTTCTCTTGATTTACATTTACAAAGCAGTTTACATGTCTGATCACAAACGTGCAACTGGAAAACCATTTATAGTGGGGTAGGTGTCTCATACATAACAGTTTAGAATTTGGTATTGGCATCTTATGTGATAATTGGGAGGTTGGGAGTTCAGGCAATGTTACATGTTGATCTGTCAATTCAATAACTGGTCTAGTGCAAATCATACTTGCCGAGACTCCCTGAAATAGGGGTGATCTCCCTCACTCCCTGAAGAGTCTGGCATTCTCCCTGATGCTGAGCCAGTACAAGACGTGATTGGCTTCGCCATCTATGGCATGATGACACTGTTCAGAAATTGTGTCCTATGTCCATGTATTGATGCCTATGGAGGTGGCCATTTTCACAGAGACCAAGATTTAATCAAAGACTGACAGGTAAGACAACATGACTTCAGTAACGGAGACAGAAATGGAAGAGACACTTCAGTCTCTAGAGATTCATTAGCTGCTTTTCTTTAACGCATAGTTGCCTACCCTCCTAGAATGTCCGGGAGAGTCTGGGAGACCTCCCGGGAGAGCAGGGCAACCTCCTGGTTTTCACCCCCGCAATAGATGTGGCGGGGCTTAATCGTGTAGTCGAAGCCCCAAAAATGATGTGATTCCTTAAGCCCCCACATGCCCACCTCCCCCGGGATCTCCCTGAAGCCAAAGAGGAAAAGTTGGCAAGTATGGTGTAAATTGGATTTGGCCATTTAGTATGGCTAATGTTATCCAGGAGCAGAGTAAATTGGCACCCTTCTCTAAAAGCGTGGACTAAATTGATCCGAGTCGTTGGCGGGAGTGCGGTATTTGAGACTTCCCATGGTCTTGTCTGTGGTATTTGGTGAATAAGCTAAACCAGGTAGATTTACTTAACTGTTGCCATTTTATCTGATTTTGGGGTTAATATGGTAAATGGTGTAAGAAAGCACCACAAAAGCAATGTTTTAAATCCGACTACATGCAGATGAACTGAGGCATATCACACAAGGTAATTTAATGTACAGATATATGATCTCACATTTTAGAAAAGTGTTTGGAAACACTGTCCTCTGGGACCAGATATTAGGAGGCAAATGATTAAAAATAAATGTCTGTAGACAAAATTTCTTTTCAAAAACATCCTTAGCCCAAATAAGTGAAAGCTAATATAACCAAAATTTAGAATCCAGGCTTTTGTAAGATTCATTAAACACACATCAACTTTGCATTTGTGAGATATCCCCTCATTTATTTATAAATACTATGGTGGGTATTAAATTGTTAGCGAGTTCGCTAAAATACTCGCGCTCGAAAAATATTACCATTAATACGGTAATTACTCGCTGGATTTCAGCTCGCAGCTCCCTGAAATCCAGCGAGTAAATTACCGTATTAACTGTATTATTCCTTAGAATAACAAGAGCAGCACTAAAAACCAAACAGAAAAAACGGAATATGGATGCTCCGTTAGTACGATGTGACTTTAGTTATTTTACTATTTTAGTCAATTGCTTTGTAAGTGCACATGGGAAGGCAAATATATATTTTATTTCATATGGATGGAGACAGTTCAGATCCACGCCAGCCGTAATGGTAGTTTATATACAGGTATATCCTACCCTCAATAACTTATTTTATAGTTTGTTGTATCTACCTGACCTACAATGTACATTTATTTTATACCAATACTAGCTTTGTATAGACAATACTTATCCATGTAGACATGTAATGTAATCACATGATAGGGGCGCCCCCTACTGGTTGAGCAAAAAAAAAGAATGCAGGTCTTATGCTGTTTGATGCAGTAAAAAAAAAAATAATCAAACACTTGGAATATAGTCCGTGGCACGTTAGATATTTTGTGCATAAGTTATCATTTATCAACAATGGTTTTATGTTGCGTCAGTGAAATTGTACAATTTAACAATTCTTAAATGGCAGATGTTTTGTGAAGTGATTCTACCAGATTACATTTCAGTCTCAAACCACAGACCATAAGCTGGAGTAAAACACATCTATATAATGAAAATCAGGACTAGTCCAGGTCATAAGCAAGTAGAGCAGTCTTTGGCATCGTGTGGATCGGTCTGCTGCTACTGTGGTTAATCATAAAAATATACCGCTATATTTATGAATAACTTAACAATCCATGTCTGCCTAGCGCCAGACACGGGGGGCAGTGTTATTCCCTGCCTAGCGCCAGACACGCGGGCAGTGTTATTCCTTGCCCAGCGCAGGACACGGGGGGCAGTGTTATTCCCTGCCTAGCGCAGGACACGGGGGCAGTGTTATTCCCTGCCTAGCGCAGGACACGGGGGCAGTGTTATTCCCTGCCTAGCGCAGGACACGGGGGCAGTGTTATTCCCTGCCTAGCGCAGGACACGGGGGCAGTGTTATTCCCTGCCTAGCGCAGGACACGGGGGCAGTGTTTTTCCCTGCCTAGCGCAGGACACGGGGGCAGTGTTTTTCCCTGCCTAGCGCAGGACACGGGGGCAGTGTTTTTCCCTGTCTAGCGCAGGACACGGGGGCAGTGTTATTCCCTGCCTAGCGCAGGACACGGGGGCAGTGTTATTCCCTGCCTAGCGCAGGACACGGGGGCAGTGTTATTCCCTGCCTAGCGCAGGACACGGGGGCAGTGTTATTCCCTGCCTAGCGCAGGACACGGGGGCAGTGTTTTTCCCTGCCTAGCGCAGGACACGGGGGCAGTGTTATTCCCTGCCTAGCGCAGGACACGGGGGCAGTGTTATTCCCTGCCTAGCGCAGGACACGGGGGCAGTGTTATTCCCTGCCTAGCGCAGGACACGGGGGCAGTGTTATTCCCTGCCTAGCGCAGGACACGGGGGCAGTGTTATTCCCTGCCTAGCGCAGGACACGGGGGCAGTGTTTTTCCCTGCCTAGCGCAGGACACGGGGGCAGTGTTTTTCCCTGCCTAGCGCAGGACACGGGGGCAGTGTTTTTCCCTGCCTAGCGCAGGACACGGGGGCAGTGTTTTTCCCTGCCTAGCGCAGGACACGGGGGCAGTGTTTTTCCCTGCCTAGCGCAGGACACGGGGGCAGTGTTTTTCCCTGCCTAGCGCAGGACACGGGGGCAGTGTTTTTCCCTGTCTAGCGCAGGACACGGGGGCAGTGTTATTCCCTGCCTAGCTAGCGCAGGACACGGGGGCAGTGTTATTCCCTGCCTAGCGCAGGACACGGGGGCAGTGTTATTCCCTGCCTAGCGCAGGACACGGGGGCAGTGTTATTCCCTGCCTAGCGCAGGACACGGGGGCAGTGTTTTTCCCTGCCTAGCGCAGGACACGGGGGCAGTGTTTTTCCCTGCCTAGCGCAGGACACGGGGGCAGTGTTTTTCCCTGCCTAGCGCAGGACACGGGGGCAGTGTTTTTCCCTGCCTAGCGCAGGACACGGGGGCAGTGTTTTTCCCTGCCTAGCGCAGGACACGGGGGCAGTGTTATTCCCTGCCTAGCGCAGGACACGGGGGCAGTGTTATTCCCTGCCTAGCGCAGGACACGGGGGCAGTGTTATTCCCTGCCTAGTGCAGAACACGGGGCAGTGTTATTCCCTGCCTAGTGCAGGACACGGGGGCAGTGTTATTTCCTGCCTAGTGCAGAACACGGGGCAGTGTTATTCCCTGCCTAGTGCAGGACACGGGGGCAGTGTTATTTCCTGCCTAGCGCAGGACACGGGGGCAGTGTTTTTCCCTGCCTAGCGCAGGACACGGGGGCAGTGTTATTCCCTGCCTAGTGCAGGACACGGGGGCAGTGTTATTCCCTGCCTAGCGCAGGACACGGGGGCAGTGTTATTCCCTGCCTAGTGCAGAACACGGGGCAGTGTTATTCCCTGCCTAGTGCAGGACACGGGGGCAGTGTTATTTCCTGCCTAGTGCAGAACACGGGGCAGTGTTATTCCCTGCCTAGTGCAGGACATGGGGGCAGTGTTATTTCCTGCCTAGCGCAGGACACGGGGGCAGTGTTTTTCCCTGCCTAGCGCAGGACACGGGGGCAGTGTTATTCCCTGCCTAGTGCAGGACACGGACCGATGTGTATGAAGAATAGTTATATCTGCAATCTAACATTAAGTGAAAAACAATTACAAGAAAATAAAACATTAGCATACTTTATTTCAGGTTTTCTCAGAACACATGTAAAACAATCCTTGGCAATAAACAATACAATGGAGATGCTTTAAAAAAAATGAGCGTTACTGGAACCCTTTGGTGACATTTTGTTATACAGGGAAAACCTTCCCCATTAATAGCTATAGGTGGGCTGTGTGTCATCATTATTACAGGCAGCGGGAAACAAGGCAATAGGAAAAAAACAAAACAGAACAGATGCTTTGGTTAGAAAAATGTTGTGCAATTTTGTATGTGTATTTGGTAAGAGAACACTGCCGTTATTATACACGCTCTCTGGGTCATTTATGAACTGCAAAAGAGTAACACGCAAAGCAAAATATATTTTGTGAGGTCACACACCTTGTATTACGGCATTAGTGCATTATGGCATTAGTGCATTATCTGCAGGGGTACAAACGTTTGTACTTGCCAATGCGTGGCGTTGAACACACCCCATTTTGTGGGATATGATTATTTAAACAACACAATTCATGCTTCCCCATCAGATCCCAATTCAAGCTATGCAATAAAAAGCTTCAAGCTATTATGGGGTTTTAACGAAGACCGTGAAACAGGCATGTGGCTTAACATGCGCTGGACAAATAAGGAGGCGCATTTTCATGCACAAAGCAGCATTGCACAAATTTTGCGATTCTTAAATGAGCCAGGATAAACGTATTAGTCACTTTTTGCTAAAATTTCTGTATTTCAGCGGCAATATTGGCGGTGGACACCCCTTCATTAGCAACGGTAAACAGTTGGCTACAAACAAACTTTGCTTTTGCTAATAGTTCCAAGAGGGTATTAATACTAGAACATAATTCCTAATCTGTGACACAGCAGCTAGGAAGGGCAATCATTAAAAAAAGACTACAAAATTGTTATAAAATAGGAATTACCAAAACCCCTTTAGTCTCTTATCAAGTTAAGAAGTTGCGTTTGAATATGTAACTTACTGAGAATTCAGATACTAATATCTAACATGTCAGACCTATTTGGCCGTCAAGCACGGCTTGGTGTAGGATATATCGGATCACGTATCAAACATTTGGCAATTTAGTTGGAAAATCTCTCCTGATATGTATTTGACATTGTATATATATAACTTTTCACATAATTGCTCCAGTCTTGTTTTGATACAGTCCCCTTTTAAGTCCATTCTGTATTTGCTTTGCAAAATGCATTCGCAACAAATTAAAATGAGCGGAATAAGGCACTAGCACTAAAATAGAATACACATTACAGTTCCCTATACAACGGAAAAAAAAAACAGAGATACAATCTGCTGCAAACATCCTATCAATTAGCAGATATATTACCCACTCAAGCAGATGATTATTAATAAATAAGAATAAAAATGTTCTATCTTACAGAAGGCAGAAGAAAGATTTGACTTCAGAGGCTCTCTACGTAGATATGAATTGACCTGTAACGTCACTACCTTGGCATACAACGTTAGGAATTGGTACATCTGCCAGGATATGATCTTAGTGATGCAACACAACATTGGGCACATTGGGCTACACCTTAGCCAAGCTGGCATGGCGTATACATTGTCACAGTGAGGGTTTATTGGGCAATGAATATGTAACAGCACAAACAAGGTGGGGCTTATTTTGCAATTTGGCCATATACATCTTAAGGCAAACTTCACAGATAAAGGCTTCAGAGTCGCATTGCTATATGGCAGCAGGGAGGGATTTAGCTTGGTCTGCTTTAGAATGATCCGTTTGTGGGGAGACACACATTTACCTTACAAATGTGTGTAATGGTCATCCAATCATTGGAAAAGCAATAAATAAATCTAAATTAGTTATCCAAATCTGCATGTCTGTAGCCAGCATAACAAGACGGCTCTACACAGCTATGTGTGTTGATTTTGGGACTAAAAGTTTAATTAAACATAAAATAAAAAAAAAAATTGACAACCCTTTATATCCCTTAAGCTCCGAAATAATTAGCGTTTCTTGTATAAAAATTGAGAACAAATGATTTTCAGGATGTACCTTTAGATAGCGAAGGTAAAACTAGCTTATATGGGTCTGACATGAGTAACAAATAGAGTGTTCTAACTAACGAGGGTGTGGGAGTAGAATTTCAAAAGGGTTAATTGAAAGCATATATTTAGAGACACCAAGTCAGATCTACCGATCGGGAAGTCGGAGGCACTGCGGTAAGCTACAGTCTATGTCGAATAGAAAAGTCGGCCCGTTATTGGCATTTCCTCCGGCGATGGCAAAAACAAGAGAACATTTCAAGGCACCCCTCCATCTTTTCGTAGCCCTTCGTTCCCCCCACCCCCTTCCACTGATCATAAAGGGGCTGTGTGTCACAGCTTTTTATTAAGCAACCAAATAAAAACCCAACACCACACAGTGGTGACAGTTAGACCCAGCTGCTTCCAGCAGCACAAAGAAAAAAAAAAAAGATAAAAACAAGAGTTCTACCAAATAATACAGACACAATAAAAAATAAAAAAAAATACATGTTGAGCCGCAATCCAACTTGTAGTTAGGAGTCCCAAAGAGAAGAAGTTTTATGATGGAATTTATATTCCTATGTCATGTGTGTCATACTAACACCGGACTGCTAAGTGACTAGTAGCTGTTTTCGTGCCCGGCCAAGATGTACAGGTTGCTGTGAGCGGTGGGGTTCGATGTCGGCCTGCTCTCCAAAACAACGACCCTGTGAACAGACAAAGACACGCATGACATCGGAACTGCGAGCATTCTATTCCAGGCATTGCCAATATACAGTGGAAGTGGCCTTCCATTCACAGGAATGCAGACTACCAAATTACTAAGAACTAGTGACATCACCGAAGCAGTGTCTCCACTACTCCCTAGTAACGCACATTGATAGCCTGCATTTCAAGGAATATTGGTTCACCCCATGAGCCGATCAGTAACGTCAGTGTGAATTGACAGACGGTTTTCTTAATATACAAGTAGAGAGCATTGTAGTACATTGATGTGCAGGGCTCTCTTGCTAAATTGGGATTCAAAAACACTTTTGCTGGCTACAGCACCCTCTTGTAGTAAGACTGAGAAGTACCTGTCTGATCCTAATAGACGGAAGACTCTGGATTCATCAGAAATCTCCTGTGTAACCTAAAATAAAGCAAAAAAGAGGTATTAATCTACAACAAAGGTGAGAAGATTTAATCTATTTATACACACTAAGATAGAAAACACATCTGTTTGTTTATACATCTGCATTATTTTATTTTGACAAGAGAAATGGATTTTAACTTATTGATAAAAAACTTTATTCTGAGGCCAATGGGGAACACAGACACCTCCTTAGAAGGTAGGGTGCAATTTCAAATGAAAGTTTAGGCTCCTTTAAAGTTCACCCCTCAAACAAGAGCATTATCTGCAACAAGAAACCTAAATAGGAAGAAAACAAAATCTAAAGTGAGGAAATGCAAGAAGAGAAACCAGAGTGTTTATTAGTAATTAAAGTGATGATTGTCCCCATAGCTTTCAAAGGGCTGCAACAAGTTTATGCACCCAAAACGCAGAAATCACTTGTATTATAGTTAAAAATAATGAACAGTGAATTGAGGATTTCTGTAAACTGGACAATTGTATCTGCTCGTAGATCGTTACAGGTTTGCAAAGAGCATCACCCTAAAAGGCACAGCATCCCCAGTTTTGAGTTCTGACGTATCGGTTAAACAGTTTCTACTTAAAGAAGTATCTAGAAGAATAGTTAATGTGATGTTTGATTTGTCTGATTTTTGTCCAGTTAGGATAACAGTAAATATAGAAAATAGCAACTGTAGTAAGATCATGTTCAGTAAAATACTACTTATATGGCCTCACCTCGTTCGATTTAAAGTTTTTCCCCTGCATGCCGTGTTTCCAGAACGCCAACACGCTGTCCTGCAGACACACTGGAGAACAAAATTCAAGGCGTTAGGTCTCGCCTCTTGCAGTTATGCCGCGGGCGTATTAATGTATCGTCACAGCCAACCTAGACACACTCACCTACAGACTCAATGTGAAACTTAAAGCTCAATTCTGAGGCCAGTTTTCGACTTGATTTAAGTTTTCCCTGAAGGTTGACTATTTTCACGTAATCTGAAAATAAAAAAAAGAACAAAGAAGTCAGTAAATACAAATACACAAAACCACAATCCTGCAACAAGATGATGAAGATAAGCCCTCCCCAGCGTGAATCCCACCGCTACCCTCCCCAGCGTGAATCCCACCGCTACCCTCCTCAACATGAATACGAGAACGTTGAACACAGTGAGATTTCCCGCTAGAAGCACGACACTGATGAAATTCTATTAGACTTACGTTCTAGGCAGACCAAGACTGTGTCTCTCTCCAGCTGTGTCACATGTATAGCATCAATCTGGTGACCCTCTGCAGAGACAAGGAAGAATGAACTATACAGTAGGTCATGTAAGTTACCAATAATGAAGTACATGGTCTAAGAAGGACAGGTTACCTGTGCCGATCTGCGTAAACCAGGAGGAGGCCGAGCTCAGGTTAATGGTTTCAAACTGTACAACTTGATTTGTGTCTACACCTTTGCTGACGGCTACACACACCATGGGGTACTCCTGCTCCGGGATTACCAGCATTTCAAACACTTTCAGGGGACTTGGAAGGGGGAAGTCAAAGTGCTGGAAGACAAGACGTTTACAGAGAGATGATCATAACAGACACATGGACCTCATGACCAAGCAAAAGTGATGTTATGTGACTACCTTTGCGGAAATACAAAATATAATAGAGTGGGTGGTCCTAAAGTGATAAGAAGATGGGACTTTGAAGTGACATTTCACCATGAGCATTGTCAAGTAGATCCATAAATCTAAACACTGATTGAATTATTGGGGCAGCACCGAGCACCGTGAAGTGGACGGGTAACTTTAAAGGCACTCGGTGGACAAAGAGGTGACATATAGGCGCAGTTGTTTAAATAAATAGGCACACTGAAGTGTGTTCTTCGTGGGGGATTATTCTGGGCACCCACCCCCCTGTGGCCTATGGAGCCACGGGAGGCGGGTGCCCTCTGTGGCCTATCTGCACTTCATGAAGAAGCCTGTGTGACCATTCTGTTAGGGCAAGAGGTCCATAAAGTTTTAACTCTACAGCGACCAGACGCCCCCCCCCCCCGCTTCCTCTACACCGACCAGACGCCCCCCCTTCCTCTACACCGACCAGACGGCCCCCCCTTCCTCTGCACCGACCAGACGGCCCCCCCCTTCCTCTACACCGACCAGACGCCCCCCCCCTCCCCTTCCTCTACACCGACCAGACGCCACCCCCCTTCCTCTACACCGACCAGACGGCTCCCCCTTCCTCTACACGACCAGATGGCCCCCCCCCTTCCTCTACACCGACCAGACGGCCCTCCCTTCCTCTGCACCGACCAGATGGCCCCCCCCCTTCCTCTACACCGACCAGACGGCCCTCCCTTCCTCTGCACCGACCAGACGGCCCTCCCCTTCCTCTACACCGACCAGACGCCCCCCCCCTTCCTCTACACCGACCAGACGGCCCCCCCCTTCCTCTACACCGACCAGACGGCCCCCCCCCTTCCTCTACACCGACCAGACGGCCCCCCCCTTCCTCTACACCGACCACAACCCTCCCACCCCCGGCAATAATCTCCTTATGTGTTTCATACTAGACATATAAACAAACAGTCACCTTTCCCGGTAAGATGAATATTTCATGGCAGCAGACAAATATGGCTTTATTATGTTATTTATGATATAATCACAAGTAAGTAACAGAGGCATAATACAAACCCGTATCAACATGAATTTCTGCATGGGTTCATACCACTGCAACAGCACGATGCCAGAGGGCAGCGCCCCACACAGATACTTGTGTCCTGTGTACGGGTTCCTAACTGGATGGAGAGAAAGTAACATGCATTAACTTGTGCCCTGTAGGTATAACATTAAACATCGCAGTAAGAAAAGACCGGGCAATGCAGATTACGGATTGCTGTGTGAACTTGTCCTCTAATCAATAAACATTTTTTCACAGCAGAAGTAAATACAGTTGAACAAAAGTTGCGAAGGTTGTGTATATACTATCCAGCATGTAATCTGTTAATAAAATTAACCAGATTATTTCTCCAGGTCACAACAGGTGATCTGATGGTAAAATTAGCCAATTCCTTATTCTGGATTATTACACATCGTTCAGTAACGCAGGAAGAAAAACAATAACCCTTAGCAACCAATCAGATATCAGCTTTGACAATCTAGTGTAGTGAAATAAAACATACCAGATTGGTTGCTATGGGTTACAACGCAGACCCCCCCCCCCTTCCCCCACCCATAGCACAATTGGGGACATTTATGAAAACCGTTCTATGGGTAACTGTAGAAAGAGGTGTCAACCGTGTCAGCCAATCCGATTTTGTCATTTTCCTAGCATCATTTAGAGAATGAAAGCAAGCATCTGATTGGTTGCGATGTACAATGCTGCGTTTTATAAGCAGTTACCGGCAGAAAAGCTTTTAAGAATGTTCCCCAATTTACATGAACGGTGATGGCATTTGGATTTATTACTTAGCAATTTGATGCCCTTAAACTGCCATTAAATAAAGTTCAACTGTTTTTGTTGTTCTCTTTAAACTTAAGGCAACAAAAGATTGCAAAGTCTGTTCTCAACGTGTTTGCGTGGGTTTCCTCCGGGTGCTCCGGTTTCCTCCCACACTCCAAAAACATACTGGTAGGTTAATTGGCTACTATTAAATTGCCCTTAGTCTCTCTCGGTCTGTGTGTGTATGTTAGGGAATTTAGACTGTAAGCTCCAATGGGGCAGGGACTAATGTGAGTGAGTTCTCTGTACAGCGCTGCGGAATTAATGGCGCTATATAAATATATGATGATGATAGTAGATGGCCCTTGAGCTCCCACTCATGTCCGCGTTATTGTGGTGACTGTACAACTGTCCAGTGTTTACACATGAAATACTCACCAATACAGCACTTGTGGCAGCCCTTTGTGTCTGGGATCTTTGTAGTGAGGGCAAACTTTCTGGAAAACGAACAAAACAAAATATTTTGGAGCATTTTAGGACTTTTTCATTCTAATAAACTTACTTTTACTGTGATTATGGTACTTGATGTACTGTGTGGATTTATAAATATTCCCCATCATCTTTAAACAAGAATACAAATTATTTTTTAAGTTATTTGCTTTCAATCATAGGGTGGTGCTCCGTAATCACTATTACAAAACAAAATGTCAAATAAAAACGGATGTAAAAATAAAACAAAAAAAAATAAAATAAAAAATGAAACATTGGTTATCTGGAAGGTATTTTCTGCTCACCTAGGTAATATCCTATCTGGAAAGCGATGTGTTTGGATATGGGCAGCTAGGCCAGGCTTTTTGGCATGTTCAAACAGACCTATTAGATTGTGTGAATAAAGTTGCAGAGTTTTGCCTGTCAATTGAAAAACAAGATTAATGACATCTGTTCTCTATGAAAGGATAGCCACGTAATTCAATGTCCAAAACCAATGCAACATAATTACCTTCTGCGGATCAGACCAATGCGATGTCAGGATCATTTAAAAAAAAGAAAAAGAAAGAAAAGAAATTTGGTCAGAAATATTCCGCTGCAGATCGAGTTAGCAAAGTCCAAAGACACAAAGTTAATTAATTAATCTTTATGTTTCTCAATGCATATAAAAGTCAAATGGAAATTGCAATAACGTCTCCGATACTCTGAAAACTTCTACCTCTGAACTCTCAACGGCTAAAGTTTAAAGTGCTTCCAATGTCTACCCACAGCGCAGGAAGCCATTTATGAGTGAGGTCACCGTTTCTTTATATTCTCATGAATATTAAAATCACCCATTGTATGTAGGTCAATTAAATGTACTCTAACCTCATTTGTTTCCTTCATTTGTAGTTTTTGCATTAAAGTAAAAGTGAAACTATCTTTCTGCTCAATCTGTGTAAAAAAAAGACATTATGGGGGGTATTCAATTGTCCGCGGGTTCGAGCGCGGAAAAACTAATACCGTTAATACGGTAATCTCTTGCTGGATTTCAGCTCGCAGCTCCCTGAGTAAATTACCGTATTAACGTTTTTTCCGCGCACGATTACTGTAATAACGTTAATCCCGCCGACAATTGAATAGGCCCCTAAATTTTGTATCAATTCTGCCTGTATTTACATTATACGTGTAACAGGGAACAAAGCAATTCATCTCTATGTTGTGATATTCCTTCTGCGTTTTAAACTAGTCTGGACGAAATCCAAAGTTACCTGCAGTGAGGACAAGGGGGGTGCGAGTATAGATACACATATAACAGGAAATCAATCACAGGGGAAGAAACCTTTAGAAAACGGAGGTACGAGTGCCTGGATGCCAGTCTCTTGGCCACGACAGAAAGCTCTGGCAGTTGGGTGCTATTGGCATACGTATAGTGGAAGCTGCTGGGTGTGTGAAGATATTGCTGTACAGAAAGGAGGGTCAGCTCCACGTTGCCAAGTACACAGAACCAGACCTTTAATAGCGCAGGAGAGGAGCCAGAGTACTCTGTTCTCATGTCATTTATTAGCTTCTCCTGTCTTCATTGTAGTGTGTAAATGTCACACTGCGCTGGAGCTCGGCCATCTGCCATCCAACGTACCCATTATTCCTGGCACCCCTCACTGTAATAATATGACCTCTACACCCCCGGCCCGTCTCCTATCTCATGCTACTCAGCTGACAGATTAACCTCTTGTGGTACGCAAGGGCCGGTATTACATAATAGAGGTTTCTACAGACAAACTGTACGCGAGAGAACTGTGATAATGGAATGCAAACTTCATAACTAGTTGTAAAAAATTTAAACGGATTGTAACAGCGATTGTTAGAAATTAAAACAAACCGGACACAAATCTCTGCCTGTCTGGAACGGAAACTGTCCAGGATCAATCATGTGTCAATTAGGGCTGACGGAAAACAATGTAAAATGACCCTAATATCTGGTATTACACCGAGCGGGCAGGCCTACCCGTATCTCCGCAATATAGGTAATAACTTTACAGACACCAGACTTTGTGCATTACCAAGAACAAACTTTGGATAACTAATATTAGAGTTTAATAGACAAAGTGATTGTAATAGATTATTCTCCAGTTAATTGGCATACAAGTACTGAGAAGAGAACATACCTGACAAGGACATGAGGGTATTATTAATAATGTACAGCCACGTACACTTCCGAGGAAACAGCTACAAGACAGAGAAATAACGGAGAGATTGAGGTGGTTATGCAGCAATCACAGCCCCAGTTCTTATAATACAACTGCATCCATACATCTATACATTGATGTACTACCTGTTCCATCGTGGTCTCATGGAGTTCATTCAGGTTTAGGGTGTAAATGCCATCCTCCGTGCCAAAGATGATATACTGGTCTGATGAGGAAAATCACTTCAGTTAGTAAATGAATCAGAAGACAGATATATCCTTTTGTCTGTTATTTCATTTATCGGGTTCTCTTTATCTATTTTTACGACTTGGATGAAGCTCTGAACACATTTAAAACTCTTAAATATGCTGAAATTCTAAAAAAACTAAAGGGTTCACAAACATTCTAACACCACTGTATGTACCTTTAGTGTAAAGGATCCCCCCCCCCCCAATATATATTTGACTTGGCTCAGTCCGCAGCCTTCTAACCATGCCCAATGGTTCAGACTTGTTAGCCCTACGCTCCTCTATTACACAGTGAATATCTGACAGGTGTGACTGGTGCCCCGTGCACCGTAGGAAGGTCCCTTCTACTGTCACATACATGTGCCCCCTGTTACATCACTTTGTGTAACACTGCACAGCTTTTCTGTGTTGCTACAATCCATTCAGATAAACTGGGCATGTACTACGTTATTGTTGTCAATAAAGCTTTGTTAAATAGAAGAAAAAAAATGACTTAAAAGCAATATAACCAGTTTTCAGGTAGTAAGTTTATTTTTGGGAGACCTGAATAATCAGTATTTTATTATAAAGTGCTCTGTATATTTTGCTCTGCGTTATTCATATTAGAATAGCCTTGTGTTGTACTTTGCATAGAGGATTCCTTTTCCTGCATTACTCACCATGTAAAATACGTTAATAGAAAAAAGTCTATATACATTTTGACTTTTTTTTTTTTTTTAAGGCCTGTACTCTGCGTTATTTAAAGAGATCTAAGTTTAGATGCTGTTACCATCCAGCAGACAGCACTGCACAGTACAGGACCTCCGACACATGAAGAGCTTCCATTATCAGACGTGCTTAATACCTTTGGTATCTGGGTGTATCCAGGATGTTGCACAATTTATCTTCAAAGGGCATCCGTCAAACACTTTGGAAAAACAAGCTCCCATCTAAAGAAGAGACAAGATGGTGACGAGGAAGTAATTAGATGAAATGAATATTCCAATTACCGGCTCTAAAGGGGAAGATCAGAAAATGTTTGTCTGACAGTAAGAACGCAAATAAAAGTGTCAAACAAACCAACATCAATAAGATACAGACACAAGTTATCAACTTATTTTAACTTAGAAATTTTCGTTGAAGATTTGTTTTACGTTGCATTCCATACAAAAATTACTAATCATATAGCTATTCATGTAATATAACGTATGTCTACATATATTCCAAGAAAAGAACCTGGTATAAGGTAAATAAGAGACATTGCTCCAAATGTTGTGTACCTAAGGGGGATAGATGGCTTGGAAGGTAGGGAAATATTAGAATGATACGACTTTGTACAATCAAATGTTTATGTCCAGTGGAGAATGGAGTAATATTTATCTATATGATTACAAACACCTTATTCGTAAATGTCTCTATGCCAGTAACCAAATACAAACCACAATAGAGACATAGATAGATATCTTACAATAAAACACACAGCAAGCTGGCTGTTGCACAGATTATAAGTACTCACCAAGACTTTTGGTGTTGGTGGCAATCCATTGATTGTAGGTTTCTAGGTCAAAAAACACAAACGGAGAACCTCACAATCACTGACCTGAGTATATATGTCCTATGTTATTTTTTAACTACCCACCCTTGCAGCTAAATCTAAAGGAATAGATGCAAAGATCCTTAATGCATTTTAAGTGGACTTGTCACTTTTGGCAGTGGAGGCAGTTATTTTGCAGGCTGAACCATTGTTCATGAGAATGCAATCTGTCAGTTCACTAGCAACGAGTAATATCACTAACGTAGAAGTAACAGAATGCTTTATACTTTTTGATATTTATGTTTTTCCCTTTGGCATCCAGGCTGCTAGTAGCCGAATTGCTAGATTTGCATAGTCTTAATTTTAGCAACTTAAAGACATTTAATTATCATTCGTTATTCATTGACAAAATATAAAATAGATAAAGTTTTCTATGCAGCATTATGAAATTTCCATGCATATATTGATACATTTAGGACATTGCCTGGATACGTATGTGAGATTGTGAACACTAGCCAGTCTTTTACTAGCTGCAGTAATTTATCTCAGAGATGGGACCTTTAAACTCCTCCATGTATTAATATTAACATGTAGGTTTAGATCACCAGTGGGTATATTTACTAAACTGCGGGTTTAAAAAAGTGGAGATGTTGCCTATAGCAACCAATCAGATTCCAGCTATCATTTATTTAGTACATCCTACAAAATGTTTGCAAGAGATTTGCTTGGCCGGGGTTAACTCTTTAGATACCAGTGTGCAAATTGTTAACTGTTTAGCTACCAAAGCACAGAGTGTGCACAATTGGATAATTAAGTCATAGGTTTGTTATGGAGACCAGAGAACCCAGCAATGTTTGCCACACAATTTCTGGAAAAAAAAATCCTGTACAAGCAAAGGGAAATGACAATATCAGACACCTATACAGATTCTATGTTCCTCAATAGCAGATCTAACGCATCTTCCTCTATCCGGACACATGAGAATCGAGCTGTGGTACACACAGATGCCAAATGACTTACCGGAAAATCCTTCTTGTCTTTCTTCTGTGGTAGCTGCGGTTTGGTGCCTTCTCCAACAGGACTGTTCAATCTCAAAGGACTTTCTCCATTACCTGCAGAAGGACAGAGAGAGATTAATACATTGCATGCCGATAGCAAGTAAAACTCTGTTTGAAATAAGAGGGTTCAATGCCGATGTCAGCGGGGAATAGGTATTAAAGCGAGTGCAAGCTTCTTAGAGATGGGAATGATGGTAAAGCAGTAAGGAGCGTTGGCCGTCCGTTTTCAGAAGAAGAAAACTCGACCGGTAAGAAACGTCCGATAACTGTTCACTTGCACCAAGGCATGCGAAGAGAATCGGCAAACTACACCTGCGAGGAGAGCTGGGTGACCTACACAAGAAGCTGACTTCATTGTGAGGGACCTCAATGAGGCTGGAAGCCACGGTGATGCAGTAAAGCCACAAAGCAGTATGCAGGGAGATGTATGGAGGCAAATCCATTCCATAAGATGGCTGAGGTAAAAGTATTTTAGAAATGCGTGAAAATGCACATTATGACCATCTCATGCAATGAATATGTAATGGGAGGCAATGTGACCAAGGCAAGGAGAGCTCTGAAAATAAAAAGAGTGAGATGGAGAATGCCTACACACGTCCAAATACTAGATAAACAAAACCTGCACGTGTCTCAACATTCCCTTCTACATAGGAATTTACTACTACACGGAACATGGGATAATGACCGATGTGTGCATGTGAACATCATGACATGGGGAGGCCTGATCCCCTCAGGATTTATGTTATTCATGGGTAAATGGTGGCAAGATGACTATATTGGTCTAAAAATGATGTAAATAAGCATCTCTAGGGGGAGAAGAGGCTTCTGGGTAATGCCATTTACATGGCAGTCCTCTGAGTTAATGCCCCATCAAATGGGTTTTGAAACCATGACAACAGATTATGCAGACACAGAACATCCACCTATAGAGAGGTCCATAGAAGCCTCACTTAGTGATGCCGTGTCTGAAACACAAAGTGTTATAATGTGATACTAGTTTTGTATTTGGAAAATGTCTATCTTGCTGTACGGAAATATACCCCTCCTGCCACCAAATATACTTCTCTGTCCACCCTCTGATCACAAATGACCTGAAACACAAGAAAATGATGCAATCTACATGCGTTTCCACCAAGGACGAGACGTGAACAGTCCTCCACTGGTCGCCACGGTCAGCGTATTTCTGTGCCGGGCCTACACCAGCCACCACTTGGAACCTGAGGCTAGAACTGCAGAAATAGAGTGATGCAAAGAAATGGAAGCATGAAGCCACGCGTTATGGCTTTATATAAATACAGATATGCTCATTTTACAAGCAGCCACGTGATGCATAGATAACCGCTTCCCTGCAGGGGGCGCAGTGGAGTCTCCGACCTCCCTGCCTCTGCTTTGTGTTATTTACCCATCTCAAAGAATTTACTGCTGGACAGTCCTGGGCTGCTGATGCTGCTAGTGAGGGCATTATGAGCGGGCGCTGTGTGGCGACCACAACCTGGGGAGCTCTGCCTCCGATGGATCTGGGGGGCTCTGTGATCCGGTTGGTGTTTAATGGTGTTGGATCTCTCGTCGTCGGCCATGTTTTCCTCAGGGCAGCTGTTCATTCTCACCGGCTGTAAGAGGAAAGGACAGGATTAGGGCTCCCTCCTGTGGCGGATGACTGACAATACTGCAATGCACGCTGGACTAGCTTGAAAACATACCCCATCCTCAACTAGGGTTTATTATATATACATATATTTTAAGTGTACTAAAATATAGAGCAGACTGGGACTTTTACAATCGCTAAAAGGACAGCCAACGATTATGCTCTTAGTTTGTAAACCAGAGAAATTACCCACAAAATCTATTCTGCACTGTCAAAATGCTGTGTGGTAGTTTGTAGTAGTGTTCAGTAGAACCCAGTGATTTCGATTTTAGTAATGTAACACGGTTTACTCAGATAAAGACAGAAAGTGCAATTACTTTTCTCACATTACTTTCTCCAACTGTACAGATGTCATTTCTTTATAGTCCAGTTCTCCATTAGCTAGTTTACATGTTGTAACATACTGGTTACCAAAATAATCCCAATGTGGTTAATTGGATATGACTTTTTCCCTTTCTTGAAATGCTGGGTGTTTTTAGGCTTTTCTATAAAGCACTGGGCTATGTAGACTAAGCCTGGTGTCTACACATGAATAGAACAGGGAGTTGATGTGGGTGTCTGTTCCAATTACCCACCCACCCTTATTCGGGGGATTTTAAACCTTACAAGCTTGGCCCCCCTTTCTGGCGGTCACCATTTGTCACCCACATTCTATACACATGCCGATAAAGCATAAAATCTCTCTTGCTCTTACCTTGGGAGGTAGTGGTGGGGGAACGGCGCGTTTCATTGTAGAGCTACAATAGAACAGAGTGAAATAATACATAAAAGCAGTGAACACACTCAGCCCAGGCACCGGCTCATTCATTCTAGATGTAACATAGTAACATAGTAACATAGTTGATGAGGTTGAAAAAAGACACCAGTCCATCAAGTTCAACCTATTTTGGATCTCCTGCGATCCCTCACTTATATTTGAAATTGATCCAGAGTAAGTAACCGCCAATCTGTTTCAATTGTGAAAATCCCCCCAGACCCAATATTGCATTCCTATTTTTACCCTATATCCACTACTATCCTTCATTTTAATTAACGGTCGTTTCCCTGGATAGACTTTTCCGCAAAAAAATTGTCTAACCCTTTCTTAAACATATCTAGTGAATCTGCCATCACACCCTTCCCTGGCAGTGAATTCCATATCTTGACTGCCCTTACTGTAAAGAAGCCCTTCCTTTGCTGGTTGTGAAATTTCCTCTCCTCTAACCTTAGGGAGTGACCGCGTGTCCTGTGTAAAGTCCTTGGGGTAAAAAGGTCCCATGAAAGTTCTCTGTATTGACCCTTAATGTATTTGTACATAGTTATAATATCTCCTCTTAGACGCCTCTTTTCTAAAGTAAACATGCCTAAACTGGCTAACCTTTCCTAATAACTTAATGACTCCATACCCTTTATCAATTTTGTCGCCCTTCTCTGAACCCTTTCTAGTTCCAAATGATCTTTTTTTATAGAGTGGTGCCCAGAACTGTGCTGCATATTCAAGATGAGGTCTTACCAGCAATTTATACAGTGGCAAAATTATGTATACAATAAAAGGTGATGAAACCGACATGTTTGTGTAAACAGCAAAAATAAATACTGTATTATAGACTAACCCTGCTACATACAAAAAAGGCTGCCGGTAATGTAACATTGTCAAACAGTAACACATAAATTACTTTTATCACGTTAGTAATACGATTAGTAATTTTCTTACTCATTGCTCGCTCCATTGGAAAAAGGATTCCAGTTATGTGAAAATTCGTTATCCCGGCTGTTGCCCTAAAAATGTGCAAAAAAGTTGCATCAATTGTCACATCCAGAACAATTATATTTTTACATCATCAGAAACTGTTCAGAGAAGTGTCTATTCAATCAGGGTCCACCCTCCACATTACACCAACACAGTCTGAATATCAGCCCTCTACAACCCCTCTCCCCCAGAAAAAGGACAGACTAATCCAAGTAGTTAATGACGTTAAGTCACAGCTCATGCATACTAGGGAGGAAATATCTAAATGTATTTAATATCCACTGTGGTCCAGTAAGGAAGCGGTAGCTGTCCTGCCAGGGTTCCTCCGGGAACTGGATTAAAACCTTCTGGAGCTGAATTGCATTCTGAGGTGGCTCTAGATCAATGATGCAAAGCCCTAGAAGTCATTCTGGGAGGGAGAACTAAAAGACAAGATTCACCAGTTTGGAATCAACCAATGCAGGGAGAGAGAAGTGTTTCGAAAACAGTTCCAGAAAATGTCAGCAGATGGCGCCAAAGCATTACTAAAATCTCTCTGTGGCCGTTGCACTGGTTCCGTATGGAAGGCTTCTCAGGATATATATAATCTAGAGAGGTAAACTATAGCCTCAGCATACAATACAGCATATGGGAAAGTGAAAAACGGATTGGACGGTAAATGAAAAAAATTTGCATAATGCAAATATTCTCCTTAGCCCATTCAAACACTATGAAAACAAATAGTGAAAAATACTACTATGAAAATGCTCCTAAAATTACAAAATAGATGTAATCGATAATCAGGTTATTAAGATTGTGTCCTGATGGATTATAAAACTCACCATTTCATTGGCTTCGGTCTCCTTCCTGAGCGGGGGCTCAAACTGCAGCTTGTCAACTGGAAGAGAGAGAGAGAGATACAGACTTACATGGTACAGTATCTAGTATATAATCATCGCTGTGTTCACATCACACAAAATGATCATGTGCATTGTCTATTAGGACAGGAAATTCTTTAAAGTGACAAAAACACTCCATATGTTCGCCAATAAAACTTAGCAGCTGCAGTACTGAAATCCAAAACTGTGAAGGAAGTATACAGCACAGGTCTCTAATCAGAATGACACAACGAAAGCTGTGTAAGAAAGTTCTATGGATATTTAATTCTGAAAACTTCCTTTCTTGGGTTCAAGATCATAGTTAATCATTCATCCAAGAAACCAGATCATCTGAAAAACTGTAGAGGTCTTAAACACCAGCATTCATTACATTGATAGCAACATAAAGCGGAAATAGTTATTTACAAATTCCATTTAAGAGACTGAATTTGCCATTAGCCCTCATTGTGAGAAATCACGGTGCTTATGTGGAAGAAATGCAGTAGGAAGTTACAAGATTTTATATGTATTGGTCTAAACAACACCAGCCGGCTATAATGATATTCATTTTAATGTCTGTTATGTGCGAGGTCAGCGCCAGCATATTTACCGAACGTGTTAAACAACCAATAGAACGCCGGCAGCAGATTAATGCTCCGAGATCAGAGTCCTCCTTTGGCCTCAGACACAAGGGAGTCTATAGCCAACATTGTGCATTCTACATAGCAAGGTGAACAGAGAGCTAACTGAGTTTAATATAAAGATCATTAATCCCTGTACTAAAACTGAGAGTGTATCCACACCTATGACAAAGCAAATTACACGGCTGGGAAACAAAATAATATCTGATTGTGTGTCCGTGTTCCGTCATCTAATTTCTTTGATGCCTGTGTCTATGGAATCTCAGTTTCTGTATAGGGATCAAGTGATTCTACATCTAGCGGAGGAGCTCTCGGTTCACCTTCTGATGAACATAATACAGCTTGGACAGGGTTGTGAAATTGGTACAGATTGTAATTGGCGCTGAATGCCTGTATAATGTAAGTGTGGGCAAACTACATGGAAAAAAAAATATTGTTCCAACACTAATGGTAGAAGAGGAGAATGAGGGAGTATTATTCCAAGAGAAACAATTTAAGACAGGGCCACCCAGGATGACTGCTATAAACACACATAATGCAGGATGCAGCTAAAGGGGCTGAATGTTGGTTCTGAGACGAGAGGAGGTGAGTGGGGTTCTGTAGGCAAATAGATCCTGGGTGAAGTTCTCCTTTAAAATGACTACACAGCACCACCTACAGGTGAAGCGAGTACTCTGCCAATGAATACAACCGGCAACACAGTCATACGAACACATGGCTGATGCAACATCCAGAACTGTTCTAAGACAGTGCGTAAAGTAAAGATCAGATCTTCAGTAGACACTCACAGTTGAGCTCAGACGCCGTCCTCTCTGCTCTCATAGCTTTGTTCATAGAGCGGATGGTATGTCGGACCGCAGGGATGTGCTGTAAGATAATCACAGAGACCATGGTTACTCAGTCATACAGTGTCTGTACTCTCCAAACAAATCTCTAATATTGTTGCTTCCTTGAATGCTGGAAAGTGGCTATCTGTAGTACAGGGAAGAGAAGACAAACAGAGGCACTGGTCACTATTGGAGTTGTAGGCGCCAAAGTCTTGAGAAACGGATCAATGATGTCACTATTTCCCGGTTGGGCGAGTTGCATTCTCATGAATGTTGGCTCAGCCAACACGCGTGTAGGTGAAAGGTTTGCTTTACAAAGAATAAATCTTCTTGACGTCACTCTTCAAAACATCTGCGGCCTCTCAAACTTTAAATTGTAACATTTGTGGTGGAAAACACGACAAAACATAAAACTAAACATCACATCAAACAACTTAAGCAAGACACTGCACAACACCAAACAACTTAACACTTCTCTGAAGGCTGGACCTGGGCCTGATTCATTAAGGCACGCAAAATGATCGTATTGTGCGTTTTTATTTACAAAAAAAAAAAAAAAAGGACGGAATTCAAAGCATAGGCACGTCCGTATTAAACTACAAGCGGATCTGAAGAAAACTCTCTTGTTGAATACGGGTCTTGTACGCTCTGTATATACGGCACTTGCTGTACTGAGACAACACACTGCTGGGTACGTACAATACATGTGCAGAATATAAAGACCAAGCAGAGCACACAGGAAAAAACAACCCCCATGTACCTGAGAGATGCCCAAAGCTTGAATCATACGCTGTTGCGTGTGCTCGAGATTGGCACGCCCTCACTGTACACTGTCTACGCACAAATGCCCATTCCCTTCCCCGTTCTGACCATGAAATCATAGGCTGCAGTAAGTGTCCTTTGCGCTGGAAGATGAATTGCATACATTTGCAATCTATGGAATATAGTTCGTTGCTGGGCATGCGCAGAGCAATTCAATGCAAAGTAAGGCACGTACCGTCATTTACGTTCCGTAATGAATCAGGTCCTTAGAGCTAGATTTACTAAACTGCGGGTTTGGAAAAGTGGAGATGTTGCCTACAGCAACCAATCAGATTCTAGCTGTCATTTATTTAGGGCATTCTACAAAATGTTTTCCAAGAAAAGAGTCTGTTTGTTACTCACCTCAAGGTCATCGTCATCGGGCTCGATATAATGGTGATGGTGGTCGGGGTTGTTCACCTTATCCAGGAGCTCCAACGCCAGTAATCTGGAGAGTCCACCTTGCGCTACAAAGGTGTGCTGTAAGAGAGGACCTTGTGGTTCATACAGGCAACAGACATTACTGTAAAATCATTGCACCCATTGAGATTAATATATAAAGATTTCAGACTATGCTCAGCAAGGTTTTATATCAGACATCTTGACGGACATGTGTCTTTTTCTACCAAACTTGAGTTCAGCTTGGTGGCCACGATCTAGGGGCGTTCTCACAGCGGAGCCCGTCACCTATGGCCTGGCCGTAAGGCAGCCATGAGCAACGTTAACCGTCCAATCAGGTGTTGTGCCCACATCCCGCCCACTCTGACCTCTGACAGAATAATACTATATACCCTTAGGAGGTAATCTGACCCAGAGCTGTACTTACCGTCAGCAGGCGCTCTGCAGTTGGCCGTTTCTTTGGGTTTTTGGTGAGAGCAATTTTGACAAAGTTATGAAACACCGGAGTCCTGGAAAAAAATTTAAACAAAGTTAATATATTGTTTATGTGTCAAATGTTCTCCACACCGTAGATTGTAAGCTCACTTGGGCAAGGCCATCTTTACCTTCTGTTTCATATCATTGTGTGCAATTTATCTGTCTCATGATTCTGCGTAATATGTCAGCCCTTTAGAACTAAAACATAACTGATAACAGCAGAAACAGTCAATGGTGGGAGAGGAAAGTTGGGTGAAATGTTCGTCTCAAATGACAGCCGTAACGTAATAATAGCATTGGCGGATCTTGTATAAAGCTCGGCAGCTCGTTCGTTCCAGCGGTTCCCCAGAATTTCTTTAAGACTATTTTTTCCCATATTCTTTCCTCCATCACTTTGTTCGAGTGCAGCCACATTAATACTGACAAAGTATTTTTCTCCCACCGTCAAAAGATTACACATCTAATCTTTAAAAACTAGTGAACACCTTAGCGCCTTTTCTCCTATACTTCAGCGGGCTGGTATACAGAAGCCTCCATTACTAAGCCAACTGCAAACATTAATACATGTTTTTTTTTGCTGCTTCTCAAACACGAAGCTTCTAAACTAACAGCGTTGTCCCCCAAATAAGACGAATGAGAAATAACAGGTAAATCATTAGGTTATTTAGCTGGTTAAGATCTGTGGGCTCCGGGTATTGTAGAAAAGCAGTATTACAGCGGCTGCCTGTTCTAAGGGTGACGAGTTTCGGATGAATGAACCACATATACACTAATACAACCACAGACCAACACTGAACTACTCACCATTTCAGTTTCTCCTTTAGCTTAGGAGGCTGGAAATTGCTCTTAGACATTAGGAACAACGCTCTAAATAAATGGAATGAAAGATGATTAAAACATATATTGGCTTATAGTAATAATATAAAACTCTTCCATAGAATGTGACAAAACAAAAAATCTAAGTTAGGAAAACAACATAAAACCATGCTAAAAGGTGTCCTACAACCAAAGCATAATTTTATATAATAATATAATACAATATATAATAATAACGTATTATGTGGGGGCATTTATGTCTATAAAACACACACACAATCCTCCAAAGCAAAGCCAGCATATCACATGTCATGACAGGCAAAGAGATATAGACTCATTAATATCCTCTATCCTGCGTAAGTGAAATAGTGTTTAGTAGCATTCAGTAACAAGTATGCACGTGTTCCCTGAGCCTTAGGGAATCTAAGAATCTGACTTGATTCTACAAACACGTCCTATGTAGCCAAGTTATTATTCTGTGTCCACACCAGGCTCACAGTGGTTCAGCGCAGTGCACTTCAAATGGATTTTTAGACAGGAAACAGAGTGCGCACCGACAAAAATTCCTCCCCCGTGGTCAGATGCTTTTCTCAAATCACTTTTGCTCTATAAAATGGGATGTAGTATTGGGATGTAGAACGCTTCAAAATAATATAACAGACTCTGTCATTTCTGTTTAATAAAACATGCGTATAAAAAGCTGCTCATATAGGTTTTAATCATGTATTTTGAAGCTTTAATCTATAAGGTAATAATATTTTAGGCTCTAAAGATTTTTAAATGGAAAAAAATCCCCAAAAAATTATCAGAAAATAAAGGACTATGAGACTACACCTTGAATGCAACATGCCTACCCCTGGTGTCTACATACACAACTAGATGGGTGCTTAACTCTGATTCATGAAATATGGGGAATAGCAATGAAATAGGGGAGGGGGGAGGGGCAGGTTGTGCTCTCCCCTTCACCTATTTCCCAGGTGCTCCACCCGGCTGTTTTTACTTGGCACCCGGCTCTTGGAGCCCACCAGAGACCTATTATAATATAATAAACCATTGTTACTCCTGTTGTACCAGGCACTATGTGAGCACTACAGGCAGCAGTGTGTGTTACACCACTGACCACCAGTCTGACCAGTCCTGGCAGATGTGGGCAATAACCTCCAAACTTTTTCAATATTATTGCAAAGTATTACAACTGTCCCCCACCCGGCTACTTCTTAATGCCACCCGGCTGGTAACATTTTCTGGGGAGAACACGGGATAGGAGTATGAATACAAAAACTATTAGTAATAAGAACGAGATAATAAAGTAGAGACCACGATGCAAAAGCTGAACTCTTGGTAGATATCCTCATACTTTGTGGGCCACTAGGGAGTAGCACAGTTATTGACCAATGACATTTGTCTCCCAGTGTCTCAGTGATCGCTTGTAACTACGATTCTCTGTGATCTACTCCCTTCACCGCGATGTAGAAATACAATAGCGCTCTCCTTATACAGAGACAGAGGTTGTGAGCGAGACCAACGTCATCAACGTACTGATCTATGCTAGGTACAGTTCCTTAAATGTAAAACGTTTTATTTTTAAATCTAGTTTTTGGTTGTCTAAAGCATCTGACACTCACACATATTACTCAGAGTATAGGACGCTATCAATTACAGTCATTACACAACTGAGCGACACAAACCTCATTGGGTGGAGATCAAACAATGGCGGCTGCAGCTCTCCCAGTTCTATGGCAGTGATGCCGACGGCCCAGATGTCGCACAGCTGGTTGTACCCTCCGTTCTTCTCCACGGCGGCTACTTCTGGAGCCATCCTGGGGGACAAAGAGCCCGGTCACATGTGCACTATATGTAGATAGGACCTACACACAGACTCCCTAGACACACACAAGCTATACACAGACCCCCTAGACACACACACACAGGAACTATACAGAGACCCCCTGACACACACACAGGAACTATACACAAACCCTCCTGGACACACACACAAGCTATACACAAACCCTCCTGGACACACACACAAGCTATACACAAACCCCCTAGACACACACACACACACACACACACACACACACACACACAGGAACTATACACAAACCGACTTATTACCAGTATGGTGTTCCAATAAAAGATTTTCTCTTGGCGATTGTTGCTGTTATTTTCGCTGCCACTCCAAAGTCCGCTGCAAAAGAAATGTAAAAAAATATTGTACGCACTCGTTGCCAACACACGGGGGGGGGGGGGGCAATAGCTATATTAATGTGGGCGAGTTCTCTGCACAGCGCTGCGGAATTAGTGGCGCTATATAAATAAATGATGATGATGATATTGTGGTCTCAGTCGATACTCGGAAATATGCAGCCAGTCAATTCACTAAGAACCATGAAATCACAGATTTCTAGTGAATTGACAGCATGCATTCTCAACCTTTGGCCTCACAATAACAGTTTAAAAATACAGAAACTTAAGTAAACAACAGAAATATCGATGATCCATCATGTGATCTTGCACAATTTATTTCCATTGTAAGTGCCTTGTAGTCTATACATGTTATCTTTTTAACGGTGAGAGGGAACAGCATTTAAATAACCATTCAACATGCCTAAGTGCATTGATAAACTAACATAACACCAAGCTTTATATACAATAGAAACCAAAAGACAGGCAGGAGTTACCTAGTTTGACATCTCCATTGTCGGTAAGTAGTATGTTGGCACCCTGCAAGAGACGTTTAATATGTTATAATAGTACTAGCTGATGTGGTATTGCTACAGGCAATTCTGTGGGCTGAAACAACATTGAAAAAGCAGCCAATTAACTTACTAGGAAACAATATGAATCTTTCTTACTAGGATGAATGGCTTAAAATGTAGACGCCATGTACACTTTAAGGCATTCATGCATGAAAGAATTCATATAGAAATAAAAGGACAGGACTACAAAATGTATCAAAATAATATAGAAAGTGAAGGCCAGTCTCTCTAACCTAGGAGCCAGCAGGATCCTTTAAGGAGCCAGGCACAATGTGCGTGCATTGATATCAATAGGAATGACTCCCAAAATATATAGAACCCAGATCTAGATACCAGGCTTTATCCAGCTCTGCATCACATAAAAGTTAAGTAATATATGTAACTGTTGTCAACATAAAAATTATATTAAAAAGTTTCCTAACTACGGATCTTCCTGCGCCTATACAGTGCTACTGAACAGGTATATTAGAAATTAAGTTAAAATCAGAGAACACATAAATAACATTAACGTTAGCTGATTCACAGAGTATTCCCGACAAATGAACATTACTTGCGGGGCTATGTACTGTAGAGAATACGCTGACAGATTTATTCTTATTTAAAATCTCGTCATAGGGCTTACCTTAATATCTCTGTGCATTTTCCCCTTAATGTGCAAATATGCCAGACCCTGAAAAGTAAAACACACATGAGGATATGAATATAATAATAGAACATCCTTGAATAAACTGTGTCAGCTGTGGGGCCCATTCAAAAGACACCAGGGGGTAAATGTATCAAGATGAGAGTTTTCCGGTGGGTTTAAAAACCAATCAGATTCTAGTTATCATTTATTTAGTACATTATACAAAATGACAGCTAGAATCTGATTGGTTGCTATAGGCAACATCTCCACTTTTCAAACCTGCCGGAAAACTCTCAGCTTCATACATTTACTCCCCAGGTGTTCGTAGTAGACTGTGGCACTATGTTAATGCGCATAAATCAACGAGGCGCAAGGAAACAATTAGCAATGATCATTATTATCTCAACATCTTGTGATGTGTCCTAGATGAGTGCTAGACACCGCGCAGTGTGTGATGTGTCCTAGATGAGTGCTGGACACCGCACAGTGTGTGATGTGTCCTAGATGAGTGCTGGACACCGCACAGTGTGTGATGTGTCCTAGATGAGTGCTGGACACCGCACAGTGTGTGATGTGTCCTAGATGAGTGCTGGACACCGCACAGTGTGTGATGTGTCCTAGATGAGTGCTGGACACCGCACAGTGTGTGATGTGTCCTAGATGAGTGCTGGACACCGCACAGTGTGTGATGTGTCCTAGATGAGTGCTGGACACCGCGCAGTGTGTGATGTGTCCTAGATGAGTGCTGGACACCGCACAGTGTGTGATGTGTCCTAGATGAGTGCTGGACACCGCACAGTGTGTGATGTGTCCTAGATGAGTGCTGGACACCGCACAGTGTGTGATGTGTCCTAGATGAGTGCTGGACACCGCGCAGTGTGTGATGTGTCCTAGATGAGTGCTGGACACCGCACAGTGTGTGATGTGTCCTAGATGAGTGCTGGACACCGCACAGTGTGTGATGTTTCCTAGATGAGTGCTGGACACCGCACAGTGTGTGATGTGTCCTAGATGAGTGCTGGACACCGCACAGTGTGTGATGTGTCCTAGATGAGTGCTGGACACCGCACAGTGTGTGATGTGTCCTAGATGAGCGCTGGACACCGCGCAGTGTGTGATGTGTTCTATACGAGTACATGACACTGATAAATGTGTTTTATTGTTACTGGTTATTGACTAACACATTCTGTTATTACCTAACCATACGTGCTTAATGAGGATACAAGGGGTGTAACATTTATACCTGTAAGGTCTCCCGACACATATAGGAAATTTGGTTTTCTGTGAGTGGCCCAGTAACTGTAAAGAGACAAAGTCACAGCATATAGAAATGATCGACTGTTAAAAAAAAACAAAAAACTAAAAAGTCATAAAAGAATCAGTGCCAAGATCTTCACTCATAGTCCCCTTCACTGCTGTTAGTTTGTATTTGTCTGGTAATGTGTGTTCCTCTAACTAATTGTACAGCACTAAGTAAAATGTCTCCACTTTACAATACTGGACAGTGATAGTAATAGATGTGTGTTCTCTGTGCAGAACGTACTGATATATGGTTAGAGACACGGCAAGATTCATGGCATATCTTAGGGGGGTGGTGGGTGGGGAACAATATAGTGACTATATGAGTACAAGGACCAGGAGAAGGCTCTGCATCAGGTCTGCATGCGGCTCTCCAGGTGTTGTGAAACTACAAGTCCCAGCATGACATGCCAGCTATCGGTTGCTTATCTACTGGCAAAGCATGCTGGGGCTTGTAGTTTCACAACACCTGATGAGCCACAGGTCTGCTCTACATACTATATATTGTACCAGCCTCCAAGACATCCCTGCGGACAAGTAGAACGGATGATAATCATGGATAATCCTAAAGATGTTTATAGCTAATTGAAATTTGGAGCCATGATAAAAGCTACAGATAGGTTTGGCTATTATGAGGGAGCATAATTAATGTTATAATATCTGTTTATAATGTTAGAGCAGAAATTCTGATAACAGGCCACAGTTACGACTAGTTACAAATGAGGAGAAAGATCACGTTATATATTCTCCTTCTTTCAAACAAGGGGCACTTAGTGCCTTAAGACACATGAGGGCTGAAACAATGGCTCTTTTACAGCCACAACAGTCTCTGGCTCCATTACTAGAGTCTAATGCAAGGACCCATCCACATTAGATTGTGAGCTGTAATGAGCAAGGTCATCTCTCCTCCTGTCCTCTTACCTGTGTGTCTTTGTATCACGTCTCCTGCATGTTCTGTACTTCACTTTATGTTTCTTCTATAACTTGTTTGCTTAATATCTTGGTATTATTCTAAAAATTCTTCTTGAAGGTTCTATATTTTTGCTTGTTTGACCTCTACGTTTTATACACTATCAGGGGAGGGCTGGCACATTTTAGTTCAGGGGCAAGAATTGACCCTGCAGCCTATTTTAAAAGGGAAAAAAAATGCTGGTGGCCCAGTGACCCAGCCAATAGTAGCCCACCATGAGACCGTGCGGGGGGGTAGAAGCCCACTTGCCCCCCAGCCCAACCAGCCAGCCCCTGTACACTATGTTCTCTCCTCCCACTGTACGGCGCTGCAGAATTATGTAGTGCCATATAAATAAATAAATAATAATTTTGCCCATTTGCTAACTAATCAGAGGACAGGGACTACACCAAATTGTTGATTATGAATGGAGGATTAGATGCCTATAGGAAGAGTAAGTCAGAACCTATTCTTACAACATAAAGAAAATAGTTTTTTTTATGGTCCACAACAACTCCAGAAACTTGCTTCTTGGGGTGTTCAAACGAATATCACTACATTTTTATTGGAATCATACAGCTCACACTGGGGACCTTGTTCATACGGAGTTGTGGAGATGACAGAACACTTAGATTCCACTAGTCAGATGACAAAAAAAAGGAACTTTACATCCACCTAAATAGAGACACTTACAGCTGGTTTGTGTCCTCTCTAATTGCAGATCAAAGAGTTATTAAATTAAAACATTTTATCTGAGCCCCACAGGGCATTAACCCTTGTGGGGCGCCACGGAAATCATATGTGGTTTTCCCTGACGAGAATCCAGGCATGCTGGACATTGTGAATCAATAAATGTTGGTCCTAAATATTGCGGACCCTATAATGAGACGATGTGACACTATTACAGTATATTCTAGGATGTTGTCTTACCATGGTATATGTCCTGCAGAGAGCCACCACCGCAATACTCCATGCAGATCCATAATTTCTCCCGGCTAACATGTAAACAAGACAGAGCAGAGATTAATATGAAACAATTGTCAGATCGGAATTGTCCAGCTGCAAACAGTGTATGCGCGTGAAACCACAGTGCGCGCGTGCAGTAACCCATAGCAACCATGTTTCCTGTTAGTGAACAACTCCCAGGGACACAAGGGGGGGGCATTTAACACCTTCTTGACCGGAGGTATTTAATAACACAAAGAAGATGTCATTTGAGAAGGTGTGCTGGTATCACCAGAAATAACTACCCGGGCTAATTTAACATTTTACAGTGGGAAGGGGGGGGGATATATTAGAAGATTAGATCTACAATCTGTTGCGCTGAGGTCCAGGATATAGAAAGTTATTTTACAGGTAACCGTGTAAAAAAAGGGTGGTGTTCTTCACAGTAACCAATCAGATGTTTGCTTTCATTTTCTAAACTGTAGTAGAAAAATGGCAGCATCCGATTGGCCACACCGCACTTTCTACACAGTTGCCCGTAGAACAGTTTTCATCAATGTCCCCAATATGCCGCATTTTAAGTTTATTTCTGATTCGTGGAAGATTAAACATCAAACAAAGACATCCAGGGGAATTCCCACGGGCCGCAGGAGAATATCTGCAAGGCCTCAGCAACACACAGTCCATAGACGTGGAGCATGCAGAAAGTGCCCATAAATATTCCTTAAAATAGAACAGCTTTTATATGACATGTTCAATAAAAATAAGAACAATCTATCGGCAGTTTAGCACCGCAAACTCCAAATGAAATGTAAAATGGCAAAATTAAACAAACTTGAGCAAGATTTAAAGACAAAAGGTTTTTTCAGAATGGTATGAAAAATTGCACCAAACAAACCTCCAAACAATTAAAGACAAAAAGCAAAATATTTATCATATTACTGGATGATCTAAACAAGACTGTACCAGAGATAGCTGCCGAAGTAAGCCACAATATTGGTGTGTTTACATTCCTTCACCATAAATATTTCTTGCTGTATTAGGGAAAAGTCGTCACCTGCAAAGTGAAAGAGATGATAATGTGATAAGACCGCAGGAAGTCAGCAGGAAAGACGAGATTTGTTTGGTAATAAACAACCTGTATATAAAGATTTACAAGAATACGGTGTTACACAAGAAGGAAAAGCCTTATTGAGGTTCTATTAAAAGGCTGCATGTCTAAAATACAGGTTTATCCAATATAAGAGAAGAGTCCATGTACCCTATACAGTCACAGTGAAATAAGGTGAAATTAAACAATATTCAAACTATAATTTCCATGTAGCCATGAAAAGGATGAAATAAACTGAAGTTGCAATCAATAACTTGTAGAGGAAGAAGGTAACCGCTGAAAAAGAGGGAACACTGTCCCCGCGAGTTAAACATTGTGTTTGCGAGTTTTTAGGGGAGTTTTAATGCAAAAAAAAAGGTTTTGCATACATTTCCATACATCAGATTGCATTACACATTGATAATATCTACATTACAGTACTTTCTTTAGCATATTTTTTAATTGAACTAGTTTTTACCATACAGTCATCTATACCGTGTCAAAACACATTACTACATTCATATTTGTACCAAAAACATACATAAATATAATTATTTTATTTCATTATTTTTTCCACAAGAAAATCAACTTACACAAGTTAGGCATTAGTGATAAACATAAGTTTAAACTTTTTTTCACATTATTACATGATTTCAAATACTTTTCAGAGGTTTTTTATTTTTAACACACCCTAAGGAGGTGCGAGATAAAACAGCATATTGGCCTGTTTAACGCGCCGCGCTAAAAAACAATTGAATAGCTTTTAACGCGGCTGCCTCTCACACACCCTATACTTTCAATAGACCGTCTACTGGAGCGCGAGAGGACCGTTTCATGAAAAAAAAAACTGAGCGCCAAAAATAAAATTGAATTGCGGGTTAAAGTTAACCCGCTCGAAAATGATAAAAAAACAGCGTTAAAATAACAACGCGATCAAAAAAAAAAACCCCCAAAAACTCGCTGACAATTGAATACCCACTATAACAGACATGAATCCCAAACTACACCAATTATTTGCAAATTATCCTCAACTGCGCTTTGAACTTTTTCTTTTCTATAAGTTTAGGAAATTCTGACCAAGTGCTTTGCTTATCAGCAAATCTGGAGAAATCCAACAGGGACTGACAAATCCATTTGGACACGGAGGTCATATATATCCGTCTGAGGGTGTGCTTGTTGACGCACCTGTCTAATACACACAGTCATGGTAGCCCAAGGACTAAACACAGATCACCTATGTGCTTTGCTGGTATGTACGTGTTGTGTACGCTACAAACACGGTATCCGCTACCCAGTTAGCCTAGAAATTCGTCTGTTACTGCGTCAACTCATATCGCTCAGGATTTCCTTGATATAGATGGCCAGAGGTGCTGCTCTATCCAATGTCAATCCATCATTTCTTATTTCATTAATAAATTATCTATCTATCTCCATATTCCACTACTGCCCCCAGAACCACTTTGATTGTTTGGGTGACAAATAGTGCAATGATTGTGGACAAAAAAAAACAACAAACTCTGTTGCCCAAACCAAATCTACACGAGGGTGTCTGGCTAATGTCCACTCAAGTAACTGGCAAGAATCTCAAGACACTGAAGATAGCTGACAACAGAGAACAATAGCCAAGATGCCGCCAAATCGCAAATGCAAAAAAAAAATATATACATACTCTAATGACAATAAAATAAAACATACTGCGTTTATTTTGAAGGAACAGTTTCTAGTGTCCAGTATTTGTACTCTTGGGAATTAAACGCTACAGGCAATAATACTACAGGCAATACACTACCAATAACAATCCATCTTTTAAAGGTTCTTTGGGATTAGATTAATACGACCATCAGAAGTCTGTTTTCATAGAAGTAAACGTTTCAGAAGCTTTGTAATGAGCCGACATTTCTACGGTTATATATTCAGATATTGTGGTAAATTTATATTTGATGTTTTACCACATAAAGAATGAAACTACCTGTCCTGCTCAGTTACTCTAACTACTCACGCTCAGTTAATAGGTTAATAAGAATGTATACGAAGACTTGTGGAACGTTTTACATAGAGTCCTAATGTTGCAAAACGTTCTGCAGGCACCAACTTGCACACTGGGTTTGGTAGCTCTAAAAGTTTACTTCAGAGAAGCAAAGAATGTGGGAAACCCTAATCATGTTAATAAAGACGAAAATATACTAGATATACCGTGCTTATGTGCACACTTCACTTAAAATTAGAAAAAAATACATTTTCTGAGCAGAAGGAGTAGAAAACGACTAAGGTATGGAATGTAAGTTTGGTAAACGAGAAACTTATGTGCATTCACATAGCAACACAATAAGTAAAGGTTGCTGAAAATAAAAGAGGTAAAAGAGGAATTCACTACACAAAATACTCAATACTAACTAAACTAGCTAAAAACAAGGCATACATATTTATGTGGGTTTTAATTTTGTTAGTATATATATATATATATATATATATATATATATATATATATATATATATATATATATATATATATATTAAAACAACAAAAGTTCCCACATGTCTTTTCTCTGACGTAAAGCTTTAACACCAACATCGGGAAAAACATAAAAATACCAATGTGCATTCAAAAAAACCATACAAAATGTATCTGAAATGCCATATTAGGGGAGTACCTTTGTACTACGAAGTTCCTGTCCGCTATAACACTGCATAAGAGTGGAAAAAAACAACCAACAAGCCTAAAACTAGGTGAAAATCTTTACGAGTGTGAATGAGGTTGGAGGACTGACACTCAACAATGCAGGTGCATGACGTGAGTATGTCATATATGTCAAATATGCAGGGAAAATATTCAGGCATGTTTAGTAGTCTAAATAAACTAGAAATACAGAGTAAAAATGACTTTGAAGTGCAGTCAATTAGTCACGTCCACAGAGGAGGTGGCCATTTTGGCTTAACCAATTTTAATGAAAGTTAATCCAAACAACAGACTAGGAACCAGTAACATCACTGAGGCAGGGGAAAATTTTGTGTGACCAGCTACTATACTACAAAAAAACCTTTATCTCAGTGAGGTCACTGGTTCCATGTGACTCTATAATTCTCATGACTATTGGCTCACAAGATGGCTGCCACTACCGTGTGTAGGCAATAGATATACTTTAAACATTGAAACAACCTCAAGTTCTAATAGATATATCTAAAATGTGGTCCTATCAGACCAGCGCATGCATGCAAGCTGCATGTCATCATTAACGCTCACAGAGTAAAATAATATCTGTATAAAGACGCAGGGCTCTTTGCAACACAGTGATATGAGAACAAGCCTGGGCCTGCTAAATGAATTGTTTACATAAATCCTGTCAGCTGAGAGCTGGTGATGTTCTCCAACACCCAGTGCATGGAGATTGCTTCATCTGCTATTCCAGTACAATGCCAGGGAGTGGTATTATCTAACATAAGAACTCTTACAATAAATACAGAAGGAAGGTAAAAAGACGTTCACATGTTCAGACATTAATAGAAAGCTATAATATATGGATTAATTGGTCTGAAAATAAATTATATACATATAATATATAAAGAATACCGTAGCCAGTCAGGTATTTAGACTATTAAGTCAAAAATAAGCATGGCTTTGTAACATTCACAAAACACATTAAATAAAGCCTACTAAATAAAGTATAAGAATCATTCATTTGTCCGGTACTTGATCAACCAGATTGCGCCATTAAACCCTTCTCATGTTTGTGACTGGCCAATGTGTAGTATGTCAGGATAACAAAGTATGAAGGCCTAGGCATCAACAGAGGGATACATGCAATAAGAAATAGATTATATACTTGTGAATGTTACACTAAACATTTCTAAATTGGATCAATTTCTAGTGGATCAATGTTGGTTCAGCTGCTGGCTGGCACTGTCCTCTTACCAACAATTTAGATGAGGCTTTCTGTACGGATAATACAGCCCTCAAAATAACTAGGAGCTAGCGGCATTATGGATATGGAATCTTCTCTATCACGACTGAAAGGAGGCGATAAGGGGAAGAGTGACAGCTAGAGAACGTGTACACAGAAAGCAAGGTAGAGGAAGTCCAAGGAGGTGATAGAGAGAGGGGGGGAGAGGAAGGAACAGAGGAAGGAACGGAGGGAGGAAGGAACGAACGGAGGAAGGAAGAGAGGAAGGAACGGAGGAAGGAAGAGAGGAAGGAACGGAGGAAGGAAGAGAGGAAGGAACGGAGGAAGGAAGAGAGGAAGGAACGGAGGAAGGAAGAGAGGAAGGAACGGAGGAAGGAAGAGAGGAAGGAACGGAGGGAGGAAGAGAGGAAGGAACGGAGGGAGGAAGAGAGGAAGGAACGGAGAAAGGAAGAGAGGAAGGAACGGAGGAAGGAATAGAGGAAGGAACGGAGGAAGGAAGAGAGGAAGGAACGGAGGAAGTGTGTAGCAAGGCAGAGAGAGGGAGAGAGGAAGGAACGGAGGGAGGAAGAGAGGAAGGAACGGAGGAAGGAAGAGAGGAAGAAACGGAGGAAGGAAGAGAGGAAGAAACGGAGGAAGGAAGAGAGGAAGAAACGGAGGAAGGAAGAGAGGAAGAAACGGAGGAAGGAAGAGAGGAAGAAACGGAGGAAGGAAGAGAGGAAGGAACGGAGGGAGGAAGAGAGAGGGAGAGAGGAAGGAACAGAGGGAGGAAGAGAGAGGGAGAGAGGAAGGAACAGAGGGAAGAAGAGTGTGTAGCAAGGCAGAGAGAGGGAGTGAGGAAGAGTGAAGAGCTAGGGGAGATAAAGAGGAAAAGGAAGAACAACACAGAAAGGAAGTGAGAGATGAAGGAAGACTGTTCAGCACGGAGAAAGAGAGATTGAGAAGGAAGGATAAGACAGGACAAACACAACTTTACTAGTCATTATCATTTATTTGTAAGACGCCTCAGATTCCAGTGACAGACGACATTATCAACCATACGAAATAAAACATGCACATTAAAACAAAGCAAGTATAAAAGACGTCACCAAGGACAGGTATGAACTAGGTAGACAACAGAAGTGGGACGGAAGAAGGGTCCTGCTCCTAAGAGCTTACAATCGAGTGTGGAAATGAACGCCTTCTGGCTATACAAGCATGCTGTGAATTTACCAGCCGTGTAGATGACGATTATGTCATTACCTGATACCACGGTGACCTCAGAACGATACCAATCTATTGTCCACAAATTACACATCCGCATCACCGAGGATACTCCCTGTATAGATTTACACAAAACACCTCCTGGCAAACAAAGAGCTGGATAAATGAACGACACAGGAGTCTGTAAACACGCGTGTGCCCAGATCTCCTTCTGCCAGCTTATATGTACAATTTCTGGGAGACAGAAGCCCACGCTGTACACTTGTAAAAGCAAATAATTCACAGGAAGAAATAGGACAATGTTATAATCAATGATGCACAATTCTTTATCTGTGGTGTCAGCTGATCTTCTATCACAAAAGCACCTTATCTGACCAAGCCTCAAATTCCACAGGATAATTGAAGGGTCTCGAATTTGAGGATACTTCCCCAGCACTATGGACACATGTAAATGCGTATATATAAGGAAAATATCTGAGCTAGAATTTTATTGTGCACATGACACTTCCTGTTACACACCTCCATTCACTCATGCAGGGACATAAAAAATTTGCTTTTATTAAGCTCATTGACAACAGTGCGCAAAGCTCCGTCCAGAGAGACAGTTACATAAAATAGTGAGTGAATGTATGCGAATCCCTTGTAATTATCTGTATAGCAACATTTATATAAACCAATGTGACTTCGCTTTCATCTAAATAACAAATAAGCATTATATGAAGATAACGGGCCTGATTCATTAAGGAAAGTTAAGCAAACAATTGAGTGAGTTTTTTTTACTTAAGTTTTCTGGACAAAACCATGTTGCAATACAAGGGGTGCAAATGAGTTTATTATTTTGCACATAATGAAAACACTGGCTGTTTTTTTCATGTAGCACACAAATACTTGATAGCTTATTTGTACACTGAAATTTAAAGTTGATATTTGTGTGCTACATGAAAAAACAGTCAGTATTTAACTTGTGTGCAAAACAGAATACTAATTTGCACCCCTTGCATTGTAACATGGTTTTGTCCAGGAGACTGAAATAAGAAGTTTCTCAAGTTAAGATCCTTAATGAATCAGGCCCATGGAGATGAAGATGTGGCATTAGTTTGAGAGCTCTTCATTATAGGAAAAAAATGCAAACTTTGGTTGTCATCAGCAGAGTCTAATTTTCATAATGAGGATTGTGGAAGAGAATAAAAAGATTTTGATTACCCAGTAAAAAATACTCCAAGAGCAAGGACTACTGTGATCCATGTGGTCAAAAGGAGCCACCTTAAGGCCTCTATTGTTTTGTCTGATTGTCATGTTCAGAAGTCCACCGCAAGGATAACAATGAACAGAAATCAGGGTCCATGTGCGGAAGGAAGCAGGAAAATATTGTTCTCCAAAAATAAATTGTAGCCAGTCCAAATAAGCCAAAGACCCCTGGAGGATCCCAAAGGCAATGGGTAAGAAACTTCTTTGGACACATGAGATGGAAGTGGAATTTTTTGGGCATAAAAGAGAAATGTTATGTTAGGAGAAAATGAAACACAACATTCCATCACAACTACCTCATCTTAACAAGCGGTGGGAGAGTCATATCTGGTACTGCGTTACGTACTCTGGCCCAAACAGCTCACAGTGTTTTAAGAAATAATGAATTCTGGAACATACCAGCAATTTCTATCTGGATATCTGCCCACGACGCTCAGAGAAAGATCAGTCATGCAGTATGACAAGTGCCCCTTACAATATAATCTACAGTAGAAGAAATAGTGCATTTTGGAATAGCGGAGTCAAGGTCCTGACCTTAATCCAACTCAAATATTGTGGCATGACATGAAATGAGCATTTAATGCAAAAAAACTCAAAATATCAAGGCGTTGAAGCTGTTCTGTAAGGAGGAACATGCAAAACACCACCATAGCTATTTGACGGAATGACTAACAGCTACAGGGAGTCATTTGGCTAAAGGAGGTGATACCAACTATCTTCACCGAGCTAGTTGTACATTTTGTTCCAACAAAGACTCTGTATGGTGATGTTTTAAGAGTTCTGTATTGATCAGATTCTCATTCCACCTATTATTATGACTTTGATAAAGACACACTTAATTGTAGATCCAAATCGTAACACACCACGAAAACACATAATATAGAAGGATACTTTACAATCCCAGGAGTCAAGCACACGCTTCTAGGTAGAAGAATGTATCCAGGGTAAGGATTTGGAGCCAAAATTAGGACTGTAACGAGATTGTAAGCCTGCGAGCAGGGCCTTCTCACCTCTTTGTCTGTTTTACCCAGTTTGTTTATTAGTTTACTGTGTTTGTCCCCAATTGTAAAGCGCTACGGAATATGTTGGCGCTATATAAATAAATGATGATGATGAGTCACAGTTGGTAGATGTGATATTGTTTTCTAAACTAATACACAGTTTTTAGTGCACTATGCCATGGAAGAGTAGTAGGGGAAGGGTAAAGTCTGTGATCAAAACAGTCAAGTAATATATAATTCCGTGTACACTATACAGTAGCCCTATAAGTACAATGTAAAGTAGAGTTATTTTGTATCATTAACATCTGAAACACTTTACAGGGGACAGTAAACATGATGGTACTTATACTAAGCCTCTGGAGACCACTGACAGCTGAGAGAGAAGAGCTATTAGTGCAGTGGAGAGGAGAGGGGGGGGGGGGGGACATTAGATGTGGGGCGACACCTGACTCTAGATGGCCAAAGCCTTCCTCCAATCAGGTTCTGCATGAATCCATAGCTCACGTCTAGTTGGATAGGGGCATTCTGCCAGCACGAACAATGGCTTTTCCAGATAAGGGCAGGAGTCCTAGGAAGTGGGGAAAGGAGGAGAATAGTGACAGAAACCACTTTTATCAAAGAACCTAGGTTTGTCCTGAGAGGATCTGCAGCTTGTGGACACTTATCAGGGCTATTTGGTTATATCTGGCTCTGTCACTATAACCTGTCGCTGAACTTACACGGGTATATGGACATTCCACTGGGGTGATGGAACTACTTCATTTTCACTATTGTACATGCAATATGAACAATACACATTCTATTCTAAGTCCATTCTAATGATGGCCGCCACACACGTCCGGTGGACAGAAACTTGGTGACCTGGTCACATCTCCCAACTCAACACCTACGTTCTGTACAAGATCTGCATCTCTCATCCACACTCATTACCTGCTCCCATTCCCAGTTACGGACCTGTTTTTGGGCTGCACCCACTTTGTGGAATTCCTTCCCTGGCACAGTAAGACTTTCCTCTAGTCTTCAAACCTTCAGGTTTCTCTGAAAACCCACCTCTTCAGACAAGCTTATAGTATTCCTCAACCACCCTCTTAATCTCCCTAGGTTACCATATTACCACCCTCTACACAGCTAACACAAGACAACAACCCTCTGACCAACATAGTTGTGTGATTGGATCATACAGCCCACTAAGCACTTTTTACTTTTGCAATCTGGCCGGAACAATATGCGGCACTTACCCTCATGTATCAAACTCCCATTGTCCTATAGATTGTAAGCTTGTGAGCAGGGGCTTCTTACCTCTCTGTCTGTCTGCAATACCCTGTATTGTTTTATTATGTATTTGTATTATTGTATTTGTTCCCAATTGTAAAGCGCTACGGAATTTGCTGGCGCTATATAAATAAATGTTGATGATGCTGGCGTTTAGCTAGGCACTGATAAGGACCCTTCAGGGTCAGGAAAGGAGAAAAAACTTTGGGAGATCGCTTTAATAAAAAGCTATCCTAAACTATTCATTACCTACTTTCCCTGAGATATGGGACCCATGTGCCAGAACTATTTTACAAGTCGTCTTTCCTTATCTCCCAGGCCGCAAACTGGCTGGATCTCAGCCATATTTGTTTTATTTCTACACATATAATCGTTTGGTTATAAGACAGAGGACATACATCTGCTTTACTGGAAAACCAGGCTGGACAGGGGAAAATGACAAGAGTGTTTCATATTGGGGTAAAAGGGTGAGGGTAGATGCTCCCTAAACATTGTAATTCAGAATTCAATCTCATTATCAAGGGGTACCCATATTTTTTTTAAAGATATTTAAATGAGTGTGTTTGTGCTCCAACCACTAAACAACATGAAGGTTCTCTCAGTACTGGGGAAGACACCGTGAAAATATTTCAGAAAAGACCTGTGGGTATATTTTCTAAACCGCGGGATTGAAAAAGTGGAGATGTTGCCTATAGCCACCAATCAGATCCTAGCTGTCATTTTGTAGAATGTACTAAATAAATGACAACTAGAATCTGATTGGTTGCTATAGGCAACATCTCCACTTTTCATACCCGTAGTTTAGTAACTATACCCCCTGATGCTCTCACAGCTTTTTTTTAATGTTTTCCTAGAAAGAACACAGTACACATGGATGTATGTTCTTATAAACATTATATATACCGTGCAAATGAAAAATGTATATATATGGAGAAAAAATATTATATATTTACATTAATATACTTGAAAACATGGCCTGTGGTAAATGTCATATCATCTAGATACAACATCTAACATCCAAAACCTGAGACCTTTACACCTCGTAAGGAACACAGAAGACATATGAACAGGATTGCAAATCAGAAATTTAATTATTAATAACTTTTCCCAAGTTTTTAAGTGTGAAATGCTAGAGTGTATATGTATAGACCCTAATTGACAATAGAATGATTTGGCAAATGTTTTATTGCTACTTTTTAGCAGCCTTATGGCTGAAATAAAGCACAGACTAACACTTTAATACATTTTGCTTGTCTACAACCAAGGGAGTTTGAAACTACAGTATTAAGTGACTTCACAGCAGAACCTTTCATTACAGCAGATTGTGGGTTGACAGTTACTGTGAACTTTTAGCCTTCAACATGCGGAACTTGTCATGCACCCATTCATTAAGAACAAGCAATGTTTAGCCATAAGGAGAACCTATCACCACCGCCTCAGACATTACGTGATTGACATGCTAGTAATAGAATAGTAATGCAAAAAACTAAACAAAAATAAGGTCTATCTACACTTTATTTGCTCAATACAGCAATTTACCATAAGGGCGCCTGGCATACTGCATATTAATTAACGACTAGCATGCTAAATCCTCCACTGGGCAGTGCTCATGTGACTAGCGGGCAAGCGGTATACAGACACGGCGCTGTCTGGTTGAGTACCAAATGCTCAGACAGGGGTATATTTTCACAGTGTTCGCTGGAATGAAACACACATCAGAAAATACTGGTAGTAGCGGTTATGGTCCATGGAATACCACATGTACCGTGTTCTCCATATAGTTAACTGATCCCTAATGTAAATTAGAATAATGCTGCATTCACCGTGTATCTGAATGCAGTCTTATACACTGGAACACACATGGATGCACACTTTAAAGCTTTCATATAAAAAGGTACAGAGCATAAACACAGACATACGAACAGAGAAGCAAATATACAAAAACACAGACGTATATTTTGTGACATATAACCGAGGACAAGTGATAGTTGTGGAATAAGTTGTAGTAATGTGTAAGGTGCCAACACAAAATTAAAGTGTGTCTGAAACGTCTTATTAACACTTCCTGTGAGGAAACCGCTATCATGCTCGAGACAGGGCATAAAGAAACAGAATCACAACTTCATATTAACTACTGATAGGGAAGTGCACAGCGAGTGCGTGTTGTTGAAAACTCACCAGGCTCCAGCTTTATAATCTTCACCGCAGCCAGTTCTCCTGTCTGAAGGTTCCGAGCCTGGAAACAAACACACAGTGTGGAGGTTAGGGTGCTATCACACAAACCAATGTACAGTTATGTCCTGGAAACAGGGATAATGACAGAAACTGATGGGCTGAGAGCTGTAACATAGAAAACACAAATATACATCGCAGAAGTCTCCAAGCTCTTAATGGGACGTTACAGATATATGTACAGCAGGGCCGCTAAATGGCACAAATCGATATTCATGAGAATGCAGCTCAGGCATCACTGAGGCATGAGGCACTAACTAGCTGAAATCCTGACAGAGAAGTTGTAAAGGATCTTAAGAGCATTCGCAATGAAGGTTGCAGGAGGTCAAATAGGATCAGAAACCGCAACAGGACTAGTGTATAAAAACAAACTTTGCCAGGTTAATGACGCAAATCGTGTCACAACTTTATTTAAAAATCCAAACAGTGCATTATGCTCAAGCACTGATCTACCCTCGGGAGTGATGCACTTTTGTTATTAAAGGGTAACTCCAACTAACATGTATATTTTACTCCAACTTCACTCATCCCTCCCAGGGGATTTATGGTAGGAACTTCCACAGTTTAGGAGAACTCACCTTCCCCCCAACAATGCTGACTAGTTCTTGTCCAAGCCATGGCTCCGACAAGTCATTGCTTATGCTAAAAACTGATGCAGCTCAATTTGAAGGTACCCTTTACCCAGTTTTCAGTGCCAGGTTGTTGAAGGACTACATTCACACATTCAATCACTGTAAACATATTTACTATGAAAATCTTCCCTCTCTATACCTCTGATAGTGTGATATATCTTTTAAAGCGCAGGATATGCGTGGGCCTGCCAATGGAGAAGTGAAACCGTGGCAGTAACAGGTATGCATCTGTGGTTAGATATTTTATGTAAGAAGGTTATAGTCTGTTGAATTACACTGTTGTTGACATCAAAGAAGTTTTAATAGATAAAAAATATTGATGCTTTCTATCCTAGGAGGGTCGATGTGAACAGGGATCTAAATTATTGCACAATATTCTAATATTTGCATTATTATTGTACTCTAGGTACTACAGGAAGTGGGGGAGGGGGGGGGGACAGGAAAAAGGAGAGACACCAAGCATACTGAAGACATGGGTGCGTGTGTTAATTAGGCAAATAACATGCATGACCAGGGTTATGTATAAAAATGGATGACGGCTCTGGTGGCCTATAATTAGGGTTAGCCTGGCTTCAAGAGGAGACCTCAGTGACAGAGAGGGGAGACAATAGGTTGCGTAATGTTTCATGGGTAGCAAGGTCAAAGGTGATGTCAGCATTAAACTCTAAAGGGAAAATCATTAACATTAACCTGGGATGGCCAAGGCCTACTGTGGCCTAACTGCATTCGGTTGCTTCACTTGCTCATCTGACCTATGGTATATAGTCTTCATACAGCAGGTATGGTAAATACATACAGTATTGGTAAACAAAACAAAATCTTATCAAGCTGAGAGTATTGACAACATCAACAAATTGTAATGATTTTCAGAAGAGATTAAATAAAACAGGGTAGTAGCGGGTACTCATAATCAATATTAGATTGATAAAGTGTCAATATATTCCTCAGCGTTGTACAGGGGGTGAAGTTTGAACATACAATGACAGAACGTGGGATTCTGTGCAACATAAGGTGGGAGAGACTGGCTCACAAGAGCTTACAATCTATAAGTGGAATTAAAGAAAAGTCATAGGTGTGTATTTGTACAATAAGTCAGCCCACAAGGATGTAATTTATCAAGTGCTCAATTCTGAATGTTCTGACCACCCAGATAGCTTTTATGCAAATGAGAGACCATGACGCAGTGGTCAAATGATGGCTATGATGTCAGAAGAGAGGGAATTAGACCTAGGAGTATTTATAGAATGTGATAGGTGAAGATGGGTGCTTAAGGAAGCGCATAAGTTTAAGAGCTAGGGATTAGACAAAAATGGTTGGTAGTGGATTCGACAAACGTGGCACAGAAGTCCTGGAGGTGGGAGTGTGAAGTGGAGTTAAAGGAGATGATAGGAGTTGGCCATTGGCAGATCATAGTGGACAACTGTGTGGTATATAAAGGCTAGTGAAGAGATGTGTAGGATGCTGCAGCGTTGTTGAGGGCTTTGTAAATTAAAATCATTATTTTACATTTTTATCTATGAGAAAGGTGCAACCAATGTGGTGTCTGGCTTAGAGTTGCATTATTAAAACGGTCTGTCTGTCAATCAGTCGGACAGCCACATTCAAGGTAGATGGGAGCGGTGCCAGTTTGGATAATGAAGGGGCCACGGAGCATGAAATGAAAGCAATAGAGATGGGATCCGGCAAAACTACAGGGTCAGAGAAGTAGCAGATTGTTTCCAGCCCAGCTCAGTAGAGGTTACATACACAGGAGGAAGACAGCTCGGTGTCACTGCCAAGAATCCCCAGGAAGGAAAATATGTCAGCAGCTAATGTGGTATAACAGGTATCTGTGATTACTGCAAATCGCAGGCAACACTTTCCAAAACAATTAAACATGTCAATATCTTCCAGTGTCATCTGGAACAATGTTGGGCCCTTGAACGAATTCATGAGCATCAAATTCATTTCTAGTTCTAACAAAGACAAATTCTGTCCCTTTGAATTATATTTTAAATATACCACCTCCCCCCATGCCCAGGTGTGAGACAAACAAGTGATAGCTGGAGTGTGAAGATTTAACCCAGATAGACAAGTAGTGATATGCTTAGTGACTTGTCTGTTCCTGCTTCACCAAACACAGCACAAGCAAGCGGAGCATGCAAAGACAGCTTCATAGAATGCAGCTAAAGGATAGTATTATTCTTTATAGATCACGCCATGGTCTTCCACACTGCTGTACAATCAGATCATTGGGCTCCGTTCCAAACTCCTCCCATCAGATGAAATTTTGTCCCGCCATCATGCTGTCTTTTGGTTTGCAAGCCCATGCACTTCTGAGGTGCACTTGTGCAAAAATAAGCGTGTGGCGTTATCAAAGAGGACTTTGCGCATCTTAAATGACTGTCATTCTATTAATTAACCGGGTGACGAATGCTCTGCCCAGAGTATAAAGATCCCATTCACTACACCAAAGGGGGAAACAAAGTGTACATAAAGAACACAGACGGACAAAAACAAGCTGATGTGAGCACTCAGTTATAGAGGGTCCTGCTCCTGAGAGCTAACAATCTAGAGCAAGGCGGGCCAACCTGCGGCTCTCCAGGTGTAGTGAAACTACATGCCCCAGCATGCCCTGCCAGCTCTAGGCTGGCTATCGACTGGCAAAGCATTCTGGGGATTGTAGTTTAACAACAACTTAAGACCCACAGGTTGGCCAGGCCTGATCTAGAGGACCACATAAATGGAAGGCAAAATCAAAGATTTCCCATTGTTGAAGGGATGGGCCTAACAACCAGGCTGCAATATAAAACTGGCTGTACAGCTGCATTTCCCACTTCCAAGATGGCCGACACCCTCGCACACTAAGACCAGATTGTGATAACTTAGGGAGGGACCAATTTACTTACTTAATTCCCACTACATTTTCATTTTTGCAGCTTGGCCTTTATCATCTACCTATTCATCTTATAAATAGTACAATTACTAATCTACAGCATATTCACTCACAATGTAATAAGTTGCCATCAACTCGCAGCCTTAGGGCTGCTGGGGTGCAGCAGAGATCCTGTAATCTCTCTACCATTGGTCAGCAGTGAAATATGCAAATTGGAAGAGACCTCAAGAAAATGAAGCGCAACTGAAGACAACATTTGAGTTTACCTGTGATCACTCAGTGGTTCCTGGAGACATTTAGGTAGCCAATGACCAGTGGTATACTGGTTTTAGCTAAACTATGATTAATATATATTTTTAGCACAATATCAAAAAAATCCACTTTTCAATGTGGGCCTATTTTGTTTAAAAGAAAAATCCCACACATTATTCGTATATAAAACATGGGACGTGTTCAATTTCCCCATTCACCCACTTCCTACTGTAGCTTTTACCTGAGACATCTTCAGTAAAAAAAACAATGATTTAAAATAATAATAATCAGAAATGAATTGAGACATAATTATTGCATTTGTGGGGAGCACGTTGGCTAAGTGGTTAGCACTTCTGCCTCACAGCGCTGGGGTCATGAGTTCAATTCCCGACCATGGCCTTATCTGTGTGGAGTTTCAATGTTCTCCCTGTGTTTGTGTGGGTTTCCTCCAGGTGCTCCAGTTTCCTCCCACAGTCCAAAAACATACTAGTAGGTTAATTGTCTGCTATCAAAATTGACCCTAGTCTCTCTCTCTGTGTGTATATTAGGGAATTTAGACTGTAAGCTCCACTGGGGCAGGGACTGATGTGAATGAGTTCTCTGTACAGCGCTGCAGAATCAGTGGCGCTATATAAATAAATGGTGGTGATGATGATTACACAACCATATACAAGGCTATCTTTATTTTCATATTATATAGATTTTTTTCTATCATTAGAACATCCATTCCGATGGAATGAAAAGCAATTTTACCTCCATTTGAGATAGTGTTCTTGATAGTAAAAGTCACGTAGATGTGGAATTAAAAACCATAGGAGGTTCTAAGGAAAGACTCAATTCAACAAGAAAAAAGTTGAATATATCTTGCCTCACAGCGCTGGGGTCATGAGTTCAATTCCAGACCATGGCCTTATCTGTGTGGAGTTTGTATGTTCTCCCCGTGTTTGCGTGGGTTTCCTCTGGGTGCTCCGGTTTCCTCCCACATTTCAAAAACATATTAGTATGTTAATTGTCTGCTATCAAAATTGACCCTAGTCTCTCTCTCTCCGTCTGTGTGTATGTTAAGGAAATTAGACTGTAAGCTCCAATGGCGCAGGGACTGATGTGAATGAGTTCTCTGTACAGCGCTGTGGAATCAGTGGCGCTATATAAATAAATGGTGATGATGATGATGATGAACGGAACACAGTGGATATACAGGGTTAATAATATTTGGATCCAGAAAGGGCTCGATCTCGAACGCATGGTAGTGAGTATTGTGCTGGACAGTAAAGCACCACAGTGATAAGAATGGAATCACAGTGACCAAACCTCCCCCCTGCCAAATACAACGTCTTCCGGACGGATACGTTTCTCCTTTACTCTTAGCGATTCATCTCCTATTAAGGCTGCGCTTTTCAAGCTAAATAAGTCCAGTTTCATCAGTGTGATGAACACTGGCAGAAAGCGATTTACGATACACTGAATAAAACAAGCTTTACACTCACGTATTTAAGTAAATGTTGTGCAGTTTTTCTATAAGTAAAACATTATAGACCAAAGAGCTATTGCAGCCATACATAGCATCACAAAAATATATTTACTGTATAGTGTAAATGATAGCATCAGACCTCGTTCAGTGACTGAGTTAATATATGGCACAGAAGCAAGTGGCTGACAGGAGGGGGTCATTGAAACTTCATCTGGCTCTTGAAATGGCCCATACACCCCCAGTTCTGTGCCAGAAGACTGGTATTTGGCTCTCAGTGGAATCTCAGCTGCTTACGGATTAGGGTGCAGGGAACACATCCTGCAGAGATACGATCGTTGTAATGCAATATTCCTGCCAATATCTTGCTACCAGATCGCACTACAGGCAAATATTTCACATGAAGCACTGCAGCGTGAAAACACAAGAGCTGAACAGGAGCACACCAGAAATGCACTGATCATGTCATGCCATTCGCCAAACCTCTACGTAAGTTACATTTAAATATTCCAATACATATACATATACATATATATATATATATATATATATAGTAAAAAGATAAATAAAACAAAACTCTGCTCAAAGTGTGTCACCTATAGGCAATGGAGAATGTCCTTCATGGGCAGACCCATGTGTAGGCAAATTATTTATTCACTAGGAACTAATGACCTCACTGATGGACTGATAAGCTGGATGCTGGATCAGACCTTACAATAGCAGCTTCCACAGTGAGTAGGCAACTGGTACATTGTTCCTGAAAAATGACGGATATAAAATGTTAAATATCTGTGCCACAAATATGTCTTACAAGTGCCCACCTTCCCCTTAAAAGCTGGGGGTGCCTGCAGCATCCTAAACAAAAGAAAGGAAACAAGTAGTACTTGTGATGAGCATTGCTTCCCCATAGAATTGGAGTTATGGGTTTGATTCCAACCCTGGCCGCCATCTGCATGGTATTTTTAGGTTCTCCCTGTGTTCGCGTAGCCCTTACCTCCCCGCGTGCTCTAGTTTTCTTCTGTGGTCCAAAAACACACTGGTTGGTATTTAGAGTGTAAGCTCCCCTGCTACAGATTGTCCTGAATAAAATACTCTTATTGAACAGAGTCACAGGACACATGTGGGCAGTATATAGATAAAAAGAGAAAATTCACCAAGTCATGTAGTAGAATTCAAAGAAAGACGGCCCCTGGCCGCAAGAAGACAACATGGTATATGTTTTATGTCTGATTAATAAAGTTTTGCAGAATGAAACAGTAGAAAACCCTGATCTAGACTGCCAGATGTTCACAGACACCAATGTGTTAAGCAGGGATGTAGCATCACAAAGACAGAGCGCCAACGTTCTTTACTAACCATCCTCAGAAGAAAGCTAACCAACACATGTCCTCCAGTATATATAAGTACCAGTCTGTGTCTCCAATAACGGGTCAGGGGAGGAGTCTTGCCATTGTCAATAAGACAGAGGGACAGTGTGTTTGTCGGTCAGTAGAGAATGCGCTGCCAGGAGGGCTGTACACTGACAGGCACTGTGCGAAGACTGCATATTCCACACACAGAGCACACAAAGAATCTGCATTTTATTAGCCCCAGAGATGCCTATGCCCTAACTATTTACAGATGTGTAAAATGTGTCAACATCTCACAAGCATTCTCCTTCTAGCACAACTACTACACAGAAAATACTATAAAAGCAAAACTGCAAATTGAAAGCAGGATCTATATTAAAATTTATTTTGCAAATTCAGAAATCAGTACGAGTCATATACGGTGTCTTGGGCTCTCCACAGCTCTTTGTCAACTTAGTCGAAACCAGACAAATACGGAGTATCAGAGATGACTTAGGTAATCATTGTTTTGTAGCAAGTCGTGGAGTGTGCTTGGCCTATTACTAACAGGCTTCTTCTTAATCCCTGACTAATTATATAGAGAACAGCTTACTGTGAACAGAGTCAGTAAAATGAGCCAAATCCCTGTTAGCATTCAAACTGGACTATACCGAGACCCAAAACAGCTATTGTCACATGCAACTAATTCAACCAGCACATAGGGGTATATTTACTAAACTGTGGGGTTTGAACAAATGGAGATGTTGCCTATAGCAACCAATTAGATTCTAGCTGTCATTTTGTAGAATGTTCTAAATAAATGCTAACTAGAATCTGATAGCATTTATTTAGAACATTCTACAAAATGACAGCTAGAATCTGATTGGTTGCTATAGGCAACATCTCCACTTTTTCAAACCCGCAGTTTAGTAAATAATCCCCAAATCTAGCTCATAGACTTAATGTCCTTTTTCCTTTGTCTATTAACCATGAGCCCAGATCTTCAGGACACAGAATCTACTGCTATGTTAAGGTGCAGATTTGTTAGTGTAAGTTTGACTCCATAACATCATTATGTATTTATGTATCATTATCATTCATCCATACATCATTATGTATCTACGTTGACTAGACGAACAATCAAGAGTACGGCAACTGCAGTTTAAAGCCAAAAAATATGCAAAGTCATAGACTGGGCCCTCGAAAAAAAAAACCCAGGAGGCAGTGTTAAAAGCACAAAAATTACGATTACTAAGGAGAAAGGGGAACTATGAGTCACTATTTCAGGTGCCATAATGGTTGGCAGTCAATGAAGCAAAGTGATAGGGAAGGCTAGTCAGATGGCAGATTGCACAAGACGTAGAATTGGTAGCAGAATGAGAGGTGGCGATGCCACTATATAGATCAAACCTGGACAACCTGTGCCTCTCCAGGTGTTGTGAAACTACAAGTCTCAGCACACCTTGCCAGCTGTAGTGTGGCTATCAGCTGGTAGATAATGCCGAGAGTTGTAGTTTTCCAACACCTGAAGAACCAAATGTTGCCCAGGCCTGCTATAGATCATCCGTGAGACCTCCCCTGCAATACTGTGTTCAGTTCTGGAGGCTCTACCTACAGGCAGAGGGACAATCATACATTAGAGATTGTGTGAAGGAGTTCTACTAAAATGATGGATAATCTACATCACAAAAACAGAATTACCAGGAAAGACTAAACGGCCCTAACTATGTATAGTCTGGCGCAGAGAAGGGAACAGAGGGAGATCAAAGTTTTCAAATATATCAAGGTGTTAACGAGGTGCAGGAGGAAAGGATTACACAGAGGAAGAGAAGTATTAGAACAAGAGACAAGATAACCGGAGAGTAGCAGGTTTAGGGGAAACTTGAGGCCAATTATTTTACTGAAAGGACAGCACATAGGTGGAAGAGTCTTTTAACAGAGGAGGTAGAGCCCAATACTTTAGGGGAATTTAAACATTCTTGGGCTAGACTAAGGTGTAGATGTAAGAAAAACTCTGAAAAGGAAAAGTGAAGGTGTTGCCCATAGCAACCAATCAGATTCTAGCTATCATTTTTTTGTACTAGACAAATGATAGCTAGAGTCTGATTGCTGCTATAGGCAACATCTCCACTTTTCCTTTTTAGAAGTTTTGATACATCTAACACTAAAATCTGAAAAAATGTCATTGAGCTACAGGGTCTTGACTTTTTAGGAATTAAACAAAAACGGGCAGACTAGACAAGCGGTGTGGTTCTTATCTGCCGTCAAATTTGATGTTACTTTGCTTCTACAAGCTGAATGCTGGCATCTCTCCAGAGACATTTCTTCACCGAGTAAAACCCCATACTGTAGAAATATTACTGCCGCTGCCAAGGCTCATCGTTGACATCTTATGGCTTTTTCACACTATTCCGTTAATAAACACATGAACAAAACGTGTTTAAAAACAGGGCAAATAATACTCTGTAGTGGTGTTCAAAAATATTAATGCAGCGTTGGAGATTCCAGAACATGCAGTGATGTGAGCGAAGTGCAGTGTATGAAATATAGGGAAAAATGCATGACTAAAATGTGTTTTTAATGCTTTTTCCATGCATTTATGAACAAGCATTTAGCTCTGCGTGTGATTAATAAACAGAAAGCAGCCAAAATGTGCAGTCTAAAGTTGAACCTCCCCCAAACAAAAAACAACCACTATATGATACCTCTCGGTTAGGTGCAAGAGCAAGGCATGCTAAAGATTCATCATGATAGAACAGGAGGTTACCAGGGCTTTATCAGGTAGATCATTCCAGGGTAAAAGTAAAAAATCCCCCCCACAATCCTCAATGAAGCACTGACTGCAATCTCCTCTATCTGGTACCAAACACAGCGCTAATTAGACAACAGTGGAAATCCATGGGTGGACATGAATTGAGGAGAACGGACATTTACAACAGAGGGGTGCTCTCCCAAATTAAAGACCCCTGGGCAACAAATGCCCACTCAATTGTTACTGGACAACAGGTCTTCCAGCCACAGGTTAATAAACTAGGCTCACCTAGATTCCAGGTTGCTTGTGACAAAGTTTGAGAAACACTCCTTTGGATTAAAGCATTACATGTTTCCTGCAAACAGCATTATCACAAATCAATCAAGTACTATAAAAACACTGGAAAACTGATGAATTTCCCCTTCGGTACATGATTTGCATGGAAATCACCTGAAGGACACGTCACAACTATGTTGCTTCTCAAAACAGGACACTTTTTTTTTTTTTTTTAAGTTTTTTAAAAGACATTCTCTGACATTCAAAGATTGCAGAGAATCTGCCTCAAGCCTTTATCTCTCTCTCACACTCACACAGTCAGCTTCCTACATTTGTTGCATACTTGATCAGTTTCTGACATATAATAGATATTTGACTGTTTTGGCCCAACATGTGCGTGGTCTATGATAGAAGAATTTTACTATATAATATACTAATATTCCTGTCAAAATTGTTTAATAAGTACTATAAATATTAATATGCAATGTAAAGGTTATGTTAATACACTCATAGAAACTGTAAACAACAACATCTGTATGAACAGTGATCTCCATAACGGTCACATATAAGTGTGGAGTCATTGCTTTTAGTATTCATTAGATGCCACAAATTCCTTGTCACTAGGCCATGCCCCCAGGCTACTGTATTGTGAGAGGACAAATCACCTGTATATAAGACTGACAGGTGAGGTAAAGGGATTCTGAGGCAGAACAGACAGGTAATAAAACCTCTTCCGCCTTGTGGGCCAGTGAGTTAGCACGATCCTTAGTAGTCAAGTGGTGGCAGAGGAAGGAGGGGGGACACATCTCTGCCCCCTATATGTCAGGCGACTTTGGTTGCCATGGTAATTGCATGGAACTTAGCAAAGTGTATAAAAGCAGCTTCTCCCAGAGTGATTTATATTGAAGAGACACATGTCATAGTTACATGGGTTTGCACTTTCAACATTGGGTTGTACATTATATAAAATATCAAAATATTACACAGTGATGTACAATAGAGAAATAAATTACACACATTATGGGGCAGTTTCAATTAAGCGCAAGGTCCGGTTGGAGTCTCCCATGTGCATTTCCGTATGGTGCATAAACTATTGCTAATTTTTGCTTGTACCTCTGTGAGGTGCAAGCAAAAATAAGCAATGTTTTACAACCCAAACATTGTACAGAACATCGTGCTTAATGTAATTTTCCCAATATATTCATATATTGTCAAACTCCCATTTTTCATTCCCCGAGTCCACTAGTAGAGCTGATAGAAAGGGGCCTGAAGAAGGAATAAACGGTAGAATGGCGTATTTTACTATTCACAACAGGATTTGTGGCTTATCCAGACTTGTTTTTTTTGTTGCCAGTAATCGCGAGGGTCACATAAGGTTCCAAAAAACACCACTTTGATGTGCCCATTCTAGATTAATAACCATCAGCCTGTTACTATAACTAAATCTTACATCTGTATACTCAGCTAATGACAACTGTGGACAATACGTCTATGCTTTACGGGGTAATTATAGTACCATTATCTGGCTGCAGTGCCCTTAATTTGCATGTCTTCCAAACAAGTGTTGCCCCTGAGTGCTTCCTGAGGGCTGGGTATGACTGTCCCTTGGTCACTGGATTAAATTAAGTTTATGGGATCAGCAGCGGACATCTCAGTGCCCAACTGCAGAACACTGGCTCATTAGATATGTTCCTGGGATACCCAGATGAAGGTAGAAATTGATAACACCAATTTACAAACAGTGTTACTTATCCTTCTTTAAACTGTTGTTTTGTTTTTGCCTCTGTACTGAAAGCAGCTGTTCTGTGAGCTGAGCATAGACAATGGGTGTACTTTTATACAAATAATTATATACACATACACACACATGTACATACACACACACACAAACACATACACTATGGGCTAGATTTACTAAGCTGCGGGTTTGAAAAAGTGGGGATGTTGCCTATAGCAACCAATCAGATTCTAGCTGTCATTTTGTAGAAAGCACTAAATAAATGAAAGCTAGAATCTGATTGGTTGCTATAGGCAACATCCCCACTTTTTCAAACCCGCAGCTTAGTAAATCTAGCCCTATGTCTTGAGTTAGAAACAGTGTACAAGTACAGAAAGAGCTCAGAGGATCAATCCAAAACCTCTCTGCTCGTCACATCATGTACCATGTGACTGTGGCTGCCTCAACTATAAACCATTAACAGCATACTGAAGAAACAAACCAAGGAAAATGGTTATTCCAAAGCTTTTTTTTACAGCCTTCCACAGTGAATTTATGTGCAAAAGAAAAAAAACACTTCATTTTATTGAATGGTATTGCTGCTTTAAGTTGCTTAGGTAGCTCTAGGACTTCCTCTAATTCTTTGAAACTTGTGAGGTCTACCTCAACCGCAATGTAATCTTTGGGAATGTCATATTTTGTGCTTTACTAAGCCACATAGAAGCTGTAGTCACAAGTTTAGATAAGTTCGAGGACCAGTATGCGTCATCTAAGCCGCATGTGTGTAGATTTACAGGATTACCTTAATATTGCACCATATAGGCTTGTCTAAGTTGGTAATAATGTAAGAGCATGTCAGGAATGAGCCACTGCATGAGTTCCTGCAGTGGGTCTATGGGTGCATTGTAACAAGTCCTTTTACTGACTGCTAATACCAACATTGCTGCCGTGTGAAGCCCTGGAGGGAACAAAAGTCATTGCTGACTGCTAATACCAACATTGCTGCCGTGTGAAGCCCTGGAGGCAACAAAAGCCATTGCAAGTCTGGCATTGATGGTAAAAACAAGAGAACTGTCGAGGAATCAAATGTGGAATGTACTCATACTCTGGACGATACTGCTTTAAGCAGAGAATATTATATACTGTAGTCCTTTTCAGCAGTCATTACTCAGATGCAATAAGAGTTATTCCAACATTCCTATACCATTACAGCCCAATATAATCTGGCGATTAAGAAAAAGTATTTTGTACTGTGATTGGTGTACCTGAATCCCACCGTGGCTCTCAGCATCGAAAGATTCAGTGTCTCCGTAGTTAGGTGTCTATTGAATCACTCAGGACGGCTCGCAGTAGGTTTTCCCTGTAATACCACTAGCGCAAAATTAACTAGATGGTTCTCTAATAAAGATAATTACAGGGTTTCCAGGGGAAGTGTCCAGACTATTTACTGCATGTGGGAAACAGGACTGATCAATGTTTTAATAGGTGTTATAGATATTGAATTGCAGAGTCCACTGTGTCCTTATAAAAGTCTTGCCCAGCAGGTGGGTATCACCTGATCTATTTTCCCAGAAGCCTCTATGGGCTACAGACACTATCAAATAATCAGCAGCAACCCTGCTACTTAGTGTTTTGATGTACAATAAAAACTAGCAAGCCGTCAAGATTGAACATAAAAAAAGGTAACGAGTTGGTAAATTTCCAAATGCAGAGATAAAATGTTGGGATAATTGTTTAAAAAAAAACAAAGCCATCAAAAGTGTAGTGTTTTAAGCAGGTTTTATAGACAATATGTAACAGTCTTTTAATCTGTAATTAAACATAAATATGAACCAATGATATACTGTTTACTGACCCTCATACTGCATAAAGGCATTAATATGTTAACCACAAGGGAAACCAATGTCTGAAACCTTTGGGCAAACACAGGAAGTTTAACTGCAGTTTAACAAATTATACAATAAACAAAATAAAAAGAGAAAAAAAACATAAGTAAAAATAAAATAAAACATAGAATGCTATATGAAATAGCAAATCAAATATTTGTAAAAGTATGCATTAGATATCCTAACATTATTAGGGATAACAAGAATGTAACAAAAACACTGATTTTCTAGTTTGCCATTGATGGAATTGGTAACTTTATTGTATGTTATTGATTCATTTTAGAAATATAACAGTGCAAACAATGCAAGGGGTGGAAATTAGTTTATTATTTTGCACATAAGTTAAATACTGGCTGTTTTTTCATGTAGCACACAAATACTTGATAGCTTTATTTTTACACTGAAATTTAAAGTTGATCTAGGACATGCCCTATCCAAGCTATAAATCTGCCATCGCAATTTAAATTTACCTCCCCCTCCAATGTAACATGGTTTTGCCAAGGTGCAAAGTTGCTCATTTTATTTGCTTTACTTTTGTTGGGGTATCGGGGTTCACCGATACTTCTATCAAGCACCTTCAATGTCAGTCAGATCTTTCTTTGTTTTCAGTTGACTGGTGAACAGAAAATACTCAACACCTGTATGATATAATGCTGAGCAGCTTTATTCTGTTCCAATTTGAGACCACTTCAGCGCTTATTTTTATACATGTAAGTCTAGGGGTATAGATTCTGAACAACCAATTATAAGACAGTAAAATAATGAGAGAAAATCAATTAACAATATATATAGTTCAGTTTTACATCAAAGATCAAACAACTCTTTCTTCTTTGTGTGTTATCTCTTTCCAGACTTTTCGCCAATATCCTTGTGCTGCCCCCATCTTTGAGTCCTTGGGTTTTATCTTATCAAGAACGTTGCTACATGTTCTTGGAATGTTTTCGTTGATGGGAACATGGCGCTGCGTGGCCAACCTTGAATAATTTGTCTTTTTAAACTGAAAATAATATCTGCTTAATTTCTCTTAAAGTCATAGCATAACATATTAGCATCTAAAGCTTAGCACATGATAGATATTAAATCAATAATCATACAATTCCACTCTAACACTTTTCATAATGAATCAGGCCCCTAGTGTTTATGTAAACTAAAAAATAATATTTCATTGCAAGATTCTCTTACGAGAATCCAGAACCAAGATGTTTAAATACTGTGTATTATGATTGCCCTCTGTCTCTTCACAGACTGTTACAGGAAGAAATGTCAGTGATATTTTAGACAACGGTATGTGAACTTTTGCACCAGGAAGATCGGCCCGTTTTCTCCCCACACAAGAAAGGAACACGTCTGGTCTTTCTGTAGGGTTAGTTCAGTTTAAATGGAGCAAAATTCCGACATCAGAAATTTGAGAGAGAAATGGGTCACAATTTACAGCATCATTACACATGAAGTTCCATCTTTATTTTTCTGCAATAGGTTATCCATGCGTGAAAATGAAAAGCTTTCCTGGCTTACGTGAGACTTAGTGACCCGGCTGTGGAACGGTCATGGTGATGTCTCTTAAAATATGCTGCACTATAAACCGATCACCTACATACAACAGGAGTATCCATCTTGTGGGCTGAACCCGTATGCAGCCACTCAATTTGCCAGTAATCAGTGACATCACTAAGGAGCTGCCTGACTAACATTCATCAGGCTATGCAGTCAGCGGCTAGAGATTCATTTGGTCGACATTCAGAAGTTTACAACATTTGGCTGACATTCAGAAGGTAGACAGTATTAGTAGGACGACAATTGAAATGTAGACAGTATTATATGGTTAGGGATAGGGTAAGGGTTAGAGATATTATTGTCGACCCTATACTAGGGTCTACATTCGAATGGTCGACCCAATACTAGGGTCTACATTAGAATGGTCGACCCAATACTAGGTTCTACATTCGAATGGTCGACCCAATACTAGGTTCTACATTAGAATGGTCGACCCATTACTAGGGTCTACACATTAGAATGGTCGACCCAATACTAGGTTCTACATTCGAATGGTCGACCCAATACTAGGTTCTACATTCGAATGGTCGACCCAATACTAGGTTCTACATTCGAATGGTCGACCCAATACTAGGTTCTACATTCGAATGGTCGAACCAATACTAGGTTCTACATTAGAATGGTCGACCCAATACTAGGGTCTACATTTGAATGGTCGACCCACTACTAGGGTCTACATTAGAGATGAGCGGGCTCGGATTCCGCTAATCCGAGCCCACCCGAACAGTGCGGATCTGAACGGGATCCGAGCACTGTTCGGATATTTCCGGCGGGCAAAAAATTGAAAACGAGGCTCTGTCGTCCAAGTCTCGCGTTGAATCTCGCGAGGGGTGGGAGGGAGGGCCCAGAACAATTCCATCTTGTACCTCTTTTTTTGGCATTATGTGCTCAAGCTACCTCGGTGCAACCTTTTGGCCTAAAAACAATATTGTGAGGTGTTCAAAATAGACTGGAAATTTGTGGAAATGATTGTTATTGAATGTTATTGAGGTTAATAATAGCGTAGGAGTAAAAAAAAAAAACCACAAAACTGGTTTTTAGCACTTTTTATGTTTTTTTCAAAATAAATCCGAATCCAAAACCTTAAATCCGAACCAAAACCTTTCGTCGGGTGTTTTGCGAAACAAATCCGAACACAAAACACGAGACACCAAAAGTGGCCGATGCACATCCCTAGTCTACATACGAATGGTCGACCCAATACTAGGGTCTACATTCGAATGGTCGACCCAATACTAGGGTCTACATTAGAATGGTCGACCCAATACTAGGGTCTACATTAGAATGGTCGACCCATTACTAGGGTCTACATTAGAATGGTCGACCTATTACTAGGGTCTACATTAGAATGGTCAATCCAATACTAGGGTCTACATTAGAATGGTCGACCCAATACTAGGGTCTACATTAGAATGGTCGACCCAATAATAGGGTCTACATTAGAACGGTCGACCCTATAATAGGGTCTACATTAGAATTCAATAACAATAGGGCGGCACGGTGGCTAAATGCTTAGCACTTCTGCCTCACAGCGCTGGGGTCATGAGTTCAATTCCTGACCATGGCCTTATCTGTGTGGAGTTTGTATGTTCTCCCCGTGTTTGCATGAGTTTCCTCCAGGTGCTCCGGTTTCCTCCCACACTCCAAAAACATACTAGTAGGTTAATTGGTTGCCATCAAAATTGAGCTTAGTCTGTGTGTCTGTCTGTCTGTCTGTGTGTGTATGTTAGGGAATTTAGACTGTAAGCTCCAAAGGGAGGCAGGGACTGATGTGAGTTCTCTGTACAGCGCTGCGGAATCAGTGGCGCTATATAAATAAACGGTGATGATGATGATGAGGATGATGAATAACAGAAATCCATTGTTTCAGAAAATGTATGTATACCGGAGGTAAAAAAAAAGTGTCTGCTGTAACATACATTGCTATTAAAAGTATCCCACCTGATCAGAATGACAAGGGATGGGGGATGGACTCTCATAGAAATATAGCAGTTGTCACTGAGCAACTACTGAATAATACTCTCAAACTGAGATTATTACAACAACTACTTGTCAGTTTACCTTAATTACAAAATACATCAGCAGCATCACCAAAGAGGTGATGTTTATCTCCTACCCATAATAATGATTATAATACTAGTAATAATATAATGTCCTAGGTGGAATAAGAGCTTTCTGTGATAAGCTAAAATGGAAGAAAAATAACAGATTACAGATAAAGTGTGTTCAGCAAGTCACAAGGTGAAGCAGGTAAATAGTATAGTGACGGGGAAATTACATCCTGGAATCTGTGCACCGAATCCTGACACAACACACACAGATTATGGCAACACTCTGCGTAGGCTATAAACAAGCTCCTCATATCTTTTGGTGCTGTAGAAGTTGGTTACATGCAGTGGTTGAAGTGGAAATTTAAAAGTGGCGGAATGGAGAATGAAAGTGAATGGAATACGATAGTGTTACAATGAAGGTAGCAGGAGATGTGGGTGTGTGGTATACCAGCCCACCTCTACCACTGGTTATATGTCATAATATGACCTTTATTTGGTATATGTATGCCTTGCTAATAGGCCATATGTGCAAGGCAATTGTACTGTGATTGGTTCAACATTCAAGAATAAGACTCACAGGTGGGTTCTGTGAAGAAACAAAGGATAAGGGACAGGGAGTGAAAGAACTGCGGTCTACAGGATGAGCCTGCAAGCACACTTTGTAACACCGTACTAGAAAATACGGAAAATCCTACAATAAGCATATTATTATATAGTTATCTATAAAAACATATTTAAAAATAAGAAAGGGAAACAGGATTAAAACACCATTTATAAAGGGACATTATTTTAGTCCACTGGGGGTTGCAGTCTACAGCAAACAGTTAATCACATTCTGTAGAAGCCAGCAGTATACAGATGACATTTGTACTGAAGAATTAAAATATGCAGGAATTCCGAATGATCTGTGCTAAGCTATGCTTGTACATTTTCCTTGCCATACAGTTAAAATAAAATATAAATCATCCAATAGTCTTAGGTGAAGTGGTCACAGGTTAATGTTACAGGAAATATAAAATGTTCCACAGTCGGTGATCTCGCCACTACCAGGTCTTTTATTTCTCTGGGCAAGTTTCTGTGCAGGAATGTGATGGAAAATACATCTGTGACCAGGAAGAACACGGATTCACCTACACTCACACACGCCCGACAGAAGCCAGCTGTGGTATCCCTGGCATCAGGGAGGGCGGGCAGAGGTATATAGGAACCCTGGCATCAGGGAGGGCAGGCAGAGGTATACAGAACCCTGGCATCAGGGGGCAGGCAGACGTATATAGGAACCCTGGCAGAGGGGGGCAGGCAGAGGTGTACAGAACCCTGGCATCAGGGGGGGCAGGCAGAGGTGTACATAACCCTGGCATCAGGGGGGGCAGGCAGAGGTATATAGGAACCCTTGCAGAGGGGGGCAGGCAGAGGTGTACAGAACCCTGGCATCGGGGGGGCAGGCAGAGGTGTACAGAACCCTGGCATCAGGGGGGGGCAGGCAGAGGTGTACAGAACCCTGGCATCAGGGGGGGGGCAGGCAGAGGTGTACAGAACCCTGGCATCAAGGGGGCAGGCAGAGGTATACAGAATCCTGGCAGAAATATATAGGACCCTGGCATCAGGGGGGCAGGCAGAGGTATACAGGACCCTGGCAATAGGGGGGAAGGCAGAGGTGTACAGAACCCTGGCATCAGGGGGGGCAGGCAGAGGTGTACATAACCCTGGCATCAGGGGGGGCAGGCAGAGGTATATAGGAACCCTTGCAGAGGGGGGCAGGCAGAGGTGTACAGAACCCTGGCATCGGGGGGGGGGGCAGGCAGAGGTGTACAGAACCCTGGCATCAGGGGGGGGGGCAGGCAGAGGTATACAGAACCCTGGCATCAGGGGGGGGGGCAGGCAGAGGTATACAGAACCCTGGCATCAAGGGGGCAGGCAGAGGTATACAGAATCCTGGCAGAAATATATAGGACCCTGGCATCAGGGGGGCAGGCAGAGGTATACAGGACCCTGGCAATAGGGGGGAAGGCAGAGGTGTACAGAACCCTGGTAGAGATATATAGGACCCTGGCAACAGGGGGGCAGGCAGAGGTATACAGACCCTGGCAGAGGTATACAAGACCCTGGCAGAGGGGGCACCAAGAGGTATATAGCTATAAGCTGGAAAGTGAATGGGTTAAAGGGAGGGTGGTTGGGCAAGGCTCATTTTCCCCTGTGTAATTATCAAACCAAACTTGTTTGACAACGCCAAAAATAATAAGTGGGATGGAGGTGCCAAGAAACTTGTCAGCCACAGAGCACTTTTCCAAGGACTCCTCACATCTGCTTTTTTCATTTGCTCTTTAAAAGGTACTCGCTGCAGGAAAGAATTTATTGGCTGGAGGGTCCTCCTCTTACAAGACCAGCGCAGACAGACAGCAGCAACAATAATCCCTGTGCAATACTACTAGCGGTTACCCAACAGCTTCTAAAAGGATTTTCTCTATCAAAAACTTGGTAAACACTGGTTGTCAAGATCTGCAAAGCAAATGGGGATTACGGAGCTACAAAAAACACACTTTAAATAAGTATTTATACTTAACTAAGCTCAATATACTGTGTGCCACATCAATTAAAAAATTTATTGTTGAGTGTGTGGGTAGGCAGAGCATTCACATTGTGCCCTATTCGGAATGGACAACAACAGGCTACTGCACAGAACTCTGAAGTTTGAAAGGCTTCAGCCATTTGCTTGCAGTCTCATAGGTAACGTGGTTAGCGTGCTGAATTTTAGCACGTGCTAAGATGTGAACAGGGAGGAGAGTTTATCACAGGGAACAATTTTATTATGCCTTCGGTCCAAAGACATAAATATAATTTATAAATGAATAAATAAAAATATCGCCAAAGCAGCTGAGTAATACTGGCCCGTAGTGGTAAGAGTCAACTTACCCCTTTGCTGGCCCAGTTGTTGCAGATGCATATGAGCTAGTTTGCACGTGCGCAGTGGAAGCCAAGATTTGAACTTTAGTTTGACTTAGTAAAAAAAAAAATGTTAGAACGTTTAAGAAAAAAAAACACCAAAAGGATTTCACTTATTTGAAAAATGTAAACGATATATTTAAACATAAATGAATTATAGTACATGCTTCATTCATTTTCTTCATGCTTGGTCTGTTATTCCCATGCTGACATGATTATAACAGAACAGGCATTGAAGCTGAGAAGTTCCGCTGCAATACTTGTTAAAGAGGCTTCTTCATGCAGAGGTGGCAAGGCTGGTGGCAAACCTCATGGGGAAATGGGCAAAGTGCAAAGAATCGCAGGCGAATATGGCATTTCAGGTCTTTAATAAATACACCATTAAGTGTGAAAAAAATAAAAATGTACAATAAAAAAAAAAATGTACATACTGGAAAGAAAGTAAACAACGTGATGAATCATTGTCAGTTTGTGAATCATGTAACAGTTTCTGAACACATTACGTATGGTTTGCAGTGTTTAAGGCCCAAGCGGCATTCTGTAGAGATGGATAAGGATAGAACTTCCACTAGCAGGCAGTGTGTAAGAGAGGAAATGTGCAGGAATCATGATCCATTAACTAATTATTTGCAAAATAAAATTCCATTTAGGGTTGTTCCCATCTATTTGCTTTTTTTTTTTTTTGCTGCACTTTTAATGGGTTAATAAAAGCATAAAAAGTGCATTGAGTTAAAACAAATAAGAATTAATAGTGCTGTTCCCACCATTGCATCTTACATTTTTAATACTGGGCCTGATTCATTAAGGAAAGTTAAGCAAAAGTAAGCAAGTAAGGCAAAACCATGTTGCATTGGATGGGGGAGGTAAATTTAAAATGAGGGGACAAATTTATATTTGGGGTAGGACATGTACTAGATCAACTTTAAATTTCAGTGTCCAAATAAGCAATCAAGTATTTGTGTGCTACATGAGAAAAAAAACAGACTGTATTTTGCTGATGTGCAAAATAATAAACTAATTTGCACCCCTTGCATTGTAACATGATTTTGTCCAGAAAACTTGAGCAAGAAAACTTACTCAATTTTTTGCTTAACTTTCTTTAATGAATCAGGCCCACTGTGTTTAAAAGAACGCCCTATTTCTCATGTGCTAGCGCAAGCTACCAGTACAAAAACTGCATTAGTAAAACAGACAGGCACGAAAAGTGCATTTTTAAAGCACACAAAAGCTTTTATGCATCTTTACCTAGTTCCCCAGCGCATGTGACGACAAACCTTTACAAATACAATGCATTAATTAAAAATTCAGTGTTTTGGCTAATACGGATTGTTATGTACGAGATATTCTGCACAATTTGTGTTCAACAAAACATGGTTGTTTAAATAAATATTACGCTGCCATCTAAAAGGCCAGTAAATTAAAAGTTCTTCAGAACAGCAGTACAAAATTAAAACGAGTCCCCTGCAATTAATAAATCACAATCTTTTGGACAGTACATGGTTATAGGTTGATGGGTAACAAATCCTACTTCAATGCATCTTCCAGAAGGTAGCACGCATGGCTTGGCCTTGTCCTAGGCTACTGCTAGGCTGTCTATAAATTATAATTCTAATGTTCTATAGCCCCGTGCAGCAGACAAATCTAGAAAACTATTTATATGGGAGAAAGCATATTACAGAAAAAGACTAGGAATGTATTTTGTCTATATTTACCTTAAAATAACTGCCATCTGAGGTCCTTTCAAAATATTATGCAAATTGAATTTCATAAGCGTTATGTTTTGTAAATTAATTATTTTTCTCAGAGGATGTAAAAGTAAAGCAGAAAGCATAGATTGTTTTCAAAGTTCAATGATCTAAACAAATTTCCTAAAGCAGACTAACACTTACACACAGTCCATGGAGGTAGCCATTGTGCGGGCTTAACCAAAGTTATTATGATCATTTATCTATATATAGCGCCAATCATATTAGGCAGCTCTGTACAGAGAATATGCAGCCATTCACATCAGTCCCTGCCCCATTGGAGCTTACATTCTAAATTCTCTAGCACACACAATAAGGTACATTTTGTTAGAAACCAACTAACCTACTAATATGTTTTTGGACTGTGGGAGGAAACTGATGCAAACACAAGGGAGAATATTCATACACATACAATATATAATGTCAACATCACAATGGGGAAGAAATGTGATCTAAGTGACATTGACTATGGAATGATTGTTGGTGCCAGACGTGGGGTGGTTTGAGTATCTCAGAAACTGTTGATCTCCAGGGGGTGCTCACGCACAACAGTCTCTAGAGTTTACGGAGAATGGCGCACAAAATAAAAGAAAACAACCAGTGAGCGGCAGCTCTGTGGGCTAAAACACAGTGTAAAAGAGAGAGGTCAGAGGAAAATGGTCAGATTGGTTAAAGCTGACAGGCAGGTGATAGTAACTCACATAATCATGCGTTACAACAGAAGAGCATCTCTGAATGTACAGTACGTCGAACCTTGACGTGGATGGGCTACAGCAGCAGAAGACCACTCTGGGTTCCACCCCTGCTAGCTAAGAACAGGAAACAGAGGCTACAGTGGGCACAGGCTCACCAAAACCAAACAGTTGAAAATTGGCAAAACGTCGCCTGGTCTGACGAATCTTTATTTCTGCTGCGACATCCAGATAGCAGGGTCTGAATTTGGAGTAATCAACATAAATCCATGGACCAATCCTGCTTTGTGTCAACGGGTGCAGGCTGGTGGTGGTGTAGTGGTGCATGTTTTCTTGGCACTTCAGGTCCCTTCATACAAACTGAGCATCATTTAAATGCCACAGCCTACCCGAATATTATTGCTGACCATGTGTACCTCCCTATGGCCACAGCCTACCCATCTTCTAATGGTTATTTCACCTAAAGCTGGTTCCACAAACATGACCATGAGTTCAGTGTACTCCAATGGTCTCCACACTCACCAGATCTCAATCCAGCACCTTTGGGATGTGATGGAACAGGAGAATTGCGGCATTAACGAGCAGCCAACAGATATACTGCAACTGCGTGATGCTTTCGTGTCACCAGGAACCAGAATCTCTAAGGAATGTATCCAGCCCCTTGTTGAATCCATTCCATGTAGAATACAGGTTGTTCTGGGGGCAAAAGGGTGTCTTCATAGTACTAGAAAGGTGTGCCTAATAAAGTAGCCACTATCTGTGATAGCGAACACTACTGTAGGCTATATTTGAGTTATTGAGGCATGAAACCAGACCCACAACAAAACTTTTTAAAGGGTCACTTGATACTTTGATTCTTTGGGGAATATCTATTGCACTGCAAAACCACAGGTATAATATTATGACTCTCAGATGCATCAAATAGACCATGTTATCTTACCTAAACAGAGACTTTTAGTAAAAGCACTATAATTAACTGTTATCACCATGCAAAGGAATAAATAGTTTCACTGATTAAAAAACAAAAAAACAAACAGAAATAAAGACACAAAGGTATTTAAAAATGTCACACTAAAGAATAGGTCTTTCACATAGAAGTCAAAGCTGCATTTCCTTGCACTATCCACCATAACGATTAGGTGTTACACACGTGTCATATTGTGTCCTAAATGGATAATTCCACCAGTTCATGAATTTAAAAAAAATGACACTTTATGCAAAGGCTAAATTAAATGGTCGAACTCAATTTCTCCATTTAATTCATTGGTAAAAACATGTGGAATACCCCAGGGGGTTGCAAAAATGGCAATAGATTATGTGCCTTCATAAAACATCTAACATTTGTTGAAATCATTTTACCACATGGTTCAACAATATTAGATGACAAAAACACATATCCGAGAGGCTGAGCAGCCATAGCGTCTAACCTGTTAATGCAAGCCCAAACATTTTTCAGACATTTTCTATAGATCACAAGTTGGCAACCTTCAGCTCTCCAACTGCTGTGGAACTACAAGTTCCAGCCTGCACTGCCAGTCTTGCAGTTCAACAACAGCCGGAGAGCTGCAGAATGAACAGGCCAGCTAGAAATGTTAATCTTACTGGGCAGAACGATCACTACTTGTCACTCTGAGGCTGCACACAAACAGATATTGAGCCACACTGGTCCTCAGATTCCCTTTGAACACCCAAATCTCGTACTGTATTTACATCTTTAACAGAATTCATCTTGTGAACATGAAATTGTAAGTTATACATGACACAGACAATGTCTTTTTATATGCCAGCTCAAGACACAGGCCCAAACTATTGCAAGGGTGGTGTTAAGTGGAGAGTGGCATTTAATGAAATTAAAAAACGATAATGCACTTTTGTGCCAAGCAGGGTTGTTTTATAATGGGGGTGCAACCAAAGGGGGAGCACATTCCCCAGACAGTACATTATTTCAGTACTAACATTTGACATATGTCTGGTGCTATGGTTTAGAAAGAAATAAGGTGGTATACGAGGTCCAGATACATATCCCACCAATCAAGATTGTTTAGAATAAATCACTGAGGTACTCTGGAGTCATTATATGCCTCATTTAATAACTTTGCATGCTAAAATGTGCTTTCTGGTAGCAGATCTTGACTTGTGACACAAAAAAATAAGTGTACACAGCCTTCCCACAGACATGACAAACAAGTTTTTAACTCTTCGTGCACTTTCAGAAAGCATGCATGCGTGTTTGCACGGGAGTGAATATTAATCTTCAGCGATAGTGCTACTTAAGAATGTTACTGCCTAGAAAGCACTTACAGCTGGCTATAACCAACCAACCAAGAGGCCCAAGAGACAAGATTCATGGTAACCACAATAAAATACGTCTTAAAAATGTGCTCTATATATATATATATATATATATATATATATATATATATATATACACATATACACACACAAACTTTTAGTGATACCAACAAATCTTTTTCAGAATTTTTCATTTTTCGGAATCTTTCTTGTTCTAGTATTTGGGGGGTATGGCAGGAACACCTACAATGACCTCAATGCAAGTAAAAATGTATGTGTGTGTTAACACCAGTGTGTATGTGGTTTAAAGAAGACACTTGCAACAAAAAGAAAAAAACAAAACATATTTAACCCTTGCTAATGCCACTCTAATGAGCTGTGAAAAGTACAATAAAGTAACCCTTAGGTTGCCAAAGACTACACTGTAATACGCTGTGTACATTCTCAGATACAGCAGATAGCCTCTGTGGACCTATAGTAATATAATAAACATAGTTAACTTAAGTAAATCATATTAATTATGCATTGTAAGTGACATATAAAAGGTTTTCACCTGAAAAATATGTCAGCAGGAAAAGCTCACCATAAGCTCAAGGTGGGATGTCATTGTGCCATTGATGTGGGACCCCACAAAAAGGTAGCCCCCAATATAATGTATTGCTCAGTGGACACCCCCCCCCCCCCCCCCCCAAAAAAATGAGACTGAGGTCCCACACCTCTGTCATACACATGTATGTCAGTACTTAAAAGTAAAACAAGTACTTTAAGAAGTTAGTGCAGAGAAGTCATCAGTGATGTGGAATATGTGTTGTCAGGAGCGATGGATACAAGTAACTATATATATATTTAATATTGTATAATGTCTGCATTGTGCTGGAGTACTCAGGATGTGTAGTGACATGGTTATTACACTGTGCCACAGTGTGATGGGGAGAAGTTACAGCTATGTACTATATATATATATATATATATATATATATATATATATATTGTATAATGTCTGCATTGTGCTCAGGATGTGTCATGCAGTAACATGGTTATTACACTGTGCTACAGAGTGATGGGGAGAAGTTACAGCTATGTACTATATATATATATCTCACCTTATAGACGTCCCCATAGGTGCCGCTTCCCACCCTCTGGATGAGCTCGAAGTCCTGCTGCGGGTTCTTGCGGAGGATGTCGGCGCTGGGCCGGCTGGTGCTGTGCTCCATGCTCCGGGGCTGTCTGGGGGGTCTGCCTGGGGTCACTGCTCGGGGGCTCCTCGGTGCAGGTCACCGCTGGGGGAGGCCGGCCATGGCCCCGGTCCCATGTCCTGAGGAGACCACAAACAATGAGACGAGATGGAGGCAGCTGAGAGCCCGATGCAGACTGAGGAGAGATGCGGCTCGTACCGCCCGGACACTGGGAGGAGGAGAGAGAGAGGAGAGACCGCCTCCCCCTGGGGCCTAACCCGCCTCACCCAGACCGGGAGGTGCCCTACACCCCACACCCGGGAGAGGTGGCCTCATCTACAGCGGGCAGTGCCAGCCGAGGGATAGCCCAGGAGATACCCCTGTGCCGGAATATCACCCAGCAAGGGTTACCCCCCCTCTGTACATCACCCACCAGGAGATACCCCTGTGCCGGAATATCACCCAGCAAGGGTTACCCCCCCTCTGTACATCACCCACCAGGAGATACCCCCTGTGCCGGAATATCACCCAGCAAGGGTTACCCCCCCTCTGTACATCACCCACCAGGAGATACCCCCTGTGCCGGAATATCACCCAGCAAGGGTTACCCCCCTCTGTACATCACCCACCAGGGTATACCCCCTATGTACATCACCTACCAGGGGTTACCTCCCTCTGTACATCACCTACCAGGGGTTACCCCCTGTGCCAGAATATCACCCAGCAGGGGTAACCCCTCTGTATATCACCCAACAGGCACACCAGGAGCTACCCCTCTGCTGGAATATCACCCACCAGGGGATACCCCCTCTATATATCATCCACCAGGGATTACCCCATTTCTAGATACCACCCAACAGAGCCACCAGGGATTACCCAACTTCTAGATACCGCTCAACAGACACACTAGGGATTACGCCACTTCTAGATGCCACAGACCAGGGATTACCCCACTTCTAGATACCACCCAACAGAGCCACCAGGGATTACCCCACTTCTAGATACCACCCAACAGAGCCACCAGGGATTACCCCACTTTCAGATACCACCCACCAGACACACAAGGGATTACCTCACTTCTAGATACCAACCAACAGACACACCAGGGATTACACCACTTCTAGATGCCACCCAACAGACACACCAGGGATTACACCACTTCTAGATACCACACAACAGACACACAAGGGATTACACCACTTCTAGATGCCACCCACCAAACACCACCAGGGATTACCCCACTTCTAGATACCACACAACAGACACACACTTCTAGATACCACACAACAGACACACAAAGGATTACCCCACTTCTAGATACCACCCACCAGAAACACAAGGGATTACACCACTTCTAGATTACTACCCAACAGATGCACCAGGTATTACCCCACTTCCTGAAACCACTCAACAAAATCAGATTCTGGTGTCCTAACCCAAAATTAGTCTCTAATCTAGACTGTGGAATAATGCTATTGATTGGATATTCAGATTTAAAAACACCTTGTTATATTTCCATTAGACATGATATGTTATGCACATAACGCCCTTTATGTATGTGTCTGATCTTGCATAGAAAAAAATTATCTGATTGTACTTACAACAATCCATCACCTTTGCTTGTGTACAGACTGGTGTATTTCCATAGGGAACATGTAACATATAATAACTGGGGCAGTTAATTTGTTTTCTGACTAAATAGGTTTTGTCTGCGCTCATGTTCCATTGATCTGGGATCAGGGGCTGGCTTGCAAATTATAGCCCAGGGAACGAGACTTGGCTCAGCAGCCTATTAGGGACATTTTAAGTAAAAAACTTGCAGGTAGCCCAGTGACTCAGCCCAAGGTAATCCACTAGATTAGGGGCAGAAGACCCCTGCCCTTCACCCCAGGCAGCTTCTCTCTGGGATATGTTCAGCGGTTAGGATGTATCTCTAAAGAAGGATAATTTTTTTCTATGGAGATGGGGCGATTTATACATAAGTGTCAGTAATGGCTGTACCCTCAGACACAGTATTATATGTATGCTCAGGTAGATACATAAAGGGAGATTTGTATGGCATAAATATATTTAATGACAACTCAAGTCTAAATGAATCTACCCCTAAGACTAATAACATTGTGAAGAGTCCAGTGCTGGATATAAATCAAAGCACCTTAGTTTACAGTTAGACACTTCAGCCATTGTGGAACTATAAGTCCCAGCATACCTTGCCAGCCACAGTGCCACAACAACTGGGAAGCTATAGAGTCTAATAACAGATAAGTGGGAGACAGCCAATATATGCTGAACTGCAGTAAGGGCAAAACTGATTCCTTGCCCTAAACCGTTATGGGCACCCAAATAAGGACGTGGAGCAGTCACGAGTTGTGTGACGTCACCACGTGCCTGGCACTAGTTTCGGTGACTACTACGCTCATGTGACGCCACTTCCCCTGTTTTCCACCCACTCACTCACTATCACGAGATCCAGTCTCCTATTTATAGTAGTAATAAAGTTGTTTAGGAAAAAAAAAAGGCTAGGGCACATCCCTTCCCTGCTATGCCACCTATTTAGCCGCTAGAGGGCGTGTTCCACCTGCCTGTTTGGGGCATATAGTGGTGTGTAGTGCGCTCAGGCTTCCATGAGGGAACAGTACGGTGCTTGGGTCAGGGATTCCAGAACCATAAGCGTTCTGAGAACGTCTTTGTTCCCAAATCAGTCTATTATGTCATACACCCATATAAAGTGTGAAATGGACTCGTCCAATTATTTATAGGTGATGGGACAGAACATACCATTACGTGTCATAGGGAATAGATTATTAAGCATTAGTCTGTCGCCACCTGGTGTCCGAAAACTGGCAGCACAGCTCTGCTTCACATTATTGTGACAGTGGCCTGCAATTTACCTTTATATACAACAAGGAGTATTAATGGCATTTAAATAACCACATAACATAACCCTCATAGTAGCTTTTATATAGATTAGCTACTAATAACATTTTCACACGTGAAAATTCCAGGATCTGATCAGATCTGAAGGTAATCCAGACAAAGTGGTGGGGAAATTTACTTTCCTATGCGCTGTAGACTTCCTATATTTTAAGTTATTAAATCATAAACCATGCGCTTAAAAGCTCGTGCCCATTTTTTTTTTAAATACATGTAAATGTGTCAAGCAATTGTTTATAGGGTTACTATAACCATTAGCATTGTCATTTGCATTTCAGTACTATTTTACAATGCTACTTATTCCATGTTTTTGCATGTCCTAACATTATAAACTTTCAATTCCAGGCAAAGTTCCATCCGAGCCTTGTGTGGTGTAATTCTGCGGAATGTTCGGTACCTAAAACATTGTTGATTTTTAGTCCCATCTCATAGAGGCGCAAGCAAAAATCAGCTATGTTTTAGGTACTGGAAATAGCCGCCATGGGACTTTGCACTGAACTGAATAGCCTCCATGGAAGCCATGCATTGGATAAAGTAAGTAAAACTTACACCAATGTCTGTGTGGCAGTAGGAGGTTGTCTGCGAAACCGAAAACTCCCAACACTGGAAAGGGCTCGCAGCAGGCAACAGGATACAGGCAAAGGTCATGGTAGTCAGGAAGAAGTCAGATATCCAAAAATCCTGGCTGGACCGGCTACAAACCTCAATGGTCAAAATCTAGGCTAAGGTCAGGGCAGGCGGCAAGTTTCCAGAAATCCAAGAAAAGGGTCAGGGCAGGCTGCAAAACATCAGGTCCAGAAATTCATCCAAAGGTTCGGGCAGCCAGAGATCAGAACAGGGTCAAAATACAGAGAATCACCAGATAGACAACAGTCACTGCACCAGCCCCAGTAACTAGGCAGAGGCAGAACTCCAATCAGTTATATTGTTTTCTGGTCTAAGCTCTGTACATAATTTTTATGCTTTCAGAACTCCAGACAGTTCCTAGGTGTTCAAGTGATTGCACTAGGAATGAGCTCCCAGAACCAAAGCCCCTGCTTAGGACCGCGGAGGTCCCAAGGTGCCGGCCCATTTCCTGTTCCTATTATCATATGCTCAGCCAAGGGAGCAGCATATGGACTCCAGTTCACCTCATAAATAGTTGCCTGCCCATGGGTGGTCATCATGCCAACCAGTTCCCACTCCACTGCTGAATCCAGGAGTGGTCTGAATGGAGAGCAATGTATTGGGCCTGGTGCCACTAGAGCTACAGTAGGATCTGTGACAGCTGTAGATGCTGTTCATAAAATAGGTCAAGATATAAGGCAATTATAATGTGCAAGAGTTCTACTTCCTGGGGCGTCCAGGTATCAAAAGATGCCTGCTGCTGAGTGGCCCAGCCGGAATAACCCCCTTGGCTATCCCACCCCCTTTCATACCTGCACCTAGCCAGATGGAGCTTCATCAGGGCCCAGAATAGACTGCTTCATCATGAGGCTCCAGCGGCCATATTGCCCATGTTTACTTTTTTTGCTGTTCTGATCACCTTACGTGTCCAGACAGTCCTTTATTATTGAATTATTTATTGATCCAACTATTTTTCGGTGACATGGATACCCATCATTTAGTTCCAAGCAACATTTCCACAGCCCCCCACCCTATGCAGCCAAACCATACCCAATATTTTCCGATGCCACGTCGCCCACTCCTTTTTGACTCTGAAAACCAGGACTGTAGCACAATAATTGGGAATGTTTATGTGTATGTCCCCTGTTGCTTTGACATCTAACCGTGTGATTTTATATTATGTTAAATTATATTATGCTGTGTTTTATTCTAAACAAGTACACAGTTTGTTGTTAATACAGTTTAATACTTAAGCATGCTCCATGTTAGGTAGGGCAATTAAAAAAGGTATATTTATAATGCTTTATGTGTTTGTGCATTTTTATGGTGTATGTCATTGAATCAAGAGAGGTTGAAAACCATTGTCGAAGAGTAACTTTTTTTAAAAGTGAAAAGGTTGGACTAAGGGGGTAATGCAATTAACTTGAAAGTGTCTCCGAAACGTCCGGGAGACACTTTGCGGCAGAGATTTTACAGAAATCTCTGCTCATTTTTGTGCAAGGAAAAAAAATAATTGTACCGTAATTGTCCGCCCACCACTTCACCGGCAATTTAATTCCCCCATCTGACATGTTAATTGCTATGTAACTATATCAAAACAATAGAAATACATTTTCTTTCTTATGGTCAACTGAACGGTGAAAGCACTATTTTTTAAGAAAAATATCCTTTATTTCCATTATTAAGTCTGACGTGTTTTATTGCGTTGTATTACTAAATGTACAGTAAGATAATGGGCCAGATTTACTAAGCTGCGGGTTTGAAAAAGTGGGGATGTTGCCTATAGCAACCAATCAGATTCTAGCTTTCATTTATTAAGTACCTTCTACAAAATGACAGCTAGAATGTGATTGGTTGCTATTGGCAACATCCCCACTTTTGCAAACCCGCAGCTTAGTAAATCTAGCCCAATGTCTTTATAATTGAGGCGGCCATTTTGTGGGATAAACCATCTTGCATGAGAATGCAGCCTATATTTTTACTGATACTAGATTCAAAATATTTTATCAACATTTCTTTCTGACACATTATTTACATGATTATTTCTGACATCTATTTGCATTGCGTGACTTAAGTAATGCAAAAGGTTTTACAAAACAGGAGCGGCTAGAGCAGGCTTAGACAGACCAGAAATGCTATCATGATGTATTTATCAAATAAAAAATTCAGTACCAGACTATAAAAATATCTTATCTCATGACATGGGTCATAGTGGCATGCTTTGCAAGTTACAGCTCACAAGTTGGTGTACAACTAAATGTTCCAGCATGCCTTGGCTGGCCAGGCATGCTGGAATTTGTAGTTCCTCACACCTGGATAACTGCATGATGCCTACCTCTGATCTAGAAGCCTGTGGAAAGACTTACATTGTGGGGCATATTCAATTAGCTTTTCCATCCGCTGTGATGCGTGAGTCCCGATACCGCAATATTTAGAATTTCCATGCGTACACCATAGAGTTGTGAAGGGAAATCCGCGCTGTTGAGGTACCGTAATGTAGCCTGCATTATAAGAATAGGTTGTAAAAATCTATCAGGCAGAAAAACACATTTTACTGTGCAGCTGACCAGTACTTAAAAATAGTGACATATCTAGGAAAAATGGTTTTGAGCAACAAATCTTTGTGATTGGTCCTTCTGCTCACCTCCCCAAACTCGCCTCGTCCAACCTTCCACCATTTTTAAGTGGCTAACGGATATGATTTGCCGGTTCTGGAGGATACCATTTTTACAGTAGATAGTAGTGTACCTTTAAATGGCAAATACTTCCACACAATAGACTTCACGTCCCATAATATGCTCACCAGTGCGGTAACCCATAGCAACCAATCAGACATTGGCTGTCATTGTCTAGCTTGCACTGGGCTGGAGGAAGTTATTGGCTCCTACACTATACACCTAGGTTAGTGAATAATCCTATATATGTGCAGTGTATTGCTATTTATCTGCAGAACATTTAAATGTCTATTATATTACAATATAATATAAGGTTAAGGGCGGTCTGAGTTTATGTTTGGATATTATGTATTTAAATATTGAAACATAATATTGTCTTCTCCTTTGGTGATTGCACTGAGCTCCCCTGACCATGTGACTGTGGTCCTCCTCCTCCTCCCCCTCCTCCTCCTGTCAGCATCTCTCATCCTGCAGAACTAGCCCAGTCTCCATCACCAGACCGATCACACCCTCCTGCTGCCCGGAGCCTCACCCTGACATGGCCAGGAACCGTAAGGAGAGGAACAGCTGGGGTGAGTATGACCCCCCCTACCCCCCCTCTTGCCCCCATGGGGTTTCCTAGCCAGGGCACCAGGGGTTCTGAGAGGATCAGGTACACAGCAATCTCTGCCCAGGGTGTGTTCTCTGCACAGCCCATTGTGTTGGGCTGTGTGTCCCTCTGCCGTATGTAATGCATTGTGTTGTGTTGTGCAGCCTTCTACTGCTGGTGTCGGGCATTGCATGAGGGTTTTGTGTCATTAGATTGTGTAATGTGAGGCTGTTGCTAGGAGGTAAATTTCTGTCCAGCCCTTTTTTCTCCACACGTTGTGTTTCAGCTTTGACACACAGGATAGATACTGAGACTGCAAGATCTCAGCTGTTGCAGAACACTGTGCAAACAGGGTGTAAATCAGAGTTTTGCTTCTGGTCAGTGTAGGTGCAGCCTCATTCAAGCAGGTCAGCTTTTCAAGAGGTTCCGCAGCAGCCAGTGACTACACATTCTTTTGTCATTAAGTGTCATCCCACATTCCCCTAAACCACCAATGATGACCTGCTAGCTATGCCAGCCCTCCTGTCGTTACTGTTGGCAGCCTGCAATCCTTACCAGCCTATCTGTGCCATCAGGGCTGACCCTTGCCACTAATACTAGTTTACTATCCATGCTGGCATACATGTGCCTCTACCGTTGCCCCCTGCCTGTAATGCTGCAGTCCATCTACCCCTGCCACCATTCTGCCACCAATGCTGGCCTGTTAGTCATTCTACATATGCCATCACAGCTGCACCTTTGACTGTACTACTGTGCCATCACTGCTGCCTTCCGTGGCCAGTAACAAGCCTACTGCACCCTATCACCACTGCAAGCCATCACCAATGCACCCATGCCACCCTGCCATTGCCATAACTGGTGCCCACTGACACCAATGCTAGCCTGCTCTGCATTCTGATCTTTGTTTATCACCAAAGCCGGATGTATGTCTATGACAACCTACCAACTATCATCAATGCCAGGATACCTATGTTTATTTCCACTTAACAAATAGTATCAATGTAATAAAGCATGCATATATAATCTGTGTTATTATTAGTTGAACTTATGTGATTATCATGGTGAAATACGTTGGGGAAAAACATGCATAGTGAGTACTGCGCCAGTTTGTGTAGCAAATCTTGCGTGAAATTGCTGTTTATGCGCCATGTTCCGCGATTCTTGCACTTGCGTCTGGACAGGTGTGATTGGGCGGGACGGGGAGAGTTCTAACGTAGGGCGAGTACAGTAAGAGGGTGTTCACGCAACGATACAGACCTAGAAATACTAATTATAAATTCTATTTTTACTGTGTTATCATCAATCTTATTAGTATATGGGGATTTTGAAACCACTGTGCTAATAGGGATACTTACCATATATACAGTTCCAGTATACATATAACTGGATATACTTTATAGAGAAAAAACAAATGTCACAATTAAAAATAAGAACAAGATATAAAAATATCGGAGACAAATATTATTTGACAAAGATTGATTTAATAGGGGTCGTGGATTGATCTTTATTCAAATGGATATCTGAGCAATACATTTGTATTTAAAAACAACAGTTAATAAATTGTAAACTATATTGAGTGATATATAATGAGACGTACTTTCTATTAGAACAGCGTCCCGGCTGTTCTATTTTAATAGGTTTACTTTGGGTCTTTATTTGGTATTCATATTTTAATATTTTGCTACAAGTTCTTTCTAATTTGGAATATGAAGAAATTTGTTTTGATTTTAATATATTGCAATAAAGATCGAGATTTTAATACAATACTATTGTCATTAGAGTGCCTCACGAAAAAAACACACACTCTCTTTGTCTCCTGACCAGCGCACATCTTAAAATACCTGGCGCTCTGCAAACGGAAAAATGCGCCCGCGATTTGGGGCCCACTTGCGGCCTATTCTGCGTCCGTCCCATTATATCTATGAAGTTTATTAATGGACGGTGATCACATACTGTTATAACGCCCTCGCTATGGGCAACTCAATCCTCACAGGGCCCATTTGTTCTTCCATGTACAGTAATGTAAATTAATTATAGACTTGTGACACGTGTGTGGAAAATCCATTTGTCTGTGTGTTCCTGGTGTGTGATGAGAAGGGTGGGTCTCCGGAATTGCAGACGGTCTGATTGCTATCTTTATATAAATGCCAGTAAAGATCATACATAATAACGCACTATATTAAAACTAAGACTAATTCTCCTGCACCCAATATTATTATAACCATTTATTTTACAACATCAGCGGCCAACAGGGCCAGAGAGAGTTTGGATAATGTCAGTGCGCTATTTATATTATATACACTACGGGATAATAACAGAACAATACAATGTATTTACAAATTGTGGGCTTTCTGCTGTTCTTGGTATATGGCTTTTTCCATGAAGTGTATGTTTAAACAGCTGATATCTCTTGTTTACCAGTTGTATGCTAGTTACATTGATGTAATATGTGACTATAAGGTGAACAGAGTTAGAATGGTGGGTTTTGTTTATGTGTGATGGTTCATAGTACACATCATCATCATCACCATTTATTTATATAGCGCCACTGATTCCGCAGCGCTGTACAGAGAACTCATTCACATCAGTCCCTGCCCCATTGGAGCTTACAGTCTAAATTCCCTAACATACACACATAGACAGAGAGACTAGGGTCAATTTTAATAGCAGACAATTAACCCACTAGTATGTTTTTGGAGTGTGGGAGGAAACCAGAGCAAACCGACGCAAACACGGGGAGAACATACAAACTCCACACAGATAAGGCCATGGTCGGGAATTGAACTCATGACCCCAGCACTGTGAGGCAGAAGTGCTAACCACTAAGCTACCATGCTTCTCAGTTGATTTCTATACAGTGGACCACCCTCCTCTACTGTACACCCGCCACTCCATTGGCCTTCACGACACACACCTCTCTCTCTCTCTCTCTCTCTCTCTCTCTCTCTCTCTCTCTCTCTCTCTCTCTCTCTCTCTACACTGGTGGCTAGTGGGAAATTCTGAGTACACTGGTGGCTAGTGGGTGGGAAATGCTGAGTACACTGGTGGCTAGTGGGAAATGCTGAGTACACTGGTGGCTAGTGGGAAATGCTGAGTACACTGGTGGCTAGTGGGAAATGCTGAGTACACTGGTGGCTAGTGGGAATTTTTGAGTACACTGGTGGCTAGTGTGAAATGCAGAGTACACCGGTGACTAGTGGGAATTGCTGAGTATACTGGTGGCTAGTGTGAAATGCTGCGTACACTGGTGGCTAGTGGGAAATGCTGAGTACACTGGTGGCTAGTGGGAAATGCAGAGTACACCGGTGGCTAGTGGGAATTGCTGAGTATACTGGTGGCTAGTGTGAAATGCTGCGTACACTGGTGGCTAGTGGGAAATGCTGAGTACACAGGTGGCTAGTAGGAAATGTGGAGTACACCAGTGGCTGGTGGGAAATTCTGAGAACACTGGGGGCTAGTGGGAACCATAAATTGTGTATATCACTGCAGAAGCCCTCATTGTCCTCCCCACTGCTGCTCGTCTTTGTCAGTCCCTGTCATTGTCTGGACCCCATCACAGGCACAGTGCTTGTGAGTGCACTGGTTAAATCTCCTACTGTCAAATAACATATTTCTAGGGCACAATATGTGCATATAATTCTTTAATACACTTGCTCAAAATAATTGTTGTAATATGTTGTAAAGGGGGTTGAACTGAACTGTGATTACCCCATACGAATGTCAAAATATTAGATGCTGCCATATTTCAGTGAAACTCTGTCTCACATCCAAAGACACTGAGCAAAAAATAGAGTGTACTGATTGTGGCAATGCATATTATAAACAGGTTATTATCTTCCTTTGCCTGTTTACATGTCGCAATTTTATTATCAGTGAATTCTTTTATTGGCTGTCTGTATATACAGCACAGTACACTTATTTTCCCTGCCTCTGTGTATTGTGTTATGTACAAGGGGAACAAACATAAACACTCCTGCCATATCAGGACACTGCACAGAGGGCAGTCAGGAAGATGATAGAAAGCAGCAGGGCACAAGCCAATAAATGGAGGTGAATGTAGAAAACTCAACAGCTAATTCATTGCAAACAATAACTAACTAGTTTGTTGTGCCTATGAATATGATATATTTGTCTGCTTCTGATAACATGGGAAAGCATAGAGGTTTAATCATATAAAAGTATGTATTTGGCATAACAATTCCCTATATATATATATTGATGAGTCACCTGAAGTAAATGTTGCAGAATATACTGTATACCGTGCTTTAATGTTTCTTAGCTCATCTGTTGTCATTAGATGTAAACACCACTGGGTGGCGCTGTCAGCTATTGTTTAGTATTTAATAAACAATATGAAAACACAAAGAGGGTGAATTAATTATAATAAATATTATTCGTTTTGGTATTTTAACTCGACTATTTTGTTGTTGTTTTCTGAGTGACTACATCTTACAGCCTACGTCCTGTACATTGCACTTGCATATCCAATTTCTGCTGTTGCTGTGCATAGGGCATGATAGTGTTTGCTGCAGACAGGCATCTCTTACTTTTCGGGGAAAGACTATCTGCCCAAAAACTTTTACCACTCTAGTGACTTCCTCGTGAAATAATAATAATAATTATTAGTAGGGGGAATGGAAAAAAAAATGGCAAAAAAAAAAGTGTGGCCCGTAGGGGGATCGAACCCGCGACCTTGGCGTTATTAGCACCACGCTCTAACCAACTGAGCTAACCGGCCTCATGAGGGAGTGATTTAAAGTAAGTAAAGTGTACTTTTTGGTAAACTACAAGTCTTCCTATGCTTTATTCTGTTAGGCCATGCTGGGAATTGTAGTTCCACAAGAGGATGTTAATTCAAAACAGTGGGTGACTTTCTTATTCCTTATTCCAGCATTTAAAAGGTTAAATCCAAGGTCTGACCAGTGTGCAAGGGCCATTTACTGATATATGTAAAATAGGAAGACAATTGATTACCCAGATTCCACAACATAAATCTTCTTTATAAAGTTTTTCATAGTTGTAAACATTTGAAAGTGATTTCCTGAGGAACCTTACTGCTAAGCAGCTGTATAACAGGAAGCGGGCGATTGAAATCACCGCGATGTCCGGCTGCGCAGATTGGCAGCCATTACGGTGAGAAATTTCCGCTCATTTTTCCTCTATGGGGTGCGAGGAAAAATGAGCGGAGATTCCAGCGTGAACATCAGCACAATGTATACTAGGAGATAAGCCACCCTGCAGCTTCTAGTCCCAGAATGAATATCACCCCTTCCCTGGAGTGGCTCCTTATAGCTAGGGTCTAAATTCTACAGTGTTTTCTCCTCCCTGGGCACACCTATAGGTCTATCCTTCTTAACCATTGGTGGGTGCTGTATCAGGGGGTTGGAAGGGGAGTGGAGATGAGCTGTACTTCTATAGAAGGTCCCCTGCTGGGCTCTAGACAAAATGTCTGAACTAGTCATGTTGAGAACAATGGATACTAATTGGCCTTCCCCTTCACCTGTATCCTGCAATCTGATCCTTACCCATAACTCACCAGGCTTCACTTTAAGGACAATGATTAATAGCTTCCATTCAATATCAATAAGATACAATAAACAATATACATATTTATGATGAGCTACAATGTCCCCCTATCCACATGTAATTAGACACTGCAGTGGTATTCTGTTGAGCTGGGGAACTAAAGCAAGGGCTATAAAAAGTACATGCTATAATCCACATTATGTGAGAAACGAGGGACAGGCTGGTTAGGGTGTTATTAATACCTCGTCTCGCCACATTCCTCCACCACTTTTTTAGCCCTTGCCCCAAGTAAACCTTTCTCCCCCAAGTCCAAAGTCTCTAACCTGCTGAGGTTTCTCCTGGGTTTGATGGTAAGGTAGACAGCAGTACACAGTTCCTCAATCTCCCCCCAGGGTCCCATGGCTGCAGGTATATCATCCCACCCAGCTGGAGTGGGGCTTTATGCTGCCCTGTGTCATAAGATGAGACAACATTAAAACTGGGCCACTCTGGTGCACACATCCATGGTAGGAGAGTTGTAGTCCAACATCCCTTGGGTGCCTTGTCCACCCTTAAATGCCCAACTGCAAATAGTCCCTTGGCCTGTCCTCTGTTACTGGAGACCATGCTCCCCTCCCCCACATATTCGAGTAAGAACTGCCCAGGGACTGGAAAACTTTGGGGCTCCTTGTCCAGTTTTTTCTGACAAAGATCCAATCCCCCCTCCCCCAAACACTCAAGTGACAACTGCCAAGTGGCAGCAAAACTTTGCGGGTTCTTGTCCGGTTCTTGTTCCCAAAGATCCAAACCCCCCTCCCCCAAACACTCAAGGGACAACTGCCCAGTGGCAGGGAAACGTAGGGTCATCATTAATTTTTTGCTGCTGGGGAATCCTTTGTCCCCCTCCAAAACCACTTGTGGGTGCCCCTGTATGTATGTTGGAGTGCATCTCCCCTCCCCCGCTACCACATCCAGCTGTTGCACTACTTCCCTCGCCTCTAGCACATCGGGGTAGTGTGAATCCTCATTGGACACAGACTTGTCCTCCTGGCGGAAAACCAGAGTGGATGGTCCAGTGCAGGCCGCTGGTATGGGGTCCTGGGTCCCCAGATTTGGAGCTGAAATGCGATGCCTCAAAGCTTGTGGGGCTGGTGAATCTTGCTGTGCTGGTGCCCTCTCAGACACCCACTCAGTCAACATCTCCTCATTTGCCAATTCTGCATAGGGAAAGGTGCAGAAGTAGTTTTCCTAGGGCCTCATGGTAGTGGCCCCTGACATGACAATTCCTTTATCCTCTCCCAATAATTCTGTCATACAGTCTGTAATCATGATTTTTGCTGCGATCATATGTTGAGCAAGTTTATGATTCTCTTCTGCCACAATTGGGTACAGCTGTACATCACTTGCCCCGGAGAGCAGACATACGGTATCCTGCGTTACTTCATTATATAAAACATTTTCAGACACAACAGAGGTGGATAACTGGCCTTTTCTGCAATTCTGTTCTAACTCAGACACAGTCTCAGGTGCCAATAACACTGGCAAATTATCAGAAGATGCTACTACATGGTACTTACATGGTAGCTCTTTTTTATCCAAGTCACAAATGGCTAACAGCTTCCATGCAATATCAACAAGATACAATAAACAATATACATATTTACAATAAGCTACAAAGTCCCCTTATCCACGTTTAATTAGACACTGCAGTGGTATTCTGTTGGGCTGGGGAACAAAAGCAAGGGCTATAAATATTACCTGCTATAATCCACATTTTGTGAGAAACGAGGAGCAGGCTGGTTAGAGTGATATTAATGGCTCGTTTCGCCACACGTGTGTATGACCAACTTTGAACCCGCTAATTTCCAAAATTGCCAGCCAGCTATTGATTAATAAGCCTGTGATCTATATAGAAAGGTCCCAGTGATGCCTATTTCATGTTACAGGTGGATTTTCAGACCGAAATTACGACTGGAGCTCCGAGGAGGAAGAGTATGAGAAGAAAGCCCAGCCAGTACAGGTCCTGGTGGTTAAAGATGACCACTCCTTTGAGTTGGACGAAGTGGCATTAAACCGAATTCTGCTCTCGGAAGCTGTGAGGGAGAAGGAAGTAGTGACTGTATCCGTGGCTGGGGCCTTCAGAAAAGGAAAGTCGTTCCTCATGGACTTCATGCTGCGATACATGTACAAAACGGTACGTATGCATACATGTCTTACATGACTGTAGAAGAGAGCTAGATCAATGATTACTAGCAGAAAGTACAGTGTGTATAAGCAACGTGTGGGTTAAGTCCCCTTGCAATGTCCATTGTAGCCTGTTACAATACTGGATAACTAACACTTTAAACCAGAGCTAGGTAAGATGTTGCTCTTCTGCTGATGTGGAACTACAAACCCCAGCAGGCCCTGTCAGACTAAAGCTTGCATGTAGACTTTTATTTGCATAGCACCCAACCTGTTTTCTGGCTCTTTGCTCTGACCCAGGGTTTACATGTCAACAGCAGGTGTGTGCTATCACATTGAGCGATGGTCATGTCATGACGGGCCCTTCGGGAGAACGAGGGGGAGACATTTTTATCTATAGTGTGTATAGAATGAGTCTACCCTCAGGGATGGTTTTTTTTTGGATGGGGACCAGGGAAAAGATGGAGGAAATGCCCATACTGTGGATGGACACAAGTAGGACACGTGTTATCTTAAAGATCTGTTTGATAAACGTGTCCTTCGTACTCACTGGGGTGCGGAAATACAACATCTTCTGTTCCAGGTGATTGCTGCTCTGCAGTGATACATTAATCATAGGGCCCAGAGATCTCTATAGAAAGAGGCGTTCTAGCTGCGTCCATCAGTATTTCAAAGTTACCTACAAATTAAGATAAATTCCGTAAAGTAATGTAACCTTCTACCACCCCTAAAGGTAAATTTACAAATTTCTAATTGCAGACAATATTATTTCCTAAATAAAAGTTGCTCATAATTGACCTGACTTATAAGAAGGACTTACCATCCAATAATTGGAGGAGGACTGTCGCTCTGTATTCTCAAAGATCAACATAGTTTGTGCCGGGGTACACACGCAACTGAAAGACACATTGGACAGGACTAATAGATACACTGACAGGACTGACAGACAAACTGATTGGACAGGACTGATAGATACACTGACAGGACTGACAGACAAACCAATTGGATAGGACTGATAGATACACTGACAGACAAACCAATTGGACAGGACTGGCAGACACACTAAGATACTTACGAACCAAGAAATATACGAACACACAGTGCTTCTTTATGTGTGTAAGTGCGTTTACTGGTCCGCTAAGAGCTTTTTAAGGTGCACACTAATTTCATGGTCTTTGAGAGTGAGAGGACATCAGGGCTGTTATTATTACATGTGTCCTGAGAGTGAGGGGACATCAGGACTGTCATTATTACATGTGTCCTGAGAGTGAGGGGACACCGGGACTGTCATTATTACATGTGTCCTGAGAGTGAGGCGACATCGGGACTGTCATTATTACATGTGTTCTGAGAGTGAGGGGACATCATTGATACATGTGTCCTGAGAGTGAGGGGACATTGGGACTGTCATTATTACATGTGTCCTGAGAGTGAAAGGACATCAGGACTGTCATTATTACATGTGTGCTGAGAGTGAGAGGACATCAGGATTGTCATTATTACATATGTCCTGAGAGTGAGGGGACACCAGGACTGTCATTATTACATGTGTCCTGAGAGTGAGAGGACATCGGGACTGTCATTATTACATGTGTCCTGAGAGTGAGAGGACATCGGGACTGTCATTATTACATGTGTCCTGAGAGTGAGGGGACATCAGGACTGTCATTATTACATGTGTCCTGAGAGTGAGGGGACACCGGGACTGTCATTATTACATGTGTCCTGAGAGTGAGAGGACATCGGGACTGTCATTATTACATGTGCCCTGAGAGTGAGAGGACATCAGGACTGTCATTATTACATATGTCCTGAGAGTGAGGGGACACCGGGACTGTCATTATAACATGTGTCCTGGGAGTGAGAGGACATCGGGACTGTCATTATTACATGTGTCCTGAGAGTGAGGGGACACCGGGACTGTCATTATTACATATGTCCTGAGAGTGAGGGGACATCATTATTACATGTGTCCTGAGAGTGAGGGGACATTGGGACTGTCATTATTCCATGTGTCCTGAGAGTGAAAGGACATCAGGACTGTCATTATTACATGTGTCCTGAGAGTGAGGGGACACCGGGACTGTCATTATTACATGTGTCCTGAGAGTGAGAGGACATCAGGACTGTCATTATTACATATGTCCTGAGAGTGAGGGGACATCGGGACTGTCATTATTACATGTGTCCTGAGAGTGAAAGGACATCATTATTACATGTGTCCTGAGAGTGAGGAGACATCATTATTACATGTGTCCTGAGAGTGAGGGGACATTGGGACTGTCATTATTACATGTGTCCTGAGAGTGAAAGGACATCAGGACTGTCATTATTACATGTGTCCTGAGAGTGAGGGGACACCGGGACTGTCATTATTACATGTGTCCTGAGAGTGAGAGGACATCGGGACTGTCATTATTACATGTGTCCTGAGAGTTAGGGGACATCAGGACTGTCATTATTACATGTGTCCTGAGAGTGTGGGGACATCATTATTACATGTGTCCTGAGAGTGAGGGGACATCGGGACTGTCATTATTACATGTGCCCTGAGAATTAGAGGACATTCGGACTGTCATTATTACATGTGTCATGAGAGTGAGGGGAAACCGGGACTGTCAGGAAAATAGAGTAAAAGAAGGTGTAATTATTTTTTGTAGTAAGAATTACACCATATCCAATAAAAAAAAATTATGAGAAATAACTGTTATGGACATAATGTTTTTTAAAAATAATTTGAAGTTTAACCAGAAATACTTTAAAATCCATTTAATATTGTAGAAGTAGTGTGCTTTTTAGTTGGATAATGTCATACTGCCTTTGTCAGAGCATGTTAGGACTTGTGGTTCTGCAACAGCTGGAGAGCCATAGTTTGCTTAAGCTTGCAGTAATCATTGAGTTAAGTAACGCTTTCCAAATAGTCCCATAGACCTAACTTGTCCTGGCATTAATCTTACTTTGAAATCAGTTCCTGGCTGGATTTTGTCGGCTCTTTTTTTGAGCCCTTTCATGTATCCAAGAATGCAATTTTCCTTGGCAATTTTTACTCCCCAGATATAGGAATTTCATACACTGGTTGATAGATTAGTTCCTCAATAAGTTGTGTGCCATTGAAGATGTATATTTGCTTATATTTCAAAATTGCTCCTTAACAGAGACTCAAGTTGCATTTTAAACACACCAACCTGATTCATCAACACGCATACTGGGCCTGATTCATTAAGGAAAGTAAGGCAAAAAAATTAGTAAGTTTTCTCCTGGACAAAACCATGTTACAATACAAGGGGTGCAAATTAGTTTATTATGTTGCTCATATGTTAAATACTGTCTGTTTTTTTCATGTAGCACACAAATACTTGACAGATTTATTTTTACGATGAAATTTAAAGTTGATCTAGGACATGCCCTACCCCAACTATAAATCTACCATCACATTTTAAATTTGCCTCACCCTCCAAAGCAACATGGTTTTGCCAAGGTGTAAAGTTACAATTTTTTTTTGCTCTTCTTTCCTTAATGAATCAGGCCCACTGAGCACAACCTGTGTTTGTTATAAAATGCACGTAAATTGGCTCAGCGTACTCTACTACACAAATCACTGCAGGATATGTCCTTTTGCAAAGGACAAAAAAATATATATTAAATTATACCACTTTCATACTGCCGCCCCTGCAATATCCCGGGTTTTTGAAGCCGGGTTTTTGCAGGGGCTCGGAGCGTCCCAGCTCAGAAACACCATTCATACTGCACCTTGGACCCAGGAATTTCCCGGGTTGACCCCATTCATACTGCACAAATCTGTGCCCTGGCAATTTGTGGGAGTCATCACCAGAGCAGTTTTCATTGGCTGAAAGCTGGAATATGAAAAAAAAAAATCTCTCTCTCTCTCTTTCTCCCTCCCTCTCTCTCCCCCTCTTTCTCTCTCTCTTTCTCTCTCTCTCCTATGCAAAAACCCGGGTTGCACCATTCATAGTGCAGGCAACCCGGGTCCGACCCAGGAATTACCTCTCGATAAATCCCGTGTTGAAGACCCGGATTTTTAGACCCGGGATTTTTCACTTGTACCATTCATACTGCACCAAGACCCGGGTCGTTTGAGCTCAACCCAGGACAAACCCGGGATTTTGGTGCAGTATGAATGGGGTATTAATGTCAGCTGTTAATAATATTGGCGGTAGTGATAAAACATTACAAAAAATATAAAAAAAGTTGTTTTTTTTATAATTTTCCCCATTAAATACAGTTATTAGAATGTTTTTAAGGTCTACTGAGCATAAAATACATTTGTACAGTTTCTCCTGATTGCAAACACATGTTATAGCATGTGTATGAGACTGTCATCACTACAGATCAGGGGGTATATTTACTAAACTGCGGGTTTGAAAAAGTGGAGATGTTGCCTATAGCAACCAATCAGATTCTAGCTGTCATTTTGTAGAATGCACTAAATAAATGAAAGCTAGAATCTGATTGATTGCTATAGGCAACATCTCCACTTTTCCATACCCGCAGTTTAGTAAATCTAGCCCCAGGACTTAGACTAGCCCTGTAGCTGGACCAAGGGATACGGCAGAAAAACAAGTAACTTTACATTGCCCAGAGCTTGATTTTAATGTGACTGCATGCGCTTTAGTTTGGCACGCCCTTACTGTACATTCACTATGGCAAAACACCCCTTCACCTCCCCGTTCACTCTTGTAGGCTGTGATAAGTGTCCTTTGCATTCAAAGACGTTTCGGACAGGGCTGCGTTTACTGACGTATAGTCTGGTTCTGGGCATACGTGATTTTGTGTACGATACGCTCAAAATCGGGAGATACGTGACCTGCTGAATCCGGCTCCCTGTATCTTTCTGTAAAACACTAAAGCGAATCACTACTCCAGATGTCTTCATCTCTGTGCAGGAGCCTGTAGACTGGCTTGGTGATTATAATGCCCCACTATCCGGTTTCTCATGGAGAGGCGGCTCTGAAAGGGAGACTACAGGAATCCAGATATGGAGCGAAATCTTCTTGGTGGACAAACCCGATGGAAAAACGGTAATTACTAGAAATGAGTATCACATACCAGTATTGTATAATAACATCATGTATATCACTATAGCTTACATATAAGGAACCATCTATCAAGAAACACACTGGGGTATATTTACTGAACTGCGGGTTTGAAAAAGTGGAGATGTTGCCTATAGCAACCAATCAGATTCTAGCTGTCATTTTGTAGAATGTACTAAATAAATGATAACTAGAATCTGATTGGTTGCTATAGGCAACATCTCCACTTTTTCAAACTCGCAGTTTAGTAAATCTAGCCCATTGTTTTTAAATGAAAGATCATAAATTAGGGAAAGGTTATATTTTTATTATTTCGGTTAGTCAGATGCGAGTACCATCATGGATCTGTGAGGAGATGTCAGGTCACTTTTATATCTTGCCAAATATCTAAAGAAAATTAAACTGGCGATTGTTGGACCTTAGCGGTCGCTTGCTATGGCAGTTTCATTACATTCTCTGAACTATCCTGCAGGTCGCCGTGTTGCTGATGGACACCCAGGGGACATTCGACAGTCAGTCAACCCTAAGAGACTCTGCCACAGTGTTCGCTCTCAGCACGATGATCAGCTCTATTCAGGTGAGGTTACCCGGTAGATGTGGTTTAAAGTGCACATACAGCGGAGGCAGCCATTTTGTGGGCTGAAACAGTTTTCATAAGAACGCAGCCTATCAGCTCACTAGGAACCAGTGACATCACTGAGACCCAAAGTGCTTCATGCCTCAATGACATCACTGGTTCCTAGAGAACTAATAGGCTGCCTCAGGGTTGTCACTGGTTTGTAGCTCAGCTCAAAGAAAATGGCTGCCTCCACTGTATGTAGGCAACACATGCACTTTAAAGGGAGGAATAAATAATTTATAAATGTACATGGTTTGGGGATTATGTGCAAGATGGCTATAAGGATATTTAGAACTTATCAAAGAGAAAATAAGTGTTCTGCAGAACATATTTTACAACAGTGAGAGAAAATTAATGTTCTTCAGAATGTTTCTTTATATAGTGAGAGACAATAAGTGTTCTGTAAAACTTTTCCTACAATAGTGAGAGACAATGAGCCTGATTCATTAAGGCAAATAAAGGAGGAAATTTGCTCCTGGACAAACCATGTTACAATACAAGAGGTGCAAATTAGTTTATTGTTTTGCACATAAGTTAAATACTGGCTGCTTTTTCATGTAGCACACAAATACATGATAGTTTTATTATTACACTGAAATATAAAGGTGATCTAGGACATGTCCTACCCCAACTATAAATTTGTACCCACATTTTAAATATATCTCCCCCTCCAATGCATCATGGTTTTACCAAGGTGCAAAGTTACCCCTTTTTTTTTTTGCTTTACTTTCCTTAATGACTCAGTCCCAATAAATGTTCTGCAGAATGTTTACGACCATATGGTCAGAACAAGAGAAGAGACAGCATTTCTCCAGACACAAATACATTGCTAATTCATGTTTTTCTTTTTTCTTTTAAAGGTTTATAATTTGTCACAGAATGTTCAAGAAGACGATCTACAGCACTTGCAGGTAAGTATAATACAATTGTTTTCTTCCATCTCTTCCTCTTGACACATATGAACACATAGAACCTTGAACTTAAATAATTTGCAGATCCTAAGAAGGAAGTGTGTCCTTCTCCCCTATGAGTGCATGCTTACAGAACATTGTAGTCACGACTAATGAACCCTGTGTTGTATTCCAGCTATTTGGAATTGCCATTAGTTTTGATTGTCATAGGACAATCTGCAGTATCTGAATCCAAAAGGGGATGGAGTACTGGTAAAAGGGTGTGGCCTTATCCAAAATGGACATGGTTTGGGCTGGTCTGGTGTAGGGGGAATTTGGGCAGACCAGGTGTGGCCTTATTTGATCCGACTTTCCAATCAGCAGGATCGGGACTTTGTTTAATTTGTTCAGAGTTTTCATTCAGGTGAACTGGGGTATTGGCTAAATTTGTCAAAATTTGTCTTAAATTGTGGGCAGGTGGGGGAATTACTGAATCCTGAAGCTTTTGTTCTCTTCTGCTTCCTATCTGCCTATTTTGGGGCAGATGCAATTGGTTTTACAGGAAGAGCATGAATTTGTGATCCAAGATGGTGGCATCCGCAGGGGTGCAAACATTTGCATGATTTGGGCAGTTCGGGGTCTTTTTGTTTGAGTGCATATTAGACGTATATGTGCCCTTTGTTTTGCGCCCACGTGCAAAAATGACATATGGTTTTGCCGGTCAAGATATATTTAAATTTCTTAAAGTGCAGGGGAAGGGGCGTTTAGGGCTGATTGGCGGGAGGGCGCACAGCCTTTTTGTTCCCAGCAAACGTATATGATTCTTCCACCTTCAAACCCGTATTGCTAGGTGCAGATTGATATTCCGGGGTCGGTTCCAAGGACCAGAAAGTAGACCTTGAAATGGGCTAGGCGGACAAACAGACGCACAAGAAGCTGTGCTTGTCCGTCTATGAATTATATTTTTGTCGAAAATGGGGAACAGGGGCGATACAAATCTTCGAAACAGTCTTGAAATTGGAAAAGTTCTTGATTGTTTTTTGGGTGAGTTATAGACTAATACTCCAACATTCCTCAGTAGATCTAAAGACATAATTGCAGGACCTGTGAAAGAACTTTCCCATTATCAAGACTGTTTGGAAGGACTAACTGATGGGTTTCGTCTTTGTCCCCAATTTTCTATTTGTAATTTTGTCTTCATTTGGTTCAATAGAACCTTTAAATAGGGCATGGGCTGATGACCTAAGGAGCAGGGAATTGAGTAGTGTTGTATTATTTGGTCTTCTCTACATGGATGAAAGTACACACAACACAGTTAGTTGTGTTCTTAATAGGATCAGCGATCTGTTATGTTCTCTGTCTTTGACTGACTGTATGCAGTGGAACATAGATGGGATCTCGTGATAAAAAGGGGCTAATTCATTTGTTGTCTCAGGCACGGTAATGGTCAGGTCAGAATATATGACAATTGCAATGCATGCACATTGCCGTGTGATTACACACACACATATATATTATAAATATATATTAATACGTGGTGCTTTCATTGTCGGGAACTGAAGCAATATACTGAGACAGAAATAGATTCTTTGACAAGACTCTTTGTAACCCCTCTCTCTGCTCTCTTACTCGCTGTCTATGACTCACTGCTAAGATTCACTTAATGCAGAGCTGGGGAATGTATGCAGGGAAAACATCTAGCTGAGCATAGCAACAGGAATACACAGAACATCTCGGTCTGTTCCTGCATCAACAATAGCTAATATTATGAAGTATGAAGAAATAGACTTAAAGGGAAAAATCCCAGGACCACAGTATAGCGCAGTATTTTATTAGGAGATTTTGAACTCCTGACGGATCAATTCATTTTTTAAATGTTTCAATTGGGGATTCGAAGGATCCAGGATTTGGTGTAAATCTATTAAGAAAAAAATGAGCCCACAAGTTAGATAATTAAAATAGAAACTTCTGCTTATCTTCTGTGCGGCATAATCCCGATCCGAAGTGTCGTCCTCCCCCCCTACACACACACATTATTGTACACAGACCCCTCCTCCCTTAAATTAGCTATGCTATAATGTCTCTGATATGTTTTAATCCACTGGTATCTTTGTCCCCATCTAGCTGTTCACAGAGTATGGCAGATTGGCTATGGAGGAGACATTTCTCAAACCATTTCAGGTTAGTAGAATGTTAGTGGTTCATTTACTCTATATCAGGATCTATTCATTCACCTTATAGATTGGCTATGTTGGATTTTGCCAGACTAAATTGCTTATTTGTAATGTGTTGTAGCTCATAGCAACCGGTCAGTTGCTTTCCTCAGTGCAACTTGCACTAGCCTGATCAATGCTAATAATTCATTGTCATATTTGTACAATTGTACAAAAAACCTCCAAAAACATACTAGTAGGTTAATTGGCTGCGATCAAAGTTGACCCTAGTCTCTCTCTCTCTCTGTCTCTCTCTCTCTCTCTCTGTGTATGTTAGGGAATTTAGACTGTAAGCTCCAATGGGGCAGGGACTGATGTGAGCGAGTTCTCTGTACAGCGCTGCGGAATCGGTGGCGCTATATAAATAAATGGTGAGGATGGTGATGATAGTGTAAGAAGCTGTTAGTAAGTTTTAAAAAATTCTAACTTCGACACTCCTGTAAAATGTTTTGAGTTATCCGCTACTAACAGGTTATGATGAGCCCAGAGCAACAGTGAAAATGTAAGAAAAATGAATATTAATTGCCACTCATTAAAGTTCACAGTGGCCAATCTGACAAACCAGAACTACCAGTCATAAAGGTTTAACGTGAAGATTCTGCTAATTAGGGATGGTATGTGGGAACACAATGAGTGGCTTAGTCCACTCCTGGGTTAATTGGAACAAGAGAGATCAATAAGCCCAAAGTACCATCTCCCTTTAGCACAGATAATCATCACATTGTGCATATATATGTGAATGTGAAGCTACAAAATAAATTTGGAGGAACTATAGAGAGTCCACGGAATTGTGTCTAATCAGAAAATTATCAAACGAAGCTGATTAAGACCAGCAAAGGCAGGACTAATAGATTGTAAGCTTGCAAGCAGGGTTCTCTTACCTCTCTGTCTGTATGTATTACCCAGTGTTGTTTTATTACTGTTTGTTCCCAATTGTAAAGCTCAACGGAATTTGCTGGCGCTATATAAATAATTGTTGATGATGATGATGACTAATAAGGACTATCTTAAAATTGGTAGAGGCGCGTACATGGTGTCGTAGTAGAAATAAAAAACATTCATGTATCATTTTTGCTATCAGACAGCTATGTGACACACTGGATGCTCCATCACATGACAGTGACACGTTAGAATATGTCAAAAGCAACATTCTGGATATACGCGGAAAGCAGAGAGTACAAGCAATGGTCACAAGATTGGTGTCAGAACTATAGTCATCAACGTGAAACACGTGAATGTTTTGTACGCAGGGAACCTGCCTAGTTTGAAAATATAGAATAAATCAGCTGAAGAAGCAAATTAATCAGCAAAAAGGAAAAAGTGCTACAAAAGAGCATAGTAATTCTTCACACATTGAGGCTGCCTTTAACACCAGTGCTGGTGAGTCAAACTCTTAAGTCATATGACTAAGGACAAAAGCTTCTGCTTTAACATTGACCAAAGTAAGACAGAAAGCGCTTTTGTACACAATGGGTCGTATGTGACCTCAGAAGAAATAGAAGGTTACCTACACACCCAGCTTCCAATACACTTACCAGAGAGATGTCAGTAACTAAAAGTACTATATGCAGCCGGGTTGGGTACGCTTGATCGAGGAGGAAAAATCCGACATCGACAAGCCCTCCAACTAAAATCCAAATTTCTGGCAAACCGATGTGCAAATAAAGTTATAAACAGACTTACCTTGAAGCCGACCCTGGAGATCTCCGATTGGATCACCATGCTGACAGGAAGTTATCCCGATTGGAGAAGTGTTCGGCACTGCAGCTTGATGTCAACGCGATGTCTGACAATATAAATTTAAAACGGCAATGTCGGGTTAAGTGTTTAAACACTTAACCTTAGGGGTCCTCACATTGCCGCTTTAAATTTATATTGACAGACGTCGCAAATCTGTTTGCCAGAAATTCGGATTTTAGCTGGAGGGCTTGTCGATGTTGGATTGGTGGTAATTGTGAAAACGTTTACCACTGATGCAACCTGCTTTCAGTGGAAGAACTTACAAAGCAAGGCAATGTTGTAATTTTGAAGGCTAATAAGTACATCATCACAAAAGGGAGTCACACTCATGCAGAAAGAGCAACCATTGAAGGAACAATCAAGTGCCAAGAAGCGGTCAACAGCGTCTAGCAGGATTGGCGGCGTGTCACGACAGGGCCTGATTATCCAATAGGCTAAATAGGCTGCAGTCTAGGGCGCATGGTGTTTAGGGGGGTGCCAACATTTTGAAGAGGGTGACAGGGATAGGTATAAACAGAAATTAATTTTAAAATAGAAGGAAATAGACGATCTTCAATGTAAAAAGAAAAAATGAAAGAAAATTGTCAGGTTTTCATCTTGACATAATCCCATGGTAAAGGCTGAAGACAATGTCTTCGTTCATGTCTCTGTTCTGCTATACAGCTCTGATTTTAATGAAAACTAAATAAGTAACAAAGATTGCTGTGACCCTTTTATATAGCCAGGTGGAGCTGAGTTTCAAAACATTGTAACATAAAAATTGGTGGATAAGCCTGGCGTAGAAGACGAGGGGGCACTATGAGCCTTAATGAGGCCCTGGTCGCCAAGATCTAGGACTAACTTAGAGCAGCTCTCTGATGCTATCAGGATTGATCAGGGATGAAATACACTAGTTTAGGCCTGGCCAATCTGTGGCTCTCCAGGTGTTGTGAAATTACAAACCCCAGCATGCTTTGCCAGTAGATAGCCAGCTTACATTTGGCAGGGAATGCTGGGACTTGTAGTTTCACATCACCTGGAGAGCCACTGATTGGCTAGGCCTGCAAAAGATTTCTTCAAAGGGAAAATTACAGAGAAATGTTACTCAAAACCACCAGTAGCAGAGCTATTGTTCACATATCACACTTTAAAAAAATAGATAATCAGAGCTCACCAATTCCATTATTCTCACATTTTTCTTGCTCTCAGCATATGCAATACGGTAGGGCCTATAAGTGTAAGTGTACCTTTTGTGCATACTGTGGATGCAGCCATTTTTAGTGCCGAACCAATATGCAGCCTATATTTGCAGTTGGAATTAGTGACATAACTGCTAAATATATATATATATATAAATATACACATTTTTAATTTTGTGTTTTTATTTTTTTGCATTTAAGCCTCCAAATGTCCTAATAAGATGGTCTATTTGCTGGAGACTTCCACTTGCTACAGACAGAGGATAGATGAACATTCACCTGTAATTTTGTTCTATGCTGAGTGTTTAACTAACACATAATTCAAGTACATGCTTATCAATACAGTATAGCTCATTTATGAGTGCAATGTTTTCTATGACCAGTAGGTGTCAGTACTGCACCTGTGCATCGACATTGTCAGCTCAGAACCCAACACCAGGATCATGCCTTGAATTCATGTTTGTAAACTCTTAGTACAGAGACATGTTTGTTTAATGTTGATCTATATAGAAAAAAAACAAAATGGGGTGTGGTAAGAATGATTAGATATTCCCTATACAGCACTGCGTAATATAATTGGCGCTATGTAAACAAATAAATGATAATAAATAAATAATAGGCATTGTGTTTTTATACATGACCTGGCGCTGTTACAAGATAATTCCAAATATCATTGTTGTTTTCTAATTTGCACGTGTTGTGAAATTATTTTGAGAGGCTATAAGCAAAACAAGACATTTGCAGAAGTAAAACTTCTTCTGTTCCCCCCAAAACCTCTTTAAACTCTAATTCCTTCAAAGAAAATAAAAAAATAAAAATTTGAAGTTGATATATCAAACATTCTAAAATGCAAAAGTGGAGGTGTTGCCCAATAGCAACCAATCAGATTATAGCTGTTATTTCTGTTGCACATTCTAGAAAATGATAGATAGAATCTGATTGGTTGCTATGAGCAACAGCTTCACCTCTCCTTTTGAGAAGGTTCGATCTACCCCATTGCGTGGCCCCCTTATCTCACATAGGATCCCATTACCTCAGTACTGGGGAAGGGCATACTTGCCTACTTTTAGGCACTGAAGTCCGGGAGATCCCGGACTGGGGGCGTGACTAGAGATCAGGAGGGGGCGGGGCGCGGACAATCGCGTCATTTTGGCTCCACCCCTGCGTTGAAAATTGTTTTGCTGTGGAGGGTGGGACCAAAATGACGCGATTCACCACAAATCACATTTCTTTGGCCAGGTATTTGCCAGATGCGGGAGTCTTACCTGCTCTCCCAGGAAACCGACCCGTATTTAGGGAGTCTCCCGGACATTTAGGGAGTCTCCCGGAAATTCCGGGAGAGTTGGCAAGTATGGGAACGGGGGCCTGTTTATTTGCGGGAAGTTATTCTTTAGGAAGTAGAATTAGCTTTGCAGCTGCCTCCTAATTCCAGCCCTGTTCAGTATAAAATAAATGCAGCATGTGTTTCTCTGTGATATATTCCTAATGCTAACCACCTGTGATATATTGTGCACAGTGTATACATGCCATGTATACAGCATGCTGTACATACAGATAAGGCATACTTACCTACTTTCTTCAGCTCCCTTCCGGGAGCCAGCCAGTGGAGGGGGGCGTGAAGGGGCGGAGTGGCCGAAATCGCGTCATTTCGGCCCCGCCCCCTGTGACGTCATGACGCAAATTGCGTCATTTGACAGCGGGGGCGGGGCCAAACGCCGCGATTCACCGGGAATCGCGGCGTTTGGGATCTAATTCTGCCCACTTCACTAGGAAGTGGGGCACTTCCTAGTGAAGTGGGCAGAATTCGGGAGATTGCCACACTCGCCCGGGAGTCCGGGAGACTCTCACAAAATGCGGGAGTCTCCCGGACATTCCGGGAGAGTTGGCAAGTATGAGATAAGGGCTTCCCATAATCCTCCACTTGGCGGCCTGCTCTGCTGACTCAGTACTGTGTGATAGATTGGATCCTGGACCCAGAAGGACTCCAGCTGCAGCTACAGATGTGCCAAGCACAACAACTGGCTATTACTCCCAGTCTCTCCCCATTGAAGGCCGACTTCCTCCTCCATAGAGATTTGTGCCTAGAAAATGTGGACGTTCGCTTGGGCTGTTGACCTACTTATCAGCAGACTTTATCTAATGATATTTCAGCCGCATAGTTTTCATGCCCTGTCATATTCAGATTAGCTCATTGCAACTCTCTGTCAACACTGAAACACCCTGTAACGTGATCGAGAAATACGCCCATCAGTCAATACCAGCTCAGCCCTTCACAAGTTTTAGACTTGCTGATATTTTTTGCTTATGATGCACCCTCCCATCTTCTCCCATTACTCACTAATCTAATTTAAAGGGGTATGCCACCTTCAAATGGCATTTGCTGTAGGGTTTGTACTGTATGTGTCATCGTCTCCCTTTAACTTAATGACTTGCTTTATCATTTTGATTTGGGTTTCCAGTTAGACTTGTAAATGTATTAAAAAAAACATACAATTATTTTTTTTTGCTATTATTCAGAGTTAAACAAAAAAATGTTTTATTTAAATAACTAAATAAAGCATTTTTTGTCTATCAATATCCCGTGGTGTCTCCATCCTCAGATGGCAATAACGTTCGGAGGATCCTTGTCAAATAGGCTTCCCGTGCGGTGCATAGGAAGGATTTCGCCAGTCGTAACCTTCCATAGATAGGGAGAAAACTTATCTCTAGTGAAAACATCTGGGGGTAAATGTATCAAGCTGAGAGTTTTCCGGCAGGTTTGAAAAACCAATCAAATTCGAGCTATCATTTATTTAGTACATTCTACAAAATGATAGCTAGAACCTGATTGGTTGCTATAGGCAACATCTCCACTTTTCAAACCCGTCAGAAAACTCTCAGCTTGATACATTTACCCCCTGGTGTCTCTCAGCCTCCAAAATTGGTGCTCTGTACTGCTAGTGCTTATTGCTGGTTCACCTATGGCACAGATTCTAGTGGGTGGCTGGTCTTCACCATGGACTCCAGAAGGAAGCTGATGGACTTTGCCATGAGACACCCATAGGTTTTGGCTCCTAGGCAGCTGCTGTCATGGGGCTGATTTGAAGGCTGAGAAGGAGGTCGGGGACTGGCCAGTTATCACATAAGGCCAGGAATACGGGCAGAGAGGAAGGGTCACGGACAAACCAGGTCGGTAAAGGACTGTTGGGTACACAATCAGGACAGCAGACGCAGAGAAAGACAATGGCAGGGGTAGTACGTTGAATAAAGCAAGCTACAGCAGAAAAGTATGATAAGGTAAAACTACTTGTTGCTCAGGTCTGTGGCGGATTATACTAGGGGCCGACCGGTTGACCAACCATGGCCCTTAGCAGTAGAGGGGGGCCCGTCTGCTCTGGGGATGTGCAGAGACGGGCTGTAGGTGGGAAAAAATTCCTGATTGTTAGTCGCACAACTGATGGTCCAACAAGTCACACCGATGTTGGCTGAGCTTCTATCAGTATGGGCTTGTCCACTTCGTCACTTCACAGGCGGAAGGCACTGAGCGAGTAGCACTGATTCGGTAGTCGCTGGTAAAAGAAAAATGTTTATATATCGCTTGTAGTCAACTTAAAATGCTTTCCAATTTTTATGGAACTACAAGTTCCATCCTGTCCTGGAATTACTCTCAGAGGCTAACAGGACAGGCTGAGTCTTGTAATTTCATAAATTCTGGGAAGCAGCATGTAGGCTAACTACTTCTACACCTAAAGGGGTATAGTGCTTTTTGTGGAACTACAGTCCCAGCCTGTCTTAGAAGTTGAGTGAGGCGCTTGGGCTGGCTGACACATTGGTTCTTCCGAAAACAGCTGTTATGTGAGTCTGCCCCGCGCTCAGCTCTCTTCCCTGCCAGGGCAGGGTGGGGTCTAGTTGCAAAAAAAGTTATTAACTTATTATATACATAATGAACTGGTTGTTCTAGAAGCAAGAGGCTAGTTAGCTGTTGTGGAACTACAAGGTTTGACAGCCAATCAGATATTAGCTTTCGCCAGTTTGGTGCAAGGTTCCACTGTGTTTTTAAATGGGGACTTAAGGCAAAAGTTATTTTTTAATCCTGAACCGACTTTACTGCAACTATTGCGGAGATGCCCCAACCAGAGAGAGATATTTACCTCCCAAAACCTGTAACCAATGATTTCCCAGGCATAACAACCTGAAGAATTTTGAATATAGACAACACGGCGTGAAGGTGTCAGAGTGGTAGTGCTGGGTATTGAATTTATCAGGGAACTTTAACCCTATAATTTTTTTTTCTCTTTGTATTTGCCTAATATATGTATTAAAAAAAAAATGTATAAAAAAGATTCCTCTAATAGGACTTTAAATAGTTTTTTTTTGTGACAGTGCTCGTAAGCCTGCTTGCAGAGATCACCATTCAGTACAGTTGCTATTATTTCCCTTCTCTACCCAACAATTCCACTCTCTCCACCAGAGCTCTCTTGTCAATCTTATTAACAGGTGATCATCCTCACACAATACAACACGTTAGGGACATGACCTAGTGGAAAGGGATATATGTGACATCATTGGGGACTGGGAATTACATAACTGGGGTCCCAAAAAATACTGAAAATATGACAGAGAGCAGCAAAGAGATAGCAGATCCACCCTGCTGATAGCTTGCACCCCTCTGATACAAACAAGCATTTCCCTGTGCGAGGCAAAATGAAGCTAAGACATTTTTTGAGGTATAGTCCCTTTAACTAAGCTTATTGTTTATTATATCACTAGATGCCTGTAGAATCCTCGCCTTGAGCCTAACATCCCTGTGTGCTCCACATACGCGTGTTTATGTTTAAATAATGGTCACGTACCCCTGCCTGATTCCTGGCACGCTGGAGAAGAAGCCGGAAGGAATGTCGCAAACATGTTTTATTTATGAAAAATGGGATTAGGATGTCTTGGGGATGGCCAGTGTCATGTCTTGTCGCACATGTTTCCAATCATAAGTTATTTTGGAGCTCTTCCCAGGCAAAAGCTTCCTGGGCGGGTGAGCTGGGAGCTACCAGAGAATTGTCCACATACTTATATTATATGAGATCAGCTCTTTTTGATAAAGCTGCTCCTCTTAGCTTGTAGTTATGGGCTCACGAAATATGAGAAAAGCAATTTATTTAGAAATCCAGATGCTTTTTATTGAGTTACAGAACGTAAAGCAATTCTGGAGCTGGGTATAGAAAGAAGCAAATAAGTAAAGTGTATGCACAGTTATAGATCATCATCATCACCATTTATTTATATAGCGCCACTAATTCCACAGCACCGTACAGAGAACTCGTTCACATCGTCCCTGCCCCATTGGAGCTTACAGTCTAAATTGCCTAACATACACACACAGAGAGAGACTAGGGTCAATTTGATAGCAGCCAATTAACCTACTAGTATGTTTTTGGAGTGTGGGAGGAAACTGGAGCACCTGGAGGAAACCCACACAAACATGGGGAGAACATACAAACTCCACACAGATAAGGCCATGGTCAGGAATTGAACTCATGACCCCAGTGCTGTGAGGCAGAAGTGCTAACCACTTAGCCACCATGCTGCCCAACAGGTAGAGTAGATAGATCAGGAAGAGTGATGTACACACAAAGTGTAGTTTTTTTTGCAGTGAATGATGCATTATGGGTAAAGATTAAGTACATACTCCATACTGTCTGCTGACAGTTAATTGGTCTGTCTTATGATGTATCTATTTCATCCATATTCAAGAATCATTAAAGGTGATTTGTCAAACCAGAATTCCAGCAGGGACAACATCCTACAGAGGCACATAAACATATTAGGGCTTATTTAATGCGCTGTCACCTACACACAATAAAAGCTCCAGAGATCACTGAAACTAAGGACTCTTGTTAGAATTACTGGGCCTGAGTTATTAAGGCATGTAGAGCAAAAAAAAAAAAAAAAAGATAAAAAAAAAAAAGAAAAAGCAAATTTGCACCTGGGCAAAACCATGTTGCATTGGAGGGGGAGGTAAATTTAAAATGTAGGGACAGATTTATAGTTGGGGTAGGGCATGTCCTAGATCAACTTTCAATTTCAGTGTAAACATAAAGCTATCAAATATTTGTGTGCTACATGAAAAAACAGCCGGTATTTTACTCATGTGCAAAATAATAAACTAATTTGCACCCCTTGCATTGTACATGGTTTGTCCAGGAGCAAATTTACTCACTTTTTTTTTTTTTTTTGCTTTGGGTGCCTTAATGAGTCAGGCCCTCTGTGTTTAAATGTTTATACTTAAAAGAAGCCTGCAACTGCTTTCACTGATCATAGTATATTCCACTCCCCTTCCACAACCTTCTGTGTTTCCCATCCACCTTCCTTCTTGCATCAGTGCATAACTCATACTTGCCAACTCTCCCGGAATGTCCGGGAGACTCCCCAGGTCTCCCGCATCCCGCATTTCCCTGTCCAAAATAACGTGATTTGCGGTGAATCGCATCATTTTGCCCTCGGCGACAAACCATCATTTTCGTTGCGATAGGCCAGGGCCAAAATGATGCGATTGACCGCGCCCCGCCCCTCCCGCCATCTAGTCACGCCCCTCTCCCGGACTGCACTGCCTGAAATTAGACAAGTGTGGCATAACTTGTCCCTAAATCACCTACTTATCTATTGCCCTAAACCTCCCCCTCCCTCCCTCACCTCCTCCATGTATACTTACATAATCATCTTCCTTTCTGTATTATTCCAGTTATTGATCCCCTTCTACAGACCTGGTCAGATCTTCTGACACTTCTCCTCTATCATACACCTGGGTTACATCGAAGCTGACTTTTTACATCAGTATAATGCCTTTACTTTACAGGAGTACTAAACTATGGGGTCTATTTATCATTGGGGACAATGATCACAGTAATTATCATTATGTATGGCTGCATATGGCAGTGATACTGAATGTTATACCACCACAATTTACCATGCTCTGGCAAAGACCCCCCTCTTCCGTAATGGATGTTTCCTATTCATCAGCAGCCTTACGCTGCTGACATAAAGAGGAAATGCTATTAGCGGCTAAGGTCGACGCATGCGCATAGCGCTTAGACCTTGTGCGTAATCCAGCGAAGCCGGAGAGAGGCTTCATTTGGATCCCATGTTAAAGGCTTGTAACGTTGTCCTGAGATGGTGTTTCTCTTCACAGCTTAATAAATTGCCTAATACCGGTTTCCCCATAGAGGTGTACGGGGGCCCTGGTAAGTGCAGGCAAATAGGTGAAGGCCGGAGAATTCCTAGGGCTAGATTTACTAACCTGCGGGTTTGAAAAAGTGGAGATGTTGCCTATAGCAACCAATCAGATTCTAGCTATCATTTAGTTAGCACATTCTACAAAATGACAGCTAGAATCTGATTGGTTGCTATAGGCAACATCTCCACTTTTTCAAACCCGCAGGTTAGTAAATCTAGCCCCTAGCATTAACCCTTTGTTAAATAAGAAACAGCATTAAGAGATTTTTGCCAGCGTTTATGCCGACATTTTGGCTTTTCACCACTTGATAAATAAACCCCCATGTATATTGTATTAAGTATAAATGTTGCTATCCCATTTTTATACATTTCTATAAAATTTACCTGAACCCAAATGCATTTTTATTTATCCTGTCGATTGTAGGTCTATCTGTGCTATTGTACTCTTGCATCTACTGTCTATTTATCTGTATATAAATGTATTGTTACTTGACTTAATCCGTGCCCACCTTGTACCTGGTGTTTACCTGGATACAATTTGATTGATAGATCGATTGCTCGATTGAACCAATATTCATCCTATATTTGCTAGAAATTTGTGACATCATTTAGACGCTTTGTGTGAAGACTCTAGTGAAAGGATAGGCCGCATCCTCATCTATATTGTGTCAGCCGACAAAATGGCTGCCTTCTGTGTGCAGGTGATGGATTCAATTTAATAACGTGTATTTTAGTATTAAGGTTCCAAAATAAAACCGAATGCTGTGCATTATTTACTAAATTCTTCTATCTTATCTTTCTTTTGGCTACAATATATATTTATATACAGTATATATACTTTTTTTGATTGATTTGACAAGTTATTGAACAATGTGTTTGTGGCTTGTTTAATGTTTGCAGTCTCTGATTTTCCTTGTCCGGGACTGGAGCTTTCCTTATGAATTCTCTTACGGTGCTGACGGTGGGACTAACTTTTTAGAAAAACGACTAAAGGTTTGTGAATAATGAAATGTTTGTATCTGACTTGGCACTAGGGGGTATATTTACTAAACTGCAGGTTTGAAAAAGTGGAGATGTTGTCTATAGCAACCAATCAGATTCTAGCTGTCATTTTGTAGAGTGCACTAAATAAATTACAGCTAGAATCTGATTGGTTGATATAGGCAACATCTCCACTTTTTCAAACCCGCAGTTTAGTAAATCTAGCCCCAGATGTCTCTCACTGGGTGTAAACCCAATATACCAATGCATAGTACTGATATGATACTTTCTACATTTCTCAAACGCTTCTCCGTCAAAAGCTGTGAGTTCAACTTTCCTCTTAAACATAGTGAACAAGTGACCTTATGTAACTCATTCAGTGGTTTAGGTGCCTCTCTAACCATTGGAGCCCTATGTGACCTCTTAGGCTTGCCTAATATTAGTGTCGGCCCTTCGCCTGTGTGTCTGCAGTATGTCACCCACCGTTGTAAGCCGCTCTGGGCACTGTGTGTAATACACAGCAAATCTCCTTAATAAAAAGCAGTCAGGATGGACCAATGTCTGTTTTCATTTGTTATTTCTATGCCTGTTATTTCTTGAGCTATTATAGGTTTGTAAACCTTATTTGTGAGACTAACGCCTGTCTGCATGCTCCGAAGTGCTGTAAATGTTGGTTTCTCTTTTGGGGTGGGCTATGAATGTGCAGTCAGCTAATTTTACTCTCCATTGAGCGTTAAAAGGTTGCATTGCAGATCTAAGGGGGTAATTACTTCAGATATCACATTACTTCTGCTTCTGCATCTGGATACATTTTGATGTGTTCTTGTAGCTTTTCACTGAGACCTGCGGAAGACCATAGGAGAGGTCCTGTGACAACTATGACCTCCACAACAAACGAGTCCTCAACGCCAACACTGCTTCTGACCAGATCGCAGCTTTAATGGATCAGACAAAGACAGTATCTGGTTTGAGTCTATGGAATCAGTAGTGTCCAAGGTCAGGTCATAGAATCTGTCATTAGAGCCACCCAGCCAATCACCATCCCCCCGAAATTCTGGTCTGTCTGAAGTTCCTTCCCAAGGGTTCCATGTGTGAAAACTTCTATCTGTTAGATTGGGAACTAGAAAGAGAAAAACACAGACGGTGACTCACAACAAGTCTGCTTTTGAACTTGAATTACTCTTATGAGAAATATTCTAGCGTTGAATAAAGATTCACTTGCTATGGTGGAGCAGGATTTGATGAAGCTCCAGGCCTTTCTCTTGTATTATTAGTCCAAAACAAAATTACGTCTTCTATCAAAGAGGAGTGGTCTCAGCTGGAGAATACGTTCTTCATGAACAAAATCATGGCCAGAATGTATCCTTTGGAAGGAGACCAAACTAAGTATTGAAATACACCTCTTAAGATTGACGCCACTTTCACCCTCGACACCTGGAACCGATTACCAGTTGGTGATAATGCTTCCCTTGAGGAGCCAGTGGAAAGAAGGCAAGATGCCATACTAAAGAGTAAACATTCACCAGCAGTATGGTCTTCATTTAACACTTTTGTTAATCATTAGATATTTGATACTTTTCCTGTTGCTCAAATTTATTTCTGGCTGCAGAAGTCTTGGAAGCCGTTTGTTGCATAAAGTGCGTTGCATTACTCGGTGTCCTGCCAAGGTTCTTCAAATGGAACTGCTGTGGTAGGTCCCATCACTGACCACTGCCACGTGTAGGAACAGGAGAACACAACACTTTACTTCAGAGTTACTGGAAGTTTCATCTCATGTACTTGAACATGTCAGTGGTCAACAATATCCCAACCCGGTTCCTACCTGCCTCAGGTCAGTTCAAAGACTCAGGTGAGGAACAAACAGAGGGTTATAATAAATGAGTGTATAGAGAGTTGTTGTCCACGCGTGGCAGAGGAGGGATTAACCATTAGTGACCACTGCCATGCTCAGGGACAGGCAAAGAAAGTTTCAGTAAGTCTGAATTCAAATTTTCCAATTTGGAGTGTGCACCAATCATTTTGCTTTGTTACTTTACTTTAGTTCCACTCTCACTTCACTTGTACCACTCCTCTCTCTTATCCCTACCCTGACCGTCCCTGATGCAGTAATCTCTTTCTACAAGACTACACCCGCAACCATAGACAAGACACCTCCAGCCAGTTTACATTGTCTCCAGTGATCCAAACTCCAACCATGGTGCTCAAACAGTTCTGCTCCTGTAAAAGTCCTCCTTGATAGCCGAGCACCAATGGTTTCAACGCTTCTCCTCCACTGCAAATTTATCCTGTCTTCTTACTACAGTGCCACTTTCTCTCCCCGGGAAAACCTACTTTACGTTTCTAATATCTACCCAGTCTACCAAGCCTCTTCTTCCCAACTTGCTTCTTGACCCACTACCACTCCTTCTTCCCACACGACTTTTGACTTTTGGTATTTACTTCTAAGAAAAATCTACACTATCCATTAAGAGATGTCCTCTCACTAGATCCAACAGCCAACAACCCAACCCAACCTTTCTTCTTCTACGCTATCCACTCTCAGCTCTTTCTCTATTGTTACAGCCGAAGAGGAAAGAAGGCAGCAGAAGAGGTCACTGCATGCGTTTCTTTTCTCTTAACCTGTCTGCCAGACCCTGCTCTCTCCCAACTCTTTAGTTTCCTCCCTTTAAATAGTATGGTAAACTTTTCTAGAGCAGATTCCTATAGATCCAAAATCTAGGAGACATTTTATAATTGGTTGTTATGTCTATGTCATGGACATTAAATGAAGAATTGTATTTTTCTGTTGTTCCAGGTATCAGAAAACCAACACGAGGAATTACAGAATGTAAGAAAACACATCCACTCGTGTTTCACGAACATCTCCTGCTTTCTCCTGCCACATCCAGGCCTCACGGTGGCCACCAATCCAAACTTTGATGGCAAACTGATAGGTTTGTTATAGGAAACGTTGTTGGCTCAGTGGTTAGCACTTCTGCCTCACAGCGCTGGGGTCATGAGTTCAATTCCCAGCCAGGGCCTTATCTGTGTGGCATTATGATATAGAGGTGGGGGCTGCGTGTCATTAAGAAAAAATAGGTTTAGTCCACAAATAAAATATTACTACCTCTGACAGTATAAAACTGAACATGGCATTCACGTCACTAATTGTTTTGAGCCTAAAGACTGAAAATAGGGGACTTATATTGACTTTATCGGTAGTTTTTTATTTACTTTAAAGTCAGAACATTGTGAATTACAGGATCAGCTCTAATACAAAATCTTTATTTGCAAAAAAAATCTCATTGCAGAAATCGATGAAGAGTTTATAAGGAATCTGAAAGTGTTTATCCCTTGGCTCTTGAGCCCAGAAAACTTGGATATTAAAGAAATCAATGGAAATAAAATAACTTGTCGCGGTCTGGTGGAATATTTCAAGGTATTCCTTTCTATTTTACATCCGTTGACGTCTGTCACTCTGGATAAACAGCATGCATTCTTGCACTGTATGTGTTTCAAAATATCCATTAGTAACTATGGAAGGAGAACCTCGCATAGAGTTATTGTCATGTGCAGTCACTGCCTCTGTTATGTACATATCTATTTAACTCATTATTTTGTGAAAGTGTTTTGTTTTGTTTTCGGACAAATTATATATAAGCAGGAAGATCAGGTGAAATAGGCGGTTTTGTTTGTGGCAAGCAATGCCAAAAATGTTTTATTTGTAAGGCGTGTGTCACATATTCATCCACCATTATACCAAGAGAGTACAGAGGTGAGGTGAAGGTTACAGTAATCAAGACGGGAAATGATGAGTGCATGGATAATGGTTTTCGTGGCATCCTGAGAAAGGAAGGGCCGGATGCGGGCAATGTTGCGGAATTGGAAGTGACAGGATTGGGGCGAGAGATTGAATGTGGGGGACAAAGGAGAGGGAAGAGTCAAGGGTGACGCCCAGGCAGCGGAGTTGGGAACAGAAGAGATGGTGGTTTTGTTAACCGTGATAGAGAAATCATATTTCTAATTGCTTTTCATTCAAACTGTGAAATATTCAAAGTATTTTAATTTGTTTTAGTTCTTGTATAATGGACTAGTAAACATTAACCATCTACATTTCTTCCCTACCCGTTTTGTCATCGTACATAGAAACCTGCCACATCTAATCCCATTGTGCAGGGCTTCAGTGAGAAGCCCTGCTGGGTTAACACTGTCAGGGCCGCCAAGAGGGGGGGGGAGCGGGTACTAATTACCCGGGCCCGGGCATGCCAGGGGGCCCGCCCCGGGCCCTCACTGTTCAGGGGTTTTTTTGGTTTTTTTTTAAACTTACTTTTTTTTAGTTTTTATTTTTATTTTTGCGCGGGGGGGGGCTGTATATGGGGGGGTGGGTGCGGCGGTTCAGGGCTCCGCCCCTTCATTGGTGGGGGGGGAGCAGCGTTGTAAAGAAGTAAAAAAAAAAAAGAAAGATACTTACAAAATAGCGGCGCCGGCGGCTCCTCCTCCTTCCTCTCTGCTTTGTTTACACTGACTGCCGGGCGTGATGTCATCAAGTCACGCCCGGCAGTCAGTGAGGAGCGCCGCAGCCAGGACCAAGACAGAAGAAAGAAGACAGAAGACAGAAGACAAAAGAGAAGAGAAGAGAAGAAAACAGCTAATACTAATGTAAGTAAGAAAAAAGGCACAGTGTGAGGAACAACGGTGGGGGGAGAGAGAGGCACAGTATTGAGAAAAAGAGGGGTACAGAGAGGCACAGTATTGAGAAAAAGAGGGGTACAGAGAGGCACAGTATTGAGAAAAAGAGGGGTACATAGAGGCACAGTATTGAGAAAAAGAGGGGTATAGAGAGGCACAGTATTGAGAAAAAGAGGGGTGCAGAGAGGCACAGTATTGAGAAAAAGAGGGGTACAGAGAGGCACAGTATTGAGAAAAAGAGGGGTACAGAGAGGCACAGTATTGAGAAAAAGAGGGGTACAGAGAGGCACAGTATTGAGAAAATGAGGGGTACAGAGAGGCACAGTATTGAGAAAAAGAGGGGTACAGAGAGGCACAGTATTGAGAAAAAGGGGAGAGAGAGGCGCAGTATTAATAAAAAGGGGAGAGAGAGCCACAGTATTAATAAAAAGGGGGGAGAGAGGTGCAGTATTAATAAAAAGGGGAGAGAGAGCCACAGTATTAATAAAAAGGGGAGAGAGAGGTGCAGTATTAATAAAAAGGGGAGAGAGAGCCGCAGTATTAAGAAAAAGGGGGTAGAGAGAGGCGCAGTATTAAGAAAAAGGGGGTAGAGAGAGGCGCAGTATTAAGAAAAAGGGGGTAGAGAGAGGCACAGCATGAGGAAAAAGAGGGAGAGAGAGGCACAGCATGAGGAAAAAGGGGGGGGGAGAGGCACAGTATGAGGAAAAAGGGGGGGGAGAGAGGCACACCATGAGGAAAAAGGGGGAGAGAGAGGCACAGTATGAGGGGAAAAAGGGGGGCAGCAGAAAGGCACAGAGTGATGGAGAGGGGGAACAAGATGGCACAGTGATGGAGAGCGGGGGCAGCATGGCACAGTGATAGAGTGGGGGGGCAGGATGGCACAGTGATGGAGTGGGGAGGCAGGATGGAACAGTGATGGAGTGGGGGGGTAGGAGGGCACAGTGATGGAGAACGGGGGCAGCATGACACAGTGATGAAAGAGTTTAAGATGGGGTGATTTTGGGGGACAATGAGGTCTCTTTATTAAATGTGCCTATGAATTATTTAATGTCAGTGATGGTTGCGGTAAATAGGTATATTTCTGAAATGTAAATACTATTAATTTATTGCTGGGGCTGTTTGTAGGGAGGGAAATAGTATTCACATTTAATAAATAAACCTATTATTTTAATATTGGGGCTGGAGGAAGGCCTAATTGTTAATCGTGGGTGCTATTGATTTAACGCTGGTGCTGGCTGTAATTTTCTAAAAGTACCCATTTTTTTTCCAAATAGGACCCCCAACATTCCAGGTTCCTGCCAAGCTGCAGCTAATGAAACCTGCAGCCACAGTTGGTGAAAGTGAGAAGAACAGGTAGGAGAGAGCAGGAGAGTGTGAGAAATGTTGTGATTCTAGTGGGACAATCCCAAGTTTTTTTTCTGTAAGAGGGTTTCCTGGGCACGCCAAGTGATTCATAGCCATGCCCCCAATTGTACGACCACACCCACATGTGTGTGTGGTCGTACAATTGTGGTTGTGGCCGTACAAATTTTTAGTGGCGCAAAAAAAAAATTTGGTGTTTTTTCTTTTTTCTTTAGCCGCACCAAAATATGTTGGGGCCGAAAACGTTTGGCGGCGGCACAAATTTTTTTTCATTCTCAGCTTTAAGGGGGGCCCCATTAAGTTGTTGTACCGGGGCCCTGAATTCCTCTTGGCAGCCCTGAACACTGTTAACCCAATAGCAACAGAGGTCTGATCTTCAGCTGCGAGTGCATGCCACACTCGCAGCGGGGAATCACAACCGATGCACCGCGGCACTCCACTGATGGTTGTCCTTAATTATATAGTTACAGCCGCAAGGAAGGAAGTGCGCATCTCGTTATACTTTGCAGGACTTCATCAGAGGTGGTAGCAGTGTTACCCCAGCAAGACACACAATAAGGAAGTCTCTGGACAGCCCTGTAGGTAAACATTTCTCTGGACCAGGACACAGTATGACAGATTTAAAAGTCTTAATACTAAAAGGTCTGTTTAAAAATGACAGGGAGAGAAAAATATGGCAATTCAAACTGATAAGAACATTCCAGTCATAATGTGACCTTGCATAAATAAAACTTTAAAAAAAAAAAAAAAAGAGAACATTCCAGTCATTAACTCAAGGACTCAATATAACACGTGGATGTATGACCCACTAAATGGACACACTTCACACCCCACAGCAGAGGAGTAACTCCAGGGGGTAAATGTATCAAGCTGAGAGTTTTCCATCGGGTTTGAAAAACCAATCAGATTCTAGCTATCATTTATTTAGTACAGTCTACAAAATGATAGCTAGAATCTGATTGGTTGCTATAGGCAACATCTCCACTTTTCAAACCCGCCGGAAAACTCTCAGCTTGATACATTTAAACTTCCTCAGTCATTCATTTGTAAACTTGACTGATGAAGGGGCCTCTGTGCTCTGTAAACTAGAAAATATACTTTTTTTTTGGGTTACCCAATAAAGGTATCACTCCTATAATACTTTTGTCTTTTTTGACACAAAAGTATTTAACATCACAATGAAAAGGGAGGAAAGAATTCTGAGGAGTTGAAAAACATTATATAAGTGTTTGCTAGTCTTTTTAAGTGAACAGTGCTTGCTTTAAAGGGGGCAACATAAACTAATGCCAGTATGTAAAGGCACCTTGTGATTACAAATACATATGAAAAGTTCCTAAATCTAAAATATAAGTTGCATTATATAAAACAGCTACAAACAACGGGCCTGATTCATTAAGGATCTTAACTTAAGAAACTTCTTATTTCAGTCTCCTGGACAAAACCATGTTACAATGCAAGGGGTGCAAATTAGTATTCTGTTTTGCACATAAGTTAAATACTGACTGTTTTTTCATGTAGCACACAAATATCAACTTTAAATTTCATTGTACAAATAAGCTATCAAGTATTTGTGTGCTACATGAAAAAAACAGTCAGTATTTAACTTATGTGCAAAACAGAATACTAATTTGCACCCGTTGCATTGTAACATGGTTTTGTCCAGGGGACTGAAATAAGAAGTTTCTCAAGTTAAGATCCTTAATGAATCAGGGCCAACATTCCTAAATGTATGTGTAACTGTTCTCACAACTCGACTTTATTTGACATTTGTATTTACATTTGCTGTGCAGCTATTATTCCCTGTATCAGTAATTTCAGGGGCTGACCGCAGTGTTATTCAACAGGATCCCTTAATGGGAGTACTGATAAGAAGTCTGCTGTATATAGAAAAATATTTCACCACCAACAGAACTTTATCTGAAACGTAACTCAGTGCAGAGAAACAGAGGGATCGCTCCAAATTGCCTCTGAACCAGCTCCTTAACTATTTAAATTCTACTTTATTCAGATGTGTCTGTAAAATTAGAAATAATGTTTTCCATTTCCTAAGGGTATATTTACTAAACTGCAGCTTTGAAAAAGTGGAGATGTTGCCTATAGCAACCAATCATGGGGCACTGTATAATTGAGGTGGCTGGACCCTGCGCCCGCTTCACACAGCTCTGCTTGAAAAGGGAGAGCTGCATGCACCTAACAGTAGTGCACGCAGCATTGCCCATGTATATTATGGGGATAGGGAGAGTTGGAGAGCAGCCAAGCACTGTCTAAAATTATAGCTACGCCCCCATGCATGCTGGTCACGCCCACTGGCGGCGTGGTGTGGAAACCCCCCTCTACAAATCCTGCATTTGCCCCAGAGGTGGTTGTTTGAGGTTCTTATACCAGTTTTGCCCCTCAGCAACTTGCAATAGTGATCTAATCCTTGCTTGCATGCCAGCTAGCATTTAGTATTTCACCTTTATTGGTGATCTATAGTTGCTGAGCTGCCGGGAGGACAAGCATCCAGTCTCCTCTGTCCTAACATGGCCAGCCTCTCACAGACAATATCCTATAAGGGCCCCAATAATAACATCTAGACCCCAATGTGGGAAACTGCACAGCTGCATTGGGAAACACAACATTCAGACTAATCACTATGTATTAGCAGTGGAGTGAATCAAGCAGTTCCTGGGCACCTAGTTGATCGCCTGGTTCCAGCGCCAGTGAAATAGAATTTGAAGAATGACTACCATCATGGCATCATAAGAATGATTAATTCTCACTCACACGATACCACAGACAAATTCATAACATCTCACTGAACACATTATTTGGCTTGTGCCTTACATATTTTAGTTGATTAAGGTGCTCAATGGGTCAATGGGACCCTTGCTAGAAACGTCTCTTTAACCGGTATGTTGAAATTGATATTTGTTGGCTACAGTGTCATTGTCTCATGGTTTCGCTCATCTGAGAACTGCAGACTGTCAAAAACTCTCAACAACTAAAAATCAGGGACTCTTGTGCGTGCAGTCTTTCTTATGGATAACCCCTTACAAGGTCATCACACTGTACCCCTCCTGCAGCAGAGGACTCAGGAGAATTGTAGTCAATGCACAGTCTATACTAGCTAATATGTTTGGGTGGCACGAAGGCTTAGTGGTTAGCACCTCTGCCTCACAGCACTGGGGTCATGAGTTTGATTCCCAACCATGGCCTTATCTGTGTGGAGTTTGTATGTTCTCCCCGTGTTGGCGTGGGTTTCCTCTGGGTGCTCTGGTTTCCTCCGACACTCCAAAAACATACTGATAGGTTAATTGGCTGCTATTAAATTGATGATGTTGGACACACGCTGCAATATTGCAGCCGTTATCAGCAGTTGGCCCAGTATTGCAGTGTGTGTGACCTGTTGACAGACAATTTTTGTTAGTAAATGGGGTCTGACAGTGACATGTTTCACCCATGTGTGGTTAAGTTTCTATAATAGTAGGGCTGCTTGTTGTCGTCTTCACCTTAGGTAAGCCGCCATTAAAGGTTCAAAGCTACTGATTTTTGACCGAACGTTACATGTGTAATGGAGCGTTTTATGAAATGTACCTTAAGTTTTGATAAACTAACAGCAATTCCATTATTAGGCAATAAATAGATACACAATTATGGTTTGCTATAACTGGAGAGATAATTAAGACCAGGGGGTAAATGTATCAAGCTGAGATTTTTCCGGCGGGTTTGAAAAGTGGAGATGTTGCCTATAGCAACCAATCAGGTTCTAGCTATCATTTTGTAGAATGTACTAAATAAATTATAGCTAGAATCTGATTGGTTTTTCAAACCCGCCGGAAAACTCTCAGCTTGATACATTTACCCCCATGTAACACTTTAATTACATGATAATCAAATGTAGTTGTCATGTGTGATGATTATGAAACACGATTTATTACAACACAAGAAACCTCGGTTAATAATTAGGATGATTCATAAGATATCTATATATGTTACAACATAATAAGCCTCAATTCATTGCTCATATAAATCATAAGAAATCATCTCAGTTATGTGATCAGGGAGTAGATCAAATCAATGTTTGCGATGATTAATTATTAAACTTATAGCTCATAGATTACCCAGTAAATGGGGAAAAATATCATATAGCGCCAACATATTCCATAGTGTTGTATAATCGAGGGAAATAAATTTGAAAATGCATTGACTAAAGGATCTCCCATCTTTATGGAATTCTCAGTAGTCTTTGAGCAGTGTTTGGGATATTTTTATTTTATGGATGTTTAAAGTGGACCTTTTATATAAACTATGTTTAAATGGCAGGTCTATGGTAAGACTCTCTGCTATGTGTGTTTGTTTGCAGTTAACAAAGGGAACGGTATAAGGTGCTAACATAAGATTGCTTCATTCCCTAACAGGCCTATATAAAGATATACCAAGGGGAGGAACTGCCACACCCTAAGTCAATGTTACAGGTAAGTTTATAAGTACATGTTACAACCACCGGACACGCTCAGCTAGGAATTCTCCTCCGCTTTATGCAGAGCTGAGCTTTACTCGGATGATATTGAATAATAAGATGTAAGATTATTGAATGAGGTCTGGGGTCGTAGGTGAAGCTCAGAGGGTCATAGATCTGAACATTATGACTGTCCGACTTCTGCATCATGTGACTTCCTCCGCACGATGCAGGGAGGTCACGGCGCATCTGACATCAGAGGAGGAGGGACTTGCAGTCTCCTTTCTCTGCGCTGATTACTCCATTAATTCCAAGGTAAGGGCTATGTAAATGATGCACCCAGAATTAGTTGTTAGATTAGGAAAGGGTGGTCGCTGTTACCCATTGAGGGGCGACTGGAGGAATGTGGGTGTGAGTCATGGGTGCCAGTGACAGGTTTGGAATCAGAAGGGAGTCTTGGAGTACATGGGGTATCTGAGGGCATACGGAGCATTATGAGGTATTTTTAGGGTCTGAAGCTATGTATTGTTTTACTTATATCCAAGTTAGAGTAATGTACAGCCTTTCTGAAGGTTAGAGGGCTACATATGTGGACCTTACAAATGTATCAGGTTACCTAAAACTGTCTAATAGGATGTTTTAATTATACACCTGCATCATTTACCAGAATATCATTTTTTTTATACGATTATTTACTGTATTTTTACTTTAAATCACCTCTAACCACAATTATCCTTGTTTCACATTAGGCCACGGCTGAAGCCAACAATCTCGCAGCTGTGGCCACAGCTAAAGACCTGTATAATAAGAAAATGGAAGAGGTAAGAACGCGACAGGGCGACGTCCACTTTGAGGTCTTTCAGGGCACACCCCGTCACAGAGCTCCGCCTACCAGTGGCTGACGCCCTTCTGCAGTAGATATGTTGTTTTCCTCTTCAGATAGGCCCCTCCCAGTCCAGGTAACCACCCACCTGTAGGCGGGACCATGTGCTGATGGACAGTTGTCAGGCTGTACATGCACGTGCGTGACTGCTTCCAGGACAAGATTTATGGAAGGTCCACATAGGCAATGACGGGGCAGGAACTGCTTGGGTAGCAGACGGCCCTTTATTTGAACCATTTACCAAACTTGTGATATGTTTCCTAAGGCAGTTAGTCATTTAATATCTCTTTTTTTTATATTGATTGATGATGGGGGATGGGTCGATGAAGAGTGAAGGGAGGCAGGGGGTCAGTACAGCAACAGAGCCCTTTGCAAAGTGGGCAAAAAGCGTAAATCTGGACACGACCTCTCCCCCAACGATGGGCCTCCCATATGCTAATTTTCTTTGGATAGTCTCCTTTTTTCCCCCAATAGAAATCTTTATCTTGCAATAGTTATATTCCTATTTTTCACGCTCTGGTTCAAGCCGAATTAGCAACATAAGTGGGAAAAGCTTCTTCTGAATGTTTTAGTTTATTTGGCACCTAAGGGAGGTACCGGGATTTCATAGTCTATCTCATGAGTTTTTCACTTCAAAATTTTGGGACCCTTACCCAAGACGTGCCACAACAGAGCTATATTCCCTATTTAAATCTGTTTGCATATACGATTTAGTGGTTTCAGGAATCCTAATTGTTTCCTTTGCACCCCTTACAGGTGTGTGGGGGGGACAGACCCTTCTTGGCTCCCACCGACCTGCAACACAAAAACCAGGAGCTGAAAGAAGACTCTGTGAAATTGTTCCGCGGGGTGAAGAAAATGGGGGGTGAAGAGTTCAGCCGGCGGTACCTCCAACAATTGGAGAATGAGATCGACGAGCTTTATATCCAGTACATCAAGCACAATGACAGCAAGAACATATTCCACGCGGCCCGCACCCCGGCCACGCTCTTTGTAGTCATATTCATAACATACGTGTTGGCCGCAGTCACCGGCTTTATCGGCCTGGACATTATAGCCAGTCTATGTAACATGATCATGGGACTAACGCTCATCACTCTGTGTACATGGGCATATATCAGATACTCTGGGGAATACCGAGAGCTGGGGGCAGTAATAGACCAAGTGGCAGCAGCCCTGTGGGACCAGGTACCTTTCATTATCTATATATTACGCTATCAAATAATATTATATTTTTAAGACCGATTCCATTGCATCCATGAGCGCAACCTGTCATATAAGGGCTGCTAAGGTGAACTTACGCTCTAGGTCGGAGGAAGGTGACCAATGGCTCTCCAGATGTTGTGGATCTAAAACGTCTAACTGCTGGGACTTGTAGTTCCACCCCAGCCATAGAGCCACAGGTTAAGATTGTTCTTGAATTCAGAGATTAGTAACAATCATTGTAAATTAATTTTACACATCACAGCTTAATTACTTATTCAGAAGAGAAAAAGGTAAGATGTATGTGTATTGTAAGTAAGAATTCTGATATTTAGGCTAATTTTCATTTTAGGAACAGTGGAAACCGTAAAATGACCAATGATAATAAGTGGCTATTTCTCGATAGAGGTACCAAGGCAGAAAAATGCAATAAATGCATCACACCCTTGATATAATGTACTGCAAGGTGTTGCCCATAGCAACTAGATTGTAGCTATCATGTTCTAGAATGTACTAGATAAATGAGTTAGAATCTGACTAGTTGCTATGGGCAACACCTCCACTTTTCCCCTTTTTAGAACTATTTGTAAATCTAGCCCATAGTGTTGGATACGGCTCTTGGAAGATGGTTACTTAAACCTTTATAAAGTGTTAGAAGAGAGCGATCTGGTGCTTTCATATAGTGAGGAAATTCCTCATTGACTTTTAATATTATTATTATTTTCAAAACTATTATTTCATTATAATATACTTTTAACCAATATGTTTCCATGAAAAAGAAACTAAACCCAAAAGTACATTGCTTCTTGAGTGCTATTTTATATTATGCGTACGGTAACTGTTTATGTTCAACACAGTAGAAAATATTGATCCCATGTTTGCAAACTAACTTGTCATTTCTTCTTCTTTTAAATGGCTTCTGAATCAGGGAAGTACTAACGAGGTAAGTGTATTATACCACTAACATCCAGCTTTTATGTTGTTAGGGCTCACACGGAGGTTGGAGTCTCTTTTTGGAATAACGTGGGGTCAGGTCTCGGTTTATGGTATCGGTTTATGGTACCTGTGTACTCCTCATATAGACATGAGGCTTGTTAGCTAGTAGGAGGGGACCTGGTTCTGTTCCAACCCATCTGGGCCCAAACTACTGGGAACTTACATGTTCAATGGATTATTAACAATGGCTGTTCACTGATGCTCACTGTAATCCCAAGCAGAGACATTTTTTTTAGCAGTGCAGCCCCCAAAAGAAGGGGGGAAAGGTAGCAGATCTCATAGAGAGGCTAGATGTAATCGCAAACAATAAAGTAATTTCATAGGTTTCCTGTGTTAGGAATTCACAGGAATATGAGGTGATGTTGTAATCAAAACAATATGGAGTTTATTGCAATTCACTACATAAAATGATGGTCTGAGGACAAGTACAGTGATTATTGCATAGAATCAAAAGAAGACAGGTGCCAACACAGGCTCTAAGGTAATGCAGGCATATATATAACAGTCTTAGTGGTAATACAGGAATATAACACAGTATGCAATGCAATGCAGAAATAAGACACTGTCTCTGTGGCAATGCAGAAATATAATAGTCTTTACTGCGAATGTCCCGCAGAGTGAGCAGTGAAAATTACCGCAGATATAGATATTGTGTAGAGTTATATGAATGGTGTGCTGATGTTGATGACTATAAGTTGCAAAGTCAGGTATTCGGAACTAGGAGGCAGCTGAATGCTGAGCCAGGCACTGCTTGATGCAAGGTCAGAAGCACACGGGACACCAGGAAACTAAAGTGTAGGGCTATCACTGGCAATGAGTACAGGACAGGTGAGAGCTTAAAAGGTGGAGCCTTCCAATCAGCAGTCAGAGGGAGACACACCTGGATTACATAGTAGATATGTGTAACAAGCAGAATGCAAAACAGATGAAAACCTAACACCCCCACCACCAGAATGAGGGGCAGGTGTTTATTTCCATTTATTCCTTCTGAAAAAAATAAGGGGGTTTCAGGACAGTATTCGATTTCATCTATTTGAACATCAAGGACATTTCAGATAGAGACCCTAAGGTTTTTCCAGTCAGCTATAGAACCATGGGCTTCATGACCTCCACAGAGTTCAAGGATGCTTATTTGCACATCAGCACAAGTTATTACAGCCCTCCAAAATTATGGATGGATTATCAATTGAGAGAAAATCACATCAACAACACAGTTCCTGTGAATAATTACTCAAAACGAGGATCGGTCTCACCACCACAGAGAATAGTAAAAATAACGGCAGCACTGACAGACCTAGCCATGACTTACCCTGGGTTTAATTCCATATGACGGAGATCCAGAGGAAACCGAAGGCAAGTCAGCTGGCCAGTCGGTGGCAATCTCCAGAAACTAGAAATAAGTCTAAAAAAGACACATGATATTCGTCTAACGACAACTGCAATCAGGATAGCACATTGAGAGCACACCTATGGGAGACATTGCCCCAGTGGACTGGAGAAGAGCAAAAATATCTTCGGCATGTTATAGTGAAGCCTGGAAAAGGTTTTCTGATGCTTTGAGTGAGGCAAAAGCCCAAGGTCAGCTCTGACCCTAAGGAGAGGACTTTGCATGCTTTACATTTAGTGAGAGTACTTTAAATATATCTGGGTATCCAACTAAAACATCTGGATGGAGTTCCCTCCATAGAGTGAATCACAGCTTCAGAAGATAAATTTGGCAACAAAGTATTGCAAGGTGTTACCCAAATGCAGGAGTGAGTTTTACCGCTTAGGTACCGACCCTATAGCAGGCTTGGCTAACCTGTGGCACTACAGGTGTTGTGAAACTACAAGCCCCAGCATGCTTTGCCAATATATAGCAGAATATTGCTGGAAGGGTATGCTGGGACTTGTAGTTTCACAACACCTGGAGTGCCACAGGTTAGCCAAGCCTGCCCTATAGCATCTGCTACATTGACATGATGAAATGGAAATTCGACCATTACCTGAATTGTATTTCCTCAAGTCCCTCCATGACAGCCTACTTCTCCCCCCTTTTTGAACCTTACTATTATTACTATTTTTTAATATGGTTATTATACACAGTTTGGAGTTTTCTTGTCATATGTAGTGTATAAAGCTGGGGACGGATCAGAAACAACTGGAGGATAGGAGGTGGCAGCATTTTACACTCATAGTAGCACCTTCTTCCTTCCAGTATTCAGTAAGTATGGGGATTGTCCCTTTAGTATTTGCTGCCATGGAGGGACACAAGAACATAGAATTAACAAGTAATAATTGTTGCATTTTTAATTTCTATATTGTTCTCTATTTCCAGGCACTCTACAAGCTTTACAGCGCTGCAGCCACCCATAGACACTTATATCATCATGCCTTCTCCACTCCACAACCTGAGGCTTCTGAAGACCACGAGAAGAACATCTAGCCCTAGTTCCATCTGGGGGCTTGTGTCACGCAGGCCGACAGAACATTTAAAGAGTTCCTCAGACTTAAGCTGCATGAACTTCACTGTCCACTAACTGGTAAACGTTTACTGTGCCATGGTAAAGCGGTCACGACTACATCTTTAAGAGGTGTTGTATCATCACATTCTACAACCTGTCGGTAAGGTGGTCCCTGCTCTACTGGACAACAGTTACTGCAGGACGCCCCCCCTGCTCGGGACTCTGCAACGGAAACCACCAGACAAGGGTCTGAACCTGGGACGTAAAACCAAACGTACACGGCCTGTTGCTACTTTATTTTTTAAACTAATTATATCATTTATTCTAGAATATATTGCTTATATGGTCATGTAAGTTATTTTAGACACGCACTTTACTTCTGAAGAAGAGACAGGTCCTTACCTGATGACATCGCACTTGGTAACACATTCCGTCTACAACACCTGACTTGTGAAGTCATTGTCAAGCGCTCATCACTGCTGCAAGCTTTATCGCTGCCTGTACTTTATTTATTGTGTTGTATATTTTGTTGTAACGCTACATACAAACCAATTTTTTAACGGTACACCGAGGATTTAAACAATGGCATGTTTATGGCACAAGACACATTGTAGGAGGTCATACATCTATATTACGCTGCCTCCATCAAGGTCTCTTAATCCTCTCGTCATGTTGTCAGTACATGCCCGATAACTACTAACTCACTGAGTAACCTACGCCTAGTGTCAAAAATTCTCAATACTTGACCTGTTGAGAAGCACTTGAAGAGTTTTGAAAACATCTCCCAAATTTAAGTGGCATGGGACACTTAAACACGGTGTAGGCAGCCATGTTGTGCGTATAATCCATATTCATGAGAATGCAGCCTATCGTGTCACTAGGTACCTGCGACAGCGCTAGTTCCTAGTACGTTATTAGTCTGCATTTACATGGATATTGGTTCATCTCACAAAATGGCTGCCTACTCTCAGCTCAGGTAGATAAGGGTTTGGATGTGTCAACTATCTGAATCATCTGTAAACCTTATTTAATAAAACACATATACAATTTATATTACAGTTGTAAGATTACACTGCGTACAAGATCTTGTTAAGGGACATAAGAGATAGTTGTTAATTGTGAAGCCAAGGACTGGCTTCGATCTCAGAAGAAAACTATCTTACATACAAGTTGGCGTACATAAAAAGAGGAAAATGTAATATTCAAGTATACACACATAACATTTCAGAAACGGACCCGAAAAGAAGAAATTGGACACGTGCTGTGTTTTATGAGGTAGCAGTTTTTTGTCATTTACCTACTGTCAGGACTTTATGTAAATGACTTTGAACTGGGCAGGACTAGAACGAGCCATTCACAGCATTAGAACAGTCATAGGGCTAAACTAACGATAACCAATCAGAGCAATAGAGTGGTTAGTGCTAAAGCCAATCAGAGCATCAGAAAGTTCACAATACAAAAGTTTACAGGAGACAGCAAGGAAAAAAAAATTACTAGATCTGTGTGCAAAATGCTCCTCTTATGTTCATATATTAGTTTGGTCCTATGCACAAAATAGTGTGTCTGATTGCAAGACTATTGAAGAATTAGGAGTACAGAAGACAATAGCTCAGCTAGCGAACAAATTAAATTAAATCCAACTTGAAACGTTGTAAACTAAATTATGTTATGGGGATTTGTATATTTTGACTGTTACAAGATGAATAATAAATTACTGAGTAATAGTTGCGCCAAGAGCCCACATTACCCTATTCCTAGAGAACGTAGTCTACTTTAGGACACGCTCACATTGTGTATTTAACGTGTGTGATGCCCACCCTGGTTCCTTAAATAGACCAAGGGGTAAATGTATCAAGCGGAGAGTTTTCCGTCAGGTTTGAAAAGTGGAGATGTTGCCTATAGCAACCAATCAGATTCTAGCTTTTTATGTAGAATGTACTAAATAAATGATAGCAAGAATCTGATTGGTTTTTCAAAACCGGTGGAAAACTCTCAGCTTGATACATTTACCCCCAAGTATACTAAAAGTATACTATTTTGATTTCTCAGAAAATTCACATGGGGTATTCACATAAAAAAACGGACAACAGATCAAAATGTAATATTCTAATCTGTTAGACCAGAACATTGAAAATAAAACAGGTTTTTACATTTGGTGGTGATGGAACCAATTACACAACGCTCCTTTAACGCCACACTAGCACATAGGTGGGGAAACGTCGTCCACCATTCATACGGTGTAGCCTCGTACTCCGTTTAAAATGGAGCCAGGATCCCGTGCTTTGATGGTAATGAAGCCACCTTATGATTGGTTAGCCATTCATTCAGCCAAAAACTGTTCAGTCAGTGTGTTATAATCTTCGTTACCTGTGACTCTTCTATACATCTCCTGCAGCCCCCCCTCCAAAAACAATATACTAGTATGAGGCAGGAGATTGTAACCTCATCATCCCTTACATGCACTGTATAACTATGAATGTACATCTAGATAAAAAGTAAAACAAAAAATGAGAAACAAGCAAAAGACTAAAAAACAAAAACACCATAATACAATTAAACAAAAATGCAGTAATTTTACACAAAATGCCTAACTCCTAAGCACTGTATGAAACCATTTCTCTTTTTAGCAGAGAAGTACAAGAGCATTTTTTTTTTTAGACAAAAAAAATAAGCTTACACCCTTTTAATAATACAATGTACATGCATTCGCTGAGATATTGGAAACAAAATGCATTTGGATGTGTTTGTAGTGATATTTAATATTCACATTATCACAAGTATCTCATTATGAACTAATACGTATAGATAGAAAATGAAAAAAATGACGCACTTTCTGTAAATCGTAGTGGATACCCAACCATTAAAACACTTGCATAGTAAATATTGCATTAAAGTATATGCTACATTTCAGTCATAAGGTTGTTTGACGTTTATAATAAATATACATGGTTTACATAGCGAATACATTTAAGAGGGCATGGGGACAGTTCTGTGTGTTGTCGTTGGGATTAGAACGCTCTGTGACAATTGTTGCACTGCCGATGGCTTGGAATCTTCCAGTTGTGTTATGTATTCATCGTATCACCAATAAACATCTTACGGGGCTGCTGGGTCACAGCTATTTATTTCCAGTTACATGAGAGATAAAGCTTTCACAATAAAAAGGTATATAAAAAATAACCTTAATAGCCAAAGAGCTCAAATTCAGCAAGGCAGAGAGTGTGTACGTCACATATAAAGATGTAACATCCACGTCTTCTCTGCCGCGGCTTCATCGTTGGCCTAATTTTTTTGGTTGCAGTCTGGATTAATGTTCATGGTGGCTTTACTAGGCTGAAAACAGATCAGGCTATAGGGAGATCTTAAAATATACACCATTGCCTATACCCCGCAGTATGGTGGCTAAGTGGTTAGCACTTCTGCCTCACAGTGCTGGGGTGATGAGTTCAATTCCCATCCATGGCCTTAGCTGTGTGTAGTTTGTATGTTCTCCCCGTGTATGCGTGGGTTTCCTCCCACACTCCAAAAACATACTGGCAGGTTAACTGGCTGCTATCAAAATTGACCCTAGTCTGTATGTATGTTAGGGAATTTAGAGTGTAAGCTCCAATGGGGCAGGGCCTGATGTGTGTAAGTTCTCTGTACAGCGCTGCGGAATCAGTGGCGCTATATAAATAAATGACAATGATGATGATAACCCACAAAGAGCCTGCTGGTGTAATCCAATGAACAGTTAGGATGCATTCTGCTGAAAATTGGTTCAGTCCTCAAAATAGCCACCTCTACTGGGCTTCAGCAATGGCTACACTTTTATTAACCGTAAAATACTCCAGAAGATCCAGATCCGTAGCCATCCCAACAGAAACCAGGTACCCAAAGTATGTCTTCTGTAAAGGTCCTTCACCGTATAAGGTAGTCCAACTGCAGAAACGGTAGCCAGTTAGTCATTACCTTGGGCGTTTGATAGCCAATCGCAAAGCTTTGTTTTCTGTACAATTCCCTTTATAGAGAATATGTAGTTTTCATTATAAAACAGAGTTGTCGTCAAGGCACTGAGAACAAGAAGGGATAACTTCCAGTCCTGAGGATGGTCAGAAGTTCTTGTTGTGCTGGGCGTACCACTGCTGTCTCTGTTTGCGCGTCTCCACCTCAGCGATAAGCGCCTGTCTATAGGCTTCGTACAGTTTAACTATCCTCTCCAGTTCTTTCATAAACAGTAACTTGAGCATGCCTTGGTACGTGTCCAAATCCGCCAGCTGGAAGAGTTCCCACTTCAAGATGTGGTCGTATCTGTAAGCAGGAAGAAAAAAATGTGTTCAGAGGCATTGCGTAATGTGTGCAGAGCTCGTATAACTGCGAATGGGGATAGAATCAATAAACACTGGTTATCACAACTAAACAGATACGTTACAGAAAGAACTGTCATTTACACAACATCACGGGCGGTATTGGATAGAATAGAGGAAGGACAAGCGTGTTATTCTTAGCCTGGTAATCTTTAGCCACGATCAGTGTTTGCGTTCTGTTTAACAATAGATAGAACAAAAGCATGAAGTCTGATAGCGATGCCCATTGTATTCTGGGCGCCCGTCAGCTGGGATAACCAATCGCAGCATTATATATGAACAGTGTTGGATGGGGTGGAAAATACTTAAAGGTTTCTCCATCAAAAGTTAAATTTGAAGCAAGTAATGCATGTGGGCAGCTCGGTACCAAGGGCACATACACACGTGTCTTTGGTATTAGTACCACTTCCCCCAGATGGTGCTTACTACTGCTGGGGCACTAAACCATGTACAGAGGGTCCGATTAACAATTCTCAGTACAAGGAACCCCCCCTTGCTAGGCTAGCTTCTACGCTGCTTGAATAGTATTTCGTACTGTATAACTGATACTATTATATGGTTTTTAAAGGAAACATTTTTGGATTGTACAACTTTGTATTCAGATAATCTAATATCAAACTAATTGAGGATTATTCACTTATAGTTAAAATATTCGTTAAGAATCAGTTCTCATTATAATACATTCATCAATAAATCATAGCTGAAGGATTCTGATTACATACATGTTTTCATACATACCTATATACACACACACACACCAACACCCGTTTTAAATACCCACATTCCCCAAGACACACCCACCGGAAGTTACAGCTGATTGAGGGTTGCGGCCAATCACACACACACACACACACACACACACACACACTCATCCAGTTCCTAGGCAATCCATATACACAACTACACCACACCTAACGTGCTTTAAAAACATATGGTCTGAGCAGAATCTGTGTTACTGACGTGTCACATAATTAATGAATACAGCTACATTCAAATAAATAAAAAATTAAATCTGCAATAATAGTTGGAAAAACTACTGACTACAGGCAAAATAAATGCATTAAAATATATATAAAAACTGAAACTTGCTAACATAATAGTAATAACATGTAATTCAACCTAAGAATGATGTAAATTGCTCTCTATTATATACTGATTATAATGAGCGATATACACTCACATTATATAACATCCACCTAAGAAATCAAAACACAGGAAAAAAAAACAAACAAAAAAAACGACAAAAGCCCAAATGTACAAACACACATATGCACATAATGTACACACACACGTTTATATGACCAGTAGTAATTAAGAGATTCAGCTTTCAGATAGCATGTAAATCACTTTATGGGTAACGCCACCCAAACTAAAAGTGGAGTTCAATACAAAAAAACAAAACCATTATATATTTACTGGCATTTGCTAAAAGTTCACTAAAGCGGGGCATCAACAACTGGACTCCATCCAATGCTAGTCTCTCCCTCTCTGTCTGTGTGTCTGTGTGTCTGTGTGTCTGTGTGTCTGTGTGTCTGTGTGTCTGTGTGTCTGTGTGTCTGTGTGTCTGTGTGTCTGTGTGTGTGGCAATTTAGACTGTAAGCTCCACTGGGGCAGGGACTGATGTGAGCGAGTTCTTTGTACAGCGCTGCGGAATCAGTGGCGCTATATAAATGAATGACAATGATGATGATGATGAATGTTAATTGTTAGCGTTTGGCCAAGTTGTCCTGGTATCATCATCATCATCATCATCATTTATTTATATAGCGCCACTAATTCCGCAGCGCTGTACAGAGAATTCATTCACATCAGTCCCTGCCCCATTGGAGCTTACAGTCTAAATTCCCTATTATAGACACACACTCACACACAGAGACAGACAGACAGAGAGGGAGAGACTAGGGTCAATTTTTTGATTGCAGCCAATTACCCTATCAGCACAGTGGCCTAGTGGTTAGCACGTCTGCCTCACAGCACTGGGGTCATGAGTTCGATTCCCGACCATGGCCTTATCTGTGTGGAGTTTGTATGTTCTCCCTGTGTTTGCATGGGTTTCCTCCGGGTGCTCCGGTTTCCTCCCACACTCCAAAAACATACTGGTAGGTTAATTGGCTGCAATCAAAAATTGACCCTAGTCTCTGTCTGTCTCCCTCTCTGTCTGTCTTTGTGTGAGTGTGTGTATATATTAGGGAATTTAGACTGTAAGCTCCAATGGGGCAGGGACTGATGTGAATGAGTTCTCTGTACAGCGCTGCGGAATTAGTGGCGCTATATAAATAAATGATGATGATGATGATGATGAAAACAGCCCAGCTGGGCAATAATTAATTTTACTTTGCGTGCGCGCCCGGCTGCCCTAGCTGCCAGGACTCGGTGCTAGCAACCAAAGAGCGTCCCGACCTTGCCTTGGCAACGGCGGGGACAAAGCGGAAGTGACGGGACACGAGGGCACCAGAAGGAGCGAGTCGCGGTAGTGCCTGAAGTTAGCGTTTGGCCAAGTTGTCCTGGTATTTTACATTTGATCTTGGTAATGTCTGGTACATCTTCCATATGCAGGAACTTGTGGTTTGATACCTTGACCAGGATTCTATTTAATGGAATGAAGTCTGGATGAACATATCCTACAAGCTGTAATGGATGCACACTGTATTGCAGTGCAAATATGTTGGCTCACACCCTATTACTGAAATGCAATGTTCCTGGGATAAGCAGGACAGGGACTGGCAAGGTATAATTATCCTGAGTTCCCTGCACAAGACAGGGTCAGGATTAGAAGCATATGTTGGTACAAGGTAATAAAACCGGACGGGATTTTCACACGTTCTGAAGCTCCTGGAACGATGTCCTGCAAGTACGGACCTTCAACTCTATTACTATGACAATCACTGCATACAGGGAGGGATGCATGCTTAATGTGCCCGCTATATGAAAGTTAATACATAAATCCTGCGTTCCCATCCAACACCATGTACACACATCAGGTACACTCTGAAAGGATACTAAAAACTGTATCCAATATGGAGCCACACTAAGTAGCAATCACAAATGTACAGGTTATGTTGAATAATTCAAGCTATTTTCCTTGGTCATCATTTTGGGCTCAGGAAGACCCCCTTTTGTTGTTCCCTTATGGATATACTTATTGGGCTGTCATGTATATAAGAGACCTACCATCCAAGACAACTTTTATCTTTGTTTTGGTGAACATTTTAGGACAGACCGAAAGGTAAAAAAATTGTCGTCTGATTTCTGTATTAGTAGCCAAGAGGAACACACTCTCGTACCCGTCCAGCTTAAATTTTCTGATAAAGAAGCTCATTTAGAGAAAGTGGCTTTAATTACCTACAACGTCAACGAATATTTGTTTAACACAAAAGGCAAACAAAGGCTTGTTCTTTCTTTACACAAACAAAGTCTGTTCTCCTACAACCCCAAACATGCTGCAGGCAATTCCTTCTCCTTTATGAGTCCAGGACTTCCTTGCGATGTGTCCAGCTCCCCCAGAGGACAAAACACACCTCCGGATACCATTCCAGTAATTATACAAGATAATTAATTTGGTGGGTGACATATACTGTTTCAGGGAATAGGGTAATGACCTGTAATCAATGTTGCAAAAATAAAATGCAGAGTTAATGTGTTTCTGCTAGAACTGCTGCATGTGCAGACTGTCTACACACTAGTCCCCAGCAGCACTTCACAGCTACACAAATTGCTCACAATGGACAATAGGATCAATATTTTGAGAAGTGGAAACACTGCATTTGCCTCCAGCGTCTACAATCGCCAATGAATTTGTAATATTAAACTTTCCATTCAGGGGCCCATCCAAATGCTTGGTCATACTACCAAGCCGCTGAATCTTTCAGCTTGGACCACAGAGCCACACACACATAGCCAAATCTGAAATAACTAGCCATTCAGCAAATGGTCTGGTAGTTTTGCCCACTAACAATGACTACTTAAATATTAGTATAATATTAATAAAGATGCAGTAATTGTCCGACTGTATTTACCATTTATCCTAAAAAGACATCCCAAAATCAGATGTTGATCATGATCAAGAGTCCTCAACTTGGGGGAACCGTCAGAAAATTATCTACCCAGCAAGATTCTGTGAACCAAACAGGGAGACGTGGCTGTGATACAGTAGTGTGCTTATAGCAATTTATTTTTTTTAAAAAACCCCAAAAACTAGGTTTTAATTAGTTTCAACAGAAACCCCAACCACCAGGGATTTTCAATCCCATACTAATACAGACTGTTCAAATTACCTATGGGACAACCACATAATAGCATAAATATGCATAAGTAAATATAAAAAAAAAACAAGCAAAAAGCAAGTTACTTTAATCACAGAGTGACCTAATGCAACATGTGTCATGTGTACACCCCCCCCCCCCCTATAAAAATATGGTTTGCTCCAACAAGAATGTGTCAGGTACATAAGAGTTCGACTACCTGGCCAGAGGGAGGGGAGTATCCCGAGAACACCGATCTGTGACATTGCTGAGCTTTCTGTCTATGACATAACTTACACCCAGGATATGACCATTCTGAATTGGTTACACAAATAACAGCCGGTTGCATTAGGACAGGGTAAAATTTTGTGAGGGGATTAAAGTATACATTTTCTTTTAAATTCACATGTTTAGAAGCTTTTTTATATATAAAATCTATATTGAAGCAGTTTACTTGCGTGCTGAAGTCAGCGGTCTAGTCCTAATGGACCAGGGGTCTACTCCTAATGGATCAACATGCATTTTAGGTTTTTAGTGGCGATTTAATATAAATAGTGTACAAGATGTTACAATCCTTCCCAAGAAATACAGAACAGATTAGTTTGGCTGATCTACCTCATCTCTCGTTATAAAGGTGATGATTCTAAGACAAAACAGACATACATTAAATTGTGAAGACTATAAGATGAGGATATAGTTCATAAAACGACCGATAAGAGATTTTTTTTAAATATAAGAAGTGAAACGACTGTTCAACAACAGACATCAGACTGTTGAGTCATGGGGTTGGCAAGAGGACCTGGATGAGGAACTGGTGGGAGGATTTGTTATAAGAAATATTTAAAAAGCAGGACATTAAGTTTGCACCATGAAACTGCTGCACTTTACTCTGTATTCTGTCCCATCCCCGCTGGGATTGTATCCTCCCGGCTGGATTTAGGATACAGGGGAAGGGTGCAGAGGACAACAGCAATGAGGGAGCATACTAGATTTGTTTTCATTGCTATTTGCTTTTCCTGACTTGTGGTTTTATTCCCCGGGGGCAGTACAGAGAGAGCGGATGGTTACTGTGCCCAAGCAGGATACAAACAGAACAAGCAGTGATGGAGAGTAAGGAGGGGGAGGTTAGCTGTAGATTTTAGATCAATATTTGAATTTATATTTTTTTTGCCTTTAGATTGTCACCATATACAGCTGTATTCATTGGTTGTCTGGAGTATAATTTGACATTGCGTTACCACTAGCAACAGTTGGCGCAATGTGCGAGTCAGTAGGGGTGTTAATATTTATTTACTGTAAAACAAAATTACGCCAAATTAGTGGATCCAAAACTTTTTCACTTAGGGTCTCCATAATTTTTTCAAGGCACCCCTAAGCCAAAATAATTACCAAGTAGTCCCCCGCCTTGCTTACCACTGGCCCTGGCCGAGGCACCCCTGTGAGATCGCAGCGGCACCCCTGGGAGCCTAGGCGCACAGTTTGGGAACCACTGCGCCAAATCCAAGAGGAGGATCATGCGCTGATAGAACCATCTATTCCATTTCTATTCTTTTCTAAAACCAGACGGGTTTCAGAGACCCACTCGCTGCCAGGGGAGCTGCAATATCTGCCAATGTCCACAAACTTATCAGGCCAACACACAGGGGTTTACGTCAATGATCAGCATGAGGCTTCAGAATCATGGCTGACCTCCCACCTCCTGCAGAAGGCAGCCGGGCATTTCATGCTTATCAGCCAGCTGTGCAATGACATGCTCTGCTCACTGGCCAAATATAGGGCAATAGTGTTACCCTGCCAGGACTAAAGCAGAGAAGGGACAGGGGTAAGTAATTTAGGAACAGGGGTGGAGCAAAGGAACTGTACATTTAGAGGTCCTTCAAAAGGATACTGAAAAGTTTATTTAATTGTACTTTACATACATGGCAATCATATTAATAATTGACTAGAATAAAGTCTTGGTTGATGTCAGATGTGTTCAGCTGTTCCAGTCATTAAATTAGATTATACTTTTATAGCTTACTTCACAATGATCTAATGAAAGAGAAAATACAACAACTCACTTCACTGGGGCCCTGGCATAGACCTGAAGCCAGTCCGGGATCTCTGCGGTGTGATATGGATTGGCAGGCACTAGGAGCTGCTGGCTTCTCTCCACTTGCTGCGGTTGATAAGTGACTGGAGGAGGGAGAGGAGGGGGCTGGTCGTATCGGGGGACGCTGCAGGAGTAAAACAAGGAGTGAGCAGAGGTACAACAGGCATAACGAACCCAGCCAACTACTCCTTTCATTTGTGACACTAAACTTGTCACCAATGACAGATTCAAAGACAAAGCTCAGAGCTTAAATTATACCTGTCACCTAGAGACTGTGGAGGCAGAACTCAGATCATTATCACACTAGTGAGAGCACTGGGGCAGAAGACACAACCCACATCCGGTCTCAGTAATGTCGCTAGTTCTTAGTGAATCAACAAGCGGTATTCTCACTTATAGCTCAATATTCATAAAATGACTGTGCCCACTGTGAGCAGGCAATGGGTAATCATTAAAAATGCATTATTAAATAAAATAAAAACAACTGAAGTAGACACTACTGAATCAAAAACAAGGTTCCAGTGTAACGGTATTCAGCGAGTTACCTTGGAGCACATGGGTGCTTGTACTGGGCTCTTTTGTTGATATGATCCACATAATAAACGCCAAATTCTGCGCTCTCAACGCGCTCCCAGCCAGGGGGTAGTCCTTCCCTCTCCAGGGGATGGCTCCAATGCGTTGTGTTGGTATTGTGATCAATGTAGTACTTCCGCCCCCGTATGGTCCAGTCCACCGTCCAGCCGGCAGGAAGGGGCATATCTTCCGAGCTGTGATTCGTTAAGTTTCCTAATGAGGTAGCTGCCACCCTTCCGATACCTGTCCCAGGAATAAAAAAAACTTTATTTATAACCCAAAAGCTGATGCGGTGCACAGAGCGTTCAGCAGCGAGAAACAAACCAGCAGAACACTGTCCTCTAAGTACACAGTGTGGTTTATATCCAGTGATATTCTAGTCACACAGCTACAACAATGCAGGACGAGGCAGATGAACAGCTTGAGAGGTTCATTCACCCGACCAGCCGTTTATAACATACACGGGAATGTAAAGTCTTACAAACCCCTCCCAGAGGAATCTGATTCTTGAAAGGTTCACTTCATACCAAAGGGGATGAGCACATCTCTGTTGTTTTTGGAGCACAGTCAGATTCGAAAAAGGTTACGATAAAGGGCCCATAAGATCTAATATACAAACTGATCCAACATAGGGCATCTTGTAACATTTATTAATATATGTATGCAAAACTCACCATAACTTGATGGAAGTTAGAGGGTTCTTCACATAAAATAAAAAATGACCAATGACACTTGTTTTATATATACAGAGATTACCGTTTTTTTTTTGTTTTTTTTAAAACAATGTTCTTGTACAGTACCTTAAATAACACAACGTTATTGATCCTATAGAACACAAAAAAACAAGAGGAAGTCCTCAAAACAGATTTAGCCAAAGATGATTTCATCTGCCCTGGGGAAATCCAAAAAGGACGAATTCAGATTTCGCTTCTTCCATAATCCAGCTTTTAAAGTCACCAGAAACTCTTCATTTTATGGAGGACGTGCAATTATTTCCTTATTAAAGCATTGTAAAATACTACACTATATGGCTGCTTTATGCCCAGGCTCGTTTAAACTTTAAGGAATGGACGTCAATCCAAAAGGAGGAACCTTAAAAATTCAAGATTAATCACAGATGAGCTCGATATTAAGTTGCATCTGGTACAGTCACTGCATCGTTTGACTAGTACATCATCCTCTGTAATAACTTGCTACGCTAACAGGCACCTGGGCCTTTTCCATCTTTTTAAGACAACCAACACCTAACAAAGAGCAGATACAAAAAAAGGGATGGCAGCCACCTTCAACATGATAAAGGGTGTGTATTATACAGACATTTCGTTAGTGATCTTCCACTAATGGTGGTATTTGCATATGGGTTTGAATTATAGTGCTTGAGCTTAGAGCCAATATCCCCTCACTTAATTGATAAACATGAATATATACATAAAATGAATACGACACTTCTAAATGTAATTTTCATTGTTGAATTGATTGACAGGTCACAGTCTGCCTGCAGCTCGCCAAATTTATTAACATTTACTAACTAACATTCTCTAATATTTACATTAATCATCCTCTTCTACAGCTTTGCCTAAAATCAGTCACTGATTAAACAGCAGAAACATAAAAATAGCAGAGACTAACGTGCCATCACTGGTTACGCCACTGTGTTCAATTCCGCCAATCAATTCAGACTACTCGTTACCTAGGAGACTGTAATTCACAGCTCGTATCCATAAACCTTTAGGCGTCAAATAGTGGTTTTACTTATTCTTTAAAGTGGACCAAACTCCTAATCACAGAGGGGTCAGTCGTTTTGTGGGCTGAACCAATAGTTGGGAGAATTCAACCCATCAAGTCACTAGGAACTAGTGAGATCACCGAGGCGTAAATATTGGTTCAGTCCACCAAAACGGCTGCTTCCACACCATATGTATGTGGGCACTTATCACTCACCTGCAGGATGCCGGCCTTGTCCATGTAGAATCCTCTGTACGTGATCACCTCCATGTTCATAAAATCTATAGTCTTCGTGTGCATGGTCCCCGAGCTGTTTTCGCCTTTGTCCATCATAGTGGTGGTCTGAGCAGAAATACCTTGTATTTGAATCTCCATTCTCCATAACCGAATTCCCTTCTGTTAAAAAGGACTGAGAGGAGGACCCATATTCCCTGGGCACGTCGCCCAGCCCCCGAACTAAATAAGAGGGGGCGGAAAGTCTGTTACTCTCCCTGCGTAAGATCTCCATGGGAGCTCTTTGAACTGGAGTCCGCAAAAAAGTGTGGTTTCGAGGAGCCACCGCGTCCCCCGCAGGGGGGTACTGAGAGGGAGCAGGATCTGCCGGCCGAATATCAGTCCGTCGCGGGATGGTTGGGCCATGGCGGATGAAAGAAGGCATCAGATCTAAAAAACAGTACAGAGTTTCTGTGGGAGGGGTTGAGATAAATGGAAGAGGTATTTACGACAGTGATAAGACTGAGGATATAGTAATAGCAGGAAATATCTCACGGTTGTGCTTATTCCATACACTCTAGAGAAAAATAAATTGCAAGCTTTGCAAACAAATACGGTAGAAAAATAAAAAACAAGCATCATACCTTCCCATTTTGCCTAGATGTTTACAAAGAAGCATCAGTGCCAACAATATAGTGTGTCTATAAAACTATTGTGTACATAGTAAAACCTCTCACTAGCTTTCAAAGTCTTGGGGTCTGGGTGTGCTTTATTTTTTAAAAGGCGGTCACAAACAGATTGTAGAGAGCGGTCTCAATTTTGGACAGACATGAGTACAAATGGTGTTAATGGTAGTGAATTTATACATCCATAAAAAGTTAGCTTTGTGTTTTGTTGTGATTATATAGGGAAAATCATTACAAAGTAACAGCACTAAAGAAACCGTTTGCTGAACGGGAATGAATCAGATAAAATGTTATCCCATTGTCTCTAATCACTCCTGCTTTGCAATGGTTGGGGTGGATCACTATGTTATTAAATTCAATAGCTGTAACTTGTGTCAGTAGAGATTGACCAGGGCAATTTTCTACCGTTATATTGTACCTAGTCTTTTGTTGCCAACACGCTAAATGATGCATGTCCTATTATATAGTATTATAGCTGTCAAATGTGATGGAACTGAGGCTTTCAGCTATCTGCCATCAGCCTGACTGCCAGAGATTTACAGGAGTTGATTATCATTAACATACATGTTGTGAGGGATTGGGCCCATAGAGCTAGCAGTTTATTGCTACTTGCACAGCTGCTTTTGGCAAGTAGTTGGGCTGAAAATTATCTTAATACCCGATAGCCAATCAAAATTGATAGGATCACTATCAGTCTGTGTGTGCAGAAGTCCTGTTTTGTGAAGGAACCGTAGCTCCTATTGTATACAACATGTCAGGCTGTAGAATAAAAGGCTTTGGAAAGTGGAAAAATGCAGCATTCTGGAACGCTTGTCTTAACATCACCCTTAAAATATTTTACATTGTAGGTCAATTTACTGTCTTCTGTTATCCACCACAAAAGGTTTGGTGTTCGTCCAAGAAAGAAAAACCCAGCCCCGCTAATTGAACAAAGTCATCTATAAAATAAATGTAGTTTTCATTGGTCTACTAGTTTTGCAAGAAATTACATTTTCAAAGATCTAAAATTTGTAAAAGACAAAAAAAAACAAAAAACTTAATTTATAAAACAACAAGTTGATATATTGTGACAAACAGGGGAGGGCTGGCAAATTTTAGACATGGGGGAAAGACTCGACTCAGCAGCCTATTAGGAACATTTTAAAGGAAAAAATGCAGATGGTCCAGTGACCCTGCCCAAGGTAGCCCACAATGGGACCGGCCCGGGGAAGGGGGGGGGGAAATGACCTTCTGCCTCCCAGCCCCTGGTGACAAAGTTCTTGTTAATAACATTACATTGTATAAAAGTATGTTTTCACTGAGCCCAATACATAATTCCCATGTGGGTTAGTGATGTGTTTGTTTATTTCTCCATGTCAGCAGCACATAAACAGATGAGCATTGCTATGTGATGTGGAGAATTCTCTGACATGCAGCTCATGACAACTGAGGTGTAAATATCTCACTGCTGTATGTGCAGATCTAAGACCCTCGCCCTAAACCTACAGGCCTGCTGAACAGACTTCATCCCACTGGAGACTCTCCCTCCCCTCTGGAGACCCCTGAACTGACACTCCTCCTCACCAGGGAGCCATCTCTTAACCCTCTAATCTCACTTGCCCTAGGGACCCCTGATCTGACTCTCTCTCCTAACTGGAGACCTCTGATCTGACTCTCCCTCACCGGGGATCCTCCTCCTCACCCTCTTATCCTTGAGACAGATAACCTCCCTCACCCAGGAGACCCCTAAATGATCTCCCCTGGGCAGGCTCTCCCTCCCCTCAGGAGACCGCTGGACTGGCTCTCCCTCCCCTCAGGAGACCGCTGGACTGGCTTTCCCCACTGGAGACCCCTGGGCTGTCTCTCCCTCCCCTCTGGAGACCCCTGGGCTGGCTCTTCCTCCCCTCTGGAGACCCTTGGTCTGGCTCTCCCTCCCCTCTGGAGACCCCTGGGCTGGCTCTCCCTCCCCACTGGAGACCCCTGGGCTGGCTCTCCCTCCCCTCTGGAGACCCCTGGGCTGGCTCTCCCTCCCCACTGGAGACCCTTGGTCTGGCTCTCCCTCCCCACTGGAGACCCCTGGGCTGGCTCTCCCCCCCCCTCTGGAGACCCCTGGGCTGGCTCTCTCTCCCCACTGGAGACCCCCGGGCTGGCTCTTCCTCCCCTCTGGAGACCCTTGGTCTGGCTCTCCCTCCCCTCTGGAGACCCCTGGGCTGGCTCTCCCTCCCCTCTGGAGACCCCTGGGCTGGCTCTCCCTCCCCTCTGGAGACCCCTGGGCTGGCTCTCCCTCCCCACTGGAGACCCTTGGTCTGGCTCTCCCCCCCCTCTGGAGACCCCTGGGCTGGCTCTCTCTCCCCACTGGAGACCCCTGCTCTGGCTCTCCCTCCCCTCTGGAGACCCTTGGTCTGGCTCTCCCTCCCCACTGGAGACCCCTGGGCTGGCTCTCTCTCCCCACTGGAGACCCCCGGGCAGGCTCTCCCTCCCCACTGGAGACCCCAGTCTCCCCAGCACTGGTCCCCCGCACGGACCCTCCCTCTCCCGGATCCCTCTCACAGGTATAGGAGGTGCCTGGGCACTTACTGCGCAGCAGGGGGGAGGTCTCCTTCTTCACGTACTTCCCCTGCACCTCGGCCGGTTTGGAAACTTCTTTCTTGGTCTTCTTCCTGGATAACATCTCCTCCCCGGGCTCCGCTATGCGGAGAGAGCCCTCATGATGTCCGCTCTACGGCTGAGGAGGAGACATGTCCCCCCCGACCCCGGGCTCCCTCTGCCGGCGGCACCGGGAACAGGCGCGTTCTCAGAGCGTCACGTGACCGCACATGGGGGGCCGCGCGCGGCCCTTCAAACCACTCCCTCGGAGTTGTCAGGCAGTGACGTCGTCGGGTTCACCTCGCCCCTCATTGGACAGCTGGAGGGAAGGGGCGGATCGCAAGATATATGCTGCGACCGTTTCCAGCGTCCTAGGTACCTCAAGCAATGGCTGTGTTAGGATGAGTCAGTTGTTCTTATACTTTATACTGGCGCCATGCTGGGAAGGGCTGGAGACATTTCTTCACCAGGTTAATAGTTTGTGTGGACCGTACATATTTCCTGTGGCAGTCATTGTGTTCTTGTACATGTGGTTTAGAGGTTATACTAGCTGCTGCCGACAGGTGGCGCTGGTCAGATGCGATATCTGTATCGGTGACGTCACTGGAATGTTGATAAATATTGCTATTAATGTCATTGATTTGTAAGGCAAAGTGGTGCAGTCTGTAATCCCTGCAGCTGAGACTGCAGAAACAGCACAATGTCTATGAGCTGACCATTTCCTTAGACTATGAGATTAAGACCCCTTGCACACTGCACACTGGTGTTGTAACACTGCGCCTGTCTGCAAGTTTAAAGTTTGCAACCATATTCTAAAATGATCATTATCATCATTTATTTATATAGCACTACTGATTCTGCAGCGCTGTACAGAGAACTCATTCACATCAGTCTCTGCCCCATTGGAGCTTACAGTCTAAATTCCCTAACATACACACACAGACTAGGGTCAATTTGATAGCAGCCAATTAACCTACTAGTATGTTTTTGGAGTGTGGGAGGAAACTGGAGCACCCGGAGGAAACCCACGCAAACACAGGGAGAACATACAAACCACACAGATAAGGCCATGGTCAGGAATTGAACTCACGACCCCAGTGCTGTGAGGCAGAAGTGCTAACCACTGAGCCACCAGGCTGCCTATTCTATGTTGTTTTTGCCGACGCTGCTTGAACCATTTCATTGCATTCAAAGCATGTCCCCACACTTAAAAAAGTTAATTTATCTCCATAGGAGCGCATTGTGTACATATCCTCTAGGGGTTAACAGGAGAGTTTAAACCAGTGTTGTGTGTTTTTCCCCCCCCCCATTTATGTCAATGGCTTATTCATTTTAGTGGGGTTCTGTGCTACATGTAGAAACCCCATTGAAATGATTGGGCCATTGACATGAATGGAGCTCCATACCTTTGTTAATTATTTTTTTTCCCACATCAGAAGAGACTCAATTACACTTTATTATTGTAGGAGCAAAAGCAGAAATTCCCCAGGACTCCCTCTCCTATGTAGCCAAGCACAAGCGGCCAGTGTGAAAAAATGCTTATTATTGACTGGAAGAAAGGGGAGTACCTGCTATTAGCATTTAATTATGGGCAGAGATGGTGTTTGGACGTAATTTTTTTTATTATTATTATATATTATTATTTTTTTAAATCTGTATTTTTTTTCTAACTCCCAATGGATTATGACAAATCAATGCAGAAGAAGTTTTTCTTTCCCAGTGTACTATGATGGTTTAAGAAAGAAGAAAATATCTGTATTTCTCATTGGACTCCCCTGTATCAAGAACAAATAAACTATTATTTTAAATTTAATAAGATGGTAAACTAGAGTTTGTGGAGTGCGTTAAGTCAATAAACTTTAATTATGTGTGTTTACTTTTTTAATTATGTGTGTTTCCTTTTTTTTATTACTTATAATAGAATGGATTTTAGTGAGCTCAACCCATTATACTGGGACTACTCAGTCTTCCTCGATACCCCAGCCCCCACAGACCAGGGATCTTTCAGTGCAGGACTGGTAGTATTTGGGGGAGAAGCCTTTTTAACATTTTTTTAGAGGTCACCTGTCCTATAGAGCCTACAATCTTGTGCCGAGGAACCTGGGGCTAGTTTCTACTATGGCAGGAATCCCTATGTTTATAGCTGTACCTGTATGATGAAGGTAGATATAAAGAGTCTCCACATGCCCATCCTTTCAAGTCACTAGAGATATTTCTCGTTTTTCATCCTAGGACAGTATTTTTAGCAAGACGGCCTCTGGCAACATCCCCAAGGGCATTCTCAAAAAGTACTCATTGTCCCAAGCCCATCTTAGATACAGACGTATCCACTGTTTGACTAGACCTTATAAAGCTGGCCTTGAAGAAGTCCTACTCAATCACCTTCTTCAGATTGTCTTAGTCTCTCATCATCATCATCATATATGGCTACTGTATCAGGGGAAGACTGAACTACAATACAGAGAATTAAACATCTAGGTGTTATTTTTGATATTGGAAGGAGATAGACAGGAGGTGAAAAAGAGGATGGCTCTGAATCTTCAAAGAGGAATTGTGACAACAGCAAGGCACTGTCGAGATGTTCTGGATAAACCGGCCCGCAAAAAATAAAACCTTGGTTTTGTACTTCGGTGCAAAACTAGGTGCACTGGTGCGCCTAATATGTACCTAGCAAGAAACGCCTTTCATCTACCAAACTCCTCCCACAAGGTTGTTTCTGTACATGGTAAAAATGTGAAATGCAAATTTTCAGATGTCTTCTGTTTTTCTCATAATCCAAGTAATGAAAATAAACAGCAAAACATCTCCACACTAATTATTAGAATATACAATAACCCTATACCTGAAGATCCCTATATTTCTTGACAAGATTATTCTTGTGCCAATAGGTTTGAATGGGAAAGGTATGAGCCTGCTACTGCTCTAAGGCTTGAATCTCCAGTATGAGGGACAATTGGATTTGGGTCACCGGGGGGAGTGAGATTCAGGTCTAGTAAGAAAATGTCAGAGTACTGGTCATCAACATGCGGGAGAGTCAGGTCAGGGAGACTTCAGGGTGAGGAAGAGTCGGATCAGTAGTTACTAAAGTGAGGTTTCAGATAAAGATATACTAGGGTATCACCTGGTCTGACTTGTCCTCACCATGTTAACCCCCCACCCCAGGGGCAAACGCAGGATTTGCAGAGGGGGGTTTTCCACACCACGCCGCCAGTGGGCGTGACCAGCATGCATGGGGGCGTAGCTGTAATATTAGACAGTGCTTGGCTGCTCTCCCAAGTCTTTCTATCCCCATAATATACATGTGCAATGCTGCGTGCACTACTATTAGGTGCACGCAGCTCTTTTTTCGAGCAGAGCCGTGTGAAGCTAGGGCAGGGTCCAGCCACCTCAATTATACAGTGCTCCAGGCTTGGAGGCGGGTTTCCAGGCACTAGGAATCCCCCCCCCCCCTCGGTTTGCCTATGCACCCCCAGACCTGAATCCTCCCTCACCTAAAAGACCTCTAATCTGACTCTCCCTGAATCCTGCAAACCCTGATGTTAATAAACCCTACAGACATCTTTAAATTTTCTCAATCCAGAGACCTATGACCTAACACAGTAATTTAAAATAATTGTGAAAATACTTTTTTTATTAATTAAAAATACATATTTTTATAAATAGTGAGCACTAATTTAATGCAGAGTGCCACAAACTTGTTTATGGCCATTGAACCAGTTAAATTAGGTCAAATTTCGAACTGGTTTGAAGTTTCCAAACATCTCTAAGTGGGTAGTGGCACGATAAAAGTTTAGTAGGCGTGAATAAGAGGCTGTTATCAGACACAAGGCAAAGCGCAGGTCAGGTGAATCTAAGGGCTTTGAGGGAGATGAGATTTGAGATGTATTAACGGGTGGTGTTGAGGGCATTGAGTAGTATGATTTGGATTCTAGAGGACATTGGGTGCCATTGTAGGAATTTCCATAGTGATACATGTGGAATGGTGGCTCAGTGGTTAGCACTTTTGCCTTACAGCACTGGGGTCATGAGTTCAATTCCTGACAATGGCCTTCATAGGCAAACCGAGCGGGAGTTTCCTAGTGCAGCATTGCCCATGTATATTATGGGGAAAAGAACAGTTGGAGAGCAGCCAAGCACTGTCTAAAATTATAACCACGCCCCCCATGCATGCTGGTCACACCCACTGGTGGCGTGGTGTGGAAACCCCCCTCTACAAATCCTGCGTTTGCCCATGACCTTATCTGTGAGGAGTTTGTATGTTCTCCCCGTGTTCGTGTGGGTTTCCTCCGGGTGCTCTGGTTTCCTCCCACACTCCAAAAACATACTGGTAGGTTAATTGGCTGCTAACAAATTGGTGTGTGTGTTAAGGAATTTAGGTTGTGAGCTCCAATGGTGGGCCAGGGACTGATGTGAGTTCTCATAACCCCAGCGATGTGAGGCTGAAGTGGTACATAAGTATTCTTAACAATAACATTATCTGCCGCAAAGTGGCGACCTCCCGCTGTTATTTAGACGGAGCACTTATTTAAGATGCCCGGTCTGATGGTGTCTTATCCACGACTTATGATGGCAATGCCACTAGTTTGGTATTACACCACCACGGACGTCACTGGGATTGCAGTCAGTAGATGGCGCTGGTGTGCCCGGTGAAGTCTCAGATGTTGCAAGTATTAGGTGGAGCTGGTGTGTCTGTTACCTTGTGAGTAATAGGTGGTGGTGTGTATAGGATGTAGTTCTAGAATTGCGGCGATAGGTGGCGCTGGTGTTTCAGGTCAGGTAATTTGGGGTTTCAGACGATAGGTGGCACTAGTGTGTCTGGTGACATCAGAGTGGATTGAACTTTAGAGATCAGACGTGCGACGTGTTTGCTGCTGGGCACCGTGGCGTGTGTCTGTAATCCCAGCTGCTCGGGAGGCTGAGGCTGTTGGATCACTTGAAGTTCAGAAGTTTGCATCCTCTTCATGCTATACCGTTTAAGCAGGGAGTCCACAGCTGACAATTGTGGGCAACAACCTGGGTTTAGCTGTTGTAGTCGCAATACCTGGACAATACAGTGAAACACTTTCTTTTACATTGTACCGACATTTTTGTATACAAATAGTTTCATTAAACAAAACAAGTAAAGCTTGCATTGTAAATACAAAGAATAAAACAAAGTCCACCTATTTTCCTTGGGTTTAAATTCTGTTCGGGTATAAATGTTATCTTAATATTAAAAAAAATCAGACAAAGCCATCATCTTAAATTTCAAAAGATTTTTTGCTGCCTGTTTTTTTCTGTAACAATTATATTATATTACATGATAAACCATAAGAAGCATCACTGCCTCCTGCTGGAGAAAGCAAAGTATATTTCTGCGGCTTGTGTGTGATGCTGCATGTCGCCAGGCGAGGGCGCTAAAGCCTTTAGTAAACGCTTTACAGAATTGACCCTGCCGGGGTTCTGTGGCTTCATGCGCATGTGAGGCACTGAGTTCATACTATACATTAACAGAAGTGTCTGTGGCTACAGAACAAGATGAAGAACAGATTTAACACCATAGATATCCGGGCTGTCATCGCAGAGCTCACTGACAGGTGATGACTGGATGAGACAATGCTCTGTGCAGCTGTTCCTGTAGTGACAATGACTGAGTATAACCCATGTAGCACTGACGGTCAGCAGAGATAGAGATCCCTGATACACGTGTAATAATAATCACTGCTGCTGTTTCCTTATTTCCTAGCTTGCTGGGGATGCGAGTGAACAATGTCTATGATGTGGATAACAAGACTTACCTCATTCGATTGCAGAAGTAAGCTACTCATTATTGTCCTGCAATTCACTGATGTTTATCTGTGTTAGTATTATTGTTATCATGTAGGGCTGGGCACATGCAAGTGTTGTTTTCAGCCTTTTCTTGTTTTTGTTTGTCTTTGTTTTTGTTTTTTAATTATTAGCTTTGTCTTTGTCTTTGTTTTTTAATTTTGAACCACAGGCCAGATGCCAAAGCCGTGCTACTGCTGGAGTCTGGGATCAGAATTCACACTACAGAGTTTGAATGGCCCAAGAACATGATGCCATCGGGATTTTCAATGAAGGTTAGAACATAATAAATTGGCATCCTATCTTGCCCACCCTCTACTCTTATTTCAAGTACTGGTCCTCCCAGTGTCATCTCTCTAGGTACCAGTGCCACCCTGTCGTCATCATCATCATCATTTATATAGTGCCACTAATTCCGCAGCGCTGTACAGAGAACGCATTTACATCAGTCCCTGCCCCATTGGAGGTTACAGTCTAAATTCCCTAACACACACGCACACACACAGACAGGGAGAGACAAGGGTCAATTTAGATTGCAGCTAATTAACCTACCAGTATGTTTTTGGAGCATGGGAGGAAACCGGAGCACCTGGAGGAAACCCACACAAACACAGGGAGAACATACAAACTCCACCCTAGTCATGAGTTAAATTCCCGACCATGGCCTTATCTGTGTTGAGTTTGTATGTTCTCCCTGTGTTTGCGTGGGTTTCCTCCGGGTGCTCTGGTTTCCTCCCACACTCCAAAAAACATACTGGTAGGTTAATTAGCTGCTAACAAATTGACCCTAGTATGTGTGTCTGTCTGTGTGTTAGGGAATTTAGACTGTAAGCCCCAATGGGGCAGGGACCGATGTGAGTGAGTTCTCTGTACAGCGCTGCGGAATTAGTGGCGCTATATAAATAAATGGTAATAATAGTAATAGTCAGTCGCCAGTTCCCAGCTATTTTAAAGCAAGTTTATACCGTAGCCAGGAAACAGTGAAGAGGTTGTTCAGAAATACTCTTGTACTCTGGGTGCAGTCATTGGAAGCAAAGGACATAAATACTGGAATAAATATTGATCTGTTATAGTGATCATTGATCCTTACAGTCTCCTCTCCTGGCCCATCACACCTGAATTTGTGTTATCATAGGATCCCCCATGCGCAGCATTCACAGCTTGGTGAACTCTAAGACATGTTATGACCTGTAAATAAGTTTCATTGATCCATTTTACTGCCTCTCTCGCCCAGCATCCATGTGGTGTGTCTGCCTATAATACATTGCTAGATAATAATTTATAATGTTCAGGAGAGGATTCTCTTCTAGATTGTTACATTCTAGAACATGGACCTAATCTAAAACTGGAGGATAAAAAAAAACAACTCGGGAGTATTTTTGAAAAATATAATTTTACTGATAGAGTAATAGATCTTTGGAACAAACTTCCAGAAGATGTGGTTGGAAAAAGCAATAGTTCAGAAATGTACATGGCTTTGGCATACACACAGGTGTATCCTAAGAATAAACCATTAATAAATTAATTGTTTTTACTGGATGGGCCAATTGTTGTTTGTTTTGTATTTTTTTTTTTTTTAAATCTGTCGTCAAACTTTTGTGTTTGTTTGGGGCCACTGGTGCCACCGGGCCAATCCTATGTCCTTCTCCACCTGGCCTTTTCCGGTCACTCCCGCACCCTCCTTCGCCTGGCCCTTGTGGGGCAGTCCTCAAACCTCTTCTTTTTGTTTTTTTGATGCTGATGATTTCTGCTCATTCCTCCTTTTGAAATGATAAAGTAAAGTCATTGTGGACACATCTCTGCATCCGTTTCTCCAGTGCAGGAAACATTTAAGATCCAGGCGACTGGTCAGTGTGAAACAGCTGGGAGTGGACAGGATTGTGGATTTCCAGTTTGGTTCAGACAATGCCGCCTATCATCTGATTGTTGAGCTGTATGACCGGGTAAGATATATTTACAATAAACGTGGAAGACTGGCAATGAGTGGGCTGCCCAGAGACCATCTATAATAGGAATTGTTATACAGCACAGTGGCTCAGTAGTTAGCACTTCTGCCTCACAGCACTGGGGTCATGAGTTCAATTCCCAACCATGGCCTTATCTGTGTGGAGTTTGTATGTTCTCCCGGTGTTTGCGTGGGTTTCCTCCGGATGCTCCGGTTTCCTCCCACACTCCAAAAACATACTGGGAGGTTAATTGGTTGCTATCACAATTGACCCTAGTATCTCTCTCTCTCTGTCTGTGTGTGTGTCTATATTAGGGAATTTAGACTGTAAGCTCCAATGGGGCAGGGACTGATGTGAATGAGTTCTCTGTACAGCGCTGGGGAATTAGTGGCGCTATATAAATAAATGATGATGATTGTATGATGGATCTCTAATATTGTGGGTTAATGATAATCTTCTATTACAATCTGCCTGAGGAGTAAGAGAGTGGGAGACAGCAGGGGGTGATCTGCTCCCTTCCACTCGCATGTTATCCCCCACTGTATGTCTCTGAAATGTCACCTGGCCAGTGGTTGATCCATGTGATCCGGCACACGCTGAAACGTCACAGTTGACATTGGCCAGTTGAACTTCTCTGTCCCCGAATGTGCGCACAGAAGAGACCAAAACACTAGATATGAATCCAATAATAATCATTATAACCGTTATTGCGTATGATGGAAATTTGGTCTGAATTCCTTCTAAATGTGTCATGTTACCAGTCACTAGTGCACTCGGGATGATAGGAATTAGTGTCAGGGGACATTTAAACTCCTCCGGGGTGATCCAGACCCTCGTGATTGGGTCACACTTCTCTTGTGTTATTCCAGGGGAACATTGTGCTCACAGACTACGAGTATCTCATTCTGAACATCCTGAGGTTCCGTACGGATGAGGCCGACGATGTGAAGTTTGCAGTTCGAGAACATTATCCTGTAGATAATGCCAAAGCCCCGGAGCCCCTTCTTACCATGGATAGGTATGATGTAGGCTGTTATTGTGCTGGTGACAGTCTTGTTTAAAAGACATCTGTCATTGTGAATTAACTTTCTTATACAGCGATTTATATCTGCTCCAGAAATGTTTCATTAATTGTCATTATCTAATTGACATATACTTTGTAATTCTGTATGAAGTGGGAGAAGACAGACTAAGCAGCATTCTAGTAGTGTAAAAAAAAGCAAGATGGTCCGGTACTATGCTCTGTCTGGTATCTCAGCACGCTTGTCTTCATTGTTCAGGTTAAAAGAGATCTTGTCAAGTGCTCAAAAAGGAGATCAGGTGAAGAGGATTCTTAACCCACATCTACGTGAGTGGCCGTACGGTCTCTGGGGATGGGTGTAACTGGGTAATTAACGAAATGTAATTGTCCCTATCTTTTATCCAGCATATGGAGCTACGCTGATAGAGCATTGTCTGCTAGAAAACAGGTTGTCCAGCAACGTGAAGGTTGAGCAGCTATTGGAGGAGTCAGGTCAGTGACTGATGTAATGAGATGAAATCTGTTTACTCTCTAGAGGATTCTAACTGTTGACTGGATTCTAACCATGACTTGTGACATTACAATACTGTATTATACACCGATCAGTCACAACATTAAAACCACTTGTGTAGGTCCCCCTTCTGCTGCCAAAACAGATCTGTCCCCTCGAGGCATGGACTTCACAAGGCCTCAAGGTGTCTTGTGGTATCTGGCACCAAGACATTAGCAGCAGATCCTTTAAGTCCTGTAAGTTGCGAGGTGGGACCTCCATGGCTCAGATTTGTTTTTCCAGAACATCCCGTAGATGCTCGATTGGATTGAGATCTGGGGAATTTGGAGGCCAAGTCAACGTCTTGAATTCTGTCATGTTCCTCAAACCATTCCTGAACAATTTCTGCAGTGTGGCAGGGCGCATTATCCTGCTGAAAGAGACCACTGCTATCAGGGAATACCGCTGCCATGAAGAGGTGTACTTGGTCTGCAGCAGTGTTTAGGTAGGTGGAACCAGAGCCGTAACTAGGGTGGTGCGGGCGGTGCCGTCGCCCAGGGCGCAAGCCCAAGGGGGGCGCAGCAGCCGCCCGCTACCTAGCTCTGCATTTACAGCCCTTTACTTCCACATGCGTTCCACTAACAGGAAAAGCTGCATTTGGAACGCAAGTTTGCGTTCCAAATGCCGAACTTCCTGTCGGTGGAACGCACATGCGTTCCACTGCGGAAGTAAAAGGCAGAAGAACCTCCCTCCCTCCTTCCCTCCCTCCTCAGAGTAAAGACATGCAAAAGGCATTGGTAAGTATCAGAGGCGAAAAAACTGCTAGGACTTTTGTCTTTGTTCAAAATATTTTCTCTGTATATTCTTCCACATAAAAAGTGCACACAAAAATATTGCATATATATCGCTGCGGCTCTCGGTTATGATTACTGCATAAAATACCCGCTATGCCAGTGCTTATATTGCTCTCTAGATCCATATTGCAAATCCCAGAATTATCTTGATAAGGGTTTCACCTAGTACCACCAAGTTACTCATAACTACTTTCGCTATGCAATAGGAGATTTCCATTTATTTCTAGAGGCTGACTTAGATTAACAGCGTCCCTGTAGGAGACGCGCTCACCATACTAGTGTCGGCTCAGTTAAACCACCGCTTCTCAAGTGACAGGCGCGCTCTCTCTTGTTTTCTGTTAGATATTCCCATTAAGTCAATTTGAGAAAGACTATTAGAGACGATGGCACGGTAGCGATGACAATAACTGTATAGACCCGACTTAATAAACAGCCCGCTAAATACACTCCATTGGGGATTCATATTTACTACCTATCTTTCCCCATGAGCTACAGCTCTGTGAATATATACACTTATCTCTCTTGGCAAACTAGATTTTATCAATCTGGACAAACATTAGGTTCCATTGCTCAGTTAGATCTCGTTTTGCATATCCCTCCCTCATCAGCTCTTGCTACGATCAGTTCTATATGGTAAAATGAGCCTGATATGCATCTATTAACCTAGCAATACACATGAGAGCCATATCTCTGGTTATGTATGACCAGCCCCTCCTCCGGGTAGAGTTTTAAATATGCACCTTTTTCATTTATTTTCCACCAATCTATTATTTTAATAATTCGCCTCTTCCTACTGGTCATTGAATTGACGTTTTAATACTTATCAATAAAAGTTTTAAAAAATAAAATATTTTATTTTATTTTTCTTATGACCACTTTAAACTAGAGTGCTCTAAGTGCAGTACTTTCTTCTTTTTGTTTTCATATATGAAAAACTGTAAACATGTACACATCCTGAGCACAATGATGTGATGGACTTCTGATGTTTGAAACAGTTCAATTAGTGTTTCTCCAGAAAAAGGGGTTCAAAGACACTCATCCTTGCTCTTCCTGGGCTGTTTAGCTCCCAAGGTTTATTTTGTTGACTAACAACCATTTTAGAATTTTAACCACCGCACTTTTAAATCAGGTGAGCTAGAGACCCAAGATTGATGTGCAGTGCAGGGTCAGTTTCATTTTATGTGGGATCAAGTCAGGGAAAGAGTGAAAACTAGATACTACGGAGTTAGCATAAACTTTCTTGCCGTTACACATACAAGAGCTAGGCAATCACGTCTAATATTCATATAATAAGATTCATTTTTGGCAAATAGCTTTCAATGTCGGTTTGAGTTGTTTGTGGTTTTTGAGACTAAAGTGGGTAAAATTTGGGTCACTGGTCTAGGTCTGGCACAGTTTTGATGTAAAAGACGTGTAAAACGTCACACTCATATGTATTCGTAAACATATGGATCTAGAACACAAATTGCAAAGAGGCTGAATCTATCCGGTGAGAGGGACTTGGGAAATTCTCTTGCCAAATAACTCTGGTTAGTTTATTTAACTGTGGTATAAGAAGTTGGAAAAGAGCTAACATAACTCAACTTTTATCCACTCACCTTCAAATTGTACTATCTGAGACAACTAAATAGCATAAAAAACCCTGTGTAAAACATCACTAACATTACACATTTCAGAACTTCAGCTGTGTGTAAAAACTACTTGTAAGTAGTTTTTAAAGCACACATTAGTTTACGTACCTTTTTACCCATTAGCACAGCTCATATATGTGTACGGCACCTGATTGTTATATATCCTATTTTCAAAGCTTTTCATGCATTTATTAATGTAAAAAGCACAAGGGTGCAAGGTTAAGACAATTAAATAACATATTTAAATGGTCACTAGGGCATAGAACCGGTTGGTAATTTATTTGAATCCCACCACTGACTGTGTATGTATGTATAATATATATATGTATGTATATATATATATATATATATATGTATGTATGTATATATATATATATATATATATATATATATATATATATATAAAATCATGCATTTGCAAATATGTGTAATAGAATTCCTTCAGTAAAGTGCTAGCCACACCCCCACATTAGGTTGGCCACACCCACTTGGCAAATGTCACTCCCACTTAGATGGGGGGCGCCGGTGCCCTGTCTCGCCCAGGGCACTAAAATGTCTAGTTACGGCACTGGGTGGAACGTGTCAAAGTAACATCCACATGAATGCCAGGACCAAGGTTTCTTAACAGAACATTGCCCAGAGTTTCACACTGCCTCCGCCGGCTGCCTTCTTTCCCATAGTGCATCCTGGTGCCATCTCTTCCCCAGGTAAATGACGCACACGCACCCGGCCGTCCACATGACATAAAAGAAAACGTAATTCATCAGACCAGGCCGCCTTCTTCTACTGCTCCATGGTCCAGTTCTGGCACTCACATGCCCATTGTAGGCGCTTTTTCGGCGGTGGACAGGGGCTAGCATGAGCACTCTGACCGGTCTGTGGCTACGCAGCAAGCTGGGATGCACTGTGTGTTCTGACACCTTTCTATCATAGCCAGCATTTACTTTTTTCATCAATTTGTGCTACAGTAGCTCTTCTGTGGGTTGGACCAAATGTACAAGCGTTCGCTTCCAATGCACATCTTTGAGCCTTGGGCGTCCATGACCTTGTCGCCGGTTCACCGGTTGTCCTTCCTCGGACCGCTATTTGTAGGTACTAACCACTGCATACTGGGAACACCCCACAAGACCTGATGTTTTGGAGATGCTCTCCAGTCTAGCCATCACAATTTGGCCCTTGTCAAAGTTGCTCAGATCCTTACATTTGCCAATTTTTCTGCTTCCAACACATCAACTTCAAGAACTGACTGTTCACTTGCTGTGTAATATATCCCACCCCTTGACAGGTGCCATTGTAACAAGCTTATCAAAGTCATTCACTTCACTTGTCAGTGGTTGTAATGTTGTGGCTGACGGTGTATATTGCTCTGGCTTTTGGTGACTAATTGGACATAATATCGAACGTTCCACTTACAAAGTAGTAGGATTCTGACAAGTAAACTATCACTTGTTGGCCTTAATTTAACCACAAGGGCACTAAACACAGGGATGCTGATTCATTAAGTAAAGGCAAAAAAATTAGTAAGTTTTCTCCTGGATAAAACCATGTTATAATGCAAGGGGTGCATATTAGTTTATTTTGTATATAGCTGCTTTTTCCTGTAGCGCACAAATACTTCATAGCTTTTTTTGTACACTGAAAATTAAAATTGATCTAGGACATGCCCTACCCCAACTATAAATCTGTCCCCACATTTTACATTTCCCTCCCCCTCTAATGCAACATGGTTTTTCCAAGATTCAAAGTTACTCATTTTTTTTGGTTTACTTTCCTTAATGAATCAGGCCCAGGGATTACTGGTGGGTGGACAAATTACACCAGATCCCGCCGGATCACGTATTTCTCGCTCTGGTTCCCGTAGAAGACCGTACATGATCACCGATAACGGTTGTCTCCCGATAATGGGTATTTATGAAGTTTAGCATCACAAGTTGTCCCAAACGCCGCCGGGGACACCGACCTTTAACATAAATCATTCTATCCCGCTGGTTTAGACTAATTTTATAATTCCAAACATGATTCCTGATCCAATCAATGTCGATCAGATTATTATCATGCACTTTTACTGTCTCCAGATTTATTAACCTTCTACAGAGGTATATATTTCTTAGTTGCTTCTTGCTTATCTTTATATATTTGTCCTGGCAGCTTTTTAGGACACTTCATGCTCGTTCAAACGTTTTATTTCCCCTTTATAGATTTAGAGAAGGTTCATTCAGCTCTAAAGATGGCGGAGGATTATATGGAGAAAACTTTGAGTTTTAAGGGACAGGTACGATTTCGAAGTTGTGGATACTTTTTCTAATGTTGGTTTTATCCTGGAATATTCTAAGAATTTGGGGCTAGATTTACTAAACTGCAAGTTTCAAAAAGTGGAGATGTTGCCTATAGCAACCAATCAGATTCTAGCTGCCTTTTTGTAGAATGCACTAAATAAATGAAAGCTAGAATCTGATTGGTTGCTATAGGCAACATCTCCACTTTTTGAAACTTGCAGTTTAGTAAATATACCCCTGGGTGTTGTAAAACTGTCTAAAGTATAATATTCAGTGTAACGGTTTTACAACTTTTTATAAGGCAAACAGCAGACGCCTAACTCATAATTGAAGACCCCAAGAAATGTAGAAGGTTTAAGTAAATTTAAATCTCATGTTCTATTGCAGGCCTGTCCAACCTGCGGCCCTCCAGGTGTTGTGAAACTACAAGCCCCAGCATGCTTTGCCAGTAGACAACCTGTTGATAGCTGGAAGGGCATGCTGGGACTTGTAGTTTAACAACATCTGGAGGGCCGCAGGTTGGGCAGGCCTGTTCTATTGGGTGGGGGGGGGGGGGGGCTTGGTCACAAAAGTCACTAAGTTGCTGTGTGAATTGTGTCATGAAGAACCATTGACCTCACTGAGGCACCGTGCCTCTTTTTGATGTTGCCGCTTTTTAGTGCGCTAATATGTGACGTTGCCATGGAGATTGCCACAAAATGGCTGCCTCCACTGTATGTGTGTGACTGGTTCACTATTTATATAAACAATGTTACCTCAGTTAAGGTCAGAATTCTAGCTCAATGAATGTTTCTGGCCACTTTTGATAATCGGGCCTTTTGCTTCTTGAACATAGATCCCATCCATTTATTAGTGTTTGGTGTTAGTATCATTATTTTACCTCACAAATAATTACCCCAGTGTTAGAAGGAGGAAACGGCGGGGGGGGGGGGGGTCTGTTGTTAAGTTACTGGTTGGAGGGGCAGTATGGGACAAGTTGTTGAGCGCTCTGTAGTATCCGGGCCTGTGACAAGGAGCTGACACTCAAGCTATAATCGATGCATGTAGAGGTTATTAATACATCACGTCTATCACCAACAGGGCTACATAATTCAGAAAAGAGAGAAGAAGCCGAGCCTGGAGCCAGATAAACCGTCCGAAGACATCCTCACGTGAGCAAACAATGGCTTCCACCGTACTTTATATGGAACTAAGCATTACAGAAACTAAAACACTTATAATATAAATAAATATGTATAATACATATAAACTGATTTATGCCAATATCAACCTTCTCTGACTGGAAAGTGCCAGTAAGATTTCTCTCACATTGCACAGTATTGTTTATGTAAAGCTAAGAATGTTCTCCGATAGTGACAACATTTTTCCTGGCTGCCTATTTTAATTGAAATGTGTGTCAGGAGTAAGTTTGTCTGCATCATATTCATGTACTGCAGGGACATGCTGTTCAATTAAGCCAAGTCAGTGACTTCAGATGATAAACGTTCTCAGAAATGAGATTACCTTGTAGTGGAATATATTAAATTGTTTTTAGGTGGTAGGTTCGCTTTGCAAAATGATATTGGCCTTTGTGTCTGGCAGTGCTGCAAATTACCCAGAAGGTTCATTAATTTGCCTAACTACATCCCTGGCTTGAAAGGTGGTTAAAGTACACCTGTTACGTACATACAATGGGGCAGCCATTTTGAAGCCTAAACCATTGTTCGTGAAAATGCAGCCTGTCTGTTCTCTAGTAACCAGTGATGTCACTAGCCAATGAAAAGGCTGCATGCTCATGGATATTCGATCCTATATGAGGAAAGAGGGCCCCAACACATTCGTTTTTGCAAATACTTTTACTTTTACTTTTTTTTTCTGACTGATAAATTATGCTTGTCGGATTTTCTTTTGTGATGTTAATATTCAATATGGAACATTCTGCATTTTGTAGGTATGAGGAGTTCCACCCATTCCTCTTCGCACAACACGTCAACAGCCAATATGTGACGTTTGATTCTTTTGATAAGGTGCGCTTAATAATGTGTATATTGCATATTTGTCTTTCTCGATCCATTCATTGTAATAAGTTCATTTTCTGTAATATATGAAATTTTGAAAATAGTTATGTGACGTTAATGGAAACATTTGCTGAACTGTTACTAATATGGGATGGCCCCCCCAAGTAAAATATTAAATAGCAGTCACCCCTCTCCCCAACTAGCAGAATGGATGGTGTCTGATATCCAGACATTCGTGAAATACCCCCGTTAAGTCACCTAGTGCCCCTCTTGTGACTAGTGTGAACATCATGTGACTTGATGGCTGACCAATCAGTGATGTTTAATAATAAATATTATGTTTGGATGGACATTTCCCTTTAAATGCCACCTATAGGTGCTGGGTACTTTAAGAACTGAACCCTTCCTAACTTTGAATAGGATTCTGGATTATTGATTAGGACACTATCTTTGACAAGAGTCGTTGACTAGATTACCTTAGCCACCGTCTCTGCTATGAAGCGATATATTGTGTCCTTAAGTGATTCAGAACCATGACTCATTTTTGCACCATTGTGATTTAAATACAAGCACATCCTCCTCATCATCATCATATATTTATATAGCGCCAACATATTCCGTAGCGCTTTACATCAGTCAATGAATAACATTGTACCACTTAATAATAATAACAGGGCTGCTCTCTTTCTTCTTTTCAAGGCTGTAGATGAATTTTACTCCAAGCTTGAAGGCCAGAAGATTGATATAAAGGCTCTTCATCAGGTGGGTGTATTGTTTCCAGGGAAACCTACGGTTATGTGTATGCTCCTATAAAATGACATAGTGTATTTCTCTTTCCTGCCATTGGGGGGCACTGCGATCATGGGGTGTAGTAGGCGGACTTGGAGCTAGCGCACTTTAATTCCTAAACTGTTGAATGGATAGCTCCTCCCTTACTATGCTCCTCCCATCTGGAGCCATTCTCAGGTTTTTTTATAACTGCCCTTTGGAGTATGGCTAAAAAATGGAAGTGGCATAGTAGGTTAGGAGCATGGGAGGGGCAGAGTAGGACAGGGGAGGGACCAAGTATGGCAGGGACATGGGAGGGGCATAGTAGGGGAGGGGGCATGGGAGGAGCATAGTAGGGGAGGGGCATGGGAGGTGCACAGTAGGACAGCGGAGGGACCGAGTATGGGAGGGACATGGGAGGGCATAGTAGGGGAGGGGCATAGTAGGCTAGGAGTAGGGGAGGGGCATAGTAGGCTAGGAGTAGGGGTGGGGAAATGGGAGGGGCATAGTAGGTAAGGAGCATATTAGGGGAGGGGCATAGTAGGTTAGGAGTAGGGGAGGGGCTGAGTAGGGGTGGGGAAATGGGAGGGGCATAGTAGGAAAAGGACATGGGAGGAGCTATCCACTTAACACTTTAGGAGTTATTGCCCTAGCTCCAAGTCCACCTACCATACCCCATGGTCGCAGTGTTACAAATGGCAGGAAAGAGAAATTGATTTTACAGTGAGTAAAAGAAATCCTCTTTTCTTTGTCGCTATGTACATAAATTACAAGTTCTGGACAAAACAAGACCTAATCCCTGGGAAAGCGCTTCCTTGATTATTGGATGCAGCTGTGTTTTCATCTTAAAGTTCAGCTCTCTTCTAAACACAGTGGAGGCAGCCATTTTGGGGGCCGAACCCGATCTTTAAATGCGGACTAACAACTGGTAGGCTTCAGTTTCACGAGGGGTTCAGCGCACAGAGCGGCTGCCTCCACTGTTTGCAGACGGTCGGTTCCTGCAAAGTTGTCCATTATAATTTCTGTTTCTTAAGAAATACAGATTTATTATTTGCTTCAGGTGAAAAAAAATAATCTGACTTTTTTATTCTCACTGCCGCCATCAGGAGAAACAAGCTTTGAAGAAGTTGGACAACGTGCGCAAAGATCACGTGCAGAGGTTGGAAACGCTGCACCACTCTCAGGTGTGTCCACTAGGTGGCGCTGTTGTACATTGTGCTGTATAGGTCTCGCACATTGATGTCCTGACTTCGTCTAGGAAAATGTTCATGTTCCTAAATTCATGGAAGATGGCAGTCTGGGGGGGCCACAAGAACCAGACAGTGGTTATGTGGGTGAGCAGAAGGGGCTGTGTCTAGTAAACGTTATTACTGCGGTGGGCGCTTCAACTCTCACAAAATTCACTTTGAAAATTAGGGGTTTCAGATAAAAGAAAACCACAAAGTTTTAATAAACTGGAGTCGCCCTTTAAGTGTGTACATTTAAACTCTTGTTCTTGTACATGCGAACACCTCTATTCTATACTTTGAAGGTGTCACAGCTCTTGTTTCTCCAAGAACCAGGACTCCAGTGTACGTGAAAGATCTGTTCACCATCTGAGCCAATCAAAAGCAGAGAGAGGGGTTCTGTGACACCTATAAATATTAGCAATGAATTACATGTTGTACTGATCTTTTATTTTACATTTTAATCTTTTCACACTATGAAGAGGGACACATGACAATACAAAGTGCTGAAATAGTTTATTATTTAGTAACTGGGTAACTCATTCTATAGGAAATTGACAAAGCCAAAGGAGAGCTTATAGAAATGAACCTGGACATTGTGGACCGAGCCTTGCAGGTCGTGCGCAGTGCCCTGGCCAATCAGATCGACTGGACCGAGATTGGGGTGATTGTGAAGGAGGCGCAGGTTCAGGGGGACCCTGTTGCTCTCACGATCAAAGAGCTGAAGCTACAGACAAATAACATCACCATGTTACTGAAGTAAGTGGGAAGAGTTTGCATTAAATGTATCTGATGTTGGAATAAGAGTAGATCTACTAATATGTTCTTATCTGTGCAGAAGCCACTGACTGGATTGTTGGAACATCGTCTCTTTGTGCATAAATCCCTCTCTGACAGGTTGTCCTTTGTTAAGTACAGGGTATAAAAGACCAAACACCATTCCCTATCCTGGCAGTGTAAAGCTCCATGACTTGGGTAGTTTAGTATGCTAATTAACCTGGCTAGCATGCTAAACAGCATGACCAGCATGGTAATTGCAGCTACTGACATCCCCCCTTTCCACTTATGCTCTCTAAACCAGCGCTAAATGCTGGTATTTAAGTGATTAAGTACTGCTTGCTGGGCATTTAGCTTGCTCTTGACTCTGCCAGTCCAGGGGCATACTTGGCAGAGGCAGGGGAAATTTGTTATTTTACTACAGACATTAAGTAGCCTATGTTCAACACAAGAGGACACGTGACAGAGGTATCAGGTCCTCACTGTATTGACCTGTTTGCCTGCTGACTCCCGATGTGTGGGCCCAGCTGACTTTACTCTCATCCTAGAAACCCCTATGCAGTTTCGGAAGAAGAGGGGGAAGAAGACGATGAGGAGAAACGGGAAATGGATGAACCAAAAGGGAAGAAGAAAAAGGGCAAAAACAAGCAGCAGCCAAAAAAAGCCCAAAAGAACAAACCCATGCTGGTGGACGTAGACCTGAGCTTGTCCGCATATGCCAACGCCAAGAGGTGAGTCTTATTTTTTCTTTCTGTTTTTTCTTAGTCTGTTTTTTGGGCCGTAGGCTTGTTCTTCTCATGGTAGCAGAGTGTTTCCACTGAACAAGTATCCGGTCGACCCTGGGTACATCCCAGAATATGTTCTTAACACTCCTGTATACCATTATTTACAAATGTCCCCATCACGAGGTCTTGTGACTTTATATAGAGACTCTTATTGCCCACACAATGCTCGGTAAGTGATTGTGCATCTCCCTTGTACCTGTAGGTACTACGATCACAAGCGGCACGCGGCCAAGAAGAGTCAGAAGACCGTGGAGGCCGCAGAGAAGGTAACGTCATTGGCCATTTCCTGCTGATGTTGCTTTTCTGTAGACGTTATTACAAGGGGCGTTTTCTACCATGAAGCACGAGAAATACTCTGTCTCAAGTGGTGTAGAGGAGGGGGGGCAAATTTATTCCAAGAAAAACAAACTTTCTTTAATCACTTATCTTTACTATGTGATGTAGCGTTTGACTGCATCCATCACAATACTGTGTCCTCCCATTGTCCCCAGCGTACCTCTCCGTAGACTGACGCAGGAGGAGGAGCTAGATGAAGAGTCAGTGAATGAAACGATCACTGACTGCTTCCTCCTGCATCAGTGTATTGTGCAGAGCTCTGGTGATAGTGGGAGAGAGAGGAAACTATGCTGTGAGTGGTCTGAGTCCATTGCGACTTCTGTATAATTTCCCTTATTTATAAGAGGGTGGACTGTTGTTTTTATTTTTTAAGAATTTGTCCACAGCCTTTAATAAATGGTTAAGGGTTTTCTTTCTAAATTGTACTTGCTGGTTACATGTGATGCCAGCAGCCGTACTGTGAGCTAACCTGACAGTCCTGATAATTTAACAGTCCGCATCGTCGTGACAATAAACGGAATGTTGGCGATGGGTTCACTTGGAAACTGAATGGAAAAATGAATGAACCAAAAACCTCAATATATGTATTACGTTGTGGGTCTATCTAGGTGTCTCACTGCATGTTATAGTGTGTGATGTGTGTATGTGCCCTTAGTGACTGAAACATCTATTTAACAGATTATGTATGGTATAAATGTGCTGTAACCTCTGCACTGATCAGACAGTAGCTGCAATCGGATTGGTTGCTGTGAGTTATACTGGCCACACACAATCCAATCCAATCATATCTGTAAGCCATGTTGCTATATGTGGAGGGCTAACTTTTTTGGATTCAACTGGATTGCACTGATAGTCCAATCAGATTGCAATGGAAAATGGCCACGCACCTTTGCTTTGTCTAGCATATTGTATTCTGTCATTAAATTGGCAATTACAATGCATTTGATAGAATTACTTTGTTCTAAATTGTTCAGAATGCAGTGGCGGATCCAGAGGGGGAAGGGGGGGGGCTTGCTGCCGGCGGCTGCACACTGTGCAGGTCCGTTCGGCAGTGATAATGTGCTGCCCGGCTGCTCTGTTTGTGTTTTAAACACAATCAGAGCAGCGGGACAGCACATTATCACTGCCGAACGGACCTGCACATACTGTGCAGCCGCCGGCAGCCTTAGAAGTTAGAAAGGGGGCGGGGCCTAAATTGCCCCCCCCCCCCCTATATAGCGCGGGGTAGAAAAATTTTCTAGATCCGCCCCTGTCAGAATGCGATCACAACCGACTACACACATCGCCGAACTATTTACAGGTTGGACGATTATCTCACATCTTCCCATGTGGGTAAAGAAACAATTTGATTTCCCTTCGTGCCAGATCATATCCACCCTGATCTGATTCAGATTGTTTAGGATCAGGCAACAGTGGTTGTAGTTGAATAGACCAAATATATCAATTAAAAACCTACTGTGAGTGGGCAACTGCAGACTCATCATCACAATCAGTTATTTATTTCTCCCATGTCAAAATATATCTTGTGCTTTATTGGTATAACAGGCGTTCAAATCAGCAGAGAAGAAAACCAAACAGACGCTGAAGGAGGTGCAGACGGTCAGCACAATCCAGAAGGCCAGGAAAGTGTACTGGTAAGATGACAACTTACCTGCAATACCAGGAGATAGAGATATATATATATATTATTGCATAACCCTGTGCTGGTTCTCACCAGGTTCGAGAAGTTCTTGTGGTTTATAAGCTCCGAAAATTACCTGGTGATAGCTGGGAGAGACCAGCAGCAGAATGAGATGATTGTGAAGAGATACCTGCGCTCCGGTGAGTCACTTCCTTTACACACTCGTGAACAATAACATTAATCATGACGGGTAAAGGCGCGGACAGAGGATCAAGCGGACGCCCAGCAGAGCTGATCCGCCGATGCACCGTTACACGCAGCCCAAGAGGCCCCCACAGAGCGGGTGGAATGTGCACAACCAGACACAGGCCGATCAGAACTAAAATTAGCCCATCTGATGGTGGATGTTCTCACACTGTACTGTATGTATTGTGCTGTTCTGTCATGTGTGTATAGGTATCATACAATGTACTGACTGATGCTTCCTGTGTATATAGGTGATATATATGTACACGCTGACCTGCACGGAGCGACCAGCTGTGTCATTAAGAACCCCAAAGGTAACGCACGATAGGATGGAGTATTCCCTGTATTATATATCTGAATGGAAGACATTTCTCTGCACTAACCTGTATTATTGTTTGTTACCTTATTCATTATCACTTATTTCTTTACTAGATATTCTCAGTGACACATTGTTCTCCCTCATTCTATATCATTCTGGTAGAGTTAGGCACCCCCTCCCTTCCCCCTGTCCCCCCATCCTCCACATACACCCACACACCTATATTATATCCTGTGTAATATATTTCTTTGGCTTATTTATGATACAGGTGACCCGGTACCACCCCGTACCCTGACTGAAGCGGGCACGATGGCCGTCTGCTACAGTGCTGCCTGGGACGCGCGTGTCATTACTAGCGCCTGGTGGGTCCATCATAATCAGGTAATGTTCACACGTTACTACAAAGGTTGGAGGGACGTCCTGTCCCCCGACGAGGATATCCAATACTGAAATCATATTATCATACTTTTCTTCTTTCAGGTGTCAAAGACGGCTCCAACGGGAGAGTACCTGACAACCGGGAGCTTCATGATCAGAGGTCAGTGTTACTATCGGCTTCATACGAGTAGTCAGACTCTCCGTTCACTAGGAACCAGTGACATCACCAGAGCTCCTCAGTGATGTCACTTGGGGATAATATTCCTGAGGTCTGACCCCTATTCCTGAGATACTGGTGACATCACCAATAGAGAGTTCCTCAGAGATGTCACTGGGGATAATAATACTGAGGTCTGGCTTGTATTCCTGAGGTACTGGTGAACCGATATTCTCCATTCTCAAGAATACAAGCTCAGCCCACAAAATGGCTGCCTCTATTGTATGTAAGTGACATACACTCTTTAAAATGTAACTGTTGACTATTACAGGAAACCATTTAGTGGGCTGGGTGCCTCATGTCTCAGTGAAGTCTCCAGTTCCTAGTGAATTTATAGGCTGTATTCACAGACATTGTGGTTTAGTCTACAACAAAATGGCTGCTTCCACTGTTTAGGTTACTGGGGCACTTTGGGTTTACTTTAATTCACATTTGGAGATTTTTACAACTGGAACTTTTTTGTTTTTTTGTTAGGAAAAAAGAATTTTCTTCCTCCCTCTTACCTCATGATGGGCTTTGGGTTTCTGTTTAAGGTTTGTATAGCAAGAGACTGTAATGTTTATAGTTTGGTGTCTGTCACTGACTTCATCTGTACTAACTGCTTTGTTCACTTCTTAACTGACCACTAGAGGGCAGCACTCTGTGTATTTCCCATGGGTTCTAGAGCTGGTTCACATTAAGTCTGCTGGTCTTAGACTTCGCTGTGAGATGGTAACGAGGACATGACCCTTTCTTTCAGGTGGATGAGCCTTGTATTTGGAGACACAAAGGGGAGCGCAAAGTGAAAATACAGGACGAGGATCTGGAAAGTGTGACAAGCAGTAACACCGCTGTGGCGGAAGAAGAAAATGAGCCTTTGGGTGAGAAAAGCTCTGTATAGATTTATTAAAATATGTCGGTCCATCCGCCACAGAGCTAGTCGCACGTCCAGTTAGACCACGTTCAAAGTTTCAATTCCAGAACCAATGCTGAACAATTATTCCCCCCCCCCCTTTCTCCCCATAAATCTTTCTGTATGACCCAGTGATTGCGTGTTACACCCCACACATGGGGTGAGCTCAGGGCCGGATTAAGGGAATGGAGGCCCCTGGGCTAAGGGGGCCTCCATTCCCCCGTGAGAGCCCCCCTGTGATCCAAGCTGCCCATGCACCCCCCCGGCTCTTACCTCCTTCTCCGGCGCACTGTATGCTCTTTACTGAGGAGATCTCGTGAGAGTGAGACTCACGAGATCTCAGTAAGGAGACTACAGCGCGCCGGAGAAGGACTGCAGTGAAAGTGCTCAGCAGCACTGATCGCGCCGGGGGCCCCCCGCCCCGACCGATCAATACTGCTGCTGAGCACTTTCAAGGGCCCCCTGGATGCCCGAGGCCCCTGGGCTGTAGCCCAGTTAGCCCTATGGTTAATCCGGCCCTGGGTGAGCTCATCATCATATTGATATTTATCCAGAATTTTTAGGTCCACCAATAACTTGATCCATGCAGGGACATTAAGATGGCAGATCCTCACTCTAGACCTCCTCTTATCTCTTGTGTGGGTGTCCTATGTCTATCATTGTATCTGTTTACAGAAGCCCCAGAAGACGACAGTGATGGCAGCAGTGAGGAAGAGGAGAATCCTCACAACCTTGGTGTCATAGAGGAACATTTGGGGGAAGAAACAGATGAGTCGTGTAATCATCCACCAGTGACGGGTGACGCGGTCTCCGATGAAGACAGTGACGGCGGCAGCAGCTCTCATTCTGCAGAAAACACCACTGCAGTGAAAGAGGAGGATGGAAGCGAGGACGTGACCTACCCGGATACTTTCATAGACTTGTCCCATCTGCAGAAAACCAGGTAGGAAGGCTCCCTCTAGTGTTTGATAGAGGAATTGAAGTGATCAAGTTTGTAGGTGCAAACCAACCACCACAACTCTATCAACTAATCACCCTGTATTAGACTAATGTGTAATACATGTGTGTAAATGATTTCATTTTATTATTTGCTTGCAATACAAGGAATGTCCAGACCTCTCTTGTATTGCAGTCAGCTGGGCTTGGGTACATATACTGTGCATTAGGTCAGATGACTATAGTTAGATGGCTAGGAAAACATTTAAGCTGTGTTGGGGTGAGATGTGTAGTGAATGTGTCTCCTGATTGGATGCAGAAAGCAGCTGTCCAATCCGGTACTACCTTTGCTTCTAACTTCCCTCCTGCACAGTTTAAATGTTCCCCCTTTTAGTCCGGTCCTCCAGAAGTGATATTAAGGGGACAGTAGGGGATGGAGGGGAAGGATCGCAGCCAAATGCAGTATGCCAGGGAGATGTCCAGAGGAGGACAGCATGCGTGGACGCTGACATATTCCTAACACAGCTCCAAAGATTTAATTCTCCTATGGTCAGATCATTATAAAGGAATCACTGCCGAACTTGGTATAACAGAGTGTACAAAACATGCATTGCTTAGTGAGTGGTGTCCATTTAATTGCCCTTTGCATGTTAGATACAGGTAAGTATGTAATTAATTTACCTGTAGTGCTAGATTATCAGATTTTACTAATGATATTAATAGGACTGATAGAACCGTTGTATTTCCCTTACAGGACACTGAAACAATCCGTTGTAGCACAACCTGCAGAGGCAGCCGTGGTGGTAAGTTGGGGCTCTTATTTACTAGCCAAATCCATCTATTCCATGATTATACTGAACAGCTCTGACTGTATTTTCTGTCTCCATTAGAATGACAAGTCACGGAAACATTTATCTGCCAAAGAGAGACGGTAAGAAATGTCTGCGTTCTGTGCGGACAGAATGGACATGTTTATCAGTGGTTGGGACACAGTTATGTAGACGTAGTGTAATAGTGATTTCTGAGATCCATGTGTCCTATACCTAATACTCCGGGATCTCGTATATGCATGATCCCTTCCTGTATGGTATCAGACAGCATATTGATGGTTCTGCTCTGAGCGTTCCCATTAAATGGTTAAACTCTGTAGGATGGCTGGACCTTGCTGGCCCTTTTTATTATCCAAAGGGCACCACCCCTCCTGTAGGCACAGATCTCTTGTTTTTATTTATTTATTTATTTAAATAATTTACAGTTTTAAGAGACAGCTGTGATGCTGAAAAACACAGAAGTTCTGAGATAAAGACCAAATATTGGGCTATTTGTGGTCTTCACCTTTAGCAGCCCTGTTACTCCGAGAGTGCTCACTGGTACTTCGTAGGCCCCAGGACTTTAGGACACAGTTCTGTGTGTTTATCCACCGACTCTGCAGGAGCAAGAAGGAAACGGAGATGAGGAACCGTAACAAATTAGAGAACTGGATCCAGGAAAATAAAAAAAAGTAATAAAACTTCCTTTAAGGTCTGTGCAGGTGGAGAAGGTCCACAGAAACCCAGACAGGACTGAGGCAGGTTCAGGGAACGGATAATATTTACCTTCGGTATGGACTGCCCAGCTTCAGAGCAGAACATAAGGAGTATCTAAGAACTGTTTGTGGGATATTCTGTAAAAGAGGAGGAATGGAATTTGTGCCTTAACGTGTCTTTAGGATCATCCTTTCTTTTTACTTCATATAATAACCCCTCCGTCTTGGATCATTGGCTACAGTTATAGGTCTGGGCTAATGCCGCAGGCCCAGGACAACTTGTGTCTTTTAATGAGCAAGATTTTTTTTTTTTTTTTTTTTCAGTGAAATGAAGAAGAAAAAGAAGCCGGATGATGCTGAAGAAGCCCAGCAGTTGGGTGAGACGGATAAAGTTGAGGTGTCAGTACCCCAGAGTGCACCACAAGAGGGAGCTGTTCCGCAGCCCTTGAAAAGAGGACAAAAGGTACCGATTTGCTACTCGCATGATGCACAAAACACAGTACAAGTAAAGCCACACTCGGACTTTATACATGTTCTTCTGCTGCTATTAACCAGAGCCAGAAGCTGGCAGCAGCTGTCTGTGACTTAGTGAAGGGTTCGGTGCATCCAGGGAGGGACAGAGGGTATTTCAGTAACTAAAATGAAGTTCAGGTTCAGCCACGGCACAGATGGGTGCGTCCCATGTCCAATCTACATTTCTTTATTAAATAAAGCCTTTCCCACTGCCAAATATGTAGCAACACCCAAAAACACTGGTCGGTGGTAGGCTTTTGGTATGACCAAATGTAGCACATTGTGATACACAGGACACAAGTCAGAGCATCAATATAATATATAGTGGAGGTAATTTATGAAGTGTGAAACGCGCAGTACACAACAGGTTTCCATTACTGGGGCCTTTTCCTGGCCAGGCTCCATAATCATCTGTGGGCGTCAGAGGGTCCAGGCATTGGCTAGAAGTGATGGGTAGCGTCTCACGGGACGGCCAGGGAACTTTGCAGTCACAGCTGTCATTTCGAGACCCGCGCTGGATCTCCTTTTGTGCTCAGAGATGATTACAGAGGATAGTCAGCAGAGGACCCCAGCAACAAGCTATCGCTCTGTCCTAAGAGAGGGACTCCTGTAGAAAAACTAAATAAGGGTTACGTCTGGTGAAGGGGGGGGTTTGATAAATATTTCAGGAAGGCGGAAAACCTCTCCGGTAGACTATACTTTCCTAATACACTCAGAACTTCATAGTTCTTGTTGGTGGTTAAATGTCCCAACTTGTGTCTGAGAATTCTTTCCATATCACTCTATTTCCGGTACCGCCAGAGTAAAATGAAGAAGATGAAGGAGAAGTACAAAGACCAGGATGACGAAGATCGAGAACTTATAATGCAGCTACTCGGGGTAAGACGACTACACTTGTGTCCCATAACCAGCTCCGTGTATGTCTCACCCTCTGGAGATGCAGCGGGTAATCTCGCTGCTTTGTAGTCCGCAGGGTCCAGCAAGGAAGAGAAAGTAAAGAAGGGAAAGAAAGGAAAAATAAAGGAGGAAACAGCAAAGAAACAGCCGCAGAAGGGAAAAGGTGGAAGTGGGCCTATGAAGAAAGAAGGGGCTGGTGGATTTACAGAGATCTTTATAACACAGGACTTACAAGACATGACGTTAGAGGAGCAGGATGAGAAGGTAAGGGGCTATCAGGCTAGCTGATGCCGTGCAATGATGTGTTGTATTATTGGGACTGCTCAGCCAATGGCACTAAACTGTGTAATAGGGCCTCTAAACATCCAGCTACGCACTATGCAGTGTGGTAAATCCATTTTGACAGGTATTTTAAAGTTGAGCATTATTTCATTATGGATTATATGAGGTCAGTGGACTTGGTCACACTTCTTTTGATATTTTAGCTCATATGAGTAAGAAGTTAGCAGCCGCAACTCATATAGTGTATCCTTCACTTACACACACATCACTGATGTCACTGGCTCCAAGTGAAGGGATAGGCTGCATTCTCAGTGATGTCACTGGCTCCTAGTGAATGGATAGGCTGCATTCTCAGTGATGTCACTGGCTCCAAGTGAATGGATAGGCTGCATTCTCAGTGATGTCACTGGCTCCTAGTGAATGGATAGGCTGCCATCTTAGTGATGTCACTGGCTCCTAGTGAATGGATAGGCTGCATTCTCAGTGATGTCACTGGCTCCAAGTGAATGGATAGGCTGCATTCTCAGTGATGTCACTGGCTCCTAGTGAATGGATAGGCTGCCATCTTAGTGATGTCACTGGCTCCTAGTGAATGGATAGGCTGCATTCTCAGTGAGGTCACTGGTTCCTAGTGAATGGATAGGCTGCCTTCTCAGTGATGTCACTGGTTCCTAGTGAATGGATAGGCTGCATTCTCAGTGATGTCACGGCTCCTAGTGAATGGATAGGCTGCATTCACAGCGATGTCACTTGCTCCTAATGAAGGTATAGGCTGCATTCTCAGTGATGTCACTGGCTCCAAGTGAATGGATAGGCTGCATTCTCAGTGATGTCACTGGCTCGTAGTGAATGGATAGGCTGCCTTCTCAGTGATGCCATTGGCTCCTAGTGAATGGATAGGCTGCATTCTCAGTGATGTCACTGATTCCTAATGAAGGTATAGGCTGCATTCACAGCGATGTCACTTGCTCCTAGTACATAGATCGGCTGCTCTGTCACAAATATTAATTAGCTCCAAAACAAATGCTGCCTCTACTGTGTTGATAAAGGGTGTATGTATGTGGCCATATGAAGGAAAGGGTCTTTCCCCTTTTAGTGTTTTATGCTCTCTCCTGCTCAGCTTGTAGGCTGGAATCTCCTTCACCTGTCACATTAATCTCCACTACAATAATGTTATGATGTCCATTCTGCATCACTGTATGGTCTCATGATATTTTTACATTCCATACACAGGATGACGCTGATCAGGATGCTGCAGGATCAGAGGTATCTATCTCCTCTTCTAGAACATGTGCTGCAGAATGTTGGACTGTAATCTCTGCAGTAAAGAGGGACATCAAAGGAGTGGTCCTGGGTGAGGCAGATTATGAAAGAGAGAGACCCCCTGCCGTATTTAGAGCGATGGGCAGTATTTTTTAGTGCCCACCAGAGCTGGGTACTTTTTTCTGTGCCTGGAACGGACTGTGATTGGCACTTCGACTAGCTGATAGCCGTTCCCAGAGTGAGATCACATCCGGAGGGGACCGGTGTCTCCCGCCCATTGGGCCAGAACAGGGCGGCATTAAAGTAAATAGGACTTTAAGTCACGGTCTCCCCCTGGTGTTGAACCAGCATAGTAGTAAGTTAAATTCAGTTGGTTATTTATGCTGATACAGTATGGAAACCTCCAGAGTAAAGGTCATAGAACACGAAGTTATACATCTTGTGTCTGAGAGGAGTATAAAGATCTCTGTCCCCAGTTTAACAAAAGAGAAATGTTTTTTTTTCTCTTTTAATTTCATTTTATTCAGTGTCCAAAATGACTTGGATTACAATGATTGTTTTGTATTGAATCGGTTGGCACATCATAAGTTTTTCTTTTTAGCGCCTGGTAGTTGGGTGAATCCCTCAGGGTCGCCAGTTATTACTTTGTCTACGACAGGCTTAAGAAGCTCTTGCAGAACTACAAGTCCCAGCATAGACTGCCAGCCAGCTAGAGGACTTGCACAGTATTTGGAGGGTGGCCTAGTGGTTAGCACTTCTGCCTCACAGCACTGGGGTCATGAGTTCAATTTCTGACCATGGCCTTATCTGTGTGGAGTTTGTACGTTCTCCCTGTGTTTGTGTGGGTTTCCTCCGGGTGCTCCGGTTTCCTCCCACACTCCAAAAAACATACTAGTAGGTTAATTGGCTGCTATCAAAATTGGCGTGTGTGTATTAGGGAATTTAGACTGTAAGCTCCAATGGGGCAGGGACTGATGTGAATGAGTTCTCTGTGCAGCGCTGCGGAATTAGTGGCGCTATATAAATAAATGATGATGATGGGTCTTCCTCTGGTGTGAGGTCTGATGAACCCATCTTATGTCCCTGCAGGAAGCAGAGAACCTCTTGGACTCCCTGACGGGTCAGCCGGACGCAGAGGACGTCCTGCTGTTCTCTGTACCAGTCTGTGCTCCTTACACTGCAATGACCAATTATAAGTAGGTTTGACGTTGTACTACTGTAAATGTTATGTTCCAGCTATAATGACTGCTGATGTCAGTGTTTAACTTAATTACATTTTAAATGGAAAAATGCGCACTTATTTCCAGTTAATTTTCAGCACAAATCAAAACTTAAATAGGTCACGGGATTTAAAATGACAATTTGTGCGTATCCTGACATTCGTTTCAGCAACCTAATGCCAATGTAATAGTTCCAAGTTGGGCAATGTGCAGGGGTCTTATTATGGTTTCTGATTTTATTCTACGACTTGGGTCCCACACACTAACATTTTATGTGTATTTTTAATTTTCAGGTATAAAGTTAAATTAACTCCAGGAACACAAAAGAAAGGAAAAGGTATGTGATAGATGCGTCACTTTGTCACCCTGTTGGGGGTTCGGAGGTTACAGATTGTTGGGGTTTCACTTACCGTCGGTAACCTGCTGTTATTGATCACTCCAGCTGGTGCTGCTAGGCCACCCGGCACTCGCATCTGCACACTAACATGACCCCCCCCATTTGTAGAATAGTTACTGTCACCACCAGGTGTTGTGTGTAGCTGCTGCTGCAGCACCTCTTTGCTGGTTAATGTGGATGGTTCTTCCTGACAGCTTGCTTTGGATCAGGACTTCTGTGTTGTAGGGAGAGCGTTGGCTCAGGACAGCCGGTGGATAGATTAGAGTGCTAGCTCTTAGCCGTAGGTCACATGATCATAGGTATAGGGGTCTTCCAGGAACAGAGCAGGTGCGTTAGTAATAGTCTTATTTATTGCGGAGATACAACCTGCACTATAAGTTAGTTAAATAGTATTTTTGTCCTTTATATACATTTTTACACACACAGTGGCAGACGGTAACCAGTCCTGGCTGATTCCCTTCTATCTCACATAAATCAGCTGGCACCATGATCTCTTACTTTACCATTATACTCTGTGGCAAGGGCCGGTGTGTTCTCTGGTATGTCAGGGTGAGGGGGAAATTTATCTTTAGTTCTCCCATCCAAACTACTTCCAGGATTTGGTTCCCAAGGTCCCTAACCCCCTCTGGCTTCAAAAATCAGGATTGCAGTCCTGACACTGCTGCAGCCAGAGCTCTTTGAGTTGAGTACATGATGCACATGACGCTCTGCACCAACAATATGAATTACATTTCTACAATGCCCACGTGGAAAAGGGCACCGGCCCTAAGGTATGATTATATGGACGCATCTCACCAGTAACTCACCCCCCTGACAATACGGCACTAGAGCTGAAATGGTTAAAGCTTTCACATTAGTGTCCTGGTGAAAGTGACGTAGGTCTCCACGTGTCCCAGATCTGTTATCATTTAGTTATAAAACATACTTATGTACTACACCTTTGCTGTGAACTGATTACTATTAGAGGCTTTGTGTGATCATTTCATTTATTTTCCCCACAGCTGCCAAGACGGCGTTGAACAGTTTCATGCATTCCAAGGAAACGTCCTCCAGAGAGAAGGATTTACTGCGCAGCGTCAAGGTAAAACCAGACTGAATGTAGAGCCTGGGAACATAGGAGCTTAAGGAGAACTATTGTCCTGTTATAGAACAGGGGAGATAACTATTTACCCAAATGTGCAAATTAAAAGGGGCCATATTTATAATTTAACATCTACACCTGGGGGGGTAACTGTCTCAAACCTTCTATAAAAGAAAAGTGGAGGTGTTGCCTATAGCAACCAGTCAGATTCCAACTGTCATTCTAGTACAGTCTTTGTTGCTACCGGCAACATCTCCACTTTTCCATTATAGAAGGTTTGATATGTTTAACCTTTTGAAGTGTTGCTCTGCATTTAATGTAAGGTGAATACAGCACTAGCCCTTGTCAAAATAATGATGAATAGATCACACACTTAGTTAGATCACACATATAGCTTGTTTCTTATTAGGTCTGGCCAAGCAAAAAACTGCTACTGTGTATTGTGGTGATTAATATTGTGCCACTCCCTTAAAAAGCCTTCACGTTCCCCTGAATGCAGGACATGAAAAACCAACTACCAGTATAGTTAAGGAAAGATCAAACTAAGTTGTTGCTGTGAGAGTGAAGCATACAAGCAATTTGCACCCATAAAGTAATACTTTCATTTATAGCTACTGTGTAATCAAGTGATTTGGTTATTTTAATTTAAACAAGAACAAGGAAATAAATGAGCGTTGCTTGTTAACACCAACCCTTCCCTTTGTGCAGGACACCGACCTATCCAGGAACATGCCAGGAAAAGTGAAAGTCTCTGCACCAAATCTGCTGAATGCAAAGAAGAAATAGCACTGCCTACTGCAGGGATTGCACAAATGTACATATGGAATTATCTGCACACAGTCATTGCCGGAGATTGGGGGTAAAACATGGGATTTTCAAATCAAACCCCCAACAGGTCATGATTTCAGGAATTCCCAGTAGGGGAAAGTGTGACATAATTGTAAATTCGGTAATATAGATTAAGAAGGGAATCTTCAAACATTACCTATTAGGGGGTCTGGATGTCTGGGGTTAACACGTTCTGTTTTGTAAAAGGCATAAACCTTAACTTCCTAACTGTGAGCGCAACTTGTTCAGACCCCTGTTCCAGCACATATCATTTCTATTATAAAGGGGACCCATCGCCTACAGACAGTGGGTGTATCCATGTTGTGGGCTGAACCAGAATGCAGCCAATCTACTTGCTAGGAACCAGTGACATCACCAAGGTTCTGCCTAATCATATTATTGAGGTGCTGGCTGCTAATGAACTGATAGATTACACTGTCCTGATATTTGCTGGGCTCACAGAATGCTTGGATGTAGGTGATCGGCCCATTATGATATCTGCCTGTTGCACAGGTTGTAATTAAAAGAAAGTATTAAAGTTAATGTTATGATGTTGTAAAATTTGTTCTTAATTTACAATGGACTTATTAAGGACTTGGATTGCTATGTAGCACCAAGAATGTTTTGGATGTATTGATAGGAAATAAATATTGATATACTTTCACATTGGTACTTGAATGTGGAGTGAACACTGCATTAAATGGGGGGAGATTTATAGGGGTCGAGCAGAAGTAGGGACTACAATTGGGGAGTGGAAACGCTGGTAAAGACTAGGAAGAATTATGTTCTAGTTACTGTAACTTGTGCAGAAACACATGACTCATTTTTGGTTGCACCCCTATGCGGTGCGAGGAAACTTTTGTAAAGATCTCTACATGGAAACAGAACGTGTGAGGCGTCTGTGGAACCCCATGGTTAATGGAATCGCCCCCTTAGAGTTAAGTTTAAAGGAACTGGTGATAGGACATAAGTTTTGGGCAGTAAACACAGGAACACTGGTATCTATGGAAAATAACTCCCCACCCCCTAAACCTTGTGTCATATCTCCAGGCCTGCTCCTTCAATTCATATATACATGAGTTACTAGTAATTCTTTTAAAACCAGAAACTTCTATATAAGGATTATGGAGCCTAAAAAAAAATAATTCTTATCTCTATACTAACACTCGTATCTTCATACAGTCATCGTATAGAATTAAAGGTAACCTGGGTACAAATAACAATGGGAAGTTTTTTTTTTTTTTGCTTCTAATTAACTGTTCTGAATACTGAAATGTTAATATAAAAATTGTAACAATATAATATACAGCATATATTAAGAAATAAATTATATTTATGACATTGGGGGGAGGGGATCCTTCAAAGTAACAGATTAATTTCTCTTCCGACCTTTGGGTGAAGTGTAACCCGTTAGTTATGTGTCCATGGTACATTCAGAGTGAACCACAATTTCCACTGATTCCTGTTACACATGAATGAGGCTACATACACCTCGGCTGGTATTAAAGCTACACAAAATCATTCTGGGTCTGATACAATTGAAGTGGACTTAATGAATTTTCCACATTTATTGAACGTATTTACACTAAAGTAATATCCCTATTTACCAAGAAAACATACCAAGACACAAACAATATTACTATATACAGCTATGCACAGATCGGCCTCTCAGGATCCACATGTATTAATGCTGGCCACCCGCTGGTAGACGTTGTGCAGTAAGTGTTTGGGGAGACAATCCAGGGAGCCGGACAGGATCTCTTTGAAGGAAATCACCGTCTCTAGGCAAAGCCTGGAAGCAAGAGAATATGCATCAAGACACACGTCCAGCTAAATGAAAGACTATTCTATGATCTAGATCAGTGTTGACTAACCTGTGACACTCCAGGTGTTGTGAAACTACAAGTCCCAGCATACCTTTCCAGCAATAATCTGCTATATATTGGCAAAGCATGCTGGGACTTGTAGTTTCACAACACCTGGAGTGTCACAGGTTAGCAAACACTGATCTAGATAGTGGGAGAAGCATTGGTCATATTCCATTGTCATACGTTTGGGGTGTAGTTGGCCAAACACTTCCATAGTCTCTCTAAAGAACGTTCATCCCAAAACAGACAGTATCCCTAAGAACTAAATACTGTCACTTACTATAACAGTTAGGTGGAAACAAAGAATGTAGAATTTACTGGTCTGTTCTATCAACAATCAGGGCTGGTGCTGGAGAAACTTGGCTCTGTACACTCTACTGACATGAGAACAAAGAGCGAATCTTTACCAGCCGCCCTCTGATATCAGTTCTTGCTGGTCGGAAGGGGTGGTCCTTGGCAGTGGGGCAATGTTGCTGTCTGCACATGATATTTACTATATAGGGTGTGGTACAATTTGGCCTTTGTCTGTGAACTGGCTGGGGGAGGGCACTCATATCCCTAACACACACACTTATAATTCATATACAGACGTGTTTACCTGACTAGAGACCTCGGCTGGACAGAGAACACTAGAACCTCGTTACTGTGAGCCTAGAAGGAAAAGGAGGAGACAGTATGAAAATAAAGCCTGGTCTATAGTACAGCAGTATTTATCAGCACCGGGGGGTAAATGTATCAAGCTCAGAGTTTTTCCAGCGGGTTTGAAAAACCAATCAGATTCTAGCTGTCATTTATTTAGTACATTCTACAAAATGATATCTAGAATCTGATTGGTTGCTATAGGCAACATCTACACTTTTTAAACCTGGCGGAAAACTCGGCTTGATACATTTTCCCCCAGGTCTCATGTTCCAGTCATGTTATACCCACAGCTGCTTCTGCCATTCACAAATAAAACTACCAGAAATCTTTACTCCGGTCCATACTGATTAAGGTGTACTTGTAGTCTGCAGCCAAGACTGAACCAATATTTATGAGCATAGGGCCTGTCACTCACTGTCTGTAGGTAACAGGTACACTGTAAAGTGGGTCTGTCACCTACATGTAATGGAGGCAGCCATACTGTGGGAGGAGCTAATCATGACAATCCAGCCAATCAATTTACCAGTAGCTCATGATGTCGCAGGGCTTTCACTGCCTGCAATCCTTACAACCTGTACTAAATCTACATACCTTGAAATAGTTAAATCAGTCCAGGAATACTAAAAGTAAAAGTTGTAAATCTTGGGATACCAGTATAAACAGGCAATAAAAAGAAAATATATATATTAAAAAAAAAAAAAGTTACCGCTTTGTGATGGGCGAGGAGATTGTTGGCGCATCCTCCGAAGACAAATATTTCACCTTCTTTACTAGCACACGCTGTATGCCACAACCTGCAAGACAGAAACAGGCGTTCCTGTGTACAAGTGGTGCGATGGTAGAAATAACCTGCACTTCTCAGCCTAAGCAGCCCAGGGTCTGCTTTACCAACAGCCAGCACCAGGCGGACTGAGGGAGTAACAGGCAGCCCCAGCCACCCTCCAGGGAAGAGAAAATAAAGTTAAAAAGATACAGGGCCCTGTGCAATCTCCTGTGGGAAGAATGGAGCAGAAGGTTATGAGAGGAGGAAGAATCAGATGTTGGTCCCGTGTCTCCTACTGTCACCCCTACTGCAGGTGGAGAAGCATGAGTGATTTCTTACCTGGGTTTATCGACATGACAGCTCTGGAATGGAATCCACTCATTTGTCTTCAGACTGTACATCCAAGTGTCACCTAAATACAGATCACAAGCTTGACAAGTCCGAGAGTTCAGAGATTGGAAGGCAGAAATACAGACACCTACAGAACGTACACTGTGGGGGAGATTTATAAAACTGCTCTACAGGTAGCTGGTTGGAGAAGATAGTGAAGCCCATAGCAACCAATTGCATATTAGATTAAATAGAATTGGTTGCTATGGGCAACACCTACATTTCTACACTTACCTGTAGAACAGTTTTCACATCCATCACATTATCAGACAATTCTACTAAACGTTATTTATTAGTGACCATAAGCAATAAAATAAAAGTACACACATAAGAGCAACAATTAACATTCACAAACATATACAGTACGTAAAAGTTTTCCATGGATTAACAGAACTGGAGATGTTTGCTATGTAGTCAAGTTTAAAGAGCACCTGTCACCTCCACAAAACTGCACATAAATATGTTACATTGTGGACACACATATGTGTTGGGACGGTTTTAACGCATTTCTCTGATACTAATACACTGCTAGAGAAATGGATTTGAGCTGCATTCTGAAACGTTAAACCCTTGAGCCAAAATATTAAACTGCAATAGTGGGAACAAGCCAATGAGAAATCATATAGAATATTCTTATTGCAGTTTTCAAACGTTAGCAGAAAAAAAGCCCATTAATAGCAGACAGGTGTGAACAGGCCCTTACGGTGTGTTACAGTTGAATAGTTGCTTCTATGTTCACCTTTGTACATGTCTGCATGATGTTAACCCTCTTCTGAGCACCTATTAATATTAATGAAAGAACAGGCAGCTCATGTACTGGCAGGAGCATGCTCACTGTGCTCCTGAGAAACACCCTGTGACCTCATCACACTGCCAGCGATCAGTACATTGGCTGAGACTGATCACATGAGCTCAACGTCATAGCACCTTCTGTCCACACTAAAACCTACTGTAAGTAATGCCGAAAATCATGAGGCAGAGATGGAGGAGCAGTTTTATGGCTTATTCTTTTGTCAATAATGACATTTGAGATAATGTCTGTACACTGCCATTCGAATTTTACTCAGGTTATACTGTTATTGTTAGATACTTAAAAACAGCATGGCAAGAAGACTAAAAGCCATTGTTCTGTTAAAATACTAGTTACCGATACAAACATGTTGTCAGCTCTCTGCAGAGCTGGGTTTTAAAATCAAAGAACAGGAGAACTTAAAAACAAAACAAAAAAAAACATCACTTACTCAGAGGTTGTTTATCGGTGGTAAATCCCCCAAAGAGGAACAGACTGTGTTGTGAAGCTTGTGTTAGCGAATGCCAAGACCTCCCCAGCGGGGTAACACCCTGTGTAATCCTGCAGGGGAGAAGGGGGGGCGACAGGGGCTGAATGATGTAAGAACCAGCTCATACAAACATTATACATAGACAATATAATTAAAAGAAAGTTTAGGTACATTTACTAATCAATTTTGCTACCCGATTCACTATTGCACACCCGCTAGCCGTAAATAAAGAGGATCTGGCGCATTGCAGGTGATACGGAAATTCTGAGACACCATTATGACATTACCTCCTTCAGCCACTAGGGGTAGTTATGTTCGTTCAGGGGGCAGGTGATTCGCCTCCCCTATGTATTAACAGATCACTAAATGTGGATCCAAACCTACAAATAGGCAACACATCCGCAATATCTGTCTTCCCAGGATTTGCTGGTAGAAATGGCAACATCAAGACAAAAGTTTGGGAGGAGGATTATCAGGGGTGTTCCTGGCTCAGCGAGTGGGCTATTTACTCCACAATTTTGTTTGCATGGAGGTGTATAGAGGGATCATCCTACTGGTTAGTAGAAAGGATGAAAAACCACTTACACTTCGTGCCACTCCCAGGTATCAAAATTCAAATAATAAAGGTCATTCATTCTGGAGTCCTAAAAAAATAAGACAGGATAGTATAAAGGAAACATCCCACCAAAGGACACATAAATCCCCACCTGCACAAACTGATACTCACCCTGTATCTACCGCCAAAAACATAACCTCTATTTCCAACGGCGGCACAGGCATGGGCGGCCCGCGGGGACGGGCTCTTCCCCTGTTAAAAAAAAGTTATGTTGGCAGATAGTGTAAGTGTCAGTACAAATTAAGTCCAAAGATAATTGAGAATACAACAATAAAAATAAAGTAAATTATATGTATCCATACAAACTTTGGACATATAGAAATCTTACCGTAGTTACAATGCGACTCCAGGTGAAGCTGTCTAGGGCCAGAGCATGGACGTGGTTATTCCAGCCTCTCGGGAGCCCGGCATTCTGGAAAGCGACAGACACAATCAGTGTATTACTGTCAAGGGATGTCCACCTTCATCACGCTCACTAAAAATTAATTCATTATAGCAATACAGTAACAGTTACAAATAGTTCTAATTAGAGAATGTCCTGCCATATAATAGTTATATACATTGTTCTCCGTTTGTCAGCATTTCAACTAGGTTGTTGGGTCATGATTGACAGTCCCAGCTCTACAGTAACACTCACCAATCAGTAGGTTGTTGGGTCATGATTGACAGTCCCAGCTCTACAGTAACACTCACCAATCAGTAGGTTGTTGGGTCATGAGTGACAGTCTTAGCTCTACAATAACCCTCACCAATCAGTAGGTTGTTGGGTCATAAGTGACAGTCCCTGCTCTTCAGTAACACTCGCCAATCAGTAGGTTGTTGGATCATGATTGACAGTCCCTGCTCTTCAGTAACACTCACTAACCAGTAGGTTGTTGGGTCATGAGTGACAGTCTTAGCTCTACAGTAACACTCACTAATCAGTCCTGGGACTGATGACTGCTAACAAGTGTAAGATTTTCAATTAATACTAGGCAACAGCAAGGTATACTCACCATGTCTAGCTTATTATGTCCTGCAGTTTCCACAACTAACCCAATAAATGTTTTGTGAACAGTATACACCTTCCTTAAAAGATCACAAGTAGGTTTTTCTGAGGATTCCCTGTATTATGTACATGAGACTTGTTGCTAAACTCGTCCTTGAAATGGTCTAGTACAAACACTATCCACAGATAAAGCATGGTCAGAGTATTAGAGAACTGCACCATAATCATTGAAGGGGAACTCCATGATCAGAGTAATCTGTTGTCACAGCAGGTACGTTCTCATCATTAAACTGGCCACAAACAGGTCAATTCTGCAGCTAGAAAGATCAATTACTAATTTGGCCACGAATGAGCTCCAATACAAAATCAAGCAATATGTTATTTCAGTATACATACTCCAAACGAGGTTTCATCAAACTCAAATGTCCCGATTGCATCTTCTCGATAATACCCATATCCACCAAAGAAGAGCAGCCTGAAAGCACGAAATAAAAGCCAAAAATTAAAGTTAAAATAACTCTCCCCCAACCAGAACAATGATGGGGGTTCCACCACCAGGAATCCTGACGTTTATATTCTTCAGACCTCCGCTTCACCCCAACACATGGGTGATGTCGCTGACTGTTCTGTACATATGGAGCCAGGGCATCGTTCTGATAGGACAGTTTTCTCTTCATGATCGCATGCGGTCATATTATTCCTCCTATACAAATCTACATTTGTGTAAAGGGAGGTTGGGATATTGCTTTTGTAAGAGCAACACATATAATCATCATCATCAACATTCATTTATATGGTGCCAGCAAATTCTGTAGCGTTTTACAATTTGTCACGAACACGCTCCCAGCTGCCGTGACTTTGGGGTGTTCGCTGTATGAGGTCACACACGATTTCAGCCCGCAGTATCTCTCTACCTATCACACAGGTTATAGACCTACGGAATCGCCCCCCAAACACATCGCTCTCACACCCCCAGACACTTCAGGTTCTGCCACCACCTATTGATTACGGGCAATAGGACCCCAATATACTGTCCCACACTGGCACACAGGCTTCTAGTTATTCACAGACTAGCAAGACCCACACCAGCACACACAGGGTTACCTCTTCACAGCTCCAGACTGTTATATATATATATGTACATACAAGCACACACAGCTTGTTAATCAAATGTATCAACAAATCACACACTGGCATTCCAAGGGTTAACTTGGTCGAGCTCTCTTCTACCAGGCTAATGGATTCGTTAGAGTATCAAGGACGCAATATATTAAGTTATAGATTTAATATACAAAAGTACAGGATATTCAGATATAAAGAAAAATAATGAATAAACAATAGATTGACATAACAAGCAAATTGTAAATCTGTGTAGAGGCAGCAAAGGAACCAAAGACCGGCCTAGAAAGAGAGTGGTGACTTTGCAAATTGTTTCTTTTAAAAGAAGCACTAATCTAAAAACAATTCAGTGGTCAGTGATGCATAACACAGTCCTCGGGGAGACTGTCGCCCTGGAGCCTGGCTGCCATCTCTCTGCAGCAGATTGTGTCTACAGCAGGCCTGTCCAACCTGCGGCCCTCCAGATGTTGTGAAACTACAAGCCCCAGCATGCTTTGCCAGTAGACAACCAGTTGATAGCTGGAAGGGCATGCTGGGACTTGTAGTTTCACAAACATCTGGAGGGCCGCAGGTTGGACAGGCCTGGTCTACAGGGTCTAGGTCTTCTGGAAAATACTTTGGGCAGCAGGTTTAAAGATAAATCACCCAGCTGAGATTTAGGAATGGTGGGGTTAAGAGTGAGCCCTCCCCTACATCCTGGCTGTGTTTGGACAGGGGGGAAACAACCCACCCCCTGCCACTGAGTGTAACGTTAAAGGTGTGACATTAATGTCGCCTGTGTGATAAAAGCCTCTTGAGTAGGAGTGAGCAGACCATGGGAGACTCTCCGCCCTCCCGGAGCGAGCAAGGACATCCTCCCCTGATCGCAGCAGACATCAGATCTCCGGACCCCAGGTAAGTTATATTCTGCATTAATGTTCACTTTATGGAACTCTTCACAAAAAAAACATTATCAATTTTGGGTTGAGTTATCCTTTAAGTCGGACCCAGGGGTGACACATAAAGGTCATCTTGCTATGTGGGGACCAGTTTATCAACAGACATAACATTTCCATCCTTATAAAGGAAATGGTAGAGGAATATTAGCGACCTGCACTATGGGGGAATACGGTGGCTCAGTGGTTAGCACTACTGCCTCACAGCGCTGGGTTCATGAGTTCAATTCCCAACCATGGCCTTATCTGTGTGGAGTTTATATGTTCTCCCTGTGTTTGCGTGGGTTTCCTCCGGGTGCTCTGGTTTCCTCCCACTCCAAAAACATACTAATAGGTTAATTGGCTGCTATCAAAATTGACCCTAGTCTGTCTGTGTGTGTCTATATTAGGGAATTTAGACTGTAAGTCCCAATGGGGCAGGGACTGATGTGAGCGAGTTCTCTGTACAGCGCTGCGGAATCAGTGGCGCTATATAAATAAATGGTGATGATGATGATATATGCAGGGGACCTTCTGTATAAATGTAGCAATTTATATTTAAAGGTTATGTCCCTTACACTGTACAATCTCAGACTTCTATTCACAATAGAGAAGGACAGGATGTGATGCCAAATGCGGATCCTAATGAAGAAGAGTTGATCAGTATATTAGCAGTACAGACACTCACTTGTTCTGATAGACCCATACACCAAGCTTGTCCTTTGGTGATGGTGGGGGTCCTCTACAGTCTGCCTTTTCCCAGTAGAGATCCCCAGCTTTGGAGTTCAGGTTCAACATGTAGAGCTGTGAACACACAATATTTCCACATTCACAACATCCTTGCTGCTACTTCTGCCTGAGTCTCTTTCATATCAGACCTGTAGTGTGAGGGCTACCGGCACATGGGATGTAGTTGAAAAGTTGACCGATAAAATGCCTACACCATGAGGTCGACAGTTAAAAAGGTCAACTTTTAAAATGTAGACAGGGTCGTAACATAGACAGACAAAACGTGGACATAAATCACTATATTTAAAATGGCAATACATGTAAAAAACAAAAAACGGCTTGACATCATACCCAGCCATCAATGTTATCACCACATCCCTTACCATTAGGCCATGTCTACAAGCTATTGTATTGTGAGAGAATTATCACACCTCAACTAGACTGACAGGAGTAGTTTGAAGCCAAGTAGGTACTAATGCAATTATCGTGCAGTTTACATGATAAACAACTGTTAGTCCGATATTGCAATAGTGTGCATGCTCCAATGATCATGTTTTATCTTACCAAAGTACATCGTATCGATTGATTTTGTTTTCTAAACTTTCTAAAAACGATGATCAACAATGGAACGATGTTGGGTAAATGTGGAAGTGTGTACACACTCATGACCAGCAGCGCAGGCAGATCTCTGTAGTGTGTGCAGAGTCACCATCTTTTCAGCCGATTGTTTTGACAGATGAAGATCAGAGATCTGAAGGTAAATCGTGTAGGTGTGTACACATGAATCTGTATGATCATCGGGACTTTCAATTGTTGGTGAAATCGGTACAATAATCGCACCTGAAGTAACATGCAATAGTGTGTGTACCTGGCTTTAATAGCGCCATCAACCCGTTAGCTTGGACATTTCCAACCAAACACTCAGATTTATGGCACTTTCGTCTTCAGTGCACTTCCCCACTCCCCCAAACCGGAATGCTGTTAGTCAAACACAAACTTGCTATTCAAGTACTGACCATGTTAGTGTTTCCATGGGCGTGATGCCCTCCGAACAGGTATAGCACATTGTCCACACACACCGCACAGCTGCCCGACATCGACGGTGGGCCGTTTCCTTTGGTCTTCATTCTCTGCCTGTAATATATTGCTTTATTAAAAGGGACTTTCTAAAAATATTATTAATGAAAAATATTATTCACTCTCACCCAGAAGGCACCTGGTGTCTGAAAATATAAATAGGCGACAATGTGGAAAAAACCCAGAAAGAAAACAGTGCCATGTATAGTGGGCCCCAGACCTCGTTTTCCTGCCCAGACAAACCAGGGTACAAAATACATATGTAGAAAAATCTGTGGTGCAAAGTTACTTTCAGGCCCCCCCAAGGTCACCACTCTGAAGGCTCATAGAGGACCAGGCTAGCAGAGAACTCTCCATGATCGGTGAAGTTACTGGACCCTCCTGAAACCAGTAATACATCTGATCTTTACCAAAAGAAGTCATTTAAATCGACTCGTGAAGTTAGATGAACATAGTAATAAAGTCAATTACAGAATGACTGTAGAACACCCGTTGTAAACGTGACAAGCGTTGTGTTCTGTTTGACCTGGTGGGATGGCAGAATAATAGTTAACTAAGACAATCTGCCTGTGTTTTAAATAATTTGAGAATTCACAATGAACTCATTGAATGACAAGTTTATGTGAAGCAAATCTACAAGTCCGTCTATAGACCGTGGGAGTTTTTGTCCAAGGAGACCACAAACTTCCAAAAATGTTTTTTTTTCTATGTATGTAGAGTAGCTTTAGACAAGGCTTGAGAAAACGTAGGAGCCAGATCCTAAACTGCAAGAGCAAGGACAAAGACATGGACATGATTTATACACAATTAGGTATGTTTTAGGCTTACGTGAGTGTTTTTTACCCTGTGATACTTCATGAATTCACTGGAGCTCACTAACTGACACTAGGGGCTAGATTTACTAAGCTGCGGGTTTGAAAAAGTTGGGATGTTGCCTATAGCAACCAATTAGATTCTAGCTTTCATTTATTTAGTACATTCTACAAAATGACAGCTAGAATGTGATTGGTTGCTAAAGGTAACATCCCCACTTTTTCAAACCCGCAGCTTAGTAAATCTAGCCCTAGAAATGGTACAAGAACCTTACACTGGAGTGTGAGTCATAGGGCGATATTCAATTGACCGCAATTTTTTTTTTCCCCGCCGCATATAAAAAAAAATAATCTCCCGCAGGTCTTTGACGGCAATAGCGACCGTATTGAGTCAGCACAGCGGGAAAACTCGTGCAATTCAATTGAAAAAGAGGAAACGCTGCCCCCGCGCATTAAATATTGTGCTTGCGAGACTTTAGGGGAGTTTTAACGCGGTCATGTATAACACAAAAAAAAAAAGGTTTTGCATACATTTCTATACATTAGATTGCATTACACATTGATAATATCTACATTACAGTACTTTCTTTAACATATTTTTTAATTGAACTATTTTTTACCATAGAATCATCTCTATTGTGTCAAAACACATTACTACATTCATAATTGTACCAAATACATAAACATAAATATAATTATTTAGTGATTTTATTTTTTTTAAATGTTTATTACAAGAAAATCTACTTTTACATGTTAGGCATTAGTGATAAACATAAGTTTAACTTTTTTTTCACATTATTACATGTTTTCAAATACGTTTTTTATTTTTAACACACCCCAAAGAAGTGCAAGATAAAAGAGCCTATTTGCCTATTTAACCCGCCACGTTAAAAAACAATTGAATAGCTTTTAACGCGGTGGGTTCTCAATTTCCCTATACTTTCAATAGTCCTTTGACTGGAGCGCGAGAGGACCATTTCATGAAAAAAACCGCTGCGTTAAAAAGGTAATTGAATCGCGGGTAAAGTTAACCTGCTCGAAAATGACAAAAAAAAAATGTATTAACGTAGCGTTAAAACATTTCTTGCTGTCAATTGAATACCCCCCATAGTGAGCTGGTCACTTTCCTTGGAGGATCCCTGCATATCATCAGAAGTGGGTTTTGAGTCCAGGAAGCACTCAAGTATTTCTGACAGGAATCTCACACTATCACAGGAGTTCTGCTCCCTCCCACCATGGCTGCCACTAATTCCCCAGTTTTGGACCACTACAGTACAGTACAACTCATTCTCCGCACAACCAGTGCTATCTAACCTGAGCAGCTGTTGGAGCCATATAGCAATTTCTAAACAGGCTAAAATCCACAGATTTTATATATTACACCTACCAGGTTCCATTTTCCATGTGGTAAATCCAGATCTCATCTCGTGGCAAATAAAAATCATAAAATCCTCGAACGGGAGCATTCTGAAAATAAGAGGCGTCAAATGCTTAAAAGTACAACTAAACCACAAATAATAAAAAATTGTATAGAAGGGTGATCTATATTTCCCGTTTTTCTGATTGCCAGGACTGCTCTGTTTATTTGGAAATCATTAACAAGTTGCTCCGTGCACATTGTCAAATTTCCATAGAAACCTATCCAACGTGCTGAGTCACTAAGTTGGATCAGTAAACAGCCCTGTTACCATTGTGTACGTTACAGCCAACCTTTTTTCTACATTTGCTGCAAATGACTATTATTTAACAAAAAATGGCATGGAAGCTTTCTTATTCCAAATTTGTTTTATACTATAATAAAAGCTGGGACTCAAACTGATTTTAGACAGAATAAAACACTAATGATCAAGTTCTTATTTACCATGGGGGGGGGGGGGGGGGGGCAGCTAAACCTTACTAAAAGTGCCATGCCTTCTAAGTACGTCTTCCCCATCAGTAAGACGATCTTCCAGAGAGCCAAATGACAAAAAAATTAACAAATTACTTCTGTTTGGAGCGTATCATACACATATAAATAATCAATAAGTGATTCCTCCTACAGGTACTATGAGGAGCAGTGATAATCAAGTTAGTAAAAGGGGAATATCAGAGGCAGTGAAGAAAGATGGGTATGTTTTAAAAGTAATTCTGTATATTTTAGACAATGTGGTCCGAATGATAGAAAACTCCTTATCCAGAATAGCAAACATTCTGAACATTTATGAAGATAAATCCCATATACTTGATTTGTGGTGTATTTCATTTTATTGGTGCGCAAGGTATTGCATGTGTTATACTAAGCCCAGGTGTCCTTAGTAGTGCATAAAGCAGTATGTCTGGCTTTTAATACATAAATGTGTTTGGTACAAGATCTTCTCTGCTTAGTGGCTAAAATGAAGTGCAGCATAAACCAGCCCATGGCTCCACAGCTGCTGTGGGACTACAAATCCCAGCATGGCCTTCATACTGGACATGTAGTTGGGACAACATTTGGGACTACTGGGAGTATGGTCCATATGGAGCTGTCACCTTGTATCCTCCCCACACAAACATCCGGGTCCCATCAGTGACGGACACGTGACCGCTGCGCTCGGCCGGGACACTGTCATCTGCCGCCGGCCCTGCATCTCCCTCCTCCTCCTCGTCTTCCTCATCCTCCTCCTCCTGCTGCACCTCAGCCGGGGGATCCGCATTTTCATCCGCCATCCCTCAGTGAACCGGGAGCGTCACAACACAGAGTCGCGCACGTTATACGTCGTAGACAGAAGTAAATACAGCGGAATCGCAGCCGCCATGATGCTTAAGGGCAGAGCGCTAGGTGTACTACAGCGCCCCCGAGTGGCAGACATTAGTTACAACAACCAGATAATTGTAATGAAATAAGATCTTGTTGTTGTTACCATCACATCTTTTAAATCACTCCCATACTTAGAAATGTATGCACCCATACCCCCTTTTATTCTGTTGTCCCTCTTTGTGATAGAAGTAGCCTTTTATTAATTTTATAGATAATTGTGGACATTTATTAAAACTAGTGCACAGGAAAACTGTGGAGTTACCAATGTCAAACATTATGGGCAGCACAGTGGCTAAGTGTTTAGCACTTCTGCCTCCCAGCACTGGGGTCATGAGTTTAATTCCCGACCATGGCCTTATCTGTGTGGAGTTTGTATTTTCTCCCCTTGTTTGCGTGGGTTTCCTCCAGTGGCGGATCCAGGGGGGGGGCCCCTAGCAGGGGCTTGCTGCCGGCGGCTGCACACTGTGCAGGTCCGTTCAGCAATGACAGAGTGCTGCCCGTCTGCTCTGATTGTGTTTTAAACACAATCAGAGCAGCGGGGCAGCACTCTGTCACTCCCGAGCGGACCTGCACATACTGTGCAGCCGCCGGCAGCCTTAGAAATTAGAAAGGGGGCTGGGCCCAAATCGCCCCCCCCCTAAAATCGCCCGGGGTATAGCAATAGTCTGGATCCGCCCTTGGTTTCCTCCGGGTGCTCTGGTTTCCTCCCACACTCCAAAAACATACTGGTAGGTTATTTGGCTGCTATCAAAAAATTGCCCCTAGTCTCTCTCTCTGTCTGCGTTTGTATGTTAGGGAATTTAGACTGTAAGCTCCAATGGGAGCAGGGACTGATGTGAACGAGTTCTCTGTACAGCACTGTGGAATCAGTGGCGCTATATAAATTGATGATGATTAAGTCATTTTTGGAGTGCAGATTAGAAGATGGATGTAAATAGCTGATTGGTTGTTATGGGCAATACAACTGTTTTCCACATTTTCCCACTGAATATAGTGGGTATATTATAAATGTCCGTTTTTAACCAACATTTACTCTTCTTCCCTTAAAAATTGTTCCTTTTTGGCATCTGATGCATTGATCTGTATGGTTAGACCTATCCACTGGCTCACAGACATGTAGGTTATCTAACTGTGTAACAGTATCCTACTTGTGTTTTATTACCAGAGCTATGAAGGTCCCGGTGTAGTGTCCTCGTTGGCAGAAAGGGAAGTAACACCATTGGATCCCATAAACCTTGGTCGCTTGCTCAATACTCAAATCTGGCTTGGTTTGTTCTCCAGGCCTTTGAGCCTGTAGAATTAAGTAAGTGGGGTTTACAATGTGAGTGATACAGTTTTGATCTTCTCTGGTTGCACAAACTGCTGTCCGCTCTGCTCACTTTAAATATTCTTCAGCCTTGAGGGCCCAGAGATCACAGCGTATCTATGTATGTGCAAACACTGGGCCTTATCACCATTGCACCCCTTAGCAATCTTGACAGTTAAGCCATTAGTTAAACTATGACAATCCAACCACCTTAGTTGAACCACATTACTGCATGAGGGACTGATGTGAGCGAGTTCTCTGTACAGCGCTGCGGAATCAGTGGCGCTATATAAATAAATGGTGATAATGATGATGAGTTATGTACCTACACATTCCTACTAGCACAACTAGTTGAAATGACCCGTCTACCATATTAAAAATAAGTGTAAATTATTTCCGTCAGTAAGATTCATGTTTTCAGCCGTCATGTTAATCTTAGAATAAGTATACAAACGTACAGGTATTTAAACTTATTGTAGAGCTCATTAACACTTTGGATGTAAGCAATTTATTAATGTTACAGTGTTTACACCACAAGGTGTGTAATACGCATCAGGTGGCACCAGGTACCATAGGAGGATGACCACAACAAAAACCTGATTTGTTCTCGCACAACTGAAAGAAATCTGACCACATTTAATAATCAGGAGCATAATACACTTTAGCTGTGTGATAGGCACCTGGTTATCTCAATGCTCTAGAAAGCGCAAGACTACTTAAGCTGGGTACACACTACACGGTTTTCATCCAATAATCGGCTAAATCAGCCGACATACGACCGCTCGTTCAAAAGTCGGGTCAGTGTGTGCAGTGACACGATGGTCGAAAGTCTGCCCAAATAGACGATTGTCGCCTCAATTGGTTAGTCGTACCGTTTAATATTTTCGTTCCAATCTCGTTTCCGCTGTGTAGTGTGTATAAACTTCCGACCGATCCACAACAGTGAGTATGAAATTACAGTCATTGCTCACGACTACATGGCTGTAAAAAGTCGCTAAAGGGACGTCCGCTCTTCCCTTTATCATCCTAAACAAGGCTAGTGTGTATGCAGTCCATGGACCGAGCGATCGGACCATCGATCGCATGTAAAATCGCTCGGCATAAAAAGTTGGTTGAAATTTCTGTAGTGTGTACCCAGCTTTAGAGACAATATTTTTCCCTTTAATTCATGTTTTATACAGTTTATTATCATACAATGAAAAGAAAACAGAGCAATCATTATTACAAAGCCATTCTGAAGTTGAAAATGTCTTCAAATTTATTAGTGTTTTATTTCTTCTGCACAGTGTGAACTGGAGTAATAAACACTCAAATTACAAAACATATCAAATATATATATATGTATATATTTCTCTTAAAGAACATTTGAAAAATTACCAAGAAGATATACAAAACATAATGTATTAAACAAACCTTAGAGCAGATAGCGGGCCAATGGTAAGAACGATATACACTTTTTATTTCTGCAGTTTTGTATCATGGTCAATTATATACATAACACTGAAGGGATGAGGTTCAGATGTCAGAATATGAAATGTGGGAGAGTGGCATCTACATCTGTCAATACTAGTCACCTCGACAGAAGTATAAAGACTTAAAATGGACCAATGGACATAAATTTAAATTAGTGTTATTCATGTGCCCCTTTCCTAAATCATCCCTCGAGGCCCCTACGTCCCCGGCTGTGCAGGGCTTTAGTCAGAAGCCCTCCTGGGGAAACCTCATTAATGAAAGCAGAGGTCTGATTGGTTGTTATTGGTGTTAATACATTTGTAACGTTGAGTGAGTGATCAGTGCTGACAAACTCCTCTTATGGACCCTCTGGTGATGTAACTGAGGCCGTTCAGTTAGTAAAGCATTCACCTATTATATAACTGCTGGTCTTCAATAGTCCTGCAGTGCCGACGTCTCGCTCCAAACAGGCCACCTGTGGACTGTAGCCTGGAGAAGGCAGACTGTGGAGACTGTCACATGTGCAAACATGTATGGGCAATGGCTGTGAGTGGAGGAAGGAGAGGGGCATTTAAATAAAAATACTTTACATTTAGGTTTACTAGTCCTTTAAAAGCATAAACAATCTGATGGTACATAAATCTGTTATTAACCATTAGTGTAATAAAAGAGTGGTTGTTATGGGTATTGTGCTATTTGCACAGTGTAAGTAAGTAATGTTGAGGATAACGCTGTGTGATCTTACCCTCTATCCAATTAGACTTGGAGAGATAGGGTACATCTCACTGGTGGTTTTTAAATGTGTTTTTAACACCTGTAAAATGCATGAAAACGAGTCTGCTGCTACAAACCCTTGTTCCAAGTGTTATCCTACACATTGCAGTTTGTTCTGTTAGACTTTTACAAAACACTACTTGTTCCTTTTCCATGCATGAACACTAATAATATGAATAAAACACATTGATGTGTGTTTTTCAGGTGTTCAAAAATGTCTCTAAAAGGCCAGTGGGTAGGTAAACTTAAAGTCATACACTCAGCTTTCTGACCCAAAAGTAAAGCATGTGTACTCTCATCCCAAAAGTACAAAATCTGCTCTGATTGGGCAGAATGAAAAATCTGGTATCCGCAGTTGAACGGATTGGTCTGACCTCCAAACAACTTGGCCATCCACATACTGCACAAAGACTTGGTTGTTCAGTGGTTGTGATGAGAAAATTGTTCTTCAGTGTAGGGGGGTACAGGATTAAATCACTTTTAGACGGCCCCCGACTTATCTAAAATGAAAACGTGCAATAAAATGCAAAGCATGGCATATTCCACAACGCCTTGTATAAGCTGTCTACTGCAAACAGTCCTATGCAAAGTAACAATCAAAACACAACAATTTGTAGCTTATTTGTGTCTTATGTCTGTGCTTGTATACACAGGGTTAATGACAGAAGTGCAAACGGTCAGACTTGAGTCATCTCCAGGAATCAGGTTCTGTTGTTATTAACTTCATAAGAAGTATTATTCTTCCTTCTCTGCCGGAACCTGGTTGCAGTCCAGAAGGTGATCTTCTTCTTAGCCTGCTGCAGCAGCTTCCGTGGGAGGCAGGAGACCTGGTTTCCTAATACAGATGCATTTTTCCCAATACTGTCCAGACACAACCTGAAGGAAAGAATGGACATAAAGGACTTGTCATAAACATTTTATATGTATTACAATGTTCGGTACTGCAATTAAATACTGTATAAAACATTTCTACTGTACACCATTACATTTATCTACAGTGTTTTTAAACTAGTCGTTTATATGAGTTTCTTTCCATATATAGTTGTGGCCTTATTGAATCCATTAATCATTTCATTAAAGAACATTTTCAAAGCTTATGAAGTCATGTTACAAGTATATGTGGTCTGTTTACTGAATAGATACAGACAGATGAAATAATATTTATACTGAAGAAATATATCAAGAATGGAATAGATGCAAAAGTGGAGGAAAGCTTCATTCTATACACTTCTGCAGATCGCTACATTCTATACCCTTCTGCAGATCGCTACATTCTATACCCTTCTGCAGATCGCTACATTCTATACACTTCTGGAGATCGCTACATTCTATACCCTACTACAGATCGCTACATTCTATACCCTTCTGCAGATCGCTACATTCTATACCCTTCTGCAGATCGCTACATTCTATACCCTTCTGGAGATCGCTACATTCTATACCCTTTTGGAGATCGCTACATTCTATACTCTTCTGCAGATCGCTACATTCTATACCCTACTACAGATCGCTACATTCTATACCCTACTACAGATCGCTACATTCTATACACTTCTGCAGATCGCTACATTCTATACTCTTCCGCAGATCGCTACATTCTATACTCTTCCGCAGATCGCTACATTCTATACACTTCCGCAGATCGCTACATTCCATACCCTTCTGCAGATCGCTACATTCCATACCCTTCTGCAGATCGCTACATTCCATACCCTTCTGCAGATCGCTACATTCCATACCCTACTACAGATCGCTACATTCCATACCCTACTACAGATCGCTACATTCCATACCCTACTACAGATCGCTACATTCCATACCCTACTACAGATCGCTACATTCTATACCCTACTACAGATCGCTACATTCTATACCCTACTACAGATCGCTACATTCTATACCCTACTACAGATCGCTACATTCGATACTCTTCTACAGATCGCTACATTCTATACCCTACTACAGATCGCTACATTCTATACCCTTCTACAGATCGCTACATTCTATACCCTACTACAGATTGCTACATTCTATACCCTACTACAGATTGCTACATTCTATACCCTACTACAGATCGCTACATTCTATACCCTACTACAGATCGCTACATTCTATACCCTTCTGCAGATCGCTACATTCTATACCCTACTACAGATCGCTACATTCTATACCCTACTACAGATCGCTACATTCTATACCCTTCTACAGAACAGTACACTTCTACATAAAGCTATTATACACACTTCTACAGATCAGTACACTTCTACAGTAAGCTACATTATATACACTTCTACAAAACAGTAGACATTGACAGAAAGCTATATTATACACATATTTCTACAGAACAGTGCTCATTTACAGAAAGCTACATTCTATGCACTTCTGCAGAACAGTAAATGGAAGTGGGTTTTGTAGATTATCCAATTCAGACACGAGTGACTAGTTATAAAGTATATGAATAAATCGTTATTCCTCTGCTGAATGACTCTGTATGTCTCTACACTGGATGCCTGTTTTCTACCGAATTCAATATAAAATACTTTTACTAACCTACAAGGCCATCAACAAAGCTGCACCAACATACATCACCTCTCTTGTCTCAAAATATCTCCCAACTCGGCAACTCCGTTCTGCACAAGATCTACGTCTCTCATCCACCCTCATTACATCCTCCCATTCCCGGTTACAGGATGTTTTTTGGGCTGCACCCACTCTATGGAATTCTCTCCCTCACACAATAAGACTCTCCTCTGGTCTACAAACTTTCAAGCGTTCTCTGAAAACCCACCTCTTCAGACAAGCTTATAATATTCCTCAACCACCCACTTAACCTCACTACATTACCCTATTACCACCCGTTACACATTTTCACACAAGACAACTACCCCCTGACCAACATTGTTGTGTGACGGGATCATTTAGCTTATGAGTCACTTTTACCTTTGCAGTCTGGCTGAGCTGAAATGCAAAATGTAGACTTAACCTCATGTGTCAAACTCCCATTGTCCCATAGATTGTAAGCTTGCGAGCAGGGCCTTCTCACCTCTTTGTCTGTTTTACCCAGTTTATTAGTTTACTATGTTTGTCCCCAATTGTAAAGCGCTACAGAATATGTTGGCGCTATATAAATATATGATGATGATGAATAGAAGTGTTCCCCCTGTACCCACACACTGAGGTCTCCCTCGTCTCTAGTATAAAACAAAAAAACTGGGTATTTCACTTTATGTGCAATTACCCCTTAATAACAATCACAAGAATCAGTCCCTTTTTCATACACTTGTGATGGCTCATCAAGAAAAACTTATCCTCTTTTTGCTCTACCCAAGAAAATGTTATAGTTTTTTTGTATATAAATTGCGCTATTTATTAGTACATTGTAATAAATATATTTTTTTATTTTATTTGTAATAGAGGCAGGGCATGAACAGCTTTCACAAAAGGTTCCTTTCACAAAAAGGAGGCTATCCCAATTAAATCACCATAAATTTTAGTTATCTTCCTTCCTCTTGAGTAGAGATACTAAAAATGTGTGAGTATATATATCACTATATCTATCTGTCTATGGCTTGTGAGCTACACCCAAATGTGCCTTAAATAGGCTTGATGGACAGCTGCTATGACAACATAAGGCAATATTTTGAGACAAAAACAGAAAAAATAAGCCTGCGCTCAGTACATACCATATTATATATGGTACCAGCTTGCTAGATGTAAAGCCCTATCTATACCCGCTTCTGATTTTAACTGCATTTTAATGGTATTTAAAGCATATATATGCAGTGTAGGACCTGCATATAATGAGGTGCCCTTGACTCTGGGATGCAGGCTTAAATGTTTTGATTAAAATATAACTAATACCTCATGTTTTCATTTTGCTAGATTCATACAGATATGCAGTGTTAAGGATACGCGCTGAAAACAACTGTGTTTTTGATTTATAATAGTTAGTTTTCTTAATCAATTTCTGACATTTATTTTTTAGGGTACATTAAAGCAAGTGTGGACAAATCTCTCAAAAATTAGGAGCCAGGTACAAATGTTAGAAACTAGTAAATGTAAAATGTGCACGCTATATACTATAACATTGGGTGCAGCTATGCCCAGCAGCTAGTTCAGCTTTGCAAAATACTTTCATTGTACAACATGTGAACGTCACAGATCATGCTTAAAATAAAGAGCAGACTGTTTAATCGCAAATGACCAGCATGTTATACAAGCCTTGAACCCCCAGCACTCTATTATACCTGCTATATACACATTAACACATTATACAAGTCTGTGCCATCCCAGCATCTGATGTCATATTATGTCAGCCTGTACATCTATTACATTGGTGGACATGTAAAATCTGCTACAGTATACCCTGTGCTGTGGCTGGGGAGAGCCGCACTTCTACTCACTGAAGTCCTAGTTGTGAGGTCACTGGTGTTAGCAGAAAAATGTGCAAGTTCAGCATGTTTGCAATAGCACGCTCAGCGTGTGATCTGTAAGTGTGGAGCAGCCGGTTAAACTGGAGGGGAGGGAAGCTGCCAGTGTGGTACGCTCCAGCTGCCAGGGGGGTACGCTCCAGCTTCCAGGGGGGTACGCTCCAGCTGCCAGGGGGGGGTACGCTCCAGCTGCCAGGGGGGGGTACGCTCCAGCTGCCAGGGGGGGGTACGCTCCAGCTGCCAGGGGGGGGTACGCTCCAGCTGCCAGGGGGGGGTACGCTCCAGCTGCCAGGGGGGGTACGCTCCAGCTGCCAGGGGGGGTACGCTCCAGCTGCCAGGGGGGGGTACGCTCCAGCTGCCAGGGGGGGGGTACGCTCCAGGTGCCAGGGTGCAATTCTTAGTCGCCAGGGCTGCTTGTGATTATGCAGCAACGCAATAAAAAATAGTTTCAAAACACTTTCTTACTCATCCTGTGTAACAAACATTCATTTCCGAGGGGTGTTAACATGATTAGTGTTGGAATAACTTTCGTCCTTCAGTATTTAATCCTTTCAATAAAGAACTTCTTACAATTATTCAGAGAGTGGCGAGAGTTCAGTTCTATTTGTATTTGCCAGTGCTGGCATTATGTCTCATTTACACCCCCCACAAACCCTGTAAGTACTTCACATCCAGCAGGTAATTAGGAACATGAGGATAATAAAATTGTACTGATTGATCAGGTTGTTGATACAGGCACCAAACTCAATTACAACCCCTTCAACATACTCCTTAACTTCATGGGCTGAACAAGGTCTCCACATGTGGTGACTGGATTAACCTTTCAGGCTGCTTTTCTGCCAACCCACATCAAATCCAGTGTCGACACACAGATGCTTTATAAAAGAGAATAGTCGTGGAGAAAAAACTGGTTTGGGAAGTGAGGATTAGACAACAATGAATTATAGGATGCTCAAAACGTATCTCTTAAGAGGTTTCTATTTATAATGGGGGCTCCCTCTGGTTTGTGACAATCTTTCTTCATATGTCAAAATGCACCAGGATCCGCGACTGTCTTAATAATGTAATTATCGGGTTCAATAATTGATTGCTCAATACAACCGATCCTGGTTGTGAATTTGTGTATATAATAAGAACATGCAGCTGTTGTACCTCAGCTTGGAAAATTATATTTTTGTATTATACTGCCAGACCAAGAAAACGTTATAAAATATTATTATGTTATAAAGACAAACAGGAAGACTCTCACCTGAGCAGTGAGTAGGGCTGTATTTGGAAGATGAGTAAATCATTACAATGACCCTACAATGAAAGATTGTTCTTACGTTAGGTTAGAACCAATGCTCATGCCCTTAAATCCACCGGCTAAAAGATACTAAAAATGTTGATTACATAAAACTATGTATTTGTAACTTTATGACAATTCATTTACTAATTGACAATTAGTTTGTAGCAGACCCCTCCAAAATTCCAATTATTCACTGTGAAGTAATTATAAATAAAGGACAGTAATAAAGTGATGTGTACAGAATTGTGTAATAGGTTAATCTAATTACAGACAGATGTGACACTTGGACAAGATGAACAAAAAGCAACGCTTTACTGAATAGTAAGAACAGTAATGTGATCTGTCAGTTTAGAAGACAGTATATACAACTCTACGTCACAGAACTAACAGCAGGGTAATTTGATAATTCTGATGATCATGTAGAATTCCTAATTCTTTACAGCGCTAAAACAAGAACTAACAGGCTGATTCTCTGTAATCAGGGCCCTCGCTATTTGGAAAGCTCTCTAATTGGGCATGGTTTTAGAAAGCTAGAAGATGTGTGTTTATTAAAGAGTTCCACCCAGAACAAATCTTAGTTTTGGTGGATATCATTAAATACACAGTTGTACTTACCTGCGGTGCACCGATGCTCTGCCTTGGTGGGTCCCTCCGAAGACTCCAACAGTCCAGCACTACACTCCTGTTTCTTACCAACATCTGCCCCATATTCAGAGACGGCAGTGTTGTAGATGGTCCTCCCAATGCGGATGGGAAGTTTACCAACGCCCCACGTTAAAAGGAGGGAGGAGTGCAGTGTTGGGCTGCTGAAGAGCTTGGAACAACCCACTGCATCAGGATCACCGCACACAAGCAAAACTCTGTATTTTAATAAATCTCGGTGAACTCCATTCAAAAAACAAATTTTACATTTTGTGTGATATTATTGGTTAGACAAGGAGTTTGCAACGAACTAATTGAACCAGACACCCCTGGTGAGTTGTTAAACCTCTATTACCATTATCTGAACTTATTCAGCCTAACCCAGGGCTGAACACAGTATTACAAAGTATTATACTATAAATAATTATTCTGTATACTAACAGTGTCTAAGGAGAGCAGGTCATCTTTACTGCCGCCAAACACCATCACTTCACTGTCTTTCCCCAGGCAGGCTGTGTGCCACAGTCTAGAAGTATATAAAAGTACAGTTAGTGTGCTCGTTCCCTCCTATAAACAGCTTATGTGTACTTACTTGAAGGAAATAAGCCCAATATCTATTACAAATAAGTTTTATTTAAACAATATTTAGCATTTAACTTACATAAACCTACAAAGGATTTTTTTTTCCTATTTTTAATAAAGTAGCAAACTGCATATCATTTACAATAAAACTGCAATTATAATAGTACTCATTGGCTATATGTATCATTTTATCATGGGAGTCACCTATGATGGTCCTTATGGTTTCTTGAAAAAGCTCCATCAACTGAAGTGTGAGATTCCTCCCATAAAGTAACCTCTAGCATTCAAAAATGTATATGTAAAACAGGGCTCAGTAAAATATGGTTACCATATTGACTAGAACATACATAGGGGGGCACCTGGCTGTCTTGGTTCCCCCTATTTGTGTCCTATCTCAGCCACAGGCATTGCACGCTCGGGTCTAAAAATGTGAGAGTGGAGGCACTGAGGAGAGCTGTCAGACACTCTGGCAGTAAATCACAATGAAACAGCTGCACTCTCATTCACTGTCAGACTGTCATTCATATACTATACTGCGGAGCACTCAGTCTCAAGAGAGACATGATCAAAATCTCCTCTCCTGAGACTAATTTAAGCTTTGCACAGTGGTAGCAGACAAGGACAGAACAAGCTGTTCTGTGGCAGACAGTTCTCCTTGCTGCCTGGCTGGCCCAGGGAGACACCTCGCTGACAGCACATGCAGAGAAATGTTCAACACAATTTTTATTTTTACAAAAATTCCTGGCGTCTAAATTGTGAAAAAAAACTGTTGAGCCCTAATGTGGGAATTTTATGAGCATATCACTGAATATACCAGAGATAAGGCTGCAATCATGGGAGTGGGTATACTATTGATGTATAGGATGAGCAACTGACCTGATGTTGCAGCGTGTAGCTCTAAAACAACGGTTATAATTATATCAAAATTAACAGGATTACGAGGAGGCGTGTTGGTAAATGGCCACTGTACAGCCTGTGTGTGGGTCATCTTCTAAATGGACTAAAATACAACAAGTGACTCCAGATGTCATCTGGTCACTAGATGATTGATAATCATGTCCTGATATTTGAAAGAGAGTGTGCTGTATATATACACTGTGTAATAATATATATATGTCGTTGTCCCATCACATTGAATCATTTCCTATTAAAGATGTGTGTATTTAACACTGATATAGCGGTCATTGCAATGAGTTGAGAGAACTATAAGCAGGTGGATACAATCCCTTTTCTTCCTCACCTCGTCCTTGCAGGTAGCTCTGGTTCTGTCCTAGCTGTAGTAGTAGTAGTAGAACATCTCTCTCTCTCTTGGGCATTGTCTTCATGTAGCGTGAGGGGTGCCTGGCCTGCCTTGACCTGGTTGATATTCTAGCTCATTCATTCCTAGACTGCCCTCAATGCTGATCTAACTTAGCACCTCAACCTAAACATTCTAACAAAGCAGGTTATTTACACAGAATATCCAATATCATCTGCATTATTCCAGCTATACAAATGCCCTTCATAAACCTAGGGTCAACTTCCCAAACCCAGCATGCAGACAGGGAACAATTATGTAGCACGGATACTTAAATCAGCATGCTCAAGCAATTCACAACACATCGTTCAAGATAAAAAGGGATTTTTGTACCTATGTTAAAACATTTTATCCATTGGCGGACACAGACGGAGTATAGAGGGTCCATCAAGGAATTTGGTACTGTAAGTATATGTTCAAAGTCGGCAACTCCTCCCCATTCTATACCTTCTCCTTGTAGGGGAGAGGGAGAGATGAATGCTGGTGTCTGTCATCACAATTGCCCACTTTCAAATGGTGAAGGGGCGACCCTGAGCCACCAGAGGAGTGATTGCTGCACTCTTAGAGACATCTTAATGAACTGGCTGACCACGTGGATGGTGTGACCTGTTCCATTTCATCATTAGCTCGATCTGGAACACCCACGAGTGGAACCTTGCAAATTGCACCACCTCAAATGTTGAGACCATCTTTCATGTAACACAGAACAGATGTTCATCATCATCATCATCATCATCAATTATTTATATAGCGCCTCTAATTCCACAGCGCTGTACAGAGAACTCACATCAGTCCCTGCTCCATTGGGGCTTACAATCTAAATTCCTTAACACACACAGACAGAGACACAGACACACACAGACAGAGGGACCAACAGTAAGAGCTGCAGGTCCCTCTGTCTGTGTGTGTCTCTGTTGTATCCTGTGAGGAAAGTCCGCCATAGTGTAGTATTGCCCCTCCCCATGACCCAGCACAAAACCTAGCCACCATCCATAAGAAGGGGTTCCCTATTGGCCAGATTATGCCTCCCGATCACCGGAGGGTCTGCACTTTCGTGTAGGTTCTGGTCTACAGTGCTTGACCTCAACTGTGGTCTCCACCCTCACAGTCGCAAGTGGAGTTCACTTACTTACTTACTTGAAGACGCTCCTCCGGCACCACAGTGCCTGACAGCGCATAGCAACGCAGTGTTCTAGCAGTTACTACCCGCAGCAGAGGCATTTCATCATTAGGAGCGGCAGGAGGTGGGATCGGGACTGTACCTCCGCAGACTGTTCCTAGCATCCTGGAGCAGCGGCAGTTAAAGAGTTCATTTTCACAATTAATTAAAATAAACAACCAATGCTGCCAGAAGCAGTTTTGTAAAACAATACCAAGCGGGGAGGGTATAAAGAATGGGGGGGGGGAGTTGCAGACTTTGACATATTCTTTGTGCCAAACTAGAAGGACCCTCTATACCCCAGCATCAGTGTCTTCATAAGATCTAAGATATGTACTGCTTTGTGCCCAGACAATGTTTAAAACTTTTTAGGGCAGTGAATACTAAAATATCAATATGCTTATAGATTAGGTGAAATTCTATTAATTTGTAAAATAGGGGTGAAAACTTGTGACTGCATGGACCATCTTTCCACATCTATTTCATAATCACATGTAAATGATATATAGATCAAAAAAACTTTACAATCCAGATTTCCTTATTTACAATGTAATGTTCTGTTATTTGCACTAATAATTGCACTGCACGGTTATTAGTGTAAATCACATTTAGAGAGAACATTTCTCTTTTCCCACTGAAAGTTGCAGAACATATATTTTACAGCATCTGATCAAACCAGGAACTGTGGAGAAACTAGGTCTGTTTAATGCTTTATATCCTGCACATATAGATAATGTAGAACTATAAAGATCATTCCTGCAAATAAATGTCTGACATCGGATTCCAGACAGAAATCTCTTCCTTGCACCAATGATTAACATGCACATATGACACAGAGATGTATTCCCATCTGGAACACAGTGAACATCTCAAGTTGCACAATGATGTAAGAAACACACACATAGTGCTGTAAATGTGGATACCAGAAAGAGATGAGCATGTATTTGTTGAGATATGAGAGCAGAAATACATCTCAAATCAGTAGCAATGGGTGAAATGTATAAGTAATGGATGTGTAGGACATATGTCCATACAAAGGACAGGTCATGCTATATAGATGTATGAGGGGTGGTGACAGGGGGTAACACACACATGCATGCAGCAATACGACTGATAATACAAACCTTCTGCAACATTTTACCTTGGCTGATCGTTAGGTAAGTGTTTAAATTGCTTCCATTCATTGCTTGTGAGGCTATAGATCCATCCATCACCTGGAAAAAACATTGCACAAGAAGCAATGACTAACTAGTTAATTTGAGACACCAGCCCTTCTTTGTGTAACATGAGAGCTAGTAAGTATTAAATATTAGTGGATGCATCAGTTGGTTGACATATTCTGATTACATTTCACACCAGTACGCAAAGTCAAAGCCCAAATACCTCCACTGGCAGGTCTGCAGGACTCATGTAAAAAGGCATAAAGGATTATGAATATTATATTTCATTTGTACATCAGCTAAGACATACTCACTTAGTGGTACACTTTCACCACTAAGGCCTCCAAACAGAAATAGCTGATTAAGTCCGACAGGTGTCAAGGTATGCCACGATCTGCCTTTCGGTTTCTCTCCAGTAATATTGATCCTAAAGAGAACAGAATTCATCTATATGTATAAGAAAAGCAGCACGTATGGTAGTGTGAGCAGACAGTTTTTATGACCAGAACAACATTGAACAGTGTCTTCAAATAATGTGAATTCACTTGTTTGACGTCAGATATATGTAATAGTTGCTGCCCCCTGTCTTGGAGTGTTCCTTGTGTGACCTTATATAATCTCTCCTTTAATTTCATGGTAAAATATATAATATACACACACTTATCCCCTTATAATCTGAGAGTGAGGTTTTTTTGTTAACATATATTATATTTTTTAGAAATCCCTGTCCGACATATTCTGAAGTGGGAAGATGTGTCCAGCTATAAGGATTCACCAGTGCGTAGCCAGCAAGAAGTATTTCAACTCTAAGGGTTCAGAAGCTTGGAGATGGTAGGGGTCCCTAGTCTGTGAACCAAAATTCTGCTCTGTGATACATGCAAAATCTTACAGAGACAACATTGAGAAGTTCCAAACTAAACACCCCCCCCCCTCCCCGACAAACAGACTCTTGTAAAGACTACCATTGGTTTGAAAAGTCACAGAAGGCCACTGTTTGATATTCATTGTTTATCTTACCCTCCAGACCACGTCCATGTGTCCAAGTTCACAAAGTGCAAATCATTCATCCGTGTTTGCTATACGTCAAGATAGATAGATAGAAGATAGATAGAAGAAAAATAAGGAAAAATAAGTTTGTCTACAGTATAAAGTCCAGTTTTTAAAATATATAAACTGAATTAAAATGCAAAGCTGACCAGTACGCGCCCGCCAAACAAGTATCCCGTGTTTCCTAGAAGAGCGCAGGAATGAGCAGCACGTGCTTGCGGGGGAGTGTTCTACAAATAGGAGCAAAGTTAAACCATTACAACAGATATTTGATGCGACTGAAATAATTAAATACACTGCACAGACCTTACTTTTACAACAGGCTGTATCCAGGCTTGTTTCCCTGTGTCAAATACATGGATATCATTGTTCCATCCCCAAAACATCTGACCTTCCTGCAAAAAATACAAATGGTCAATCAAATAGAGGATTGATGGTGCAGTTTTTAAGGCGAGTTTGATTAGGGTGTGATCATATTACTTTATTCAATCTACATCTCCTGCTCGCCTGTGATATCCTCAGTTTTGTTGTGGGAAGCCACAGACTGATAGACAAGTGGAAGGAGCAGAGCTCCCAACAGCACAGAGTAGGGAAAGGAGGCTCCCATCACAGAAGATTATGGTGTCAAATGCACCACTATATAAACCAAAGTTCATACACTTTATTATGCAGTCTACTCTAGGGCACACAAGACAGAACCATGTGGATATGTATACTCCTTGATATACTGTACACAATATAATAAGCGCTATACGCTATGTTATTTTAGAAAGGAATGCACATTATGTTATATATATTCTGGCTGGATTACAATAACATAAACAAAAAATAATAGTCTATAAATAGTTTATCAGGCAGCTTGGATCTACAAAAGCATCCACACATCCTAAATGTCAACGTGTACTTTAACCTGGGAAAGCCTTTAATCCAAACAACATTACTGTCAGACGATACGTAGATACACATTACATAATTTGACAAGCTAAATGGATGAAAAATGTGCAGCGTGTGTTGTAATATTTCCTCACAGGTTTATTTCAAGTATTGACAAACAATACACTCTACTTTTTATTAGAGCCATTATACAAACACAATTCTTTCATATTGCTCTATTTATGTGCTTTTAAGATGTCACAAATTCTGCAAATGATTACCACTCCCTGCTAGAAACCAATGATAAGGTACAGGAAGTGGCGAGGGTACTTATTTATAAATCAATGTTATTGTTCTGCCAATACAGCACCAACATAAACTGATTTATTTAAATGCATTGATGTTGGATAACACTCATTGCTAGAGTCAAAGAAATGACATGTTTGGGTTGATTTCATTACCCATGATGCATCGTGCACCTCAAAGCAATCGCTAAGTTGGTTGTGTCTTCGGCAGCCATATCCTCCAAAATAGATTAATCTAAAAGAAAAGGTCTCATTATTAATATAAGCATTGGGGGTTGGGAGAGAGCAACAAACACACACTATATTTCCACTATCACCAGTTTAATCAATCACACTACAGTCTGTGCATGTAAGAGTGACTCTATGGCCCTTGCTAACTTATTATCATAATTGCACCTGAGAAAGAACGAGATGTGGGCGAGTGGGTATAATAGGGAACACCGAGATGTATATAGTATGTAGAGCAAACAAGAATGGACATTTGTGGGAGTGGGGCTATTGACCGGGATGGAGGTTAGAATATATACGTTTATAAAATAAAACTCCATAGTTAGTGGAAATTTTAAACACAGACATAACACATGGCTGTGCCACAAAGCTTCATATAAATACAAAGCTTTAAGCTGGTCATACAGATGGTGATCCAGTCCGTCCACCAAATGACACCAATTTGGTTACACATGTTAAAAGCCAAATTAGAGAGCTCTATTTATCTATTGGCCGAAAAAAAACTGCAAGGGAAATATAACAACAAATTGTGATACCTGACCGGTCACAACTTCATCATGCAGATCCAATGGCTCAGAGGTGCACACTTACAAAAAAAATATTCGACCATTTTAGCCTAAAACTTCCAACTGGTCAAGAAAATCACCATATGTGGCCAATTTTACTATAACAAAACATACTGACCACATTACAGCACCTATTTAACTTTGATTTTAAGAGATTACAATGTAGAGCTGTAATCTGGCTTGATGGTCCTCAGAGCTCACCGGTCTTTGTAAACCCAGCAGGAAAGCTTGTCTCGAGCTGTTGGGGGCTGTCCGTTGAAATTCTTTATGTGTCTCCATGTGAACACATCAGTTCCTGATCGCAGATCCACATAATACAGCTTTAAAGATATATACAAAAACCTGTCTTTATTTGAAATACCATTTTCTCACATTAAATAGAACACAATATGTATGTTTAAAAGTGAATATAATCACACAAAATAAAGAATTATACGAAATAGAGCATAATATCAAAATCAAAGAAAACTATTGTTACTATTTGCAAGAACATTTACCTATGACATACAGATTCACTTTACTGAAGTCATGGCGATTTAAATAGAAGCTATACGAGGCCCACCTAGGGCCTTATATTCCTCCTATAATGTGTGACAGAGGTACAGTGTTTAGCAGTGGGATTTCTCCAGGTGCTCAACTTTGCTCAAACAGTCAAAATGCATTGGTGTTACCCAGTTTCCAAATAAATTAGCCCTACTTGTGTGTGGTAGAGAATTTAGATGCGATAAGTGGAATTGGGCATTCCTAGCATTACGAAAACCGAGCTGAACCTTAGAAATTATTTTGCTGAGAGACGGGGGTAATGGGTTTTTTCCATTGTTGGGCAATAGCTGCCCTGGTAACTATCCAAATGTGTCCCAAAACTTATCTATCACTGTGAGGAGTAAGAGGGGGGAAATGGTAAATGGTGAAGTGCTAATTCAAACGATGGAATAAAGGGCAGATTTGTTAACCACTTTGCTGGCCAAAGTAAAAACTTCACTACAGAGGTTCTATATAACAGGACAAGACCAGAAAGAAGTAGATCACCTGTCATATTACAATGATGACAGCTAGCTATTACTTTTTTATAGCATTTCATGCTTCAAGAAGACAGTGGTAAAGTGTTATCCTTTACCAGGCACCTCTGAAGCCAAAGAAATCCTGAATGGCCAGCTCTCCTCCAATTTTTGCCACCTCAGTGTTGCCAACTTTATGTCCCTTTTTCTGGCAAGGGAGGGAAGACCCTTGAAGTAATAGCCTAGGAAGAGAGAGCTTGCCCTTTAAGTAATCTGCCCATAGCCCTACCATGTTAATGCAAAACAAACATTACCGACATGAAAGGTATTATGTGGACAAACGGAGATGTCAGTTAGGAACATTCATACAAAATTAAAGATTGCGGGATGCTGTGTAAATCATGCAAGGTACAAGTGCCATGTACTCCATAAAGATTCATATATATACACTTATTGTCCCACTTTCTGACACAGATACCTTGGTTCTATTTACTTTCCCACTATCTCTTATTTTAGATATTTTATATAGTGCTCAATTTAATTACCGTAAATAACTTGTCTCCCATATCGATCCTTTGTATTATTGTGGATTAAGTCCTATGCGATGAATGTACTTTATTGTAAGCTTCACATTATATTCTATTCAGAAGTCTGCTAAGGTGCGTGTTGTATATATCCATGTCCTATGTACAGCTTAAACACATTGCTCTATAATACCTCTTCAACTACTGAAAGAACTAAGATGCATACACTTACATGTGATCACAGATCAATGACCTCTTACTCTCTTAATTCTAGAGCATCCACATACCGTCAAATATATAAATTATTAATAATTACACAATTCAATAACCTTTCATGAAGTGACAAATATGAAAAACAGGAAATACCTGATTGCTGTAACCCTTGTCATCATATCCACCAAAGATATATAGTTTTCCATTCAGGCACGCGCCACAACTGCCGGACATTGAAGGGGGGAGTTCACCATCTGTTAAGTGCATTCTCCTAGAATTTACAACCAAGAGAATTAGTGCTGGAATGTAGAGTTATATAGCACTCACCAGGCACACATCGAGGGGCATAACACTCAATCGCTAGACCCCCTCTCACCATAGACATGAGCGCAATGGTTGTTTCTCCAATGCACATTTTATATATCTATGCACTATGGGTTTGAACCAAACTAGGACACTATCCGTGTGGAGTTTGTATGTGCTCCCCATGTTCTTGTGGGTTTTATTCGGGTGCATCTGTTTCCTCCCACAGAGAAAGCACATACTCATCATAGATTAATGGATTAAATATACCCTAGTGTGTGTGTGTGTGTTAGAGAATAGACTGTAAGCGCCTCCAGGGCAGTGACTGATGTGAGTGATTAAAAATTCTCTGTGAATAATATTATTAGGGATGTTCATTGACCCCCATGTTTTGGTTTTGGATTTGTATTAACTTCGTGTTTTGGCAAAACCACCCTCACGTGTTTTGGTTTTCTATTTTTTTTTTTTAAAAATTGCTAAAGTCATATAATTTGGCTCTTTTTTTGTTCCTACACTATTATTAACCTCAATAACTTTAATTTCCAGTCAATTTTTGTCAAGTGACAAGAACACTGCTACCCCTCCTGTTTCTGTATGAGCAATGGCACTGGAAACTGGAGAGTGACAAGAACACTGCTACCCCTCCTGTTTCTGTATGAGCAATGGCACTGGAAACTGGAGAGTGACAAGAACACTGCTACCCGTTTCTGTGTGAGCAATGGCACCTGATCTCCTGGGGGAGGGAGGTACTTATGGAAACCAAAACCACGAGATCCGACGACCCAACAATGACATTTTGCAACGATCGATACAGATTTGAGGAAGCGGGAAAGTACTAAGCCGGCTCGGCTCTCGGATTGGCAGTGTCCGGGGCATCTCTAAATATTATTATATATATTTTATAGTGCTGTAGCTGAACATTTAGATTCAGCAACAGGTTTCAGTAGTGCATCTCTTGGGGATATAAAATAAAGCTACAACAATGAAATCCTGATAACTTGTAACTTACCATAAGCCACTTTCAATGTCATAGGCCCATATTTCATCATTTGGCAAGTATACCTCATTTTCTTCAATTGTCTGTAGGAAAGATTATAATCACTTATTAACCAATTAAATGTAGTTCACTGTAGAACATCCTAAATATCCCATACTTAGGGAGTGTTCATAAAACCATCAGCGATAACTCATAAATCCTTTTTGCCCTATGGCTCAAAATTGCAAACTAGATGCTACTCAGAACTGTTGAGCTGTCCAGTATGCTGTGGCCTTGTCGATATCATTTATATTTAATAGGCACCCCTGACGCAGCTGATACCTCCTCATGAATATTTGGTGCCTGGCAGGTCCTGTAAGAAGGAAGAGCTTCACAGAACAAAGCTCACCACTGAGGGAAGCACTCCCACCCCTGCCCCCTCTCTTGACTAGATGTTGGACCTGCTAAAACATTTATTATAGTTTTTATCTGCTTTATTTTGTAAATGCTTTTAGTAAATGTTTCTATTATTGCCAGTAATTTCATGTTGTGGCTCCTTCCGTCATATGAATCGATTAAACACTCAGCACAGGGTTCATGTTTTTTATATTAGTGCAAAAATAAAACAACTGTTTCAGCAATAACTGGAGCTGGTATATTAGCTCTGATTAAGGCAAAAAAAAAAACTTGCTGTAAAAATTTTAATTTTCTTGCAGTTTTCTCAAAGTATCTTCTGGGAACACTGATTAAAACACCAATATATAAAACTTTCACTCTACAAAATGTTATGTATATTTGGTATTAAAACAAACAGGAGTAACAGGCCTGCACCAGACTTGTCTACTTTTTGAATTGAATCTCACCCTGGGAGATTTTAGAGGGGAGGTCCAAACAACAAGTGCTAAGGGGCATGACAACGCTGTTTGCATCCTCAAGATATGTTGTCCGGCAATGGCCTGATGGCACATATTGCTTAATCAAGGCCCAATCCTCTTTACTAAAAGATAGGAGGGAACCAGGAGGACACTCCAAAATTCGGAAGTCCCCTCGACGATGCAGAAGAGTAGGCAAGTATGGCCACATATAAGGATGCACAAATCACATGAAGAACGGAAAAATGTATTTTCTTTACTACATTCATCTAATTTAGCGCTTACCTTTTAAAAAAATTAAAAAATAATACAAGAAAATGCTAAATCTCCATACAATATAAAGATAACTCAGATACCCTCACAAAAGTTTAACCAGCACACGGTGTATGGTCACAAAGCTTTATAGTACCCCAGTCTTTAAGGGGTAACTCTATATTTTACACTACGGGTTCTTCTCAGAAGCTGAGAAGTATTAATTAACAAATTACTCATTCTAAAGAAAATACATGCACTGAACATGTTACGTGTGATAAAAAAAAAAAAACCTAGGTAACCACCTCTCCCATTGCCGCTTACAAGACTTCTCCTGTGCTGCTCCCCACTTATGGGATTCTCTACCACCCTCAATCAGACTTTCCCACAGCCTTCATATCTTTAAACATTCTGTGAAAACCCATCTCTTTTTTTAGAGCTTACCTTATCTCTGATAATACTATTCACACTAATGCACCCTCACAACTGTCCCAATCTCCACTCTGAACCACACTCGCTCCTCTTGTTTCAGCTGTGCCCTCTTCCACTTAGAATGTAAGCTCTCTATTGAGCAGGGTCCTCCATACCCTTTGTTTTCATGTCTGCATTTATTTTGTCTGCCTTGTATGTCCCTGTTTTATGTATGTCCTGTTTTCCCTACTGTACGGCGCTCTGTGGCGCTTAACTGTATTGATAATAATAATAATACGGTGAGCAATTCCTAGGACCACAGTTGGGTTAACTTAGGGAAAGGGCATGGGACTCCATTGTACAGATTATACGATTGAGTATAGGTATATACTCGACATGCTGGATATTATGGACAGTTGGGTCTAATATTAAAAAAACAAACAAAAAAAAACCCCCTTATTTTTTTTTGACCATACTATGCATGAACATCTTTTAGGTTATTAATGCCATCCATCCCTCTTTCTAACACCAGTTCATAACACAGACCAAAACTAAGGGCCACTAGGGTGACACGTTGGAATGAATACACTTTAATGCACTACTGTGTTGAGAAAATACGTAGTGGAAAGAGAGGGTGGTGTTATAAAGGGGGGAGGGTTGATGTTTTTTACTGTACCATCACTTATGTTACACAAAGTACATACAAATGTTTAAATTGGCAAGTATGAGTGTGGATTTATAATGCATGTAACTGCTGAATGTGTATTTCATATGTCCAATTTACAGAGAGCGACTTGAAAACTATAAATAGCTGTTTAATCGCAAAAAATAAAATTTTGGATATAAAACTTTTTGTACCCATTGAGCAAGTTGGCAGCCTGGCATGGTGATGGCAATTGGAAAAATAGGGCAGTGTAAATAAATGTGAGAGCTATGTCTTCCCCTGGATAACTGTGCTCCTCCAGTAAAGATATGGACATAGAGATAACATCTGTTGGGAACCTCTGGTTTACCAATAGATTATAATGCAGGTACATGGGGCTTGAGTCATTAAGGAGAGCAAAGCATAAAAATGGAGTAACTTTGCACCTGAGCAAAACCATGTTGCATTGGAGGGGGAGGTAAATTTAAAATGTCATGTCAGATTTATAGCTGGGGTACTTATGTCCTAGATTAACTTTAAATTTCAGTGTAAAAATAAAGCTATCAAGTATTTGTGTGCTACATGAAAAAACAGCTAGTATTTAACTTATGTGAAAAATAATCAGCTAATTTTGCACCCCTTGCATTGTAACATGGTTTGTCTTGGAGAAGATTTACTTATTTTGTTGCCTTACTTTCCTTAATGACTCAGGCCCATGGTGTTTATACTATGACTACCATTTTATGCCTCTAGGCAAGTGGGGGTCACTGACCAGTTTCCCGCCCAATCCAAGCCAACCAATCACAGCTCGGGTAGCGCACCTGCCACCAAGCCGCGCGAGCAGTATATATAGAGCCCAGGATATTCCCCCCATACACCGCATATATCTCCATAGATATATCTGTATACACCCTCTTACCACGTATCCCCCCCAAATATAGAGAGAGTGCTGGTCCACGGCGGCGCAGTGGCCGCTCCTCTCCTCGGCCACACAGTAGCGTTGCGCAGCAGCCATAATAAACTGTCAGTTTAATTCCAGGTGACTCGCGCAACCCCTCAGCTATCACCACCCCCGTAATAACAACATTCACGGACGGGAGCCCGGGAGGGACACATCGCGCAGAGCGTTTACTGCTCTGTGTATAAATCAATAAAAATAAACCAATAAAACACAACTAGGGATATTCTACTGTGTCCATTCAATTCATTGTCTGAATATCAGTGTGTTATTGTAACCTATTGGCCCAAGGACTACAAATTCCCCAAATGCCAGGGCATGTTAGAATATCAGGTAGATTATTGAACATAATCCATACAATGGTAATCCTACACTATTAGATGAATTGCAGCCGCTATGGACAAATCATTAGGTAAAATAAAAATCATAGTTGAAATAGCAGAGGTCGGTACGACACCTGAAGTAACTTTGATCTCCAGTAAAATGGCGACGCATGGTGGACATAACAGAGACACATGTGTAACACTCTGGCGTCCAGTGCTGGTGTTTACTGAGTGACGTCACCCCCAGCTGGTCTCCGGGATTTGGCGCGAATATTTCGAGATGGCAGCTGACAGGTTGAAGAGTAAAGTCACCTCCGCCTTTAAAATGCACGGGCTGCTCCTGCGGGCGTGAGTACCCCATATATACCCCGGATGTAATCACGTGATGAGAGGTGTATGTGTGCTGAGCCTGGGTAGCAGGAGATGTAGGGGATTGTGTGGCTGAGCATTACACATACTGCAGTGTGCAATATCATTGTGCTCATCAGTTATGTGTCTCACAGCCACTGACATATGATATACATACAGGTGAGGTGCTCCTACCTCCCAGATGACCCCCCCCCCCCCCCCCCCCAGACCTTGTTATGTGACATGTAGGTGTGTGCACATTACCTGACATATGATATACATACAGGTGAGGTGCCCCTACCTTCCAGATGACCCCCCTCTAGACCTTGTTATATGACATGTAGGTGTGTGCACATTCCCTGACATATGATATACATACAGGTGAGGTGCCCCTACCTCCCAGATGACCCCCCCCCCCTAAACCTTGTTATGTGACATGTAGGTGTGTGCACATTCCCTGACATATGATATACATACAGGTGAGGTGCCCCTACCTTCCAGATGACCCCCCTCTAGACCTTGTTATGTGACATGTAGGTGTGCTGCACATTCCCTGACCTATTATATACATACAGGTGAGGTGCTCCTACCTTCCAGATGACCCCCCTCTAGACCTTGTTATGTGACATGTAGGTGTGTGCACATTACCTGACCTATGATATACATACAGGTGAGGTGCTCCTACCTTCCAGATGACCCCCCCTCCCCACAAGACTTTGTTCATTGAAAAGTGTATGCATATTGTGAAATGTATTGTTCTGACAGATGTAATATATTGCTTCCAGTGCATCTGTGTGTTGTTTTTTGATCATTATTACTCTTTGTTAATATAAATGTATGTTCTCTTTTAGGGAGGCCAGTAGGTATCTTACTGACGTTCTAAGGTCTGTAAATGAAGTAGAGCTTGAGGATGTAATTGACAGTATTATTGGTGCTGTTGAGAAACAGCCATGTAAGTATTATTATTTTTGTCTCATTTTACTTAGCAATTATACTATTGATATATAGGGCTTTTGGCTGTTTTAATTTTATGTGTATACAGACATTTCTGGGTCCTTTCCTCAGGATTTATGTGCCACCCCTTTAACTGCTCTAGGTGTATGCAACACGTCTTTTGAATCCTCTTGCTTAAATATCAGCCTCTTTTCAGCTTCAATTTATTCACTGATTCTGGGTCATTGGCTTCTAGAATGTGTTTATATTTAGTTGAAGCCATTCTTCCTTCAATAGGTTGTGTTTCACCTGCGACTGGCTGCTGCACAACCCCAAAACATAATAGTTACATCCATGCTTAGTGGTTGGCAAGGTTTTCTTTAAATGCTTCACCTGTTTTTCACCAAATATATAAATATTTTGTGGTTGTGGCCAAAAAGTTATTTTTTCATCAGTCCACGGCACTTTGTTCCAAAAAGTTTATGGCTTGCAAAATAATGTTTTTCTTCAGACGTTGACATTTGTGATGGGGTCATAGGTTAGGTTTCCTTATGACAACCCTTAGCTGCAGATCATTTTTCTGTAAGCAACGCTATACTGTGGAAAGCTTACTCCAGTGTTAACTAAACCTTTCTGCAGGCTGTTTACAGTGATATGTAAGTTATCTTTGCATATCTGACCAGTTTCAGTGCTACTTCATACAGTAGCGATTCCAAGCTTAAATTGAATTCCATTTAGACATCTTTGTACAAATTTCATATACACTCTGAAGTTGAAGGACACACAGGTCTGTCAAGTTTTGGGGCCTAACACAAAACTTATTCATGAATCAGCTAAAAGGATGCAGACACAGTTTTGAATCTGCATGGAACAAAAGCATTGCGTAGATAACAAGATAACATACAATGTCACACATTCTGCTATAGTGAATGTAACAAGATGCCTTTTCATAGTGGATCAACCAGTATTGATCTTTAAACTCATCTGTTTAAATTGAGATGGTTTTTACAGACACTCTGTGGTTTGGTTATATTCTGATTACAATGAGTGTTAATTTGGCCTCACTGTATATGTGTAAGGAACCTTGCTGTTTTGTTGCATGTTTAATTAGCAAATGTCGTGTACAAACACACACTACACTTTCACTTAATGACTATTGAATTATTTTAGTGTCTTCTAACATGATTGAGAAGTCAGCAGTGGAGACAGCAGTACAGGAATGCAGTCGGTCCTGTGATGAGACAATGTAAGATAATATTTTATGATTACCTCTTTGTTCTTATTGTTCCTGATGGGATTGGCCTATCCATTTAGACAATGGAATATAAATCTGCCCTGTTTTCATTTAAGTGAATTATATAAAAAAAAAAGAAAAAAAAAAAAGGATTCAGCAAGGCAACTCTAAATGAGTCCTCAAAGTCTCAATATAGTTGGACTTCACATTAAAAGTCCACTTCAGGCTCACAGCGCCCCTCGGATAACCAATAAAAGATAAAGAAGGAATAAGATGGAGGTGCCACGTAGTGTAGTATTATTTTTAATAACATGAGGTTAAGAAAATGCAAATATAGAGATTATCGGATAAGATCGGGTCCGGAAGGGACTTCCAAGTGCTGGAGAATTTTTTTACTGTCTTTGCTGGGGGATGTGTACTGCCAAGCTCTGGCGGAGTATATGAATGAATGATTAGTGGTCGTATCGATAGAACCTGTGTGGCAATGAGGAAATATTTTTTTAAAAAAACCTCTCTTTATTTTTTTTAATCGATCCCTTATTTTGCTTTCCAGAGAGCACATCTTCAACATTATTGGAGCATTTGATATACCCCGTTTCATCTATAACTCGGAAAGAAAGAAGTTCCTTCCGTGAGTTAAATCTTTTGTGTTTTCATCTTTTAGTACATTCTTCTCAGTGACGTGGCAGTTACTGAGTACAAGTTATTGATTTTCATGTTGATCCTGGACACAGACTGGGAATAGTAAAATAAATAAGGTGATATTACTGGGCTAGTAATCTTTGTAAACCAACAAATGTGACATTATAGAGGCCCATATACATGTGCCCGGCTGAGTGGCTAGACCATTGAATGGAAGCTTCATACTGTAGATGTGTAATAAATAATACTAGTGACGGATGTTATCTTTTACGATTAATAAAGATGATTAGGTTTGAACTATACAGAGTGCTCCAGTCCTTTCTCTTCTAATGACTGTTAGATTTTATGGTTCATTTATAAATGATTTTTACATTATGTTCTATTTTTATGTTTTAATACATTTATATATTTAATGTGCTGAGTTGGATGGTGGTTATAGAATTTTATGCACTACGTCTCTTTGTATGACTAAAAAGACAGCTTCATAGTGCCGTTGGGGAAATAATACTCTAGTTGTGGAAATAAACAAGTTTCATAGTGTGGTTGTAGAAATAATAATGCTTTGCACAATGTGTTTTTTTAACACATAGTGCCATTAAAATGTGAGGTCAGGTCCTGAATATGTTTTATTTGTCACAATATCCCTTGTAACTTGATATTTTATCCATTTGTTATAATGAGAATTCTTTTGTGTGTAATTATGCATGAACCATTGGTAATGAAGATATAGGTGATATTAAGAAATACAGGTGTATGTTACAGTACATAAAACAGGTTATTTGATCATATTGGCTAGTGGATACTTCAAAATTTTGTCATCCGTGTGATCTGTCACTCTAAAAGGATATTAGTTGAAAAGGAGAGTAATGGTATAGTCTTTAAAAAAAAAAAATATATACACATACACACACACACACACACACACACACACACACACACACACACACTTAAATGAACCGGTTTGTCTTTCACAGTTTAAAAATAGCCAATCTGCCAGAACCCAACCTGTTTGGAGGCGGGAAAGACAAAGCTGATTTGTTCCGGGAGAGATACACCATCCTACAGCAGGTGAGAGTCAGGGATGGGTTCATCAAAATCCTATGATAGAATCAACTATAAACTGCCTTATCTAATCATTTATATTGTGTTAGACACTTTGCCTGCAGGATTCTGTTGTGTAGACTTCATTGGCATTGAAACTTTATCTCAACTCACTTCTGTTAGACAACTTTTAGAGTTTTATTTTTTGCCATTTACTGTATATTAGTAGTATTTGCTTGTCTAATAAAACTATATATTGCCCCTTTTCATTGGGTTGTTTTTCTTAGTGATTGTCCTATTAAAAGGACCAGTATTAATGATATTAACCTTTAGCTTTGCTTCCAGTTATAAATCATAGGATGTTTTCCACAGTGCAAGATTTAAACAATCTCTCATTGTATTTTAGACCATGTTTCTTTTTTTAATCTGTTTTATGTAAACCATTTTAATTAAATAAAGTGCAACCCAACATCCCAAAGAAGAGACTTATTAAAAAGAGTTAATGTTGTTTCATTACAAGGATACATAATGATCAGCAGATTACATGAGATACCTATTAAATTACATCATATTAGACCACGATATACTGAGCATGCACAGTCTGTACGCTTGGGGACATAAAAACATTACAGTGAAACAATCATCCCACATTCTGTCTGTACTCTGTAATCCTTTCTGCTTTTTAACAGATATACAGCGATGGCATGTTTACTACAATTATCTATATCTAGATGTTTTGTTAAACTATTAAATAAATTGGCCAATTGGTCTATATACTACATTTTGGAGGCTGGAGAAGTAAATCATGTCACATATAGGAATTGTTTTTTGATCAAAAGAGCGACTTGGTGGTATATTTACTAAACTGTGGGTTTGAAAAAGTGGAGATTTGGTTATAGGAACCAATCAGATTTTAGCTGCAATTTATTTCGTGCATTCTACAAAATGATAACTAGAATATGGTTGCGATAGGCAACATCTCCACTTTTTCAAAAACCACAGTTTAGTAAATCTACCCCTTGACTGTAGGTGGGTGGCTATTTGGTATGTTTACATCGCACAAGAAGATGCATAACAATGTTAACGACCTTATGTGTGACTCACAAACTGGTGTTGGTAATTTTGTGAATTGCAGAGAACTCACAGACATGAGCTCTTCACGCCCCCTGTTATTGGCGCACACCCCGATGAGAGCAGAAGCAAATTTCAGGTACAGTGATGAGTACAAAGTATGAGACTTTGGATATTGGTGTTTATAATTAAATTGCCTCTATTGGAGAATAATGTAAAGCCTGTTCCATGGATAGTGATCTGTTACTGAACTCTAGATGTACATTTCCCTGTATAGCTCAAAACTGTGGAAAACCTTTTGGGGAGCGCAGCAAAGATGGGAGAAGTGATTGTACTCGGAATGATAACACAGCTGAAGGAGGTGAGGTTTGTCCTGGCTGTATTATTGTGTTTTAACTGCTGTGAACATGCTCTTATACATTCACATTTCTCTTTAACAAACCTCAACTGTGTTTGCAACTTCTTTATTGGCTTCAAAATGTAAAAATAAAGTATTTTTACCATTTCATTGCTTTTGTTGGCATGTGAGTAAAACCGTAGTTAAACTGCTGCTTGTATTCACATATACAGTGACTATAAAAAGTATGCAAATGTTATTACATCCTAGAATCAACATGGATTTATTAGGCATCCTAACCCTTCATTAACACACAATACTTTATAGTGTCAATAAAAATTAAAACCATCATAGTTGGTTGGTGGAATGAACTCTTTCTACGAACTACCTCCACTAAAATAATTGTCCCTCTCTGCAATTCTCCAAAGGTGTTGGGGTGTAATGATTGGTTAAGCTACTATCTCTAAAAGATAGATTTTACCGGCCTTCAGCAAATATCTGTGAGATTCATGCATGTTTGTTAACCTTGTAGGGTTTTATGGTGTCCTACCTCTGTGTATCCTTCAATTCAATAGACTATTTATTCCCTTTCTTTAACTATCCTTTGGTGTCACTTTTTCTAAATCTCTAACGAAACACACAGACCTATAACCCTCTTCTTATAGGTATTCTGCTGATTCAATCAAAAATAGAATAGATATGAATGAGGTATTCTAAAACACAGTGGAGGTTCATCATCTTATACCGCAGTCTTTGCCCATTCTTGTTCACAACATTCTAGATGGGATTGAGGGCTAGGATTTGACTGGACTATTCCATGATTTGTGTGTGTGGTTTAAACCATTCCAATGTGACTTCTGCTGTGGGTCATTGTCCTGCTGGAATATAAATCTTCTCTCAAATCCTTGGTCTCTTACAGATTGCAACAGGCTTCCTCTAAAATGTGACTATATCTTGTCCCCTTCATTTTGCGTTCTCATTTGACAAGTTTTATATTGCCTGAAACAGAGAACCATCCACATAGCGTTTTGCTTCACAGTAATGTTTTGGAAATGATGCATTGTTAGGCTTGTGCCATTCATTGCGTCGAGCCTTTAGGCCATCAAGGTTACTCTTGGACTCATCAGATCTTGGAGTTGAATCTTCTTCCACTTGGTCTGAGGGTCTCCTTCATGCTTTTTGACAAACTAGGAGAGAAGTCATGTGAGTTTTCTTTTTGCAGCAATCCCATAAAGCAAAGATTTGGGAAGTGTCTGAGCTATTTTTGTTCCATAGATATTCTCCACCTAACTTAGAGTTGCCATAAGCCTCTAGGTGGTCTCACTAATAAGTGTCCTTCTCGCAAGAAGCTCCGGTTTTGAGGATGTCCTGCTCACATTTGTGCCATATTCTCTTCATATCTGTAGAATGTACTTGCTAGTACTCCATATTAAGTTATATAGCCTTCCTTGATAGGCGCCTTTCAATAAGCTTTCATGGGTTTGGTTGGTATGTCTTTGGACTACTTCACTCAGAGATCAATTATGTGATGTCTGAAAACAAGTGATTGCTCCAGGGTTTAGTTAGGTGTCTTTGTAAGGGATTTGCAGTAGTGTTTGTTTTTTATTTATAATTAAGAAAGAGGTTTTTTTTTTTTTTGTTTTTTTTGTTTTTTCTTTCGTTTTTACATTACAGTTGTGTTGAAAACACACATTAATCCAAAAGGAGTTAATACTTTTTATAGGCATTGAAATCCAATTACATATGGAAAGAAAAGTTTTATACAAAGTAATATTTTATGTTTTAAATGATAAGGAAGCTTTTATATTAAAACTGTTTAGTTTATGCTTTACATGTTCATCTTTCTAAAACTGATTTGTCAGTCATTTTACCATGCTTATTGTTTGCATTTTATGTTTATGCCTTTTGTATAAAGTTGTTTTCAAAAGAAATGTCCCTTTCTAGTGTGGCTTTGGTGAGACGAATGAAAAGCTAGCTCACCTGTCCCTTTATGGGGTTTTGTTTTTGTTTTGTTTTTTAAATATCATTCTTTGTGGCAACAGAAAAAAATATATAATCACTTACAGGATAGCAAATTGGCAACCAAACGAGTAAGAGTAGGAAGGGTTTGTAGACAATAACAACTAAATGAACCACTCAGTAAAGTGGAAGAAGGGATTTGCAGCCATAATAAGCCTAAGTGGGATATGGAAAGGATAATTCAGAAGAAAATTATGGCAATAGGAATCCATCTTGCAGTCTGCCAGTAAAGGAACTTGAATAAGAACCGTTTCTCAGATATCTTTAAAAGTCCCCTGACATGGAAGGAAGAGGCAACTTATATATGGGGAGGCAGGCTCTGCTTATGAGAAGGGTTCACCATTTTATAGCGCTGACATGATATTGCAGAAATAAGAAATGATGGCACAAATTATATAATACCTATTGGAAATGTAGCTTTGTATTGGAAACCTCCAACATTCTTTCAGATTTGTTGCTGTAAGTACATCGGGATGGATGGTAAGTTTACTTTTACAATTCCGTGTACTTTGCATTCTGGTAACATAACTGCTGTATTAATAACATGGCCTAATATGTTGGGTACATCATAACTGTTTGTGTTCCATTAGGTTTGTGGTAATAAAAATCTTGTTTTGTTATAATGAAAGGGAAAATATTTCTTAGAAGATCCCACTGGAGCAGTGCAGCTTGATCTCAGCAAAGCCATATCCTTTTCTGGTTTTATGTTTAGCTTCTCAATTAAGGCAAAAACACGTATTTTATAAGGTAATTTTGGTTTCACAGGTCGTATATACCATGAATTTTATACTGCATATATTGCAATGTTTTTAATTGACATTGTGCATAATATAGTTGCATTACCACCCAAACTTCACCACTTTAAAATATCTGCACTCCTGCTGGAGATGTGACTCCACCATTGGATCCCTGTTACACATCTGGTGGAGCTGCCCCAGACTATCCCCCTTCTGGCTTAAGGTCACAGAACTTGCAATGGAAATACTAGGTGGGCCAGTACCAGATGGCCTGATCCATGGCTTCTCAATCAGACCTCCCGATTTTCCAGTATAAAAAGTCCCTACTTTTTTTTTTTAACAACACTTAATCAGTGCTGTGAAAGCTGCCATTACTGAATCCTGGAGATCCCCGTCTCCTTCTACTTTGCAGGAGTGTCTGACCAGGATTGATTTCTGTATGTATATGGATGATATCTCCATGTTGAGCCAGGATCGATATGCTGGAGTCACAGCTAACTGGTTTCAATGGTTTGAGTATAAGGATTCATAGAACTCCATAATGGCCTATTGATGATTTCCTAGTTTTGGTGAACTTGCCTTACTTCCTGGTCCCGGTGACCAGCAATACGTCACTGGATGATGATGTTGTACTGACGGCTAGTAGTGCAAATAGAACTTGGCCTTAATTTCCCTTGGCATCACTGTCTCGAAGACAATGCATGTCCTGAGGACGTCCTCCCTCCCCTACCCCTTCTGGATTTTGTTTTCTGATAAAAATGAGAGTAAAGTTACTCCATATCTTCTTTTAAATCTTGTGCACATGCTGTATGTTTATTACTTACTCAATAAAGACTTATTAAACAAAAAAGGGGAAGCGAGCCACCATGATTGCAGCTTCTGATTGGTCCTCCTGCTCAAAGAGTTGAGTTTCCACTATTGCCCCCCCTCTCCCCTACCTAGGCAGTGTTCTCCCAGAACATTTTGCCAGCCGGGTGGCATTAACAAGTAGCCAGGTGGGGGCAGTTGTAATACTTTGCAATAATATTGAAAAATGTTGGAGGTTATTGCCCACACCTGCCAGGACTGGTCAGACTGGTGGTCAGTGGTCTAACACACACTGCTGGCTGTAGTGCTCACCTCGCCTGTTCTAATAGGAGAAACAATGGTTTATTCTATTACAATAGGTCTCTGGTGGGCTCCAATACCAGGGTGGCAACTAAAAGCAGCCAGGGTAGTACCCAGGAAATAGGTGCTGGGGAGAACACTGCTTGGGTAGTTGTTCTGGTACGCAGTGTTTCACACTGGGATGTTCACACTGATAACTGTTGGGAGCTGATGAGCTGGTACTATATTAGGTCAATCTGATGATCAATGTGGCTATGACATTTTTCTTTTAAACATCAATGTTCTAAAATAGTACAAATATTTATATTACTCAACTTTATAGAGATGACCCTAAAATCATCTGTTGTATATTTTTTGTGAATGTTAATTTTCTTCAAATACTTCCACAAGTCTGTCATAATGTTTTGTTGTTATCACACATCTCAACGGTGTTATTGTCTTGCAGTATATTATCTTTATTCGTTCATTGAAAAAATTAGGTTTTCCTTAACTCCATTGCACCAGTTCCACAGCGGTTTATACACCGAGTCCTGTTTCGTCCTAGCAGAAGGTAATCCAATATGAGTCCTTAGTTTTGCTGTCGTTCTGATCACAGCAGATTATCATTTATTTTTGTGTGTAACATTGTAAAATAGACGTGTAACATGTGTTTCTGCTCAGGCTGGTATGAAGACAAAATATTTCATGTAAATGCTTTTGGATTCCCCCCCACCGAACCTTCCAGTACAACACGGTAAGGAGAGTTGTTTGTTTTCTCATATAGTGCATCACATCTGTCTTTTATTTGTAGAAAAAATACTGCTCTGGCGTGCAAAACTCTTCTGAGCTGTGTGCTAGGTTTGTTAAGAGTATTTTATATATTTTTGGTATTTTTCCATTTACTGCCAAGCAACTAAGCTCCACTGCAAAGTTTTGGAATAAGACATTGTTTTATTTCTCATTAACAGCCACCCCCTCTATGTAAGCTCTCACAAGCCAGGACCTCTGTCTTATTGTTTTCCTTACATTATTATGATATTTTGCAGATTGTAATTATGTACATGTGGTGTTTGTATTTATAGAATATTGTCACTGTTGTACTTCTATAATTGTATTTTATATTATGTCATTTTGTTGTATGTTCTAGCCCCTTATGTATGACGCTGCGGGAATCCTTGTGGCTCCTTATAAAGAAACGATAACCCATTTTGTTGTCTATTGCCAAGGACACAAATATGTTGCTGTAACCTGACTATATGTAACAATCATACCTTGAGGAATGTCTTATGGGAGTGGGTATAAGACAAATTCCTCAGGGTATGTTGAGCAGGAATGATAGACTGGATGAGGCTTCATATGAGAGAGTCATCTGGTTATGATAGAGGAATCTGTCAGTCACATATCCTCTCTCCAAATGGATAATTGTGCAAGTGACGTTACTTAACAGGATAGTTTGGGTCCCTGTTCTTTAAATACCCGTTCACCCGGTGTACAAACTTTTACTTTGCAGAAGCTAAACAGTGGAAATTGCATGGGTTTTTCCAATCGCGTGCGACTAAATCTGAATGTATAAATGACTTATCAAAGTAATGCAACTGTGACATAGTACTCTAGTAGTAAGACGGCGGAAGGAAAGAGTGAGGCCTGCCACGTGAAAGGGGAACGGTAATTGTTGTGAGAGAAGTAATTAGACCAAAAAGCCCGCAAGACTAACAAGTAGTATTGGATAATTGAGAAGATCTATTTAAGTTATAAGTTGTACTTAAGAGATTATGAAAAAAGACAGACCACTAGTGGGTGACAATAGTTACACGTAGAAACGCATGAGAGAATATAAGATATACTGCTGCTAACAACCACAGAGAGAGGTCTCCCTCGCAGGAATAGCAAATAGAAATTAATAAGAACATTTTTGAGAATCTGATACTGTGTGAAAAAAATGAAAACAGTTGTTTTATATGGTTATAATCAGTTTAGTGTATTGAAGGTTTGGGTTGATTGAGTGTGTGAAAAAAGGAAAACATTGTCTTAATTAATCTGAAAACGATATCAAAGATTTTTTTAAATTTTTTTTTTTATTTATCAACAATAAATAGGTGAATAATGAGAACTATAGGGGCATGAGATGACAGTCATAGATTGTGCATTAATAGGAGAAGTGAGAGACATACTCTTTTTTGTGTTTTCTCTATATGTATGGAATAAATTAGCAGCACATCAACCCGTGCCCAGTAACAAATAAGGCATTTATAAGCTGTACTCCCAGACATTATAACATTTGTTTGACACTACAGGTCCTGGAAATGAGTAACACGCTAAATGGAACTTTGGAATCCATTCTTTTTCTATAATTTTACTAAATATTATAATAATTTGCTGATTTTAACATTATATTAGGAAGAAATAAATTCTTAGATTGTTCAAGGTAATAAAAGAAGCTTGTATGTTTTAATCATTATGTTCAGGTCTGCACTACTAGATGGTGACCGCTGTACTTTTTTTTTTTTTTTGGGGGGGGGATGTTGCTAATGTATGTTATCAGTGGTAGCACCTCCTTGTGATATGAAGAGTATAACTGGATATTTGTACAATATTAAATGAAGAGATATCCAGTGTGGTTCGTACCCTTTATATTTTTTTTTTAATACTTTCCAATGTCCAAGTCCATTGTACTGAGTCCTGTTTGAATAAAAAGAGAGTGTAGGACAAGTTTGACTGTTTCAACAATGCAGCCAAATGGGAGCTAGGGGTTGTCAATCAAGGAGTAGCAAATATGTGATTTTTAGGATGAGTGCTCTAAATTTAAAATAATAATAATACTTGGCAAGGAGGTTAGGGCCACCTTCCCTGCGTGACATTTTATTTTTATTTTACCTCCCTCTCCCCTTGGTTCAGGATTGCAGGAGAGATCTTGGGGGCAGGGAGCCTTTCTCCATTGGTGTGGCCACCAAATCTGCAGATGGTTTGTCAGCACAGCTCCCCCTTTCACTCCATGGCAGATTTTCTGTGGCCCCAGGTGTCATCTATGCAGTGCTCCCAGTCCCGACGGATTGAGGGGAGCAACACTCAAGTAGATTACCTGATTCTTGCTTGTAATAAGAAGAAACGGAAGGTGAGACTGAGGAGGATCAATCTCTGATGCCTTCTGAGCCGCTACAGTAAATACTGGGGGATTTTCAAAGGATTTGGCAGCACTGCTAATTAGAGCCGTCTTGCACACACTGAATTTATCAGATCCCGCTATCCCCAATTCAGTGCAATCGTCCTTGTTTTGTTGCAAACCCATCCAATTAACCTTTTTTGATCATGACAAGGATCTAACTGCTATTGTTTGGGGAGATTGGGTCTCACCAGAAGGAAGCATCTCAGGATATTGTACCCCTTCTCACTAGAGAACATTGTTTTCGTGAAAGCCAGGTCCGGTGACCACAACTCCAAGAATTTTCTGTTTTGCTTTCTATTTATCCCTCAAGTAGCAAAGGTGATTTCTCTGTTGACTGGATACAGTACTTTTCAGTCTCAGAATAGGCCTTGTTGTCTTCCAGCTTGTACGTCCAAGGATTTTCATAGCGCCGCAAAATAAGCCCGTCTCAGAGGGTAGCTGTAAGTCTTTTTAGATGAGTGCAATCCGGGGTAAAAGGAAACCCATGTGAATGGCAAGCATAGCGAATCCCAAGTCTCTCCACTCCTCGTAATCTTCCTTACTATGCTGCGTCCTCCTCTCTTGGACCAGTGGAAAGGCGGTTGTACAGGTGACTGGACGTTTGGGTGTTGGCTTTGTCCATCTTCGTTCTCAAGCGCATCCCTTCTACAATGCCAAGTGGTAGCTCTGTACTGCAGGCGCTGTGGTTTCTACTCTTCAAACTTATTTTTAGTACCCAAGAATAATTGGACCTTTCGTCCAGTTGTGACCTCAAGGTCCTCCATACTTTTCTCGAACAGGAAAAATGTTTTTGTGTTTTTTTTTTTCATTAATCACAGCAATCCTATTGCTTGTGTATGTGAAACCTTAGCACCTTGACTGGAGTAGGGCATAGAAGGGGCCTTATTTAGTTTATCAGAGTGACCTGACTTCCATGGGTGGTGTGTAACCCCCAACATTAGATTCTGTACCCCAATTCTGTACCCCTTGGAGAAAATAATTTACTGGTTAGTAAAAATCCTGTTTTCTCCTGCATCTGTCATATTGGCAGGTCATGAAAAACGTCTTGGATAACCATGTAGAGCCTTTCAGGTAACATATTTTATGCTACTGGATAAAAGCTTTGAAATATTGGAAGAATGTTTTTCCCTCCTGCTTTCTCTGCTGAGGGTAAAGCTTTCATGTAACGTCTTCATATAGCATATTTATGTGCAAGTCTGGGTACATATTATTCTAGCTCACAACCAGCCGTCCTGCGTACAGTGATCAAAAGGTAGGGTTTGTTTGTTGGCTGTACCCACTCATTACCCACAATGTTGCAAACAGAATCTCTGTCTGTCATGGAAAAATATATTGTATGTTCTTGGATATTCCAAGTTGAAAATAATATTATTAATTTAAGCAACAACTAAGAAAAAAATGGCTTGGTCATGAATCTGTACAGTACCTCTGGTTTTGAAAGGGTTAAAGTACAACTTTGCCGTGTTGTGTTATGGTACAGGAGTGTGCATAATTCATCACAGATGTTATGTAAATAGTAGTAGTACATCAACTCCACTTCGCTACATACTAAATACCCTGGATAATGTGCTTTTAATGGATAATTAGGCTAAGCAAATGGATCTTTTTTTATTTTGACGTTTTGCAATTGACTAGAAAAAATACGAATGAAAACTGGGGAGAATCTGTAGTTCTTACAGGACCCTATAGTCATGTTTACGCAAATAATACCTAAAAATTTAACATAGAGCCTATTGGGCCATCGTTGACCGAAAAGCTTTTCCATTACGTTTGATCCATCCATTCAATTTCCATTTAAAGGTGCAATACCCTCTAAAAATGAGGGGTGTGGTTTTTTTAAAAAGATTTTTATAACACAAATTACAGCGGCTAACTGTAACAAGACACGTGGAGTTTATGATTGAATTCAGCTGCTACTAATGATTTACAGTTTGTGATTATCATGGCAACCACAGTCACATTATACATGTAGTGAGCAGAAGGATCTGACATGTGACTATTGAACAGCTTCTTGACTTGATTGGCTCAGAGGGGAGAGCCTTCTAAATCTGCCACACAGACCAGTGCTGTATAAATGCTGTTATTAATGTACTTTGTCACACTTCTCTTTAGATTAACAGTTTAGGTGAACAGAAGATTAATTTCAGTGTTATCATTTCCTAGGGCATATTATGGGAATATGAATTTTTTTGGCGGGCCCTCTTCAACATCCGTGAAGGCTTCGGTAAAACTGAAACAACTGGAGGAGGAAAATGAAGACGCCATGTTTGTGTTTTTGTCTGATCTCTGGCTGGATCAGGTGGAAGTGATAGAGAAACTTCATACTATGTTTTCAGGTATTTGCAGAAGTCTTTACCTGTCACTTACCTAAGTGCGTCAAAGGACACCATCACCAAAATGAAACGTGTTTTCAGTATTTCACACCACACTATGACTATTGATTTCCTACAGACAAACCCTGGGGGCCAGGTAACCATGTTGCCTTATAATTGGGCCACGACACCTACTTCCTAGGGAGCTGTGCCATACATGGTTTAGGTCATTTGTTTGCTTGGTGTACGTGGCAGCAGAGAACTCTGTAATGATAATTGACCATCCATAATGTTATGCCCACAGTCCAGCATTCTGCAGTGGTACTGAAAGCAGACTCTAGCAGGATTGAGCACTTAATAATTAAGAAGAACGGCGGAGTTAATAACTGATAAAAGGTGTAATGATGGAGAATTGAGGTTATGCTGTCTGAGGATAGGTGGGTTAATGATAACTGTGGTTTGGGGAGGGGGGGGGGGTTAATGAGGAAGAGGGGGTTAATGAGAACTGGATTGGGAGTTGTTGAGGGTGCTAATGACGATTGGGGGATTATGATCATAATGAGTCAGATGAGGGGGGTATGTTGATATTTGCTGTGGGGATTAACAGGAGAAGGGGATTGATTGAGCAATGATGATGCTGAGGAGAGGGGTGAGAGGGAATAGACTTGATGGGAGAGTAGAGGTGTGAGATGAAGAACATTGAGGTGGAAATAGGAATGATATGATTATAGGTGGTATAATGTCTGTAAGCGGGTGGGAGCTGTGTGTTTGGGCCACTATTTATTTCTGAATACCATATAAAAATGTTTTGAAATGTATTTGCCTTCTAAATATTTAGTGTGACTCTTGGATTCTTAATAAATGTATAATATAATATATATATATATATATATATATATATATATATATATATATATATATATATATATATATATATATATATATATATATAGCTGCATTTGTATATCAGCCAGTTTTGGGGGGGGAAATCCTGTACATAGTGATATGTAGATTATATAGGTCTTCATGTGAAACAAGCTGTCACTTTAGGGTTGCTGTTAAACAATTAGAATAAGACCACCCTGATGTTTATACAGCTGTACTGAGGTGTCTGTGAGAATGAAGTAGGCAGCTGACAAGAACAGAGCGTTCGTTTATATATACAGAACATTACTGGAGCTTCGCTGGTTGCCTAATACAATGCAGGACATTTACCGTAGGTAGGCGACCTGGCTGCTCTAGAGACTATAGATCTGCAAGTGCCCGTGTACTAAGGTTTGAAGACTTCCCTACTACATTGTATTGCAACGGCTTCTGCAGATTTGAGCAGCCAAAATTGAAGAAGGCAGTGAGGCCCCCGGACTAATTCCATGTGGATAGGGAAGTGGTGGCCCAGAAGTCATTGTAAATGTATCCAGGAGGAGATCAGTAAACTACACAAGAAGACAAAAATGAGCCATGGGAAGAGTCGGAGACAGTGTTACATGAAGATCAGTATAGATATTGACTTCATGTATCACACAAACAGTTGTGTTGTTAGAGGGAGGGGTGAAACTCTTTATTATGGCGACTGCCCAATAGAAATGCAATATATGCAAGTTAAAGGACGCTACCTAAAACTTACCTTACTTACCTGTTATTCTCTGTCACTGAATCAGACATGGTCCGCAAGAGGTCCCACACAACACTCCTCTTCCCGCCTGGCCTGTTTAAAACAACCCCCCCCCCTCTTGTTAGCCTTCCAATCAGGCCAAGCAGGAAGAGTAGATGGTGTGCATGTGGGATTGGTAAACACAACGGGAACCCCGACGTACAGAGAGTAGCAGGTAAGTAAGCGTTTTATCATTTTAATGCTTTGTAGCAATAAAATTAGTCAGTGTCCCTTTAAATGCTGTATGCAGAATGCCCAAACTTACAAACCATTGACATTTCACCCCAGCTGCACCAGCAGTATACACCTATAACTAACTACAAATGATGACATTATTTGATGCATCATTACACCTAGAGGACACCGTACAGTTTCAGTATAATACTGTGGACACATCTGTTTTCTTCTCCTTTCAGGCTACTCCACAGCTCCTCCGACCTGCTTCATCTTCTGTGGTAACTTCTCTTCTGCACCATATGGGAAAAACCAAATTAAATCCCTGAAAGGTATAGTTATGTACATTGAAAACTAGTAGTGGGTTCGACAATATACAGCACTCAACCAATCCTTGTTGTTTTCTTTGTATTATATAAATGTTATAGCCATTTGTGATTATCAGGTTTAGATTGGAAAGCAAAACAAACTGCAAACTATATGCAATGTTTTCTGCTGGCCAATATACAATGTTAGTTGTTTTATATAACGATAGTAACGGCTTGGAGCACATTATAGTATCATACATGTGCTCAGTGAATGAATACTCACCAGGACAATACAATGACATAGGCACATACGTGTAAATATTGTCGTGTGTCATTAGTGCCAGATCTGTGGCTGCAACTTGGCCCTTTCACCTATTGCAGCCAGAACAGTATGAAAGTGTTGTTTTACAAACTCTGGCATTGTGTTGTAAACCACCAGTGTATTTTTACTGGGTATTCATCATCATTTATTTATATGGCGCCACTAATTCCGCAGAGCTGTACAGAGAACTCACTCACATCAGGCCCTGCTCCATTGGAGCTTACAGTCTAAATTCCCTAACACACACACACACACACGTCAATTTGATAGCAGCCAATTAACCAACCAGTATGTTTTTGGAATGTGGGAGGAAACCAGAGCACCCGGAGGAAACCCACACAAACTCGGGGAGAACATACAAACTCCACACAGATAAGGCCATGGTTGGGAATAGAACTCGTGACCCTAGTGCTGTGAGGCAGAAGTGCTAACCACTGAGCCACCCTGTTTAATAGTGTTTTATATCTTGGTTAACTGTAGTTGATTTGAGGGTGTGTGTGTAGTACTCAGGACCAACAGGTAAAACATATTCATCTCTCTCTGACTTTTCAGACTCCTTTAAGAATCTAGCAGATGTGATATGCGAATACCCGAATATACACAAAAGGTAAATATCTCTTATTTCAACTTAATTCAGTGTGTAGAGTGATTTATACTTATATAGGTGTATGTTTTACATGTTGTTTCTGCCAGATTTGTACAGTGTGTACTGTAAAAATACAGTGTGGTTTACTTATCGCACATTTTATATGTTAACAAAGCTAGTACAGATGCATGGAATTGTAGAAAGTTTCTCTATTAATAACATTTGTCGTGTTTCGTGTTTAACAGCAGCCGTTTTGTGTTTGTACCCGGTCCTGAGGACCCTGGGCCCGGCTTCATCCTGCCAAGGTACATTTATGTTTTGTATGGCGTACGGCCCTTTGTCAGTTCATTTAATTCTGTTCTAGGTGGTGTATTTTGAATAATGAATGTAAATGTTTTGCCTTCTTTTAAGCTGATTGTGTAAGTGATAACAGCCTTTGTGATAGCAGATAGATTAATGACAACATTTCTTACAGACCCCCTATTGCAGAACACATTACAGAAGAATTTAGGCAGCGAGTGCCCTTCTCCATTTTCACCACAAATCCGTGCAGGTGTGTTTCTGTCGTTTGACAAGTGATACAAGCCAAAATATATTGTTTCCTATCGTCTCCATAGCTGCATAGTAATTACTATGTATGTTGCTTCTTGGAGGTATACAGAAAAAAGAAAGGACAAAGGTCATTGGTTTTTGCCCCCAGCCAGTGACCAGCTTAACTGCCATGTGCAGCCTTGTAATTAATGTTTTGTCCGTTGCAGGATCCAGTATTGCACACAGGAAATGGTTATTTTCCGGGAGGATCTAGTGAACAAAATGTGCAGGAATTGTGTCCGCTTTCCAAGCAGCAGTTTGGATATTCCCAGTCATGTAAGTGATTTGTAAACTTATTTCATGCACATCTGGATCAGTATTCTGCTCTACAATACAATGTTTCACCTAGCTTTATTTAAAACAAAAGACTAAGCAGTTCACAAATATATGCCGTAGACGTGAGTAACTGACCACTATTTATTCATGCTGCTCATAACTTGCCACAGAGATACTTAGGTTTAATCAATCTTAGGGTTTCATATCACATATATGAATATAACATATATGTCTAACGGACATTACAGCTCTGCAAAGCATGCTGGGGAGGGTGATTTGGCAATTGTTAAAGCAAAAATAGAGCCAGCCTAAATGGCTTTTTGTTTTTCAGAGTGATGATCTGAAAAGCAAAAATAATAAACCTTTTAGTCACATTATTCCTCTTAATATTAACATTTTTTTTATCTTTTTAATTTCATAGTTTGTGAAAACCATCCTGTCGCAGGGACACCTGACGCCGCTCCCGCTGTTTGTTAGTCCCGTGTACTGGGCATATGATTACGCGCTGAGATTATATCCTTTGCCGGATTTAGTAGTCATCGCGGATAAATATGATCCATTCACCGTCACGAATACAGAATGCCTGACCATCAACCCTGTAAGAGGATTTCTTTGTGATTCTGCCTGGGGCAAAGAGAGAGTCTGGGGAGGGGGAGGTTACCTTGCAACTTCTGATATATTTATTAGCAAAATATCACCTAAAAATCTGGATCCTTTGATCAGCAGTCCTGTTCTCAAATTAAATTAACCTGAGTCTGTGGAGTATTCTCTGAAAGGCTTTTATGCTTTTAAAAGGAATGTTTCATTTGAACAATGACATGATCTTATTAACCTTCAGACAATGCCTTCCTTATTGTAGTGTAATAAGCCTGCACAGACAATTCTGGAATAAGCGGATTATGTTATTGTTTGTGTGATTGGAGCAGATAGTTATTGTTTATAAACTCTGGTGTCTCCCGCTGTCTTCTAACCATGTGACATCACAGCAGTATGTTAGAGCTACCTTCCTGCTTTATTATCTGTTACCTGATGGAGAATGGATCAAACCTGCACACACCTGTATCCGTGTACAATAGGGTGTGCTGCAAGGGGCCATTAATGAAACACAGCGGCGTGTAGTGTATGAGCCCTTACAGTACAAATAGTACGCACAGGAAATATACTATTTTCAGACCTGATGTAAATAATGGACCTAGTATAGGGAAAAGACTCGGACAACTCTGCCAGGAAGGCCGTCAGCAGAGATCATTGTAAGGGTGGCCACACACAGACCAAGCACTATAATCTGTATCTATTTTGGCCATACGGTAGTGACCGATTTTGACGAGATCGGGCCATTCAGCACATGAGCCATGGGGCCAGTGTACAACTGGCCCCATGTTAGAGCTTGTTATTGCGGTCTGACTAGGGCCGCACACAGCCCAATGGTCATCCTCCAACCACACTTACCTCCGTGCCTGATGACAATCAGATTTGATTTTAATTGGATTATTATCTGGCTTGTTCTTGAACAAAATTGTACTAGATATTGATCACTTTTTCACAATATGAAAAAGATGTTTAAGGACGATACAACTTAAAATGCAAGTTGACTTCTATAAAATAGTTACTAACAACATTGACAGATGTGTAGATATAACGCCAGAGGTAACGCAGCTGATATTACGGTGTGTGGCCCCAAACAACCCGGATACTCAATAATAATGCAATCAAAATCCACTGAATCATTATCTTATTATTTGTGTCTTTCTGTTCCCATACAGTGGAGGACTTGTGGTTGGACGGAGCCAGAAAGCCTCCATCTCAACACTGTTCCCTTTTGTATTTCTGATGAATAGATTATACATCATTATTGTAGTTCCGTTACTCCTTTCCTTTATTTGTATCATTTTAGGGCTCATTCCCAAAAAGTGGATTCTCCTTCAAAGTTTATTATCCATCTAGCAAAAACGCTGAAGATAGGTAAGCTGTGCTTCCCGTTTCCCCAAACAGAATGCCCAGGAGTTTTATTGTGATTCAAGCCGTAGCTCAGTATCCGTTGCATTGTGGACCCACCCCTGCTCTGTGGTGGTGCAGAAATATTAGATAAAGGGTTTCTGATCTCACAGGCCAAACTTTACACACACTTTTTTTTTTTTGGCATTTACGAGAGTGATACAAGATGCTGTGTGGAATCTGAGCCAGGAGGAAACGGGGTTTGTTTTTCCCAGTATGGAGGAATGTGAGATACGATAGAATTTTCTGTCACAAGCTGTAATTGTAGTCAGGGTAGCATTATGGTGTACAGTAAAATGTGAAGTTTGTATCTCATGCATGTATTGGTTTCTGGCTTTGTGATCTGATTGCAGCATTTGTGAACAGCAGGCGTCAGAAGGTGACATGAGAAATTTGTTTTTATATTGATTTGTTATCAATGTCGCACAGCTTAATCCTCCTGAGGCCGGGTGCACATCCAATTGGAGAAACACAAATGCACTTTTGATTCAGTTGAATCAAAAGTGGGAATAGAACACGCTGAACTCCTTGACGCAGTGATGAGATCTCAGAACACAATGCTGTGATCACTAACAATCATTTTTTTTATTTTATGCACTTTGTGTTAAAAATGTATGAAAAGTGCGGCAAAGAGCATAGATGTGAACGCGGTGTTTATGACGTAGACACAATTTTAAAGGAAATGTACCTATAACCATTTCGCTGCATATTAAATGAGATTGTAACCTCAATAGGTGTCCGGTTAATTGTGGCCGCGCGGCTTGCTTCGTGCAGGCATATAATGTTTCAGTGCAACGTTTGATATGTGGTTGTTCAGAGCGGCCTTGTGTCTCTACCCCCTAAGCTTGTGAGCGGAAATCATTTCATGAGCCAGAAGACCCTGGCTTGGATATTTATCTACTACCAACCCCTCAGCAAATGATTTAAATTAAGCTAAAATATATGCTTTCATGTAGGACAAGGGCTGTCTGCAGTTCATGAACCATTTTGTTCAGCAACCACCTGTGATAACACGGTTTATTTTATATAGCACTAGACAAGGTACATAAAATCTTAAAAGTGAAAACATTACATTGAAAAGATTCAAGTACACATAAACAGTATCCATAACTGCTGAAAACTTGTTTGATAATTATATAATTTACATCTGTATTATATGAAATAATATTTGTACATTTTCATTTCAGCAAACTGCAAAATGTTTGATTTGAATATGAAGATTAATCTTGGGCAACGAAGATTTTACAAACCTCTTTCTGTAAAAAGTTTTTATATATGTTCTGTCTGTATTTTATGCTTTTGTTAAACTGGAACATGTTTTGTAATAAAAAATATTATGTAATTCATTGTCCCAGCCTCCTAATTAAACTATCACAAAGCTAATAGGACCCCTTTACATTAGCTGTTATGTGCATAGTAATCCCACTTAAATGGCATCTGTTGTCTTCTCACAGTGGAATCAGCCCTTCTGTGGGCTGGAGCAATATTCCTGAGAATGCAGCAGGTGATATCAGTCACACCCCATGAATGTTATATCTGTGATGTCACTGGGGTCTGGTGACTTTGCAGGCTGAACTGTCATGAATATTGGTTAATATATACATTATGTTACAGTTGTAATCTTTCTGCATTTATACACACTGTGATTTGTGGCCAGTTAGGTGTAAAACATAGTTAGGATCTGTACATACTTTACGGGAACTTTACACAAGTGGAGCCAAATAGGGGACTGCACCCCCTGAACTGGTAGAACCGCTGCAAGGTGATAATAGTCATAAAGCTCAGATAATATGCTTGGACTATTACAATTAGGGAATTACAAATTGATGGATGAGTATCTTCCTTTGAAAGATCAGTAAAGTACCCTCATCAGGCAGCAATATTATCACTTGTGCAGCCTTCGGGTAATAAGTGGGGATAAGGAGACAACAATATTGGGGTAATGTGTGAAGATTATCAGGTACGGGAAGAGGATTGGTCTAAAATCTTAACTGGAAAGTTGACTTAAAGGGCTGAGGACATGTGTTGTGCTCTTTCTTCTGAGCATACATGCTGGTTATAGAGAAGTAAAGCAAGCTCTCCTAGATAAATATGTTATTACGCCCAGAATTAATTTAATTTAAACAAATTTGTAAATATTCCAAAAGAGTCATCTGCTGGAATATGGCACGAATTCATACAAGATTGTAAAAATTGATTAAAGGCAATAATGTGAAGTAGAGGATTTAAAACAACGTTTGAAATAATAAAGTGTAGACCAATTTTATTTAGATGTGAAGAAGCGGGTGCTGGACCGGAAACCATAGACTTTCGAGGAGCCTTCCAGATTTGCTTACATTTGTATTAAGGCCGATCCCAACAGAGAAAGGAGAGGCTTTGGTAGTTGGCCAATGGGAGGAGCGGAATTGATCGACCATTTTTAGGAAAAGGAGTTTTTTTAATTTTAGTTGAAAAAAATCATTCTGGCACTTTTAGCAAGGAGAGCAGTACAGGTAATTTTAGCTGGAGAAGGTTGAAAGAGATGTACATAGCCCATCTCATCTTGGATGAAGACCCATGGCTCACGTTGGAGGATGCAACTTTTAATGGCTGATGTAGCTGAGGGTCTATGTCCTGTTATTAGGGCCAACCTTGCTGTGTATTACATTGTTTGTTCTGGGGCCAGTGCCGTGGTAAGATCTGAGGTAAAAGATGACAACTTAAGTGACTTGTTTAAGACAACCCAAAACAGTCTGGAGTGTATTATTATTGAAGATGTGTTGATGACAAATGGAAAACTATCTGACAACTAGTAGTTGCCAGCCCATATAGGTTCTATGTATTGCACTTGGTTTCATAAGACTCAACTAGCGACACACCAGGGAACTACCAGAACCTGGAGACTTTTGTTGCAGATGAATTCATTGGCCTAGAATGTTCCAAGAGGCAAACAGGTATTCTCTGACATGTGACAATTGTCAGAGGTTGGAGAATCCGCACACTAGATGTTTTTCATTACATCCTGTGCCAGTAATTGGGGACACGTTCAGACAATTGTTATTTACCTCATGGAACCTCAAGATCGAAAAGAGAAGCAATCTATATGGACCATAGTGTACTCTGACACATGATATTCTGAGACATTACAGAATTGGTATTTCCTTTGATATATTGCTGCTTTTAACAAATTGGTTATTGCAAGTTCTTAATAAATGACTTTTAATGCATACCAATAAAGTTGTAAGTTGAAAGAACTACGGAGAGGCGATCACCCTAATGGATCACCCGATTTCCTCTCTGGTTTTTTTCTTCATCTTTGTTATGTGTGTTTGTAGAGTCAGGGGGGACTTTGAAAATGTTTTTCTTATTGCTGTTTTAAATATACAATTTTCCTGTCCGTTTAGTTGTGCCACTAGCGCCCCAGCTTGACTGGCTGATTATTTCACATATCTTCAGAACGGTTTCTACAATGTTTTTAACATAAAACAACTGTATTTGGACGCTTCACAGTACACATTTCTGTTGGGTTTTGTCCCACCAGCGCCTGAGCTCTATTGAGCATTTAGGAAATTGTGATCAAATATATATTCATATTCATGGTAAGGTCAGATTGCATACATGGCTAGATGCGGTCACCCATATTTACTGCGCACAAAGTGCTAATATGGATCAGCCATCTTTTTGCACCCACACAATCCTACAGTTTTGACCAATTAGGGCAAATATGGCTGTCAAAATTGCAGTCTGTATGGAATATATATATTACAAGTTAACCCGTGCATGATACTCATGCATTCTAGTCAAATCAAGCTACTTATGGTGTTAAAGGTTCTTGTCATGCATTTGGGGCTAGCCCAGGCCTCCTCAGGGGAAGAGCGTTACTGCCTGACTTAAGCGCCCTTTTTTTAATGTGGTTTTGTCCACATGTCACCACCTCATCATTCTTCTCAATCACCTCATCCTTCATCTTCATCGCCACATCCTTAATCTCCATCGTCTTACTGTTCTAAAACCTCTCGATACACAACGTTTCTGCTAAACACCTTATTGCTGTGCTCAATCAGTCTTCCTTGAAGGGCAGTATTCATAACCTGCACTTTCACATCACTGCTTCTCCGTACTCGTGAAAATGCGACATACAATTGTCCATGACCAAACACAGGCTCTGGTAAATAAATACCCACACGGTCAAGAGTTTGAGCCCTCAACTGGTAAATTTAGCCTTTACTACCCCTCCCACGGGGGGAAGGGGGGATGATGGAAGTTAACTGACTTCACTATTCTAATTTTTTTGTCAAATAATGTCAGTATACCAAATTTCAGGTCAATTGGTTGAGCCCTTTCTGAGAAAATAGTTTTTTTCCCACACACACGCCACTATATATATTAGATACTACCAATAATATACACTTCTGTGTGACCCCTTGCAATCACCTACAAGTTGCTGCATACATGTTAAAGCATCTTGGAGTGGTCAAAAGCTTTAACAACAGTACAAATTGTGGCTTCTGTCTATCAAGTACGTGGTTTTTATGTAATCACTTAAGAATCAAATGTTATTTAACAAATAATTATAAAATAAACTATAAGAAAGGTAGATGCATCACTACAGCGTAACCTAAACCAACATTATAGGCCTGTATTTGTGCAGGTTGAGGGAGGTATTTATTCAACTGTGTACATGGAATGTTAATAGCCCCAGTGCGATGACCATCTGCTGTACAGCAGAATCATGGACCACAATAGAAAAAAAATATTTGTTTCTTTACATAGACTTGTGGATATACAGAAGACAACTGGGCGTTAGTTAAATGCTGTCCACTTTCAAAGAACCAACCAACAAAATCTCATGTGAGTCAAAGGCTTTACAAATAGGAAGCAGTGACCCATTTGTGGCATGTGTGTATGTGTATGTATATATATATATATATATATATATATACACACACACACACACACACACACACACACACACACACACAAAATCTAGGTTTTCGTTCAGCTGCTAAAGTGGCAATGTGTCTGTGTATATGTGTTTATATATCTATATCGCTATCTATCTATCTAGAGATATAGATATATATCTATATCTTTATAGACAGATAGATATCTCATCATCAACATTTATTTATATAGCGTCAGCAAATTCCGTAGCGCTTTACAATTGGGATATATATATATCTATCTATCTAGAGATATAGAGATATATATATATATATATATATATATATATATACACACACAGAGAGAGAGATAGATGGAGATATATATATATATATATATATATATAGAGAGAGAGAGATAGAGATTGAGATATAGAGATTGAGATATATATATATATATATATATAAAATCTCCGTCTGAGGTTGCCAGGTGGCGCTGGGACTAGTACCCAGCAGCCTACTATAGATAAATATAGATGTCTCTTCAGCTGCTGCGGGACTACCACATATCTGGTTAGACAACAAAGCCAAAGCCCGCCTGAAGGCAGGTTACCCCTCACCCCGCCAGCTGTGCCCTCTCCCACAATGCACTGCGGGTATACATTCCCTCTGATACACGCGATCCCGCTCACACGCTGTAAATAACCGCGGTATCCTCTCACCATGGCAACCAGCGCGACGCCGCCCCCTGATTGGCCGAGCCGCTGGCGGCCTCACCACGTGACGCCGCCGCGCCCTATCAGAATCTTGTCGCAGCGCGGCCGCCACCTCATTACTAGGCGCCCGTCGCCTAGGAGATCAGTTTCTGGAGCACGGGATGGCGGAGCTGAACGTGACCTCGGACGAGCTGGAGCGGTTCAGAGTCGCCTTCCAGGACGCCCGGTTCCGGGAGCTGTTCGCTCAGTACGCGGAGGAGATCAGCGACCCGGAGAACCGGCGGCGCTACGAGCAGGAGATCAGCGAGATGGAAAGGGAGAGGGGGGTGGATATCCAGTTCATCCACCCGCAGCCCGGCCATGTGCTGCAGACCACCCTGGGGGGGCAGAAGATCTGCTACCTGAACGTCTGCAGCAACCCCGTGGTCCGCAAGCCGCACTGCGTGCCTGCTACAGACGCCGAGGGCCGGCTGGGGCAACGGTGGAGCCTGCCCTGCTCCCTGACCCCGGCTAGAGAGGTGCTGAGCCCTGAGGGCCTCAAGGAGGTCATCTACGATGTGGTCTTCCACCCAGACACCCTACACCTCGCCTCTAGGAACGAGAAGTTCCTGGCTATGATCAATCTGACCGCCCAGGAGACTGTGTCCCAGAACTTCAATGTGGTCCTGGACTCCAGGAACGTCATGACCCTGGATGTGACATATAAAGGGTTACCACAGCCCACTGTCCTCCGCAAGCCATGCCCCGGTGTCACCCCGAAACCTCAGGACCTCAAGGACCCCCTGCGCTTCCCCTATCCTTATGATGCTCTAGGAGGAGAGAAGAAGACTGGGAGTAATAACCAAGGTCTACCAAGTAAGATCAAGCCGGTACTTGGTGACCGTAAACCTTCCCAGGAGCCAACCATCCCTCATTACACCATCCGACATCGCTCCCATGTGGATATCCAGGACTACAGAGATGCCAGGGATGCTGCGCCCAGCCCAGTGCCCAAAGAGCTGGTCATCACTGTAGACTTGCCCTTGCTCAGATCAGCTTCTGATGTCAACCTTCGTATTGAAGGAAAGGCCCTGACCCTAGAATCCAAGAGACCGGCCTACAGATTGCAGCTAAAGCTACCCTACTTGGTGGAGGATGATCAAGGAACTGCCCAGTTCAATAAAATTAAGAGGCAGCTGGTGATTACTGTGCCAGTGGTTCAGCAGAATATCCTGCAGCTGATGCAGGATCAGGAGGCCCAAGTGCTTGGCTCCGCCACGTCTGATGTGCAGGAAATCTCACAATCTGGTGGAGCTTTGGAAACTCCTCCAACAGAGGAAGAAACTGAGAAGGTTGCAGAGACTGCTGTAGTTGGTGACTCCCAGAACTCCCTCAATAGGGATCCTCCTGAATGCCCCATATTCACGTGTTCGCAGAATGCCACCTCTCTGACTTTAGTTATACATGTTAAAGATATTGATGAGTGTAGTATAACTTCGGAAGTCAGCTGCTATCAATGTGAAATTAGATTTTGTGTGAAACACACAAATGTTCCTTATGTCTTGTTTGTACAGTTTCTGCCACAGTATACTCTGAATACAAATGATATTGCTGTGAATGTTTCTACGGACAATACAGTTATTGAGCTAACCAAATCCTCTGAATGCTTTGGGCTCTGGAAAAATCTCTACTTTGGAGTGAATAGCAACTCTTTGCAGGTAAGGTTCATTTTTAGCGTGATGAAGCCACTTGTATGATATTAAACTCTGTATGTACCGTACATTCACTATATTGTAGCCAGTCCGTTCACTAGTGACCTCATTGAGACAATCAATGGCTAACATACATGAGGCACTTGATACTAATAAATTAGGTAGCCTTCATGTTTCTAATGTGTATCCGTATGGTGCTGTCTCGATCCCATAATCCCCTTCTCTCCTAAAGCCCTCCTTGTTTTTTTTACAATGGTGATACAACTTTAAGGCACATTGACATGTAATCCATTACGGTCACTAACCAATGTTTGTTTGTTTAGGGTTTTTACAAATATATGGATTCTTTAATCAGTGTTCAAAAATAAAATACGTTAACAAATGTTACCTCTAAATGATTTGCACCATATCTTCTGATTGGCTGTGTTCTTGAAAAGCTTTTAGGTTATGGATGGTTAAAAAGCCTACCTATGCAGGTATGCTGAAACAGTGGTCCATATCTTGCATTGATGAGATCTAATACGATGAAAGCAGTTCTCTGTGTAATGTATTTGTGATTCTTTGTATCTGTGCTGTGAACAATTTGTATAGTTGCCTTAAAGGGTTGTCCAAGTAGTAGTTTGCATTCCTCAAGAGTGAGCTTTACATTTTCATTCATGGGTCTGTGGGGAATGTGTGGCTTGTGGCAACATGCTAGGAGAATGTGAATACCTGCCAGGCTAGACTTTTCTATATTTGGATTACTCCTCCCACCAGTACCAGGGCCCCACATATATTGGAATGTAGAGTATCTGCAGCCTGACCTATTAGATTTGAATGTTGTCCAATTTGGCCACCAATTCGGTGCTAAGGCTGACTCACTGGGACTGGCCCACGTGTTGCCTCATTTAGGTGAAAACCTTAAAGCTGCACTTAGTAAAAAATAACTAACTTAATAATGTGCCCCTCCCTCTAGCTGGAGCCCCTGGGGCTGCTTTGTGTAGCTCTGGTTGAAACCAGGGGAAGGGTGAGTGGGAATAACAATCACAAGCTTGAATGGTCTTTCAGCTGACTTCCTCCTCCTCCTCTGTCATTTAAAGTTTAACAAAGTTGATTTGCCAGTTCTGCATGAAGCAGCCCCCAGGGATACAATGGGGGTGGGAGGAAAATATTTCACCTAGGTGGTAGTGAGGCTTTAATTGTACAGGAATGCTGGACACCCAGCCAAAGCCTAATCATTAAGTAAATACCGACCTAATCCAAAAACGTAACCATTGTTTAAAAATATAACTTTGTTTCACTAGAAAGACTAAATCTAACAGTAGAACTATAGGAAGAGCTGTGCAATGTTGCAGCTCCATAAAATAGATTTAAAGAGGATATTCCTTTATCTTTAAATAGAAGAGATTAAGCATTTCAAGAGTCTCTTTAAGGGACTCTAATGGTAGCACCACAATAGTCTCTATATATAGTGTGTTTTATTGTCTGAATAATTGGTATTGGTTGCTGGAACCTGACACAATAGGTTGTAAATATGGAAGCTGAATATAATGTACTGTTGGAAGGCCTGCATATAGTGCCCATGCAATCACCCAAGTTAATTGTGACTTATGTGGGGTGTTTTTTTTTTTTTTTTTATGTTCAACACAAACCTATTTATCCTTTCAGCTTATCCAAAAGAAACGGGAGAAGTTGGTAAATTCATTTGTCCATGAGTAGATTCCCAAACTTGTGCACCCTCAGTCATGGAGAGGTGTTAAGTTTTGCGTTTGTTTGTGTCTTCGAGGTGGTGGTGTAGTGTTGGTAGTTTGCTTTTATTTATTTTTTGTCAGCCTTTTCAATCAACAACTGATCTGATTTGTCCTGAATTTGGTCTGGTCTTGTTGAAGATAAAAAGCCCCTGCTGTCATCAAGGGGTTAATTTGAGTATTTGATGCTTGTGTCACCGGATGTTGCCTAAAACTTTCTTTGCTTTCTTTTGCTGTAGGAAAGAAGATTTATTAACGACGATAATGTGACGGAGTTCCTGGAAAGTGGTCTCCGGCCGTCTATCCCATGGTCTACTCTGGAAGACCAGCCGCTGATCAATGTTCTTGAGATGAGTGATCAGAAGACCCACATCCGGCTGACTGTAAGCTCTTATGTTTAACTGATGCTACTTGCCGTATGTAATCCACTCTATTGAGCGGCCTAACACACATGTAAACTAGTACCTTTTATAGTGTACTTATTGGTCATCCTTATATATAGTCTGCCTACAGTATTACAAATCTATACAGCCTTAAGCTTTGCTGTCATGGAGCCTGGGCAAGCTGTCTAGTCCTCCGCCTGGGTTTCTATATGATCCATTATTAAGCTCGTCCTAATGCTATTCATGCTGCAATATCGGGTCAGTTTGCCGGATGTGTGGCCAGAGGCGATTCCACACACTCAGCCTTTTCTTGCGGCTTTATCTGACCTAAATGGTTTAACCCAGCGGTTCCCAAAGTGTGTCTCGCAGCTCCCAGGGGTGCCGCGGCGCTGTCACAGGGACGCCGTGGGCAAGCCAGAGAAAAAACAAAACAAACTTGCTAATCTGCGCGGTGCCAGGACTCAGCATTCTCCTCTCTCACGCAGCTTGTCACTGAATATCGACATTCAGTGACACGCGTGAGAGAGGAGAATGCTGGGTCCCGGCGCCGCGCGGATTGGTAAGTTTGTTTTGTTTTTTCTCTAGTGGGCAGAGTGCCTGGATGCAGAGGGGCATTTTTGCATACAACTAAACAGTATTTCTGTCCTGACCTAAATACTTATTACATTTTTTTTGACCCAACTACTTCTAAAACAGGACTGCTCAGTAACTATTTTAGAGGGGTGCCTTGAAAAAATTATGGAGACTCTAGGGGTGCAGCAAACTGCAAAAGCTTGGGAACCACTGGTTTAACCCGATTTTGTAAGGTGTAAAAACTACAGAATGAGATGTAAGTGAATTGGCTCTTTTTTGTATTTAATAGTATATTATTTCACCTGCAGAAACCAGAGCTGGAAGAGGAGAGATATCTGACCCCCAGGGAACAATATGGAGGTCTGAGTGAGGTGAAGGGGCAGCTCAGCTATCCCTCAGAGGACAGCGGCCTATCTGATGCCGTACTAGAAGATGGACGAGAGCCAGCGATCCCATCCTGTGCCCCGCCTGCCCAGTCTCCTGCTCAGCTGGTGGATGCTGAGCGCTCTACTGAGGAAGAGAACGGTCTCTGTGTCAAACAGATAACACCCAGTGACCTGGATGAAGATCTCCATACACAGAGCCCTGTACTAAATGCCTCCAGCCCCGCTCAGATTGTACAGGAAGTCAATACTGCGGACGGCAGTGTGAACCTGACCTCCGATCACAAAACACAATGTGCCTTTAACTTTGATAATACTTTGCTGTTTGAATTAGATTAATTGTTATTTGAAATGGCAACAAAAATCTGTTGTATGTCTGCATTATTGGAAAGTAGCTGTTTTTTGCTTTGAAAATTGTAGCCCTGAGCGGCATCTGTGTGGTGGGATCTTTGACTGCTCCAGTTATTTTTTTATTTTTTTTTTGGTTTGTAGTTTTTCCCCATGTTATAAAGATGTTTCTCTTAAAGTGAACCTGTCACCTGCATACTAGAGGAAGCCATTCAGCCTATCAATTCTCAAGGAACTAGTGACATCACTGAGTCATGGGGAGGGGTCCCATTGGTTGGTTGCTCCTTTGGTCGCTTCTGATTGGGTAACACCAGCGGCTGCTGAGTGAAGGTTCTGTGGGGTATCTTGAAGACCAAGGAATTATTTGTGCTGTAATGTCGGCTTTGGCTGAGTGGTCTCTGCCCAGAGATGATCTGCCATAGAAGTTACATTCTTCACATTACAAAGTGCCTCGTATCTCCATGAAGCCACTGGTTTCTAGGGAATTGATAGGCTGCAATCTCATGAATCATGGGTCAGCCCACTAAATAGCTGCCCTAGTTATGGTGTAGGATACGGGTCCACTTTAATTATATTTTCCCTTTTTTTTTTTTTTTTGTGTGCCAAAGAGTTGTATATTTCTTGGTAAGTTGTTATGAGAAATGTTTGCAGATAAATAAAATCAGTCTGATGTGTTAAATGATCATTTATAAGTCTATTATTATTTGACTTGATACAGCTCAGGCTGAGCTAATTACTAATACAGAGTTCCTTCTTTATACCACTTCCAGGTATATTCTCATAGTCTTACAATGGAAGATCATGATAATTACTGGTGCACAGATAACTGATCAAACAATGCTGTAACTTGTATTAATCTCTGTTCCTTTCATCTTACAGCTGTACTGTAAAAATTAATGTAATGCCCCATTTGTGAACTTACATTTCTATTACTCTTTAGAAGTGTCCCTATTATCGGGCTTCCCTTTATACTATTGGTTTTAGGGGGGTCTGTCTCTTGGTCCTCCACTGTTTGCTCCCCTTAGTAGAATCCTTGGTATCTACTGGTCATTTGTGGTACTGTCCTCCCAGCGATGGAGAGTGAGATCAGACACATGAGCTTGCAACTGATTGGTTTAGTGCACTCATCCAATCAGGAGTTGGCTGTCAGAAAGAAATCAGGACCATGATTAGAGAAATCAGTTTCTACTTGGTCTTTGTATGTAAATGTGTGTGTGTTTGTGTATCACACAGATGACTGTTAAGGTGTATTGTATGGTGACTCGGGAGCCTCCTTGTACCAACACAGACCTTATATTAAACACTGAGCTCACACAAACTTGCTGCACAAACCACCAGAGTGTATTTATTAATTGGCCATCAAAATAATCAAGTGTGGTAGCTGATAATATATAGTGAGTGCAATAAATTAGGATAAAACACTATTTTTAGGATAACTAGTATTGGTTACCTGTACATAAATCTGCACATAGATAATGTATGTGGTGGGGAAAAAAAAATGTCTAATGTAACAGTTAACACATTAACTATAACTGACACAAGCCAGTGACACAATATAATCTAACACCAGATAGGTAAACTAGAGTCTTCTATACCAAGTACAGCACAATGAACCCCAACACTGATGCTTTGCCAGTTGGGGGGGGGGGTATCTGTTTCATAATAAAGTATAACTTGAATGTAGAAGTCTCCACACAACTCCTTAGGAAGCGGAGGTGAAGTATAGTGATAGCTTTAGGAAAGGACAAGTAATAAGTTAGTAATGGCTTAAGTCCTCCTTACAAGAGGGGTAGTTAAATAATATTACTCTGTTCAAATACTTTAACTCTAAGGCTGTGTCTTAATACAAGAAAGATATAGAGGATGCCATATTGTGCCCAGTAAGCAGGAACACTAGCTGTGATTTGACTGGAGGTGTTATCTGTGCAAGTACAAGCTTGGATGCAGGGCCGGATTAACCCGAGTTCTAACTGGGCTACAGCCCAGGGGCCTCCATTCTGTTAATCCGGCCCTGCTTGGATGTCTCTTGGGGGCAGTTACACACATTTGCAAATGCATGATAAGCCACCCGTCAATGCACGGCGCTTCTGCTACTGGGGTGGTCCTAACTCTAATCAATGAGAGTCCCTATATACTGGGTCATACATTAATGTGTTTTTAAATTGACAGCTAACTTTTACCAAGAGGAACCCCAAGATCCTCCAAATGGCAATAGAGGACCAGCACACCCCATCAGCTACTGCTACCATAGCATGCATCACAAACAAAACAGAAATGGAAGTTGCTCAATCAATGTATAGCTTCACAGCAGCTGATTGAAAGGTTCATTTCCACCCCAGACTCTTCCTGAGGTAAATAATTCGTAGAATGCTGCGGACACCTGGCTACAAATACTGGGTACTTATCTAATTGTTCTGTTCCTTTCTCAGTACTCGTCATATGCCCCTTCTTTGGTGCCTGCCTGCCAGGGAATCGGGTCCCTTGGCTCTGCTCTCATCTTATAACCTCCTGAGGAGATTTCTATCACCTCCTCCCTCACAGGAAAACTTCCAGCTGCTTCCTGTGTCAGGTTACCAAATGTCACAGCCCATTAATCTTCCTATAGTGAGGCTCACTCCCTGGCAGCTGGAGGTGGGCACTGAACCTGTCTCTTAATCTGTCCCCCCTAATTGCTTTGTCTCGTGCACCTCCCACTGAAATAAAATATATAATCCCCTCCCCCAAGATGATTTGCCTTCTTTCTAGAGTAAACAAGTCTAACTTTGAAGCCCAATATCCATAGCTAAAAGACTTAAATATTCTTTATTAGTTTGGTTGCACTCTCCCATATTGCTGTGCCGTTTATAATCTGGTGGCATAGTACCAGCAGCCCCCTTTTCGAAAGCACAAAATACTATAGTCCACACCTGGCCAACCCATGGCTTTCCAGATGTTGTGAAACTACAAGTCCCAGCATACCACAAGGCATGCTGGGGCTTGTAGTTCCACAGCACATGGAGACCCACAGGTTGGCCAGGCCTGCTATAGTCGTATTGTGTTTCTCTAATTCTAAAAGACCTGTGTGTGATGGTTATTATTGCATAAGTGTGTCTTTAAAATATAACCTGTGTGGTGAACGTAGGGTCAAGTTTCAATGTAATTGTTCTAGGTTCTAAAATTGAGGACCCTATTACATGTGTAGATTATATATATCTATATCTGTAAGCTCCAATGAGGTTCTCAGAGCTCGATACAGACAACCCCCAGAGGATCATGGGAGTGTAGACACTGGCAGGCGTGAGTATCTCTGGGCATAGGACCACCCTTCCTCTAATACTGGGCTGGAGTTCTCCTTTAAGTTTATTCTCAAGTAACATTTTACTTGGTTTTATCTAAAAACTAGCTAACAATATTGTATAGCCTAAAGAAGTTATAATTTAGTTATAAACAAAAATACACAAGTACATGTTATCTGCTGCTTATGGTAAGCTGTCAGTCCATTCTTCAGTTCAGTCGCCCATGTAACGGCTGTTAGTAGTGCACTCTCTTCCCCAGAAACGCAGTGTCAGGAAGGATGTGTTTGTTATCTATACATGGGTCAAAGTGCGCTGTACTATTATCCTACTTCTGGAAAATCTGTTTCACAATAAACTGCAGTCTGTTTTTCCCTCTAGGGCCAGATCAGGATTCGGTTTGCTGCCAATGTGTTATGTTTGGAATGCAGCATGAGCAAGTAATGCAAAAATAAGACTGGTAGTTTTGTATGTAGAGAAGCACTAATCCTTGCTTGTTTGCAATGGTGTCACAAAACATTGCAGGCACGAAACTATCCTGCTGACCTATTTTTATTGTTAATACTTTTTGCCCATCAATGCCAATACAGATACTGTTTCAATATAAGAACACTAGCCGTGGGTTAGATCCTACAGAGGCTGCAATTAGTGCAGGCAGATGATTATGACAAACATAATCAGACAGCATCCATTGTCTGTCATCAATCCAAATGTTACAAGGTGGTTGACGGTCATTCTAGGCTCATACACACAGGCAATTACTTGGCCAGCCGAATGCCCCGGTGGAAGGGCAGTTTGACCTTTCTCTGTGTTTATAGGCAAAAGATCAAAAAGCTTTGTACAAAAGCAACTTACATGTTGTAATATTTGTATTTCTATGCAGCAGTTGCAATCAACTTATATTCTCTGGCTAAATCATCATCATTTATGTCATATTACCAGCCTGGCTGTCCCTATCTAAAAATGAAGAGGGACAACCACTTAAGCCAGTGGTTCCCAAACTGTGTTAAGCAAGGCAGGGGACTACTTGGTAATTTTTTTTGCTTAGGGGGTGCCTTGAAAAAAAATATGGAAACCTCAAGGGTGCCTCCAACAGAGAAAGTTTGGGATCCACTACGTTAAGCATTCATCCTCACAAACAAGTGTATAAATACAAGGGAGCTATCGATGCTTATACCATTCTGCATACACTTTATACATGGACACCCATTAAATATGAGACATGGAAGGGGTCTCTAGCTAATAATGGAGACACCATATTTTCACTGTCGCTTCCACAACCCATAGGACCATTTCTGTGCTGTCCATGTGAATCTACAAATTCCTTGCCAGGGATATAATTATATAACATCAACATGCCCTTCATGTGGATGAGCCCCTAAGCAGACCACAGCTCAAGGAATCTTCAGGAAAAGTATTGCCATGGATCTCTGCGCCGACCCACCTTCGCTGTCCACTGAGGTATATACACACACTGTATACATGTGCTATTTCTTGGTGAATGCAGCTTAGGGTACCCAGCCAAAATGGGGTCAGGGCAGCCGAAAAAATATTGAGTTTGGCCACTGTTTTATAGGGCACAATTTGTACATGTTTATCTGCATCCGACAGATTTCGAACAATGTTTTTGCCACATTGAAACATATTCCTACACCCACACATGCTGGTCCATATCTCTGCCCAGCAGTATAAAAGTATTTTTTGCTAAATAATGTTTTGTTTGAGTTCACAAACTGCCATAAGCTTGTTTAATATTGGGACGTTAGCATAAAATGTAACACCAGCAATACCTGTTTGCACTGTCTAACGTGCAAAAACCTAATGGCTAGTTAAACAAAATAATCATTTCAAACAGCATCTAATAAGTTGACAGAACATGAAACGTGTGTAGTTCATACAGCTCACTAGTTAGGGGATAGGCGCTGACGCTGAGGATATAAACCATCATTTAACAGAGAAACAATGATTGTGAAGGATTAAGCAAACCTGATGATTGATGTCTTGTAAAAGTTAAAATAATGCAGGATAACAATAATGTGTGAGGTCACTTCAGCTTTTACAGTTATAGCCCTTGGAAAATGTTCCTCTGGGTTTGTTCCAAGTGCTAATGCTGGCATTTGATCTGTATTGAGGTGACCGACCGATATGGCAGTGTGTATTGTAAATATTTATCAGTCAAAGTGTTCATTAGTGACGTATTCATCCTGTAATCAACAGCGGCTATTGCAGTATTTAAAGTAAGATACCAGAGGCTAGAACAAGGCGTGGAGCTCTCAACACTGAGGGCGCAAAATTACTTACATTCAGTGAGCGCCATAATAAAATAGAGGAAGGGTATACTGTCTTATTATGAAGAAATACAAAGTATAAGGAAGCCTACACCAACAACTTTATACTATACAAGATGCTATCTAATGTGGTCACATTTCTAATTATTGATAATCATCCATTATGGTGGATCTGGATTGTGTATCATGATGCATTGTAAGACGACTTTTGGGGTTATAATTACTAATAATTGATAACTTCACTCTGAATTGGTTGCTATAGGCAACATCTCCACTTTTTCAAACCCACAGTTTAGTAAATATACTTCCTGAAGATTTATATATAGCTGATAATCACTAGGGGGGGGGGGGGGGGGGGGGGTATTCAATTGTTAGCGTTAACGGGGAAAAACGAGCGCTCAAAAAATCTTAGCGTTAATACGGCAATTACTCGCTCAATTTCAGCTCGTAGCTCCCTGAGCGGCGAGCTGAAATTCCGCGAGTAAACTACCATATTAACGCTTTTCTCGCGCAATATTACCGTATAAACGGTAATATTTTTTGGGCGCTCGTTTTTTCCCGTTAACGCTAACACTTGAATACCCCCCCAGAAATGCAATAATTGCATATACAATGTATGTGCTGAGTACTAATATAGCCAAACTGATTAAATATTAGAGATTTGTGCAGCCCCAAAAAGATCGACCTAAACGAGAACAATCAGATCACTTTTCCGCGGGCCAGTCTAGAGCCGTCGTTTGTGTCACCCAACTGTGTATTCCAGGCACTGGGCCTGAGCACCTGAGTGAGGAGAGATTGGTTTGTGGCTCCTACTAGGTCATGTTTTATATTATATATATACATATTTGCAAATAAATATATATATATATATATATATATATATATATATATATATCTAAAAAAAAAAATTTGCAAAGTAAAATATTTATTAAATGCATCACTGAAGTACTAAATACATATTGACATTCCGCTATAAAGCAGAAGAGAGATAAAAGTCTGCCAACTTCTCCAGGAAATGTAATGTATTACCTGAGGCACCAGACACACATCCTGGTTTTGCGACGCCAAACCTGAATTTATAATTTGTGTTTTTAGCGCGCTGACAGGGATTTACCACCACAACAACAAATAGGCCTAGAGCAGCGTAACTCTTTTACAGTAACTGCAGCTGCCAAAAGATATGTTTATTTTACCTCACTCGCTGCTGTGGTTTTAATGTTCAGCACCTTACAGGGTGTGATGTTCACGGAACCCATCACTCTGACAAACCGCTATTAATGAGCGCCTACTGCTTATGTACTGTGGAGACAGACACTTGTCTGGGTCTAAACATTCTTCATATACAAACTCTGTGAAGGTATTAGGAAACAGGGACAGGGGGGCTCAAGTATTATCACTAGTACCACCATATGCCCAAGCAGTAGCCTATTGGCTCAATCCACAAAATGGCTGCCTCCCTCCACTATTGTTCAGCAATATGGCAGCCTCCGCTCTGTGTAGGTGACTATTACACTTTGAATAATAAACACCCACTATCTATTTTAACGTAGATATATAATGAAACAGACAGACATCCATTATTGTGTATAAGATATATAGATACACAGACAAACACAGGAGATGCCATTTTACTTGCGAGCCCGAACAAAGTGCTTAAATGCTAGGAGAATACACTTTTTCTGGTTAAGAGTAGATAAGATATATACAGATATGGTAAGGTTGACATTAAGTGGAGACATCATCATCATTTATTTATATAGTGCCACCAATTCCGCAGCGCTGTACAGAGAACTCACGCACATCAGTCCCTGCCCCATTGGAGCTTACAGTCTAAATTCCCTAACACGCACACACGTCAATTTGTTAGAGGCCAATTAATCTACCAGTATGTTTTTGGAGTGTGGGAGGAAACCGGAGCACCTGGAGGAAACTCACACAAACACGGGGAGAACATACAAACTCCTCACAGATAAGACCATGGTCGGGAATTGAACTCATGACCCCAGTTCTGTGAGGCACATACACTATTGTCATCTGCCTTTAGGTGAAACTCTCCCCTGGAAGTAAAACTATAGTTTTGTTCCACATACGAAAGGTGACTCATATACACAGAATGAAATCACAGGGTGTCATCACTGTCTGTGGGATGTGGGAAGAGCTTTTTGTCACAATGCAGCTCACTGATAACACGGTGTATTCCTTCCTCAGTTATGTAACAGGAAATTGTGTGTATGTGTTTTACTTTGGAGAGGTTACATCAGATTAGAAAGTAAAGCAGTATGTCTACAGTCTTGTAATACTGCAAAAACAAATCCTCCCTTTTAGGGCTCGTTCCCACTTACCCACTATTATCACTAGAAAGCACGTTGAAAATAGAAATCAATGATATCTTATTGAGATTGTTCCCACTACCGCAATGTAAAATTTTAATTTAATACTATAAAAATATTAGAACAAGCTATTTCTCATGTGTTAATGTGGTCTATCAATAGACTACGTGTAAATTACACAATGCATAGAAAATACATTAAAATACATAAGTGTTACATGTCATCTACCGATTTTCCAGCGCATGTGTGAATATGACCTTACTCAAAGAAGTCTGCTATCTATAGCCAAACATGCCTGCTGTATATATTTGAAGTTATTAATCATAACGTCAGCGGACACAAATCCCCAGTTACAACATAAAGCCGTTCACAAACCCGGAATCATTAACTGGACCAAAATGTTAGTGACTGTGGCTCAGAAACAAGTTTGATGCCTCATAAGTATTTTGGGGAAATTTGGTGAATGTGGTAAGAAGTTGAATCTGTAAAATGCCAACTGCTCAGCCTGTTCACCAAACCACTAGATCTCTTCCAATCTGGCCAAATTAAACACACACTGACCCCATCAGTAGGATCAGCCCATCTGTAGTCTGCGTTAGATAAACAATAACAGAACATTATATTTATGACAGCACCTAGATGTTTTAGAAACATTTAAAGTAGTTTTACAGTAAGCAATCAGATTTACAAGTTACCATCATCATTTATTTATATAGCGTCACTAATTCCGCAGCGCTGTACAGAGAACTCACTCACATCAGTCCCTGCCCCATTGGGGCTTACATTCTAAATTCCCTAACACATAGACAGACACAGACTAATGTCAATTTGATAGCAGCCAATTAACCTACTAGTATGTTTTTTGGAGTGTGGGAGGAAACCGGAGCACCCGGAGGAAACCCACGCAAACACGGGGAGAACATACAAACTCCTCACTGATAAGGCCATGGTTGGGAATTGAACTTGTGACCCCACCGTGCTGCCCATCAAATTATACTGTAGTATTACTAGTCACCGCACCGGAGTAAACGTAACTTATTCAGGATAATACATTACAAATCAATAAGAAGACAAAAACAGAGAAAACAATAAGACAGGAAGTTCAGTCTGGGGTCAGCTCATCATTAACTAAATTGCTGTAGATTAGGATACCAGAAGCAGATGATAAGATTACCCCCACACGCCCCTCATCTTCCTACCACATCTGATATTTGACCTGATACTCCTCATGCATATTAGATTTACCATGAATAATGCAAAGTACTGCAACAAAGAGCCGTCATAATCCCAACTTGTCACGTATGAAGAGTTAACAGGTCTATCATGCAAATCCAGACACCTGAAATACACATGCTGTATGGATTTGCTGCATTTGTGTTTCATCCGTGCCTATGTAAGCAGGCAGATGAACTAATGGTATTTTCTCATGCATTTTCCAAAGTTACCTGTGTGATCTGGTAACTACCTATATAGCAGAAACATACGTCACAAGGACAATGTTTTTTTTCATGCGATCAGTTTTGTTCTGGACACCACCTAAATGCTGCAAAATATCTTCAGATTATCCCAAACAAATGAATGACAACCCCATAAAGCGCTCAGCCCCTCGTACACACAGAGCAGAGACCACGGACTCTTCACTGGCTGCCATGGTAACAACATATCCTTGAATAGAGAGAGCACCAAGTAAAATAAATACTACAGTTCCCTCTACAAAAATATGGAAGCAGCTGACCGTGCACATTTTCTCCCCAAGAGAGTGCACTTCCTTTATCTTCTACTGCTGGAACTGATAGATGAAGCAGTTCAGCCTGGTTGCCCAAAAGCAGGATCTATGTCCAGTTTGGTCCTAGCCGTGGTGGGCCATATCACATAGGTCCAGTCATTTGGCAACCAAACCGTACTAAAATATTACCCCAAGGAGTACGGCAAGACAATCACTGCACAATGCAGGTCAGATTGACCAGTACGCTTGTGAAAAACTAATTTAAAAAAAAAATCAGATCGTGGTCAGGTATTCTATTAATTTCATCTCCATACTAAGTGGTGTTGAGGGAATGTAGTTTATTCATACTCTATCAAAGCTCTGCCTCAAGATTACATTTATATTTCTGACTAAAAAAAACAAAATACACAGTCGTGTTTTTTTTTTTTTTTACAAAACTATTTCCTAAAAATTAGATTGAAAAACGTAAAAGCTCACATTATATGTGAAATTACTCACATTATTGGTATTTTACAAAAATGTACTAAATGTGTTTATGAACAGATGGAAACAAACTTAGAAAAGTGAAATTTAACGTTATCTGGTATCGAAACTAAGAAAATACATAATTGCAACCAGATGTACCAGTGTCACCAGACACCTGCGGTCTTAGAATTTCACTTCTCAATCTTGCTGAATAAATGTTTGACAACATCTGAACATTAAAGTTGAGGATAGTGACTGTAAACTGCAGCCATCACATACACCCTATAGAAGCTCCCAGTTTGTGGGCTGAACCAATATTCATATTAATGCAGCCAATCACCTCACTGGGAACCAGCAAATTAACAAGGAAACAGTGGCCTAGTGGTTAGCACTTCTGCCTCACAGCACTGGGGTCATGAGTTCAATTCCCGACCATGGCCTTATCTGTGTAGAGTTTGTATGTTCTCCCTGTGTTTATGTGGGTTTCCTCCAGGTGCTCCAGTTTCCTCCCACACTCCAAAAACATACTGGTAGGTTAATTGACTGCTATCAAAATTGATCCTAGTCTGTCTGTGTGTGTGTGTGTGTCTATATTAGGGAATTTAGACTGTAAGCTCCAATGGGGCAGGGACTGATGTGAGTGAGATCTCTGTACAGCGCTGCAGAATTAGTGGCGCTATATAAATAAATGATGATGATGATGAACAAGGAAAGTCGTCGTTTCTATAGACTCACTGATGGATGTCACTGGTTCCTAGTGTTTGCTGTTAGTGTCCTCTAGCACAGGATGATACCTACAGCCGCGTAAATCACTTATTGTTGCGAATACCCTTATATATGTGTTTACATACATTAATTTAATCTAAATTCTGTTAGACTGTAAGCTCTGGAATGCATCCGAATCTGTCTGTATATAAATCACACGTTTGGCCTTATGCATTGCTGTATTAGAATTGCAGTAACGATGTTTGTAAGAAAATGGGTTAAGTCTATTCAATGCCATTTACTGAAAGCAGAAGTCAAGTTCATATTATACAAAAACAAAAAACAAAGAACAGCCAATTACCTGAGGGCGGAGCGCACTAGTAAATGTTCCAGCTGATGCCAAAGTACAGAGGTTTGAGGCTGTGCACATTATATTTTGAAAACGTCAGCCAAAAATTGGAGTAGGGAGAGGGGGAAACATTTGAACTGGCAGCTATGTTTTTGGATTGTTTGACCTGTACCTGTGCACCTTACTCTTTCCACACAGCCTTGTGCGTCTCAGGTTTCATAGACAAATAGCAAAGAGTGATCACACTGCACTAACATGTGAGAAGAGGTGGGGGGTACAGACCGCAAAGAGCAAAAAGAGAAAAAACAAAAACAAACAAGAACAGAAGCATAATATAAAAACGGAGACATTTCAAATAACGACCGGGCTGCAATGCTTCTCCTACAACCCTTACTGAACTACTACTGAACTATGGAATATTGTATATTTAGATCTGGGTTGAAACGCCTTTAGGAAACCAAGAAAGCTGTGCAGCTATTACAATAGACAGAGGCTATCCCAAAACCCAGCAACAACAAAACAAAATAGTAATTAAGAAAGTTTAGCAATCTTAATAGAAAACCAGTTATTAAATAGAGAAAAAACAAAAAGCACACGTACATGGTATCACCTCCATGTAAGATAAACCTTCTCCAACGGTCTGAAAGGCTGCGACAATACTGAAGATCAGTTCATTATTTATTTTGAAAATTATATACATGGACATGTTATACATGATGCATGTTTGAATTTGTAATTAGTAAGAAATAAAGAGGCATAATTAGGCTTTTCAGAGATCACACAAATAGAAACAACGGACAATTAAGTGACAACATTTGACAAAAATGGTTAAATTGAAATTAGAGTAAATTCATAAACTCCTTATACTTGGAATACTCTGCACAGACAGTATACAGTACTACAGCTCGGGTCCAAGATGTGCCCGTTTCACTGCAGTCGACGATAGCTCTTACATAATTCATGGTCTCTAATATCGCCCCAGCCTCCGTTTTTCACATGAGGCGATACAGCAGCCATTGAGTATCTCCTGCTAATCACTATGTTCTCAGGAAACAAGTAATGCTGGTTGCCTGTAAACAAAGCCTCAACGTTGGCACTTTCTGTCGTTGGTTTGCAAGACTTCTTATGGTGCATTCCGCAACTCCCAATGTGATAGATCCTGGGTACTTCAGGGACCATCACTTTCCAGAATTTAGGAAGACAAGTAACAGTCAAATGCTGAAGAGTCCAGTCCCAGTTATAATCATCGTAAGAGCAAAAAGTATCCGTACACTGGATAAGTTTCTGGTATGTATCACTGTTCATGGCCATCCCCATGTTGTGTTCTGTAGACTTCCAGGTTTTCACCTCCACTTTATCCGCTTTCTCGGAGAACGACTGGAGACGTACGTAGTTCCCGAGCGTCAATACGTCACAGTCGGGACATTCTTCATTTTTCTTGCTCCCCATCTTTTTTAGGACATAGTAGAAATCTGGGGCCAAATAGTGATCTTCTTCAATAAACAAAACTAGACCCTTGTGATCTTTTAAGACCTTTATCTTCTCCCATACAAAATGCAATTTCCACCACCAGTGATGCTTAGTTTGTGAGAATTTGGCTTCTCGGTAATGTCCAAAAGAATCTGGATACTCTGCGTTAATGCAGCCAAGCTTGACGGCGTCTTTTTTCTCTACGTCTCTAGGACAATCCTTGGGGTCATGTCCGGGAAATTCGTTAGGGTACAGTTGGATGCTGAAAGGGAAAAATATTTGAAGCACTTGACAAAAATCCACACCTGCAACAATCTGGTTGATTTCTGGGGACCAGAAATCATGGCTAAAGATCAATAACACGTTCTCGATACCCTTTGCTTTTCTCATGGACTCCAAGAGAGATCGCAAATAATCCGGACGGTTGTGCACTTGGACTACAACCACTACATCGTTTTGAGGCCGGTTTGTTATTTTCTCCAAGTTTTTTATGGTTTGGTCAAAATTCAGCTGGAAAACCACAGATCTGTACACTAACGTCATGTTATCTACTTCTGGCTTTTGGATTTTCTCGGCCACGGACTCGTTGGATATTTTCCTAATTCCTGGAGATACGTGTACCCTAGTGTGGGGCTTTTCAGCATCCAAGTCTTGAACAAAATCATTTTTCTTTTGTCTACCGCTGCTCCACAACGCCAAGCCGCAGGCTGCCACCACCAGAGTGAGGATGATTACTTTCCTTTTATATATTCTGCACCTCATGTTATAGACGATCTGTAGCAATAAGAGGGAGGGAAGATGGAGTAACACACAGGGCCTGCCTGTGGGATCCAAATCAAAGCCCAGAGGGAAGCATTAAAAGCACAAATATCTTTGGCTAACTCATCTTCCCATCTGATGAGGATATGAGCAGCAGCTCTAAGTGGGCGACCGCATACATCTTGTTTCCCTCCCAGCCTCGCACACATTGACTGAGGCAGATCACTGACTGGGAACAGACTCCATACAACATCTGCTAGTTAAAGATGTGCAGCACGACGTCCTCAGCACAGCTACCCTGCAAAACAAACAGCAATGTGATCCTGGGAGAGGACAAAACAACACAGAAAACTTACAGCACTCCTTAATGTTCACAGTATGCTCCAAACAAAAAAGAAATTCAATAACACCACATGATACTCTCCACTAAATAGAGCCAATCTATTGTAGGGTTGGTGACCTGGCACCAGTTTACAAAATTAATTAGGAAAAAAATAGGAAGAGACCATTAACAATCCGGTTTTATATGCGGTTATTAATAGATACACCCAGCACCCTTCTTTCTATCATTCACTCATGACACATTACACACACACCACCCCCCAAATCCAATCTACGAGCCAGAACACATCACTAAACCCCCATCCCCAATCCACCAAGACCAACACAAACGCCCCCTAACCCAATCCATGACACACCACTAAATCCCCACCTCCTATCTGGACACATCAGAACAACCCTAACCCAATCTCCCAGCCACAATCCCTACGGCAATCCCCCAGCCGGGGCACACCACGGCACCCCTACCCCCAGTCGGGGCACACCACAACACCCCTAATTTCCCAGTCATAGCACACCACGACACCCCAACCCCCCATCCAGAGCACACCACGACACCCCTACCCCCAATCCCCCAGCCACAACAATCTCTACACCAATCCCCCAGCCGGGGGCACACCACGACGCCCCTACCCCCAATCCCCCAGCCGAGACACACCACGACACCCCTACCCCCAATCCCCCAGCCGGGGCACACCACAACACCCCAACCCCCCATCCAGAGCACACCACGACACCCCTACCCCCAATCCCCCAGCCACAACAATCCCTACCCCCAATCCCCCAGCCGAGACACACCACGACACCCCTACCCCCAATCCCCCAGCCGGGGCACACCACAACAACCCTACCCCACAATCCAGGGTACACCACGACAACCCTACCCCCAATCCCCCAGCCGAGACACCACGACACCCCTACCCCTCAATCCAGGGCACACCACGACACCCTTACCCCCCAATCCAGGGCACACCACGACACCCTTACCCCCCAATCGAGACACCATGACACCCCTACCCCCCAATCCAGGGCACACCACGACACCCTTACCCCCCAATCCAGGGCACACCACGACAACCCTACCCCCCAATCCTGGGCACACCACGACACCCCTACCCCCCAATCCTGGGCACACCACGACACCCCCTACCCCCCAATCCAGGGCAAACCACGACAACCCTACCCCCAATCCAGGGCACACCACGACAACCCTACCCCCAATCCCCCAGCCGAGACACCACGACACCCCTACCCCTCAATCCAGGGCACACCACGACACCCTTACCCCCCAATCGAGACACCATGACACCCCTACCCCTCAATCCAGGGCACACCACGACACCCTTACCCCCCAATCCAGGGCACACCACGACACCCTTACCCCCCCAATCCAGGGCACACCACGACACCCCTACCCCCCAATCCTGGGCACACCACGACAACCCTACCCCCCAATCCTGGGCACACCACGACACCCCTACCCCCCAATCCTGGGCACACCACGACAACCCTACCCCCAATCCCCCAGCCGAGACACCACGACACCCCTACCCCCCAATCCAGGGCACACCACGACAACCCTACCCCCCAATCCTGGGCACACCACGACACCCCTACCCCCCAATCCTGGGCACACCACGACACCCCTACCCCCCAATCCAGGGCACACCACGACACCCCTACCCCCCAATCCTGGGCACACCACGACACCCTTACCCCCCAATCCTGGGCACACCACGACAACCCTACCCCCCAATCCAGGGCACACCACGACACCCCTACCCCCCAGCCAGGACACACTAGTGAGAGCACAGGAACCAGGACACAGGGGTTACAAACCACTGACAGGCCGATAGTCACGGTGTCCGGTACCGGTGAGAAGTACATGGAAGCTACAGACATGAATATAACGGATCACATGCCGCACACGTCACATGACACCACCACACCGAGCACTGCACACGTGACACTACCACCGCGGCGGGAACCGGAGACACGCCCCCCTGCCGGCTCGGTCCTCCTCACCTGGGGCACTGACCGGCGGTCTCCTGTCAGCCTGTGTCCCCCCCGCCGAGCTCCCTGACCCAGCGTCTCCCAGGCCCCGCCTCCTCCTCACTCACCCCATTGGCTGGCAGCCCCGTGACGTGTCGCTGCGGATTGGGAGCCGCCAGACCTCTCAGTCGTGGGCAGGCAAGGGGTTAACAGAGCTTGTCTCGTCACCAGAGCGCTGATTGGAGGAGGTCCAGGAAGCGGCTAGTGTCCAAGCCAATGAAAGTGAGAGGCGGGACTAAGAGGGCATTGCCTGTGGGCAAAAGCTGGACTAAAGGAGCAAGATAAGGTTTAGTCTGGTTGGGGGGACGGGCCTAAAGTTAGATGACAGGTTATTCGACCAATGATGAAGCAGTATCGCGTTGCCTGGGCGGGTGGAACGTGCGCTGTGTTACAGCGAGGGGGCGAACTGCGTCTGGGGACGTAGCTACACGACGAATACATGTGTTGTCAATGGGGACTATTCCTAAACAGAGACACAAACGCCAACAAAATGGCTCCTTTAGGCAGGCCAAGTTTTTAATAAGTTTTCCAATAATATGTCAGTAGTTACAACATATTTTCCACCATTTGAAAATCACTTCCATGATGAGTCTATGATGGACCTTGCAGTGGTAATGTTTACTGAGATTAGCTCTAATGTATAGTTCATCAAATATTAAAATAAAGCCTATGTAATAAGAATATAAACAAATGACATCTACCATACAGGAAAGATAAATTATACTTTGAGTACTAAATAATAGTGCACTAAAAAATAGAGACTTTGACAGGGACAAATCTTGTGCAGTCCATGGTAATTAGGGACAGTGGACAACAATGGTTAAAGTAGTATTCAGTTCACTTAAATCATATATCACATGGTCACTGGATAAACATCCAGTCAAGAGCTGGCTCATCTGGTACTGAAATAACCTGCTGCCATAAACCAGTCGTAAATAGAGATGTAAACTCCTTACTAAATAGTTAATATATATTCAATTCCCCTTACAGGAATAATTTATTATTGGTCAGAGGTCCAGCAAGAAATAACATTTTATACCCCATAAACCATTTTAAAATGAACATATTATAAATACTAACCCCTAGACAGAGATCTGATTGGTTGCGATGTGCCGCTGGGCATCTCCGCGATGTCTGGCTGCACACATTACCTAACATTACGGTAAGGAATCTCTGCTCATTTTTCTTGGCACCTCTGTGGGGTGTGAAGAAATATGAGTGGAGACTCCACCCTGAACATTTTGCGCAGTGTGTCTCCATGGACTGTTGGACTTTATATATATAAACACAGTGTAGATGTAAATGGTGCGCTTTAGTGTATAAAATGTGGTATTACTTCTGTAGAGTTATCCTATTAAATCAAACTGTAGATTTAATACAGATTTTAGCACTGTCAATAATGCCAACAAGACAACACAGTAACAAAAGACAAGAAAAAACTTTGTGTACACAACTTTGTTTACACTGCGGTGCCCCACGCCAAGTAATTCGTGTTATATCCGCTGCTTAGGAGAAGCAGCTATATGCAGGTAGCAATTTCATACTCTGTAAACAAGGAACTGTTGCTCCCTCCTGGAACAGGTTGTGTATGCCTTACAGGCCATTTGGCATCCACTGTCAGCCATTCTCACAGGCTGACAGTCACAGTGCTAAGCTGCTTTCTGGACTAGTCACATGAGGTTTAAAATATACTTATATGTACAGTATGGGCCTAACTTTATTCTACCATTTCACTTTCAAGTAAATCCACTTTCTCTAGGGAGGCTTGATTGTAGCAACATTTGCAGAGTGCAATCCACTTTACCAATCACAGAATTTCAATATGAATGCATACGAAATGCCCCAGAGAGATGTAAAATATATCCTTTTTTTTTTTATTTTGGTAAAATTATTTATATTTGTTGTAACCATTTTTTTTTTATAATATGGCAGTTATGGATCTATAGTTGTTGATGACAACTGGATATAAGACATATGGATACAGTGGACTGTTTGGTCTCTGTGGCTGATAGATCATAGTTACCTGTTTTCTGTTACTGTGTTGTCTTGGCAATATTGATTGTGCTAAAATTTGGATTAATTGCACTTTATCATTCATTGCATTAATAGTTGATTTGGTACTTGTTAATTATACGGACACCACTTTACCCACCTGTTATTTAAGTTATCGCTGTGTACCCACAGGAACACCCATCACATTTCATGATCATCAACATTTATTTATATAGCGCCAGCAAATTCCGTAGCACTTTACAAATGGGGACACACATAGTAATAAACAGACTGGGTAGAAAAGACATAGAGGTGGGCAGGCCCTGCTCGCAAGCTTACATATTTGTTTTGTTAACATTTTAACATTATTTAAAAAATGCTGGTATTCCTACATTTTGTTATCATTACATTTATGGAGTGACAAATGTCATTTTCGACTGGAACTCAAAATTAATCATTTCATATCCATTGTAATTTGGGTTTTTCTTTTTCCTGCCCACAGCGATGGAAGTTAATCTTTTTAATGAAAACTACGGAAAAAAAACAGTAGGTAGTTGCTGTAACTGTTTCTCACACCCAGTAATATAGGCCCCTACGTATTTCTTTCATTACGTGAACCAAGGGCAGTACTGGTGAATGGAGGCACTTTATTTTTTTCCCCGTCACTGTGATGTCAAAGTTCCAGCATAGTGACCTCAGACCAAAGTCCTCCTGATTGGAGGCCCACTTCTTGTCATCTAACAACCAGTACATTTGATATGATAGATAGGGCAGAGAACTCGGACCTTTAAACACATTGCAAATTTCAGTTTTTATTTTTAAATTTGCTGTAACAGCTGCAAAAATGGAAAAAATAAATCAAACTAAAATCTGCCAATACACTGACCAATCCAGACACTCAAATTTTAGTATGTGGGTGCAAAAGTAGGTGCACTTATGTTTAATCCACACTTGGCAAGGATGCCCAAATTTGTCTTTTGCACCCCCGTAGACGCTGCTAAATACATGGACTTCTCCATAAATTCAAGTAAACATGTGCAAAACTAAGTAGGTGTGTGATGTCACAAAGGGCGATTGCACTGCATTTTCTTACTGGATTTTAAATTAGGAAACAGTTTGTGCTTACACTTTCAGCACCAGCTACATCATTATAATCACAAAAGGAACTGCTCAACTGGAAACAAAAGTCCAAATCATCATCATCAGCAGATATTTATATAGCACCATTAATTCCGCAGCGCTGTACAGAGAACTCACGTCAGTCCCTGCCCATTGGAGCTTACAATCTAAATTCCCTAATGTACACACAGACTGAGAACTACTAGGGTCGGACCTCCCCTACTATCTAGCACTATGGTCTAGAGAGGATTGCTTTCCAAGTGTCTCTACTCCTGCGTTGTAAATATAACACAGCTGGAGGGAACTGCTGTAAACATGCAGCACTGGGATTAATGATCCCTATTCCTGCACAGATTTTGCAGAAATTTGCCCATGTCACATTGCATCTGGAATTACACTGTCCTATTAGTTGCTGTCTAATCTCTCTCTAATAGAAGTTTAAACTATACACAATATATCTGAAAATAGGTGAGACCAATCAATGTCATTAGGGCTCTAGATAAGGATAGAAATAAATAAAAATGTTATTTATTTTTTAACTGCTAGATCAAAAAAAGTGAAAGTCAGTTTAGGATGAAGGGCAACAGATGCCTGGTACTCTCCAGAAAATACTCCATTGTGAGATTTGGCCACCGAGATAAACCTTTTAAATCTACAACGTCCTTTTTTTCGATCATTCTGAAGTGAGCCAAATTAAAAAATGATAAAAATTAAGGTTAAGACAGACTAGCCTACATGGAAATACATAGCTTCATATTCAATGGACATAAGTATGTGTTGAGTTATAAACATCTATAATGTGAAAAACACTTATTTTATCAGGCTTTTATTTCACCTTTTGAGACTTTGGAGAGATTTGTCATTAGTTAACCCATTGAATGGAAATCATAGGATACCTTATACTTGTTTACCAAGAACTAACAATAGAATACACCTCAGAAAAGCTTCTGCTAAAGTGGACAGCCTCAGGCATACAAGAGGAATGACTGTTTAACATACAGATTGAGGGCAAACTGTACTGTGACTGTTTTATGGCTGGGCACACCCAAATCTTCCCTTTACACGTTAACTTCTCCAGGATGTGTATTTATCTAAATATCTTTTAACTCATTGTTTCTGCTTCTAGGAAGCAACAGCTAGTATTTTTTATTTATTTTTTCTGCTGGAGTAGAACGGCTAAGCTTTACTTAAATAAGTCATTGGTCGTTTGTAGACTAGTGTACAAGGACATTAAAAAAAATAAAAATTTCTTTCCAAAGTATTTTTATTATACAATATATCAAATGGTACATTTAGTATAAGGGAGAGGATTTTGTAAATGTGATTTATTATATTGTTGAGGGAAGAAAGTCAGTGGTAAAGCCTGAGGTGTGGAAATGTTGTAGTAGTATATACTTTATATATACACACATAGTAAATGTGTCACAGTCAACCCACCAGGCGTTGCAGTAAATAAACTGCTTAGCTTTGCGGGGGGGGAAGGACTCCCATTATCAATTCAGTGCATTTCCCTTTGGCTTTGCCACTGCGCCACAGGCTTTTACAATAATCATGGCAGTGATGACCACACGGTTATATTACTTTGGAGTATCCATAGTCCCGTCTGGACGACTTGCTCATAAAGGTGGAAAGCGGCTCAGACCCTTCTGTGCCATCTCTTGGACTATAAAAGTGCTGGAACCTGAAGTCCCAGTAATTTCCCTGTCAGCGGATGTTATTCCTCAGCCTCATCTTGGACACCAGAGTGCAGGTGGTGTTCCTTCCAGACAGCAAAGTGCGCTCTCTCCAGCCTTTTCCATCTCCTCTGTATGAAGCTGATGGGGAAGCTGGGCTCCTGGACAGCCTATGAAGGGTTATTTAGGGGTGTAGTAACAATAATAATGAGGGGTCTGATTCATTAAGGATCTTAAATAAAGAGGTATGTTATTTCAGTCTCCTGGACAAAACCATGTTACAATGCAAGGGGTGCAAATTAGTATTCTGTTTTGCATTTAAGTTAAATAATGACTGTTTTATCATGTAGCACACAAATACTTGATAGCTTATTTGTACACTGAAATTTAAAGTTGATATTTGTGTGCTACATGAAAAACAGACAGTATTTAACTTATGTGCAAAACAGAAAACTAGTTTGCACCCCTTGCATTGTAACATGGTTTTGTCCAGGAAACTGAAATAAGATACCTCTTCATTTAAGATCCTTAATGAATCGGGCCCCAGGTTCCTGCACATATGTGCATTCAGTGATGTTTAAAGCATTTGTTCTAGCAAGGATAAGCACTAACAATTGTTTTGGGGGTTTTAATTCATAGGGGCAGATTCAATTGATAGCGTTACTGGCAAAAGTAATGCAGCGCGCACACTATTGCCGTCATTACAGTAATAGTGCACGTAAATACCGTTATTACGGTACCTTTCACGCTGGAGGGAACTGCGAGCTGAAATCCGGCTTCATATTACCGTAATACTGGTAATAGTTTTAACGCCGCTGGAACCGCAGACAATTGAATATGCCCCATACAGTCTAATGTAATCCTGTAAATCTGGTTCTATACACTAGGCAAAGTAGTAAATAGTCAAAATTAAAAGTACCTTATGAAATTTAAGTTTCTCCTTACGCTTTGTATTTGCGATGTTTTGCACATTTTTATGAAGCATCACTTACATTAGGGTTCTGTATTAGCTTTTTTATAGTGTACACCAGTGAGGGGTAACGTGATAGAGGCACACGCACAGAGGACGGAGAGCACAGTGCACTTCCTCCCTCCTCCGGGTATGCCCTGTGACCTCCCTTACTACGCAGAGGTCAAGTGATACGGAAGTCCGCTGCCCCCATTCCGCTAACATGGGGAGCAGCCGGCTCCAGGTGAAGGCTCTACACCAATGAATGTTACATATTTAATTGGATCACATAAAGCTTTTTTTGGTTACATAGTGAAAAAAATATTTATTGCATTGCAGGCAAAAAACAAAACGTAAAACTTTCTCCACTTATATGCAAATGGTGTATAAATCCACCCTTTCACCACAAATAAATTTATTTTTAGCTTTGAGTGCTACTTTCAATATGAATGAAATTGTTCACCCTGAACCAAGCAGCTGGTATTGGTTAGGTTTAACCGTAATGTTACATAATACACTACAGACTGAAATGATAACCATCGTTGCAGAGACATTAAAACTGTACTTATTGAAAAACTATTATAACAGTTCTTCGTTTAGCTCAATGTCTGTTTTGAAATGAATTCCCACAGCGAGACAAAGACACACAAGACAACGAACAGTCAATAAATAAAAATTGTGTTTATTAAAATAGTTTTAAAATGTTTCTATTTTACACATAGCACTTAGAAATATTTAAGATGTAATGATAAACCATATACATTCATCTTTGTTTACATTTCAATCTGTTGGTTGGTAAGTCTGAAGAGATCAGTGGGTATCAACACTGCAAGTGTGCTCAGAAAACACAGTTCTGTAGCTGCTTCTTATGAGCAGGTACAAAACTTACAGGTTTCAATCCTCCATCCTAACAAGGTAATCCTGCAAAGATCAATCTTCTGCCAGCACAACACACCCCTCAATCCAACGTCAGTCCAACACATACCATCACGCAGTCCTCTACCAGCACTCGGCACACCATTCAAGCTCAATTTTAAGCCAATATCGAAGAGCTCTCAACCCTACAACTACAAAGTTCTGAAACATTTGCCACCATTCCACACGAGAACCCTACAGAGCCTCCAAAGTTTAACAAACATTTTAACTTCAAAATTTAATATTCATTCTCTCATTATCAGTCACCCTTGAGGAATGCAAAACTGAATATTTTCCCTATACACCACTACACTCCTACACAATGGTGTCTCAATCCTGCTGCACTGCTCTAAAGAATACCTTTCACCCATGCAGCATAGGCTGTCAATCATTTTGCAACCTGAACTAAAAATACAGCCTCGGTGGACCAGCGACCTCAATTCAGTATTAAGGCTCTTTGATATCAAGTGTGTGAAATGGAATCAGAGGTGTCATCAGGAGATACCAGGCTTCCCAATCTGCAGTTTACACTCTAGTGCTTTGCAGGTATTTATCAAGGAACATAGAGTAACAGGTGAGAGAGCAAAAGTAGCAAACAATAGGAGCTTCTGTCCCCCCCATGGAGTCCACCAGGACCACCGTCCGAGATACTTGATGCAGATTCATTACAACAATCGTCTGGATGAAGGAACTCAAGCACGGCCCGCCACAGTCACATGTTTTAGCCACAGACAAATCTTGGCAAATGTTATTAGGAATGAGTTGTGGTCCATATGGGATTCTGGAAAAAATAAAACAAACAGTATTGTGAAAGAAAGAAAAAAAAAAAAATCTACAATAATTTACTGTGGAAAATGTAACCCTGTATCCACACACTAAGAGCAGCTGGCCAACTCATAAGGCTACTTGAACAACAAGCTTGTGCAGTTTAAAGGGACTGCAACCTCAACAACTGTATTTGCTTAATTGTGCATAGAGCAGGGGAATGTATTTTATCTACCCCTGGACAAATAAAGTAGAAATCAGAAGCCAGAGTCAAATAAAGTCATTGAGAGCAATAGAGATGGATCTTGAAAGTTTGGCACCAACAGAAATGTTTTGTTTAAAGATTCATTGGTTACCTGGCTCCAATGAATGGTTCACACCTGTGCTACACGTAGTTCTATGTGATACCTCTGTGCAGGCTATTAGCAAAATCGGGGTCTACTATCCCCTTGCCTGCAAAGCTATCATACTGTCACCTAGCCATGCTCCCAATAACTTAATACCCAGCCCCCTAGTACCATCATACATATCCCTCAGGATACTGTACTATGAGGATTATCACATCAATAAGATAGGTAACAGGTGCAGTACAGACGGGAAAGGATGAATATTAGCAGATGCACTAGTTGCCGGTGTCATTAAACTGGAATTCTTCTTTTAAGAAGCGTTTCACCTTTGGTAAAATGTAGGAATCAGGGTTGTCCACACCTAAGAACCCCCGGGGCTCTATACCTGAAGCCAATCATGTATGTAATCTGCTCACATTAGAACTATTGTTTCAGGGTTTTGTTTTTTTGAGAAATTCAAATGATGCCAGTTTTGTTTATTCACATGCAAATAAAAATATATTTTTCATGGTTTACAAAAACATTCCATAAAAGCCTTGTTATCCCACCTCCCCAAAAAAACAACTAAATGCAGTTTGGGATGGAGTAAGGGGAGGAAATAAAAGAAAACGCTTCCTTTCTTGATCTTGCTCAATCATACAGGTCCCTGAATGGCTTTAAAAAGGTCCAAGCAGGAGATCATCGGTCTTGCCTGAAGCAGGCTCTTCTCAAACTGGGGAGTTATGGAGAACGTCCTTCACAACACTCAGCAGTTTCAGAACGTTTCACCCTGTGCAGGAAAGATGATCTCCTACTACAGACATTGAACATCAGTGAAGTGCAAGCAAGAGATCTTGTGTTAGTTTACTTGCCTCACCGAACACCACACAAAACAACATTTATGGTTTGGATCAGAGTTAGTGTAAGAAAGGGTTATACCATACGTTTCCAAATAACTCCGATAGGCATCTAAGAAAATATGAGACATTGATCCCTGTGGCATTTTAAGATCCCTACACTGTTATACTGGAGATGTAATAAGTGATGGTCGCCATCGGTCTGGGTAATAGAATTACCCAGTCCCCACCAACTGTCCACAATCATCTCATATACTTTCAGCATAGAGAAACACGGAAGCCACATGCAAAGCCATTGCCCTTTATTTTCCTGGACCATTGCCATGAGACGATTGATCCCGTTGTGGAAGTAGGCCAAAGACTGATATAGAAGGCTCTATGTAAACACATAAAGCGGTTTATTGCAGTGACTGATGTGTACAGAGTGTAAACACACTTCCAGGCTGTACATAATAAAGCAGTAAAATCATTAGTGTATTAACAAGGTGCTGGGTCTATAGAGTCTACTAGGGTTTAGGGAAGGCATGTTAAACATGAATGACAGAGGACCAAATAGACTTAAATGACAATATAGCGGGACACAACATTTGGGAGATCTGTCCCTTTGGAGCTCAGGCCAAACCGTCAGATGTATTTGGATTTATACATGCGGCCAAACTGGACATAGATAAAGCTGCTCTGATTGATAGGCTGGATCTACTGCGCGTGTGTAAACTTATTGGATATATGGTATATCCTGACAGTAACAAACAAGACGTTTTGGTGGAATCTCCCAGACTCTTGGCAGTAAAAGGGTTAATTGATAGCTGTGGAATCATTAGAAATGTAGGGAAAATATTTTACTTTTTTTGGTGTTTAAATTATAAAGAAACCCCAATAAACAAAAAAAGGCTTAGACAAGTATAACAGAGGTGACTAACTGTTTAAAAGTGCAGAGAGTACGTTTAGTGGAAAGTAATGGAGAAAAACATCTAAAGAGAAAGAATCAGTGTTCTGATAATAGATCAAAAGATATGAAATTAAGTTAAAATTAATCATAGGAAACAAGAACAATGCTTAATGGCATATGAAACAATCACCCCAATGAGCTTTTATAGAGAGTCTTTATAATAGAACATATGGGGGCATATTCAATTAGGGTTCTGGTCCGCGGATTTTTGTACACAACCCTATGGGCTGCGAAGGAAAATCCACGTTATTGCGGTAACAGATTAAGTTCGCGGCCCGCTCCGGCGCGATCCCGTGGACCAGAATTGTAATTGAATATGCCCCATAGAATGATTAATATGGAGACGATACATCTGTGAATATTTATCTTCCAACACTGCAGATACAGGAAGGATCAATATATTGTTTTTAATGGTTTTAAAATGAATTGGTTTTAGATGTGATCTTAAATGACATGTGTGTTATTTGATCATTTGTAGTAATATTTTATTGTGTTAAAAAAACCAAACAAAACAAAACACAGCTTCTGGTTACTCAGGAAAGGAGAAACTTAATTTGATGGTTCCTGGAGTGTATGTAAAGTTTGACGTTCCTGTGTATATTGAGCTTTGCTAAAGTCTTACCAATACAAAACGCGTTAGTGAAGAATTGGAAGAACATTGATTCAAGGGGTGAAATACACCGAAGATCAGTCTTTCAGCCGTCTCTGAACAGTACATTATATTACAGCGATCGAACTAAAAGAGCTCTCAATTGGGCTAAATTTATATCCGATTAAAGAATGGTCTAATAGCGGCTGGGATACTGAGAGTCTACACAAACTGGGGCAGTACCGGCGAGAGGTTTGGCTGCTGATTAAATATCTAAACTGGGAGTCTCCAAACAAGCAAATAATTTAAGGCGGAAATATCTGTCCTACATTTGGAATTGGGCATCACTGTATTTTCAACAGGTATGAAAAGTGAATGGGTCACTAACCCTAAAGACACTGTTAATCCCAACATCAAATTTTAAAGACAATTAGTTCCTAGGTGGGTCCAGTCTTCGAATAGCCATTTAATATATTTATATGCCCTAAATATGAGGTGTTTGAGAGAAAATAGACAAAATATGTACCAGGTGAAAAACTAATCTGTGTATGCTAGAATATTATGATCTATTGTTAATAAGTTATGGACAGCACGGTGGCTCAGTGGTTAGCACTTCTGCCTCACAGCGCTGGGGTCATGAGTTCAATTCCCAACCATGGCCTTATCTGTGTGGAGTTTGTATGTTCTACTCGTGTTTGCGCGGGTTTCCTCTGGGTGCTCCGGTTTCCTCCCACACTCCAAAAAACATATACTGGTAGGTTAATTGGCTGCTGACAAAAATTTACCCTAGTCTCCCTCTTTTTCTGTGTGTGTGTATGTTAGGGAATTTAGACTGTAAGCTCCAATGGGGCAGGGACTGATGTGAGCGAGTTCTCTGTACAGTGCTGCAGAATCAGTGGCGCTATATAAATAAATGGTGATGATGGTGTGGTCATTTTTATGCTTTTGTGTTTTAGTACTTTAAATCTAATAAAAGCCTTTTGTTACAATTAGTCTGTCATATAAACAGTTTTAGCCATATAAATATTCTCAGGTGTATATCAACACTGGTCTGAAACCCCTTCAAACATCTGTTTCAGCTTCCACCTGTCTTTGATGCAAGACTGATCTTCATCTCTCACCGCCTCACATCCACAGCACCACTCTGCAATTTATACCTCCGGAATCCTATTTACTCACCCCCACCATCCATCCATAGATCTCAAAACTAATCTGGAAATACTCTCCCTCCTATAGCTACACCTCACCTCCGATAACCACCTCTCAATCCTGCCTACAAGACGTCTTCTGTACTACTACCCGCCTATAGCAGTCCCTACCACGCCTGGTCAGACTGTCCCCCAGCCGTCTGCGGAAAACCCAACTCTTTATCAGAGTCTATACTAATCCCCACTGGTCCACAACTGTCCCAATCTCCGCTCCAAACCACACACACTCCTCTTCTCTTTTTCCACTAGATTGTAAGCTCTATCCCTACCCTTTGTTTTTATGTCTGCATTTTGTCTTCCTTATTTTATGTATCCCCTGTCTAGCATTTATGAGTTACACCAACAAGCAACTATTACTGGTAGTGTGAAGTGGCCTCATGTGAAAGCAAAAGCCCTCCACTAATAGAATACAGTAACAATAGGCTTCTGACAATGGAAGGCACACACATCCCTGCCTCAAAATAGCGACGCTTCACAAAAAAAAAACCACCAAAACATTTAATCCTTACTTTATGAACTGGGCAGACATGCAAATCTTTTCTAATTCATCTTTTCTGTATTCTGGATATATGGCTATACCTCTGGTATTAACCACCAGCTTCTCCACTAACCTCTATTTTGTGTGCATGGGCCGGGGTTATAAGACAATAAAAACATATATTTTATAGCAGGGACATGCGAAAAACTTCTGGAGGAGAAAGGATTTTTCTGTAAAGAGCTGCACCCAAAGTAATACTCCTACCTGTAACTAAGAGTTATTCTTGAAGCGGTTTCCAGTAAAGATAGTGGGACTTTCAGCTGAATGTCTGGAGCCATTGGGTTTGCCTTTACAAATGGATTACCAAACAGATCCAGGTTTTCAAGCACTAACATCTTGAAGCTGTTGGGAAGATACGGAAGTTTATTTTTGGTGGCGGTGAGAAACCGTAGTTTAGCCAGCTTGCCGACTGCAAACGGTAGTTGTACCAGTTCATTGCCGTCCAGCTTCAGACTGACAAGTTCTTTGAAGTTGCAGAATTGGACAGGAAGAGCCTTCAGTTTATTCTCACTCAGGTCCAAAGACTTCAGCGAGTGTCTCAGGGTAGAATTACACAGCGCTACCTCAAAGGACTCCAGGAAGTTACTGTGTAGGGTAAGTTCCTGAAGGCACGCGAGGTCACCTATAGTCTTTGGCAGCTTCTTGATATGGTTGTTGCTGAGGTCGAGTTTCTGAAGTTTCTTTAAACACAACATGCGCATGTCCACCCGAGCCAGCTTACAGTACGATACCTGAAGGTGCTCCAGGGAGTATGGGAAGTTCTTAGTAAGGGGGTAGTCTCTCTTGCAAGTTATGATCAACTTAGCCCTGGGCTTCTCTATTTCAGAGGTCTTGGCGGGAGTTAGACGTGACAACGGTAAAGGATTGGCATCTGTGCCTTTATGTGCCAGACCCACGGCAGAAATAAAGTTCTTTAGATTAGAGGCGTCTGCCTAAAACATGGAAAAAAAAAATCAGAAAATATAAATATGAGGGGAACTCCCAAAGTGATTCAAATATTAACTCTTTCATAAAAAGAAACCCCAACAAAACAAATATATAGAATCTAATATCAGGAATGTTTTTTCATGTAAGGGAACATAATATTTTGGAGCGCCATGCCTAAAATATATTATTTTACAACTATAAATTAGCCCAGCCATTCCCTACACTGCGCTGGCCATTCTCCCCCTTGTTATATTGTGTAGCAGTGCTCCTAACAGTGTCTGTAAGAGGCGGAGCTCTAAAAGTTTATGGTGATTAGCGACTCCTGTTTTAAATTAGTGGCCCACATGGCACAATGCAGCCATTTACATTTCATGTGTTTGCTATACAAGTTCCCTGGTCTCCTTTGTAAATTATTTTTCTTTTATTCTATCACTTCAACTTTTTGATCAGGGCTATTGTGTCATCATAAGATGAATTCCTTGTTATATTTAATTGCATTATGTTGATCTGTGTTTGAGCTTTGAATACAATTTATTACTATTTATTGGCCTTAGTTTGCGTTTCCGTGGATAACCACTTTTTACTAATATACTAATCAGTAGTGTTGTATAAGGCCTTCAGTTATCTTTTATTCATTGTTTTAGGTTTTCTTCTCACATAAAAATCATTAGATAGAGCTGTTTCTGTCTTTGTTGTGGGATACACCATTCCTGTGCTGAGCTCACCACCTAGGGTACCTATCGGCTATGTGTCCTATCCAGGACAAAGAGTAAATAACCTCTGCCCCATGACATAAGGACATGGCTAAAAGACGGAAAAGAAAGTACAGACAGAAACTAGAAGGGAAATGTCACCTATTTATCAAAGGTTGTAAGAGGGCATGTAAAAAAGACAATACATTAAAGTCATCAGAAGGTACAAAACCTCTAATATGTCCTAATTCAACAGCTACTCAGAAGATACAGTACCTATAGCTTATCTTGCTGTCTCGCAAATACAAACTTGTTAGATGTGTTAAGTGTACTCCCCATACTCCCCTAAAAGCTCCTATAGAAGTGACACTTCAAGGGCCACAGATCAGCCTTAGTCTCCTGTAACAATACATTTAATCAAAGAAAGAGGCACCTTCTGTAATAAAACATCAGCAGCCACTTTAATAAATTAAACAAGTGATACAATCTATAACAAACAAAATCGGACATTAAAGCAGAAAGGAGCTGGGGCAAGTGTAGGCTAGAAGGGCCACAGGTGGCCTTAGTAACTGTTGCCCATCACTGTCCTGTAGCATTACTTGACTTTTTAAAGGAACGCAAAAATCTAAAGTAATATTTTTAAATTTTTTTGCTTACAAATTACCTACCTCTGCTCTCTCTTTACCCCCATTAGGCAGGTTAAATAAGAAGAACTGCTGAGAGTAACAGTGTTGCCTGTTACTGCATAGTAAGATGGAACACAATTTCTGCTGGTTTGTATTTAAAGGCAGGCGGCACGTCTTCTCTGATGGAGTCTTGCTGTTGTAAAGTCACTGATACATGGTGAAAAGGCCTTGCTGTAGGGCAGTGATGGCTAACCTGTGACACTCCAGGTGTTGTGAAACTACAAGCCCCAGCATGCTTTGCCAATAGATAACTAGCTGATAGCTGGCAAAGCATGCTGGGACTTGTAGTTTCACAACACCTGGAATGTCACAGGTTAGCCATCACTGCCCTACAGCAAGGCCTTTTCACCATGTATCAGTGACTTTACAACAGCAAGACTCCATCAGAGAAGACGTGCCGCCTGCCTTTAAATACAAACCAGCAGAAATTGTGTTCCATCTTACTATGCAGTAACAGCATTACCCCAGAAGCGTCCCATTGAAATCCTGAACAATTTAGGGAAAAAGGGAAATGGGATAAAAAAAAAAAAAAAAAAAAAAAAAAAAAATTTACATAGTTAAAATGTCCAAACGTCCACTATATACAAACATATAGGGAAGATTAGCAGGCATACTTACAGCAAACAAATAACAGTGTTATATTGCAAGTGAACATCACTTGATTGTACCTTGCTCAGGCATATATCCACAGCTGGTTCTTTAAGTCGTATTGTAGCCTTTCCCTCATTTAAAAATTTGGAAAACAAGTTCTCAATGTTTGCCTGCAGCTGTATAAGAGAAGAGTCAGGGTATTAGAATATGGTTTACTTTACATAGCTGCTTATAGACAATTAACATGTTCTCATGTTTCTGTTACACACATCGTATGAGCAGTTTAGAAGAACATTTATTAAAAACAAAAACCACACATCAAAAAGCTTGGACACACTGATGTTTCTGTGGTACTTCCATCTGAACTGTTTTCACCTCAATTAAAGTAGGGATCATTGATCCCTATAGAGAACGTACCTACAGGACAGACAAGTGTTTATATTAAGTTTTAAACAGAGCATGGACACAAGAAAGCACAAAATTCTACATCTGAAGTCTAGTCAATTTGTCTTTCCTGTGGGTGTGTTGCCAGTAGGGACTGAATCACAATGCTGACATGTACTGTACATCAGTCACATATTTATTTATTTTTTTACTAGCTTTAGAATTAAAATCTTCAAAAAATAAATATTGTGAATTTCGCTCATTTAGTTTTTATTTCTCTCAAATTTTTGCCAATTTCAATGGCAATTTATTAAATCAATTTCCATATATTCCCCTATATTATATAATGCAGATTTCAGTGATTTTGTCAAGTCTGTCAATTCTTTTTTTAACTTTTAAAAAAACAAATTACTTTTTGCAATTTCACTTGAATAGATCTTCCAATTTAAAAATCACCCATGTAAATAGCTAAAAACTGGCGATGTCAATAACTATTAATGAATATCACACTTTAGAAGATTTCCCCCTAAATGGTTAATTGAAATTCATTTTTATTTCTTTAACATGTGATATTGAGGTGGAGGGAAACATCTTTCCACATCACACTACAGCAAACATTACACGCAGAATTGTCAGTGTTTGATCACTCCTATGTAAAGGGCAGCATGGTGGCTCGACCATGGCCTTATCTGTGTGGAGTTTGTATGTTCTCCCCGTGTTTGCGTGGGTTTCCTCCGGGTGCTCGTTTCCTCCCACACTCCAAAAACATACTGGTAGGTTAATTGGCTGCTAACAAAATTTACCCTAGTCTCTGTCTGTGTGTGTGTGTGTTAGGGAATTTAGTCTGTAAGCTCCAATGAGGCAGGGACTGATGTGCCCAAGTTCTCTGTACAGCGCTGCAGAATCAGTGGCGCTATATAAATAAATGGTGATGATGATGTAATGGGAGGAATGACTCCCTCCCCCATTTTAACTTGTCACCATGAGATCATTTGAGACTGTGATTTGTAGTTGGTCCTCCCTCTCCATCACCCTTTTATAAAAAAAAAAAAACCCAGCTGAGCTGCCAGAACATCGGTCTTAGGGGCACATTGGTAAAGACTTATCTAGGATGAGGTGATAGTTGTAGCTTTACAACTGCAGACAAACACTGCATCCCCAATTGTAAAGCGCTACAGAATATGTTGGTGCTATATAAATAAATGATGATGATCCCCACTGATATAGCACCACTGCAGCATGTGTTGTACATGCAGCACCTGATATTGCACTGTCCACCTGGGGGCGGTATGGAGAGAGGAGGTGATGACAGGTATTTGCCCCAGTGATAATGAATATATAGAGAATGACATTAACTACTCAGTGCACTAGATGCTACAGAACTTCTCCTGTTGCCATGGTAACAGCCCCCCCCCCCCCCCGTTGTCATGGCGACTGTCAGACTGAAGAACCAGGGACTCGCCTTGTATCTGGATCCGGCCTTGTCTTTAAGGGTACAGATCATTAAATAGATAGGGCCCCGCTCTCTGGAGCCCTTCTCCTCCTGTCTCCCCACGGACAGCACTGCCCGGGTGCCCTTCCCCCTGTTCCTCATGCCGAAGGTGGGCAGCATGCGGCTGATCACCTCCACCTCACACTGCAGCTTCATGGCGGCAGCTCCACTCCTCCGGGATGATAGAGAGCGGGCCAGGAGTACAACCGCTCTATCCCGCCACATACATCACAACTTTGTGTTCCCGCTCGTTACACCTGTGACGTAGAATGTCCTCCGGGATGATAGAGAGCGGGCCAGGAATACAACCGCTCTATCCCGCCACATACATCACAACTCTGTGTTCCCACTCGTTACGCCTGTGACGTAGGGGAGTCCTCCAGTCCTCCGGGATGATAGAGAGCGGGCCAGGAACACACCGCTCTATCCCGCCACATACATCACAACTTTGTGTTCCCGCTCGTTACACCTGTGACGTCCAGTCCTCCGGCATGATAGAGATAACACCAGAATGTCTCTCGTTCTCTGTACTGTTCAATAGGCAACTCTCTTGTCTACACCAGCAGATGTCACTATAATTAATGTGCGTTTGTCGCCACCTTGCGGCGGAGATAGTAATAATACTGAGGACTGGACCAATCCAATCACAAAACTTTGAATAAGAAACCTGTATAATAACAAATAAGTAAAAGGTGTTTTTCTTCTTACAATATTGTGCATGTCCCTCCCTATTACCTTCCACAAATCTCTCTTTTTTGTCTTACTCCCTCCATTTTTGCTTATAAAGACTATTGCACCTAATACTGTTGCACCTTATCTCTAATCCTAACCTAGGGCAGTGGTACTAAATCTTCTGTTAGCTGGAACCCCAAACAGGAAACCATAGAGGAGGCAATCCATGGTTTTATCCATACCTCCCAACTGTCCTGATTTAGGTGGGACAGTCCTGATTTGAGGGGCTCTGTCTAGATAGGGAAAACTTGTCATATGGAACTTGAAGTTGGTACAAATGTCTCGTTCACCGCTGCTGTGTGGGTGCAGATGCCATAGGTGTGCGCTGCGTTGAAGAGGAGCTTTTATTTTGAGGGGAAGAGGACTGAGGGTGGTCCAATGTTTATAAAAAAAAAAGGAAACTTCTAGATATCATCATCATCACCATTTATTTATATAGCGGCAGTAAATTCCGTAGCGCTTTACAATTGGGAACAAACTTTAATAAAACAATACTAGGTAATACATACAGACAGAGAGGTAAGAGAACCATGTCGGGGTCTGTGTCCATGAGGACCTGGCTGCCCCTAACAGCCTGATTGGGATGCCGGAGGCAGAGTGAGCTGGGTGTCAAAATCAGGCACAATTGTTGCCTATATAAGTTGAGTTAGAGAACCTCTTGTGAGCATTGTCGAATCTAAATCAGATTGTTCACCTGTAAGTGTCAGTTTATGAGCTCATCACCTGGAGAGAATTAAATACACAGCAAGTTCTGTGTGTACAATTAGCTCTACTTTATTAGTTACAAGTCCATAGCTATATAGCAAAGAATCATGTATTACAGAGAACAACACCCCGAAAGGTTTTAACCACTCATGCTGCCTCTACACAGATCTTGCTACATTCTCACATTTTCACACAGGAATACTCCCCAGGGGGGAGTTGGTTTATCTCCTGTTCTGCCATAGTCAAGGTAATGGGTATAGTTTCTTGCAAACAATGAAATACTCCTACAAACTAGCTGTATCTAATCTGTCTTTAAGCTATAAGAGAACAAAATGGCTATAAGGCAACAAGATGGCGTCAGCTTAGCAAAATCACATTTCACAGCATCTTACCTCATACGTTACCAGCCCGGCCCTCCCTGCCTATATATAGTAGTTTTTAAAAAAGAAAAAAATAGATCATATAGTTGTATTGTGCAAAATGCAGGGTTTTATTATTTTAAGCAGTATTAATATATATTTATTTATAACTATCTGTACTTGTACTCTTTTTAGAACTTTTATATATATATTGCTAATTTTTAATTACAGTTATATATATTTAAGTTAGAAGTTTGTGCTATTAAGAGGGGACAGGGGAGGGAAGGTGGGGTCTAATATAGGCTCATGTTTCTGCGCATTTGTATAACTGAACAGGAGCAGACCCACACGGAGATGCAAATATGGCTGACAATAGCTTGATGTGGGCTGTTATAGGGCGGTATGATAAACCAGAACTTCTCCAAACTACTCTGTAAACAGGAGCAACTAGGAGCTGCAAGTAAAGGCTCCTGTTCGTTTTCTCAGCTGGCAATGAATCTCCTAATCAGTGTGACAGCTTTTTTGCATTTAACTATGGCTGTAATTAAACAATACATTAAATAATAAACATACAAATTATTGATATAGGTTTTTGTGGACACATTTGTAGCCAAATCAGCATCAGCCCCTCATCCTCGTGTATCAAAACTTCTATTTTTATAGATTGTAAACTTGTATACCAGGCCCTCTTGCCACTTTCTCTTTTTCTTAATGTCCAGTCTTGTTTTGTTATTGCGTTTGTTCCAATTGTATAGAGATGCGCAGTATGCTGGAAGTATTAGAATAAATTTATATATATATATATATATATATATATATATATATAAATATATATTAGAATAATATAATTACATTTTGAATGAATTGTACTTATTATGAGAGAATATTTGGATTAAGGAGCCAATTTACTAATGGCTGCATTTCTCTACTGTTACGTATCATTATAAATGATGATACAACACGGCGATGCCTTTCCTTCACTAACAACCCTGGGTTCTGACACAAAGGGCTAGATTTACTAAACTGCGGGTTTGAAAAAGTGGGGATGTTGCCTATAGCAACCAATCAGATTCTAGCTGATTTATTTAGTGCACTCTACAAAATGACAGCTACAATCTGATTGGTTGCTATAGGCAACATCCCCACTTTTTCAAACCCGCAGCTTAGTAAATCTAGCCCAAAGTCTGTATTGCACATTTGCGACCTTAGGTCACTCTTGTGAAGGGCCATTTTCATTACTTAGCGGAGGGGAAAGCAGGAATGCTGCGGAGAGAGATCCGAAGATCCTACTCCTGCGACGCTCTCCCCATAGGGCAGAACGGGGTCAAGCTCCGAAAAACTATGCTTTTTGGAGCTTATTAATTTGGCCCAGACTGCATTCCCCATTGAAAATTTTGGGGACTCCAGTTTAATATGATACTTAGCCAATCTATAATATCTCCTGAGTTAGACTTTTGTTAGATAGATGTATTACATTACAATGCCTAAACCATGCTGAAAAAAATGTTTCTGCATGGTTTATGGCTCAGTAAATAGGCCCCTATGAAACATAATGGATATTGTGTAATTAAAATGATGTCAATATACCTAACACAGTTGTATAAACTGTAATTTCCCATAACACTATGTTACTCTGTTATTCCTTCTCTGATTTTACTTTGATTAGATTTTGTGTAATTGTAATATGAGTATTTCACATACATTGTTCTAATGGGTGGGCATTATTCATCCTCTGATACATATTGCACAATTGTTGAGTTACAATTAAAATCGTAACTAAGAAAGTCACATCTGCCCACTAATTGGTGTCTGAAACTCATTGGACAACAATTAAATATCCTAATAAACAATAACCACAAAAAAATTATAAAAAATCAACTGTTCTCTCTAAGCTAGAATGCTGGTACTGAAAAGAAGGCTTTTGCTGGTCTTAATTATGAATATTGTCATAAAAGGAAAGGAACATTGTTACAAATGGCCTACATTCCCCCTTCTCACCCCCATTCCGCACTTGAAGTCGTAGGCAGTTGTGTCAATTGTGTTCGGACATGAGTTACATGGAATTGTGTACGTCCCATTGTAATGCATGTGCAGAGCGAATTCACACAAAATACGTCGCGCAAATGGACTTTCGTTGGCAGATGAATCAGGCCCAGTATCTTTAAATGCAATATGTTTGATTCAAGTCAGTTCCTATCTGTGTGGAAGTTTTGTTCCACACAGATAGGACCTTTGTTTCTTCTCACAGTCCAAAGACATACTAGGTTCAAGGCCAGTGCTTGATTCTCCTTTTTGGGGTTCCGCTATATGTAGTTTTCTGTAATACATGATTTGTGCTATAAAGATATGTACTTGTAACTAATAAATCGGAGCTAATTGTACACTCAGAACTTACAGTCCCTTTTATTCTCTCCGGCTGATGAGCTCATAAACTGATAAACTTGACGCTTACAGGTGAACAATTTGATTTAGATTCGACACACCCATGATGTAAAGACGATTACATGGCGTTTTACAGAGGGGGTGGGGCCAAAATATTGCTGGGGGATGGCCTCCTCTCCCAGGAGATCTACCCGGAACATTGGCGGATCCAGGGGGGGGGGGGGCGATCGGGGCGATCGCCCCCCCCTAGCAGACACTTGCTGCCGACAGCTGCACAGTATGTGCAGGTCCGTCCAGCCGTGACAGGCAGGGACAGTGTGCTGCCCGGCTGCTCAGAGCAGCCGGGCAGCACACTGTCCCTGCCTGTCACGGCTGGACGGAGCTGCACATAGTGTGCAGCCGTCGGCAGCCTAAGATGTTAGAAAGGGGCGGGGCCTAAATCCCCCCCCCCTAAATCGCCCCGGGTACAGCATTTTTCTAGATCCGCCCCTGACCTGGAATTTCAGGAGTCTCCTGGATATTCCGGGAGAGTTGGCAAGTATGATTTAGACCAGGGCCGTAACTAGGGCTGTGTGATAGGGGCGCCCACCCAGGGTGCAATGCTGAAGGGGGGCGCAGTTTCTGATTGTTTTAGGTTCATTTGGCTAAAATTCAGGGCTGGGGCGGGGCATTTTTGTTTCTCGAAAACTTTAAGTTACGGCTCTGATTTAGACTGTAAAGCTCCAATGGGGGCAGGGACTGATGTGAGTAAATTATTCTCTGTACAGCGCTATATAATGAGGTGGCGCTATACAAAACAATTATCTTTATATAAAGTGGTCGAAGTGGACGTTTATAAGCAGTGGGATGAAAATGTAAGTGGATGAATCTTTATAAGTTCAAAAATTAAAGCTGTAGTGGGAATTCTTGTTCCTACTGGATTACTATTAACCTGTGAGCAAACCCTTTAAGTTGGGGAAAATAGGATTTTAAATTATGGCATCATAAGTACTTTGAGTTAAATATTTTGTGTGAGGTACCTGTTGCCCTATTCAGGACACATGGTCGGTGTATCTGCATTTTGTCTCTCCTGACAACACTGCCTGATGTTGTACGTTGTCTGTAAATCTTTGCAATAAAGTTGTTGAATAGAAAAAAAACCCGACGCCATCTCTCCATTGTGTCTGGATGCTCGCGATGCATTGTGGGATGTACTGGCAAGCGAGGATGCGCGTTGCATGCTGGGAGGCCTCGGCCGGGTTTGAATAGCGCCTGCGCGGCTCCGCCTCTTCCTTTTCACGAGCAGAGAGTCGGAGAAGATGGGTCACCAGCAGTTGTACTGGAGCCACCCCAGAAAGTTCGGCCAGGGATCCCGCTCCTGGTGCGTGTCTGCCGGCTCTGGGCTCTCAGCCGGGGGGTGGGGGAGAAGGGACCTGGGAGAGCGGGGTGGATGGAGGAGGGGGGCTGAGGGTGCAGCGTGTGGGGATAGGCCGCATGGGGAGCATCATGGCGGATGAGAGACCCGGATGATGGCGGTGGTTGGGTGGAGCGGACTTCTAGCTGTAATCCTCCCAGCGTAGAATGGTTCTCCGTCACCTGTGCCTGACCCCCCTATAGTGACCGGACTGTACCCCGTTATACACAAGACCACTCCCCCTGTGACGTCACACACCGGCTATAGTGTGTGTCTAATATATAATTTTTAATGGTATTGTATGGGGGGGGGCGCTTGGTGTTGCACCCTGGGGTGTCCTCTGTATACTGGAAATATTTATAATCTACATATAGCTTAATCGGTGTAAAAAACAAAACAGAAAAACAACCCCAAAAAACTATGGTTACATTTACTCTAAACCAGTGGATCCCAAACTTTTTCAGTTTGAGGCACCCTTATAGTCTCCACAATTTTTTTCAAGGCACCCCTAAGCCAAAATAATTGCCAAGTAGTCCCCTGTCTTGCTTATCACTGGCCCTATCCGGGGCACCCCTGTGAGATCACCGAGGCACCCCAGGGAGCCTAGGCGCACAGTTTGGGAACACTGCTCTAAACTAACCTGTCATCTCACAGCTTATTTCCATTATATACAAATGATTCTCTACTTTCTGGTAATTGCATAAAATGCACAAATTTTCATCTTAAGGTCATTTAATTGTTTCCAATAAATAATGATTTTGACTATTCACTGTTAACAATATATACATTGTGTTCTGTCTACCTATTGCAATATAGTCACGATAAATAGTTTGTGTCTGCAGACTTTAAAGTATTTGATCCCTGGTAAGGAGGGTGACATATCAATGGTTTTAATTCAAAATAGGCATGACCTGTTGTCTGCATTATAGGTAGTGGTGCATTCTGCATTCAAACTTTTTCCAATAGTCACCAGATAAATGATTATGATGGTTTGTAACTTTCCATCTTTTAATGCATACCATATTTTTGTCAACACAAGTTATGTGACTTTAAACTCTCGATTTTTCAAATGAAAAAACTGGAAAATTTGAAATGCAATGTAGAAGTATTGTATCTTTTTCCTGAGGATGCTTAGCAAGTTTGTTGCTTGGCTGTTGCACATCAATTTCATTAATCAGATTATTTTTTTTCTCCCTTTACAGCCGTGTATGCTCTAACAGACATGGATTGATCCGCAAATATGGCCTAAACATGTGCAGACAATGCTTTAGGCAGTATGCCAAGGACATTGGCTTTGTTAAGGTATGTTATTGTGGTCCTGTTGCGCTTTCTGTGGGTAATGTACATGGGATTCAGCACAAAACCAATAACATCCCATAGGATTATCTCTATCAGTTTGACTTGTGCCAGTCTTCAGCTTTACTGTTTAGCATAATTTATCTGCTGTCATATTCAAGACCGTTAAAGGCTTTATTGGCTGATGCAGAATAATCAAATATGAAATACTCTGCTGCTTGTGTTCATCACTCGGTATTTGGACATGTTTAGCACACTAGGTACAGGTTAAGTTGGGGGAGAACTCTCCTGCGCTGGTAACACCAGATGGTGTTGTTGGGTCTGGTCACTGCTGTCTTGTCGGTTGAGAAAAAAAATTGTTTAAATTAGAAGCACTCCCTGTTCTCAGCTCTGTGACACTTAGTGAATTGCAGGGTTCTGAAAGTTGGGAATACAGAAGTGTTAAATATATAGGGGAGAATTCAATTCCCTGAACGCAGGCCACACTCAATTACTGTTACTATGGTACTTTTAACGCATATTTTTGCTTGCGGCTCACAGAGCTGACAGGAAAAATCAGTGTTGAAATGACCATAGTAACGGTAATGCACATCTACTATCGTAGTAATGGTAATAGTGGGCGGCCTCCGTTGTTCAAAGGAACGTGGGAATTGAACCCCCTCCCCATAGAATCTTAGCTTGTCTTTAAGATTTGCTGTTAAAGGCTTCTCCGCCTTTGCATAGGGATGTTTTTTTTATCAAGCATCTTGGCAGTACTTGTACTATTGTAATACCTGTCATTGCCACCTTAGCTGTTATAATATAATTTAAAATAAACTTCTATTCGTGGTAACTGGTTAAGTGATTTACAATGTTTGTTTTTTTTGGTCTGCTCTTAATTGCTTATGGTAAAGTGCAAACTGTAGAACTGAGGATCCAGTTAATAGGCTGGCTTAGTGTATTTCTTGGTTCGGTGCTGTTTATGCAATTTTTGTTGAAAGACAGATTATTTGACTGCTGCAATTCCTGTTCAAAAAGAATGTGTGTAACTTTGTGAATTGCTGAAATGAGTCTCTACAATGAACAGGAAAGCCATGGTGAAAATATACACAAATTACAGAGCATTGTATTGAATAAATACTAGAATTGGTTAGATTTTAGCTGCAAGCTTATGAGGCTATTCGCCAACCTAGAGACTATATGCAAATCCATAGCAGGAACTTATCCTCTAAACAACACTTACATTGCAATGGTTTAAGTCTGTCCTACCCCTGGGTGCCCAGAGCACTGGCTAGTATTAGCCTGAATTCCACATAGACAGGGTTGCCCTATTTGGTGCTCATTAACACCTGTGACTTATACACTGGTGTAAATCAAGTGTGTATAACTGAACTAATATAGAAATTATTAGAAACCCCTCCTTATAACTAGGTAATGTAATTTCTTTAAAAAGTAGTATAACTATGTATTATGTGTAGAATAGAACTTTATTTGTATGTAGTGTCCTCTTGACAACGCCTATTCTTTGTTTTGTAGCTGGATTAAACAGCGGTTTGTACAAGATCCATGGCCAGAAATCTACCACAGACATTCCACCATCTTCACATCGGCACCAATGGAAGATTTCTGACATCACCCTGATTTGTACATAAACAAATAAAATTGGTGCAGTCTTCACAGCTTGTTTGTCCTCTTTTTATTGTAATTCTAAATATATCATGAATATTCATACGTAATCCTAAAATAGGAATTGGGGCAAGATATTCAGAAGAACACTGACTGGGATCCATAATGGGTTTAGTAATTTGTACCTACAGCCCACACTAAAGTGTACAATGCTTGCTTATTGTAATTAAATACAATGTATGCAACTAGGCTATTGGTGAAAATAGTCATCTTCTTGCCCTAAACTGTTCCTCCAGATTATTTATAAAGCACGACTGTTAAGCAGCACTGTTCATTTGATGGGATTAGGATACAAATTGTGTACAAAACAAGGTAAATATAGCTCTGTCCAAATTAGTAATGAAGACCAACAGGCTAACATACAGAGGGCTGGTGATATTTTACTAGTCGGGCTTGGACTGACCGGTTGCATACATTATATGGTTCTACTGTGATCATACTGATGTTCTGAATCATTGGGGAGAGAGACCAAATAAGATTAAAAGGGCTGGACAGCATGGTGGCTCAGTGGTTAGCACTTCTGTCTCAGCACTGGGGTCATGAGTTCGATTCCCGACCATGGCTCTCACTGGAGTTTGTATGTTTTCCCCATGTTTGTGTGGGTTACCTCCCAGACTCCAAAAACATACTGGTAGGTTATATGGCTGCTAACAAATTGACCCTAGTATCTCTCCGTCTGTGTGTGTGTTAGGGATTTAGACTGTAAGCTCCAATGGGGCAGGGACTCTGTGCAGCGCTGCAGCATTAATGGCACTATATAAATAGATGGCTGTGCTCTACTATACCTGTGCTAAACACCAAGTGTATTCAAAACTTGCATTAATCATCTGAGTGTCAGGAGCCGCGGCGGCCACGGGCTCCGCCGCGACTCACCTCCCCCACTGTTCCGATGTCCTCGTAGTCTCCATGATGACCGGAGCGTCACTTCCTGTTTTTCGGCCCCGACCGCAATGGTCGGACTCCAAAACCTCTAAACAGATTGCCCCGGCATTACAGAGCAGCCGGGCACATGCGCTGCAACAAGTGTACATTCTGTGGGCTGATTAAACTAATTAAGGTCCTACTCCTGATTGGTCTCTGGCACTATTTAAGGCAGGGAGGGCTCCCTGCCGGTTATAACGTCCTAGTTTAGTACTTGTGCTGACCTGCTCTGATATACTGCTGCATTTCTGTTGTGACTTTCTCCCTGTTTACTGGACATTGCCTGTGACCCTCACCTTTTGGTCTGTACCTTGGATTCTGCTGATCTGTTGGTGACCCTGACCCTTGGTGTGTTTTTTGACTATTCTACTCTGCAAGTGACCCCTGACCTTGGCTTTCATCTGACCATCCATTACCATCTGTACTGCGGTTAGTATAATGAACCTACACTACTTGGCGTTAAGTCCTGGGGGCATCCGAGTACCTGTGAGCGCGTCTAGCTCTGCGGGAAAGGTGTCTGCTATAGGAGAAGACCTCCACTAGTCTGTTCTGCAGGTTCATTATCTGACCACAAGCAGCCTAACAGTGAGGTGCACAGTATTCACATCTGATTACAATGTAACATTTCTAGTGTAGATAAAAGTAAATAACCATCTTGTACCACCACTAGCAGCCATCTGTAACACTGGTAACAAGTAGTATTGTTCAGTAATGTCAACTGTTTTGGCGCATAATGTTGCTTCTGATACGGTCTATGTAGTACTAGTGCCTATTAATGGCAGTGCTTGTGCCTATTGATGTACCACCAAAAGTAGTGTCCTGAGTATTGTACAGCTAGAACAATAGGCCTTTACCTGGCCTGTTGCCATTGTCTCCTCTCAATAGAGCTTCTGCCCTCATCCGGATAATACTGCTCCAGAGTTAACTCATCAGTTGGTGCGACAAGAGGGCCTAATCATCTAATGCAAATTAACTACAACCAGCAATGCTTTTACAGTCCCGCTCCCCCCAAAAATCCTAAAATTGGGAGAGAGGAAAACCTATAGCTACTGCCAGCGGAGAGCAGGAAGTCACAGCCTGCCAGTTGTACACCAATGACAGAGTTAAGGATACAGATGGGTAGATAATAAGGAACTATATTAACCTGAAGGTAGAACAAACCCTTCAAAGGAAACAGGTTTCAGGATCAAACAATAAATATCAAATTTAGGGCTGTACAAATGGCTCAGGTAGTTTGATAAACCAGCTAAATAATTACTGCCTATTAGTAGTTTTTTAGCAATGTCCATAGATGTACTGTCTCTGGTTCTTTATAAGATAATTGTGGATCCTAGATTTGTAGATGGTCTCAAGCTTGGTTATATAAATCCCCATATGAAGTGCATATACTGTATGGTTTTATTGCCTCTAGTTCACATGAATGCAGGTGCAGTAATTGCAATAAAGACATCATATATCCTAGACATGACAGCAGTCTCTCATTGGTAAATTTCATCAATGCCATGGTATTCAGCAACAATGGATCCATTTGGGAAATCATACTAACCACCTTGACAGAAGCTCCCATCATACCAATAAAGGAACCATCTTAAGTCACAATATAACCACTCTAATTTCCCACTGTAATGTATTGCGTACAGTCACATTACATACAGGTGTACACATAACAAGCTCAGACATTTCTTCTAATAGCACTTCCTTCTCACAGCACTGGGGTCATGATTTGGATTCCTGACCAACGCCCCCTATGTGAAGTTTAAACAACCTTTCGGTGTCTGCATCGAATTCCTTACACACTACAAAAGCAGACAGATTGGTTACCTGGCTGTGACACCATTAGGGAATTTAGACTAAGCTTCAATGGGACAGGGAATGATAAATATCTCTACATCGCTGCATAATTGGTGGCGCTACATTAGTGGCATTCTGAGCCCCAGAAATACCTTAATGATTAGAGAAACGTGCACCGCTGTCAATACAATTGTTATAATCAACTGGCCACCATTCACGTATTACTAATAATGAGCACAACAGGATTTTTTTCTTATTTATACACTGAAATGTCATTGGCACTTGCACCCCTCTCTCTCATTAAATAAAAAAAAAATGTTTTCCTTCTGCTTTTCAGGACCATCGTCGTGTGTGAAAACAACGGATGCCTGATCATAATCAAAGTGACATCAATCCGATAGTTTTATATAGCTGTCAAGTGAAACCAAGTAACTAGTGTAGAAACAGTGCGTCTGCAGTGACCAACACGGGCAAACCAAAAGTGAGAAATGTACTGTACTGACCCTTTGTCTACCCTTTACTGCTCCCTCCGCCCTTCCCTGCGCTATTGAGGGTCTATGATCAGGCCCAATTCTTAAGTTACAAGCAGAGCCCTATGTCCGCAGCCTGAATAAGCGGCTGACATTTGAGTTTTCCCGCACCAGGAGGATTAAAGACGGTGGGGCAGACACTCTTTATAGCATGAGACAGATATAATCATGGATCCCACTAGCACACAGGAGGATGTTCAAAGGTCAGTGACCCCATTGCTAAAAAAAGGGAGGGGGTTACCTTTGTGTATAGTGAGATTTTGAAAAGCATTGTCCTTTAACAAAAATGATGACAAGAATCTTACCTTATTCTGTTCTCCTGAAGTCCTGTGTCAAACCCCCCCCCCAATTCATGTAATATTTCCTGATGGCTGCACTTTGAACTATTAGGGGCATATTCAATTCCGATCCGATGTAACGCGCGTTACCGCGGAAAATGTGCACTACTGCCGGTAATACATGGGCTGCGAACGAAAATCCACGGTACCGCGGATTAAGTTCGCGACCGTTCCGGCGCGATCCCGCAAATCGGGATCGGAATTGAATATGCCCCTTAGACTGTAAGCTCATTAGAACAGGGCCATCTTTACCTTCTGTTTCATGTCATCTGTTTATGTTGTGACCCCCTAAATGTTCAGCACTGCCTATATCATACTTATAACTAAATGATACTAATGATGATCATTGCACTGTTATACCTTTGTTTAGTGTACTCACAATCCTTAGGTTATAAAGACATTAGAATGTATGTGAAAGGTATACAGACACCTCTTATGAAATGTGCAGAATCCATTAATGACTGCCAGAACCCAGGTGGAAATGAAGTGGTCACTGGCTTAAATCTATCTTTGGTAACCAAATTTTTAGGACACCACCAACTGGTGCCAGGTAAGGAAGGGTCCTGTTTGTTGTTTCATAGTATAAGCTGGGGGAAATCCTTAGGAAGCCTCATGTGTGACAGCCCTCAGCATACAACCAAAGTTAATTCCCATCACCCAGTGTTCAGCCAATCACTTTAATGATTCAATTCCATACTGAAGATGTTCCTCTGGATTGTATCCAGTCTGCCCACATGAAACCCATATCAAACAGGAGTCCCGTTTCTCACTGCATGTTTGGTGCAGATACTCTTGTTTCTACCATACAGATTTTTACCCAAATTTGCATGGTAATAATCTTCATGGTTTTGCATTTGTTTCCACCATGCATTAAAATAAAAATAATATGTAAAAACAAATGAAACAAGTGTGGAGAATCCCTGTAAGTGAACCCACTGCATGCACACATTGGAGGCAGCTGTTTCATGCACTAGTGATGTCCACAGTTCCAAATGAATTGACTGGCAGCATTTATCCTGAAATCCGCTCACAAACCGGCTGCCTCCACTCTGCAGACACCATGTCTGTTTTCAGTAGACAATAAAGAGACAACATTCCATAAGAAAACGCTTGATGGGGTTGTGCGGTTTTTATTGTTTTTTTTGTTTTTTTTTCAATGGAGAAATACATCATCTGTTTACAAAATAGCTTTTGAAAAATACAAGGAGTACGGGTACTATAAAACAAAGCAAACTCCAGTCATAAGACAAATACATACATCATGCGGAGGCAACAGTCTGATCCTCAGGTTGTGGAAACGAGTTAAAAGTTACAACACAGTGGGTGGGCAAAGAAAACAGCCAACTTCGTCTTGGGGGGAAAAAAAAAATACCCCAAACTGTTTAGTTGCTATGAACTAGAAGACCATAATTAAATGGAAAAGAAATATCTTGGTGTGTGAATGACTATACCAATCTGGTGACCGGTGTAACCACGCGGAATACACATAGGCCTTGCATGGTTCAATTTGCGTGTTTAAAATGAGAAAATGAAGATTAAAGGTAAAAACATTTATGAGCCTAGGGGGGTAATGGTCAGCTGGGAATATTACACTTAAAGAAAAATAAAACACACCCAAGTCAGACTCAGAAAACGTTTAGGACCGTTAAAGTAGAGTCGTTTCAAATGGTTACCCCCAGAAACCCAACACAGAAAATGTACATGCCGAGTTGAAGGAAAAAAGTAACCGGCACTATGTTGCCAGCGGACTGGACGCCAGGCATCTACCACCTCGACCAACCAAAAACTTCATCTTGGGTTCAAACTAATATTCTCATTGTTTTCTCTACCCATGCCATTACTACTGACACCCTGTTTGTGATATATTTCCTATAGCTATGTAATTTAGAAGGCAGATAATAGCTTAAATTCTGAAACAAAAAAAACAACGGGTGAGGTGGTCGGGCCTAGATTTGTTAGCCAATCGTTCTCTAGCTTTGCTCAGCCAGCACAATTTGAGGCATGGGTTTAACATTGAACAAAAAAAAAACCCCTTCCCAAGAACCCCACATTCTAAACAAATTAGAGACTAAATATAAATCACATCTCATTGGCCATCATAGGTCATGTGATTACAGACATTTACACCTTTTTCTTTTTTTTGAAGGGGTGGTTTGACCATTTCAACATCTCCCCTGTACTTTGTGTAACCCAGTTACAGGTTAACTGTCATGTTAGTAGCAGAACTTGTTAAGAGAGCTAAATTGTACTTCGAATGGTCACCAATATTCATGCCCCATAAATATAAACAAAAGAAATAAAAAGACCCTTTAAAATTGGCCTAAGTAGAAGTTTCAGAGCTCGCACAAAAAAATAATAAAAAAAAATAGCCCAATAAGACAAAACATCAAGATTTCACTTTCATTTTTTCGGTAAACCCATCAAAATTATACGTCCAGTGTTGGGGTCCAACATGTTAAACTGTAGCACACGAATGAAACCAAAAGGACAATTAAAAGAAACCCGTCTACATGTTCCTCACTACTGTTAAAAGAAACAAACATAAAAGTGCATCTGCTGAGAGATTTTTTAGACCAGTTGTATTGTCAATTTTGCAAAAGACACATGAACTATCATTTAGTACAGATACAGTTATCAGTCTCGTTTGTTTTCTTTAGAATTTGAGTCCTTTAGTATAATTATAGAACCGATGGCAACACGTTAATAGTACTTCATTTTCATCATACTAACCTGGACTTCCAGAAAGGATGCTTACAGCCCAATAAAATAAGTCTAAACTCTGTGTCAATCACGCCACACTGTCGTGCTCTTCTCGGGAGATTCCAGGAGACCACAGTTTCTCTGGCGGATGGATTGTTAATGGACCCTGAGGTGCTAACTTTGTAGGACTTTTACCGGTTCAGTCTCAGTTTTATAGAATTCTTGATAACTGGGATAGGATTAGCAGGTAGAGCAGGGATATCAGACAGGTCTGTACTGGACGATCGCTGGAGAAAAAATAAATGTCGGAAGGGGTGAGAAAAGGACAGAGGAGTCTTACAAAAAAAACCCACAGAACCACTCCCCCGCCCCCCCCATAAAAAGTAGAATATATTAACCAAATAAACAAATTGTGAATTCAGTGTCATAAGCATACTGTAACAATGAACTAAATAAATGCTTTCTTTACCAAATGATGGGCTCTCAGAACTAGTAAAAAATAAATAAAAAATATATATATATTTTTAAAAAAAAACAAACTAAAAATCATACCTTGGTAAGGCTTACCAAATATCTTCTATGAGTAGGAACTTACTAAAAGCAAAGGTTAGGAACACAGATCAAGTAGAACTTTACAATGGGAATAATGTGTCCCTGATTGCAAAATAAGGGTATTAGAAGCTTTATATTTGCAGGATTCAGTCCTCATACAGGTCAGAGAACGTCAATCTAAGTTCGATCATATTTCCTATTTTACAGTAGGAGATGATATTCCTTATAATGCAATTCCTCAATTAAGAACAAAAAAGTTGCTGTATAAGGTGGTCGGAGTTCAGATGCTTAACATCTCATCACGGAAAACGTTCAGTCATGTGACACAAATGAGCAGTACTCACATAATATGGGGAATTTTATAAAAAAAATATGTCATTTGTGTATTACATAAGGCCCCCCCAACCAACTCTTCTGAAAAATAATATACCCAAAGTCAATGAAAAGTTCTGCAACTGTAACCAAGTTAAGATAATCGTAGGTGGCTCCTAATATTCTTTTATTCACAATAAGGGTACATTATTCACTATAACACGAGTAGTTTTATCACAAAGAAATGGATAAAGGGCTGAATATGGGTGTCATGTTGTGTGTATTTTATTATAGTGTATAGTTTTTTTTATATACTGTAATAGCAGAGATAAATTGTGAGGAAAATGAAGGAGAGAAGCTATAAGTACTATGCAAAGACAGTATGAGCAAATGAAGTGTATATTAGTCACTCTGGCATGGATAAGCAATGTCCCAACATTTCTTCTGTAGTGAAAAATATTTGACAGTGTTGACAGAGGTATCTTACATGATTAGTGTGAATTGTTGTGTAAACAGCTGTGTAATATATACAAGATAATGTACAGTCTACTGTATATTACAAGGTGTTATAGAGTTCAGAGCCCACATAAACATTTTATATAGGTCACGGATCCTGGAGAGGACTTGTAATATCCATAACTTACAGTTTAGATGCGCTATTCTGTGCACACAAGTTAATAATTCACACACATGCTTTTCTAACACTGAAGTGATGAACTCACCATTTAGACAGATCTTTCCAGGAGTCAGTGTGTGTGTGAGTGAGATATATATATATATATATATATATATATATATATATATATATATATATATATATATATATATATATATATATATATATATATATATATATATTACTGTCACATGTATAGTATAGCTATTAATGTACCTGGATCTCTACTGGAAATTCAGAAGAATAAGCCCCAGTAAGGTGACTATACAGTGTGTTTCGTAAAGCCAGCGTTGCCAAAAGAAAGCCCTGGTATGGTCATCCTAAACTAAACTGAAACTGAGTGGATGTACCCCAACACTCAAAATAATGTGGATATCATATCTGTTTCAGGAAACGTAAAGGCCATTTCAAGAATGATTCTCAAGATCTCTCTATTTTTTTTTTTTAAATCTGTTAATACAAGAGTTTACAAAGGACAATAAATTAGGCAATGACAACAACTTACAGCAACAGACATGACAAGATAATGTTGGTAAAACCTTAGGGAAATAAAAAAAGGTCTCCAATAACTACTTTTGACCACAGGTTTAGTCACAAATTGTTACAATTATTAAACACTGTGTAAACTACTCCATTAATCACAAGGAAACAAAGGATTTTTTTTTTTTTAAAACCAAACCCAACAAAAACCCTCCCACGAGGACTCTACGTGCCCCTGTCGAATCGGCACAGAGCACAAGTAGGTCGTCAGTGGACCTACAGAGCCTCACGTACTCCAGCCCTACAGGTAAGATGGGGTATAAACTGTCCTTCCACCTAAAACTCAATTTTTCATGTTGGGTGGAATCTTAACCCAAAATCTTCAGACTCCGATATGCAGAGAGGGGTTGTCTGAAGTTTAAACGAAGAGCAGTGAGCTGGGAGAAGGAGCTAGACTACATATAGGGACACCACAGCGAGAGGATCCACGGACATCCTATGTGCTGCTTCCTGTGTCAACTGCTGGAGTACCGGCGTTTCCTTACACAACATGAGACGATGGAGGAGTTTATAAAGCGTGTTCATGCTACATGGGAACGAATCTGTAATGTGGATTTTCAGTTTGAGTAGAATTATTCTTTAACGGTGTCCTCTGACATCACCTAAATCTACTAGAAACCAATTTAGGCAAAATTTAGGGAGAAGTTAAGCTTAAAAACAGTAAAATAGATTAGCAGGAAACCCCCATTTCCTGTGATGGACATAGGCAGTTATATAACAATCACAGGACCCCTCTGATTTTGTAAGTAAAATTTGAGCATAATTGCACTTTACGTTGTTTCTGAGAAAAGTAGCAGAAAAACAGCTAAAATATTAAGTTATTTTTGTTGAAAAACAGCTAAAATATTAAGTTATTTTTGTTGTTTTTCATCTTTTGGGTTTGATTCAGAGCTATAAATAAAACAATCACTTGGGTGTGACTAATAAACGCTGTTCGAGCAATTAATAGCCATGTTTGAAACCTACAGAAGCCTTTACATACATGTCAATGTAACAGTATTTACAGTTAATGTTTTCTACGATAGCTTCAAACATGCCTCTCCCACAAAAACCATTCCAATCACGTGAAGGAGAAAGTCACATAAAATGGGCATCGATAACAGCTGCCATAGGAGAGAAGATAGCCCTCCTGGACCATTGGGGGGAATGAATGAAGGCCATACCAAAGACAAAACTTTCATTAACATCTCATCTTACTGCACACCCCTCAAAACTATATTCTGTTTTGGGTGAAAGCCTTCAAAAGTACGCTTGATGAATGATCTCCGGCCTAGTGTTTAAATGTTAGATTAGAACATGCAGAAATTAGACACTGAATAATACCTGAGACGATGGCAGTGATCCAGGGACAGGAGATGAAGATTTTAGGTCAATGTCTTGATCCTACAATGAGGAAGGAAAGTCAGTTCCATCAAGATAAATTTAAAAATATATAGTAATACTGTTACTCAAGCGGCAACCATCTTCTAAATGGAGAACATTTGATTTGTGACATCCAGAGGAGGAAGTCAATTTTAGCCCATTGAACTTCCCTAACTTCAGCTCGAGGATGGAAATAAATCGGAATACAATTCTGTTATGTTCCCCACAGTAGAAGTCGTCGGTAAAGAACCGTATCAGTACCATTTCCTTGGAGCCACTCCCCTGGCCTCACCTTTACAGTCTCCGTTTCCTGTGGTTCCTCTGAGTCTGTCGCTGTACAGGCATCAACGTCATCCTAGAGAGAAGAACATCATTCTTTATGCAGTTTCGGTTACTAGGAATTATGTTTATGTGGCCATTTTATTGGACTGTTTTTACTCTAGGTTGTCACACTCTATATACCCAGTGTGCCCCATGGATGAAGGAGAAGACAGCATTAACAACCTATGTAAGGATGCCTGGCTAGCCACGACAACATTACAATTGCACCCACAGACACAAGAAAGACCTTTAGACAAGACAATCCTAAACCAAGCAGGGATGGGGGGTTGGGGGTCTGTAGAATACATACAAAGTTAGAATAAATAATACCTCTTCAGTTTTGGTTTTCTTGGGGCTCTCCTCTTTTGTTGGTGAGGAAGTCCGCTTTACACCCGCTACTGGACTGGGCATTTTTGCCGCTATGCCGGCAAATGGCTTGGGGACTTGGTTCACCAAGCGGGTTGCCGTCACAACTCTGGACACCACAGGCTTTGGTGTTGACGTAACGGCTGGCGGCACGGTACCATCACCAGGAATGCTTTCGTTCAAATTACCTGCAATTAAATCCTTCACTTAGACATTACAAGCGTCAGTATAGATCCCCGAGTCCATGAGCTCAAATGCATTTACCTACCCCAAGACGTGTCTGCAGAATTGCTCTGTGGCACAATGACTTCAGTAGAAGGTACGTTGGTCACAGAAGAGTTCACTGTTGCTCCAGGACTGTTCCTACTAAAAAGGGAGGATATAGATAGAAATACTTTGTAGAACAGTTTATTGCTTATGTACAGAGCAAACAAGTGGTTAGAAAAACGTTTTGTTTTGTGCACAAAAAAAAATATAAAAGTGTCTTACCCCTGAGACAATCCAGAGGCATTCAATGGACTGGTTTTTGTGGCATTGGTGGGAGAAGGCACAGACATACTATTGTCACTGTCCATTGACAGGTCCAGGCTGCTTTCATGCAAAGAGACCAGTTTAACGCCATCCACTGAATGCTGGAATATAAGGAGAAGAAAACAATTATTTATACTTGCAATTTGGTAAAGCTTTGCCATAGGAATGAAGGTACAAACACAGAGTTCAGCTACTGTATCTAAGTCCTCATATTCAGAGTCAATATGTAGTATCACAAAATGGCTTCCAGTGAGTGGACTGATGAAGGGCATCCACATAATGGTTCCTAATGAACTGATGAAGGGCATTCACAAAATGGCTTCCAGTGAGTGGACTGAGGAAGGGCATCCACAAAATGGTTCCTAATGAACTGATGAAGCACATTCAAAAAAATGGCTCCTAGTGAATTGATGGGGTGCATTCACATCAAGGTTACTACCCCAGTAAGTAGAAAAGAATCAAGTTACGACAGATAATGAAGAAAAATAATGTAAATGTTGTCGTATCTGGGTCACAGTTTAATGGGAGGGCCAATGAACTAAAGAACTACAACAATCATCTATTGGTGTAAATGGGAAAAGGGAGGATAAAATCTACTTTATATAAACAGTGGGTCATCTGTTAGCCCATTTTAGCGTCTAGTGACTGTCAAATGAACCTCAAAACAATAAGCAAAATAATGGATATTAAGGTGAAGCAAACAAGACTCGGTCACAGATAGTCAGAGCCGACTAGCAGAGCCATGCGTTATTGTACAGCCACTTACAGAACACATTTACAGTTCTGTATCTCAAGAAAACATTTTAAACCTTTAAAAGAAATGACTCAAGCACTGCTCTGCTCAAAAATGCTATTTAAAAAGCCACACACAGCCTTGTTACAGTGTAAAGCCAAGAACCCGAGACCCGGGATAATGCAGTGACTCTGGCGCTGGATATTTGAGGAACGTTTACCTTTTTCTTTTTGGGGAGCACGTGTGTGGGGAGGAGCTGGTGGAGCTGCTTCTTTTTGACATGCATTGCTGCAATTTTCATGTCCATTTCAAACATTTTGCTGTTAATAGCCTGCCTGTAAACTAGACAAAAGTCACACGTCGTCATTTCACCACATTGAAGACAAGATGTACATATGCCAGCAGGTGCACTAGATACACAGCCACGTCTATGGCGTAGGCCAAGGTCTCTTACCAGTGTCTGTGAAAGACTGGATGTCATAAGTGAGATCAACACTGAGATTTTCTGAGTTTTCCATCTTTTTAAACACCAGTCCAATGACCCACATGGTCCGAAATTCTTCCCTATAATAAAGAGGGAGCAAGTAATTGCCTGGTACACATGTTGATTCAAAGAGTTATGTCTTTCATACATGATGATATTGGAGACTTTTAAAGTGTATTGTTCGGACGTTGAGGGGAATAGATGGGTCCCACTAATAAGGTAGCTGCCACCACTGTGTATAAAGTAAGATGAAATAAACAGAAGGAATCGGTGTAACTATCAAGCTGTTATTTGTTCTATATAAAACCCATGACCTTCAGTTAATTGCACAAACCGTACAAATCACATGCTTTATAATATGGTTAAATAATGTCATTGATGTTATAACTGATTGTGTTCTCCTACAGCCTTGGACGAAGGGATTTGTAGCACCCATAGAGGACGTGCGGAACTGATGGAGAACTCTTCTCTTCAGTTTACAATTAACCCAATAAGAGCAGAGTCCAGGCACCCCTGGATGAGTTGGTCTGCGCCCTCCTACAGCCACAGACAAAAAGATTTAATGGCAAGGACAAAAAAAACTCAGGTATCTGCTTCACAGCTATAGGGTAGCAGGTGCAGAGATGTCTCAAAAATACCCTTAATGGAAGGGGTGGAATGCTGAAGAACGCGTCCACCAAAGGTGCCCTCCACAGAGGCGGCAATGTCCAGTTTGTAAAACTTTGATAATATGCAAAGACGACTATGTAAGCCTTTTTTTAAAGACACCCCATGATGTACTGCCATCCCTGGTCATTAACTGGTTTACACTCGTGCCCTGAACTTGTCATAGCTGAAGATTTGCCGGCTTAGTGGGACATACTGTTTATTCTGAAACAGACATTAATGGCAGTGGACTTACTTTTCTGGGTTTTCTCCGGGGGCTGGGAATGATTGGGGGTTCACGTGAGCCAGCGTGATGAATTCATTCTTCTCCAGACTTCCAACAAGGATACGGATCTTTGACTCCACCAAACCCACCCTGTAAAATGGGAACACCGTTACATACAGGATTTTCATTTTTTGTTTGTTTCTTTACAAAAGGAGCATGCTGTGAAGACCTGTCAACTCTTAATCCGGTTCCTTATTTGTTAATTACAAGCTGCTCAGTATATTTCATACAGATAGATGCCTGTTCCACCACAATGCTTCTCACTGGTCTACAGCACTGACAGTGCATGGGGACAGCAGGGGCAGCTATGGCATGTAAGTTGGGAAAGTTTGCATGCTAGTTAGATTCATTAGCTTACTCCTTGCCTAATCTATCCGCACCTCTCCAGGGCCAACCGAGCAGAAGGGATGGATTATTATTATTTTTATTTTTTTTACACTTAGGCTTTACACAGCCGTTAGTTAATTAACAGAAGACAACCAGTCTCAGAGGCTACAGGAGCACGCTAAGCGGGGATGCGTTGTTTCCTGAAGGATAGACCCTCACAATACTAGCAGCACGGCTGACGTCTCAGGACCGAGAACAGAACCGTTCCTAAAGCATGGCACCTTCGAACTTTGCCAGACCAATTTTAGAAAGCATGTGGCTGTCCGTTTCATGGCTTCTCCCTGGTGCAAGGAAATTTTTCATCTAGGCTACAACTAAAACTCTTAAAATAAAGCAATTGGTCTTTTGCTACAAATTGCCATAAAAGGCATACCAATAACAATATAATGCACTAGGTTCCCGCACAGTATCAAGAAAACGTAGCAACACAAATCAATCTGCAACATGTCGTGCCTAGTATGCCGTGTGCCTAGTATGCCGTGTGCCTAGTATGCCGTGTGCCTAGTATGCTGGGCTCCTATACATCTGGCTTCTCACGCACTGAGCACTGCTCGATAGGTGCACGTGCCTGCAAATACCAAGAGGTGCGTATGTGTTTGACCACACGCCTATGTCAATTAGGTCTCCAATATGCCCTTTCACTAGCACTTGTGCAGCAGGTTGTGTACCTACAGTAGAGTTTCTCTGTTCTGACTGCATCCCTGTACACCAACCCAGTTTGTTTTGATCATGATAGTTTGATTGTGACTTTGAAATTTGGCTCCGTTACCTGCCTCTGCCCTTGGATTTGTATTCTGATGGTGTACCGGAGCTGCCAGGCCCAACCGCGGCCTGTATCTGACCACTCCGGTCAACAGTTGTCTAGCGAGACTAACCCGAGGGCCCGCAACCTGTAAGTCTCCCGCAGTGAAGTCCCACAGGTCAATAGTGGTCATCTATGTTCATCTACCAATCGCATTAAACATTTCAGAAAATCCAATCAAAATCAAATGTATCATTATCAAGCATTACTGTTGGTTTTGGGCTACACACTTGGACCAATTGCCTGATAATTACATGCTCCCAATTAAAGCAACTTAAATTGCAGACCTATGGGGTCCTTTAAAAGTTATGGACTAAAGTGTTTTTCTGCCGCCTCTAATTATATAGTTGTGACCAATCAATTGCATAATACAGAGGGAATATGGTATTTAATAGGATTAGAAGGTCCTTGCAGCTACCATATAACCAAGTGCAATTTCCCCAGTTACTCGACTCAAAAGGAGCAGTCCAAAAACTGGGCAATAGGTAATATATGACAGAGACAGAAGAGCACAGATTCAGTGAAACAGCCTTGTGTCCTCCCATCATGGTTCCAGCGGGTCTGTACTCACCACTCCAGATGCTGCTTCTCTGTTGGCGCACTTGCGAGAAGAATAATATAATGCCTTTGAAGATAAAGACAACTATTTTAACGAGTACAAGCACCATTACCCTTTATGGTGTCAAGATTGCTCATAACATTTACAGACAAGACAACCTATACAACATCTGGTAAAGCAGACCAATAATGTAAAAAAAAAAAATCCCTTTTAAAATCACATTTCGCCCTCCACTACCACCTCTTGTTTAATGTGTGAGCAACTATCTACTTAGAAGTTGCTCACAGCTTTCAGGACATTTACACACAACATAAAACGGCTAGATAAGACCATTAGAAAATGAACGGCTTTACAAAAGATATCTGCAACCAACTCGACTGTCAACCTGTCACTGCCAATCACTCCTTACATCTACAAACAGAGGCTCTTAGATGGATTTATAAGAATTTTCGTTTATTGTGGGGGCTTGGTTTACTTTTATATAAACAAAAGTAACGACAATACCATTGATATTTCAACGTATGGAATAAAACATTTAGAATCCATGTTACACAGGTCTGTGAGACTTGGGAGTCTTCCAACGTCAATGACACACATAATAAAATAAAAATGACATTACGATAGACGGTCTCAGACCCGAATCCAGCCCTCTTCCTACTGGAAACAAATGTGATCTGGGGCAGCAGTAGATGTACAGAGGAGCAGCTCTGTGTTTCAACTTCTGACCCCGGGGTGGGGTCCCCCAGCAGTTGATGTAGAAACAGGTAGAGAACAGGAGGGGGGGGGGGGGGGGGGGGGGAGGGGAGAATACAAACAAATCTTACCTGGTACTTTTTTTTTATTCTAAGGAAACAAATTCAACTGTAAGGTGAATATCTACACAACACAATATACCCAACAGCATGAGCCATGGTTAAAGAAAAAAAATATCACAATACTGTTTGTCTACAAATTGCCAGTCCCTTTTGCACCCCTGTAGACTCCAACTACAAGCAAAGCTAATCCTTCCAGTCTGTGTGCAATGCCTCTAATTATGAGCTGCTACATGTACCATTTAGCAGGTTTTAACTCACACTATAAACATTTAAATGTGCAACTTTAGATTTCGCACAGGCTGATTTCTGACCTGTGGAGCCACCAGTTTAGGATCATGGAATGTAATATACAACGTCAAGACTAAGAGCCTGATTTTGAATTAGGAGCAAAGCAAAGAAAAGGAGCAAATTTGCACATGGACAAAAAATGTTACCATGCAAGGGGAACAAATTGACTTTTTTGCATGCAAGGAAAATACAGGCTGTGTTTTCATGTAGCACACAAATACTTTATAGCTTTATTTTTACACAACGAAATTAAACTTTATCTAGGACATGCCGTATCCCAACTATGAATCTGTCCCTACATTTTAAATTTACCTCCCTTCTAATGCAACATGGTTTTGCCCAGGTGCAAAGTTACTCATTTTCTTTGCTTTGATCCTAACTGAAAATCAGGCCCTAAATCTTTTGTATTAAAGCTGGTGGATTTTGTTATGCTCACTGCTTCCAAGGGCCTCCCATATTTGAATGTTGCATAGGTAAACTATTAATGCTGTAGGTGAGCAGGAAGTATACATCACACAACTAGCTCCTATCCTGTGCCCATCTATACTACAGACACTGACACACCATTACTGCTGCCCCAATCTCGTTCCTCTTGTCTCAGCTCTGCCCTTTTCCCACTAAACTGTAAAAACTCACAAGCAGGACCCTCCCTACCCTTTATGTCTGCATTTGTTGTGTCTATCATATATTGTCCAGTTTTATGTTTGCTGGTAGTGCAGGACCTTACAATAATAATTAGAGCTCATTAATGTGTCAAGTGCAACAGAAAATAGCACTACGACCCAGCAGGACATCTCAGGTCACTACAAACAGCCATATGAGACTGCATTTTAAACGGTCAGGAAACAGTGGGATATATTGTTTCCTGCTAGAACCAGTCATTTGTGTATGTGTGTGCTTTACTGCACTGAGCAGCATCAATATACCAATCTTTCCTTATAATAGGAGGGGTTTTTTTTATTTTGTAATTGCCAATAATTACTTTTTTTGTAGACAGTTAAGGGGACACAATAGTTAGGTTGTTTTACGCCTATGTCACAGGAATCCAGGGGAGTTAAGGACCCAACTGCTGCTCTACCCATAAACCCATCTGCTCTTCCCAACAAGACAACATTAAGAGCAGAAACATTCCTGGGTGGTCTGGTCTGTGTCCCTGGGGAAAAGAATTTACACTTGACTTCTCCCTCAGGAATAGGGGGACAGACAGTGGAACGTCACATTGCCACCCTGAACGGGAGGGGAGGGATGCCTAAGATCAGCTGACTGCATGACCTCTATGTCAGCCTTTGAGGCAATAATGTAAACCTTTTATAAATTGCAAAAAGAGACCACCAAGTAGCCACTCTGCATACCTAGGCCCATTTAGCACCCCCCCCCCCATATACACTAATTGCCCTTTGTTGAGTAGTTTCTACATAATATCGGAGTAATTTACGAGAAAAATATATAACTGCCTTTAAGAATGCATTTTTACTTCAGCTGTATTCCTGCTGGCCCTTAATGCTGCCTGCAGATTTCTGAGCTATCAGACCAAGAAATTGTCCGTTGTAGGCAACGATCACTACAGTACATAGTATAGTTCAGGGCACAGAAACTAGTCACCAAAATATGACACATACAGGTCTGCATTTAAAAGACCACTAAAAGATTGAAACAAAACACAGACACAATCTCTTCTTTTGTTTTTTTTTCTTTTGTTGTTTTTTTTTTGTTTTTTTAATATTTATTATCTATTAATATACAGAGAGAGAAAAAAAAAATACAGCGCACAAACCAACCCAATCTGCAAATCAACCCAAAATATCACCTCCCCAAAATCAAGAAATACAACTTTCCGGTGTTCAGTGTCCCTGATATCTTCAAACTGTATCCAGTACCACAAGATTTTTAAAATACACCAACTGAGATTTGACATGCACAGTGGTCTTAAAAAGACAAACTTTATTCTTACATTGGTTTCGATGGAAAACGGTCGGAGGTGAACAGTGATTGGTGAGGCTTCATTGCACATTTCTGCAAACAGTTTTCTAGGAAGCAGATAGCCAACTTCAAAGGTTGAGCATCTCCATTAAACTGAAGTTAGGGTGACTATAATTCAAAAGCAGCTCTGGCAAATATTTGTGATGTTAAGCATTCTTGAAACACTATACAAGGCTATTTTACATGGGATCCGGCACTAAAATAAGAATAGCTATGTTTTTGTATAGTAATGATTCATGCAAAAATCACTAGGCCAGTTGTCAACCTTTAACAGAAAATGTATTCACTGAAACCCCAAGTTAAAGACCATTTTTTTTTTACATGAATTGCTCTCCAGATTTATTTACTTGTGAGACGGGGTTGTACTCTTCAGTGACTGAATAAATAGACCATGTCTTATATAGAGTGGTTTCCAGATTACTAACTGGGGTAAAGCCAGCTGGTTATACATGGGAAAATAAATGGGTAAAAAGCTACAATACTAGACAGAAAAAGTATTCTGTAATTCTTATCTATCCCGACCTTCACAATACAGGTCCAGTTTGAGTTAGTTTGTGGCTGCCTGTGATACAACCAGAAGAATTGTTGCCTAGATCCTGGGAAGTCTGAAACTTTCTTTTAAGCCATAAGTGTTGTGTTTAAGGAGGGGGTGATGTACAAAAACCCCCGCAACACTACCAAAAAACAAAAAAAAAAAAAAAAAAAACCTTTTACATTGTCCTCATATGCACATATATTGTAATGTAACGACCATGTGTTTACAGTACACTTAAAGCAGCAACCCCCCCACACGATTTTTCCCCCCTTTAAATAGCAAGATAACCTTTAAAGCATGCACCAGATAGTCTTATTCTTAGCTATACTCCTACATCATATAATTTTCAATTCCTCTCTGAATGGCAAAGTATGGCTTCCACAGGGTTACAGAACTGAGCATATCATGTGATGGCAGAGGGGATGATATCACAGTGTACAGATCAGACAAAGGTCAAATGGGTGTTCCAAAGGGCCATGTAACTGTGGTTGCCATGGTAGTCTATTACCCTGCACATAATTATACATCATAAACAGGCTTATAGCTTGCCACAGTGATTTGTGATTTTATTGGGATTGCTGCTTCAAGTTATAAGTCACCTGATACAATAGAGTTACCAATATTAACAATTTTTTAGTTATAAGACCTATACTGTGCCAGAACTTGATAGTTAAAATTGCATCTAGATTTGCTATGCAGCTAAATGCAAGATACAGTTTTGTATCAACAGCTTTTTTTGGCTAAAGGTGACAGAGGCTGACGACAAAGTCTTTCAACACGATTCCTGTCTATGTCAGCTGTGTGTAGGAAAATCTCTCCTCAGAACTTTCTCAAATATACTCTATTCTGATAAAAGTGCTTAAAAACCATTACATGAATATTTCTGAACCTTATTAGTCCTTTCATAAAACACAACTTGGTATGTTGGGTTCAGTGGTTCGAACTTCATATGAAAAATTAATTGTGGCTTAAAAAAATACAAAAAACCAAAACCCACGCACATTCATAGTCTAAAAACCAATGAATATTAAAAATAGAGATTATACAAATATTCTAGGTATTTAGTTTGTGGTGAATTTCTTATCTGGGCAGGAAAAAAATGTTGTACCTTGTAAAAATCGAAACAAAAATTTTAAGTGAATAATATGTTCTTTAAAACTGCACCTACCACCAATTGTTGTCCTAAGGTGGCCGCCCTCCCAGCCGAAGCCCCTGGGGCTCAGCCAGCTCTATAACACAGAACCGGCAAAAATAATTTTGTTGACCAAAATTAAATCACATCGGAGGGGGAAGTATGGGCATTTTTGGCCAAGGCTGTGAATAAAAGAGGAGCCTTGGAGAAAAACCTGTACATATAGCATCTCGGGGCCCCAGCCAAAGCGAGGGCCACCTTACGAAAATCCATTTACCTGCAGAGCATTATAGGTTTTTAGAGAACACTTTAGACATTTTCTGTCCTGATCTACAAAGGCTTTTGCCATGACGATGGGTGGCAGGATCGTTAAAGGGATAGATTTATCAAACCTTCTAAAAAGGAAGAGTGTAGGCGTTTCCCATAGCAACCAATAAGACTTCTGGTTTATCTAATACACTACAAGAAAGTGATCGCTAGACTCTGATTGGTTGCTACGGGCAAAACCTCCAACTTTAGGTGGTTTGATAAATATATTCCAAAGAGACTTTTCTGGTTCAGATCAAACTAGGTTTAATTTCGGATGCATTGAAGTTTTCAGACCTTAAAAAAATAAAATAAAAAAAATCCTATAATGTCTTTACCATATTTGTTGTGTCACACTGTAATTCATTTATCAAGATATAAAACAATTACATTTTGACTTTTGCCTTCTACAATAAGCGGTCAAAAAGTGTTGGGAGGATCTGCAGAAATCCAACTTAATGTAGACTTGTCACCACAAAACAAATACATTGTCTATGGTATTTACAACTCAGCTTCCTCTTCCCACAACTAAAGCAGAACCTCTCTAATGTCAGTAACATGTAAAGCAACATAAACGAGGGAGACAGACACGTGAGCATACATATATTTATATGACCCATATCACTGTAGCTTTTAAGAGGAATGAAAGAATGAATGTCTCCATTTCAAAACAACCACTATATTCCAAAATAACCCTCAATTATGAAAAGCCCACCTATTACCCCAACACTGAAGTTCTGCAGGGGAAACCACTATAGGGGAAGAGTCCATCCATCTGTGGATGGTCAACCAAGCACTTGGCTTACCAGTTGGAATTCCCTCCTTTTCTACAAAGCACCTATTATACCACTGCAGGACTCCAATCTAGCAAGGTGGCAATTATCCACACCGCCTACTTCAAACACTCAAACAGAAGCAGGTATTCAAACCAAGTCCCAGCTGAGTGTGTACTTGCCAAGGGGTAACAATATTTCTCAGGTAAGATAAGAGTAGGTTACTAAGGACGTGCGAGTGTACTTTAATGTCACTCATTTTCAACACAAGAGGAACAATTTGATCATTTAACAATCACTGGTTGGCAAACTCCTCTATAATGTCATAGAAAAAGAAGTATAGTCCACACATACCTCATTAAAGGAATTATTTTCGTTTTATTTTTAATTCCACCCCCAAACATTGCAGACAAGTTATAATATACATACTTGTATTTTTGAAAGAAGTTTGGAGCTTCAAAAAGTTTGGACCAATCTGCTTTACCAAGCAAGATCTCATCGGTTATAGCCAGCCCTGCGGAAAGTGACAGGGGAAATAAATGGAGCAGATTTAAAAGTTAATATGTAAAGTAACTAACTGCAAAACAGAATAACGGTGTATGGTTGTAAAGAGTCCAAAAAACGATGGGTGGCGGTAAGCAAGAAGAGACTATACAAATGGTGCAGAGATCTCAAATTGAAAGTATATGTAATCGGTGTAAGTAGTAAGCAATTATGGTACCACATCCTATTCAATATTCTTGGATGACTGTTGGATGTAATGCTGGACACTGACTGGGACCGGACGCACAACTAGTTTTTCCATCAGGTAAGTGCCTGTTACTTTGTATGCCAGGTGAACCTACCTTGCTTGAATTCTTCCACCATCACCATTCGTGTGGAAACGGACACATTGTAGGTAGAATTCTGCTGGGGGTAAGCCGGTGTAATGATGGGCATGAGGTGGTACCGGTCACTGGGATTCACCTACAGAAAAATCAAACTTTTGCATTTACTTAAAATGGACAAAATAGCACAGGTTTCAGGTACAGTGGTTCTGTTTTTACAGAACAATTGTAAAGTGTAAGGGGCTGAGTCAATTCCCGGCAATGTGCCGCTGAGTGTCTCTGGTATAGTCATGATGGCACTCCACGGCAATGCATCTGATGATTTCTCATTGCACCCCACAGGAAAATCAGCAATGTTCCGGGTACCATAGAAATGAGCGCAGCCAGACATTGCCGCAAAATCTGGCGGCACGTTGCCGGCAATTGAATCGGTACCTAAGAGCTAAAGATCTCAGTGATGCATTAAATTGTTCACAGTTATAGTACATTAGAAATTTTTACTTACCCTTGGGTCCCACACAGGCAAATTAAGATTGCACTCTTCTGGCTGCTTTAACAACACCGGGTTAGGCCATTCCCTGCATTGGAATAGAAAGAAATAAAAGGATAGAATGTTACATGTAAAAGAGTGGTTTGTAGAAGAAAGGTGGAAGCATTGACTGATGGGTGCAGAGACTCAGGGGGGCAGTGGTGCAGGGCGACAAATGGAAAACGGACAGTTTATTTTGTTTATATCATTTTTTTAAATGAACAAAGTTTCTCTCGTCCTTTTTCCAACATTAAATTATTAACGCGCTCATAAGCAGTCTGTTGCATTTTACCTTCCAAGGTTATAAGCTAAGAGTTTCTACCAGTCAAACTAATCCTTCGTATTTCAGGTACATAAAGAAAATAAACGCAATCCTCCAGTGTAAACTTACTGTTAACCCAATAACAAGACCCTTACACCTGCATAGTACATAACTTATTTAATAAATCACATTACTGGACCCAAAATCATGTCTTAAAAACTATCTACGTCCCGCAAATATATACAAGTTTCCGCCACGTGACTTCTTACAACATAAAAATGATAAAATCCAAAACAAAAAAAACACCACAAAACTAATTATATTCTGCTATAAACTCACCATTTGGAAAAGACCAAGAAAAACTTATGCACAAGAGTTGAGGCTATTGCATTTGGATACAGTTGGCATGTCCTCGCCACCAGCATAGCCCAGGAAACACCTCCAAGAAATCCCAGGATGTTGGAATATATGTTATGGCCTGAAGAAAGGAAAACGAAATGGAGATCAACCCATCTTATAAAGCACTAATGCAAACATTATAACTACCGTATGTTTGGCAGAGGAACTTACGCTTGGCCCATAGCTTGATTGCTCTCAAGGTTAACCTGAAGTTATCAATGTTTGGTACTAAATGGAGGATTTCATCAGTTACCCGACAACCTGTAGATAAAATAAAATATTGACCTAAACCTAAGGAAGAACATTTACACTCTAATTTGTGTTTAAAGGACACACAACAAACAACTTTAATAACTATTGCCTCCTTTTCATTTGTTCATAGTTAAACATGAGAGATCGACACTAACGACAATGAATACACAAATATTCTGCACACTGCCATCCTAGCAAAGTGGTTGACTAACAGGGATGGGTAAAGTAGACATGCTCCCTCTGTACACTACACTGGCACTTCCTAAAGGTCAATTATCACTATGTGACAATCAATGTCTACTCCATTCATCTGACAAAACACAATGGAGGAGACGCAGATTAAATGTTACTTGTGTGTACAAGAACATAGGCTAAAAATGGAAATAAACTAAATAGAGACTTGAATACCTTATTTACAAGCATTTAAAAAAGGTAATTCTGGAATGTCGCTACAGTAAAAACAGACAGCTACAATTATAAAACAGGGCTGGATGAATACATCCCAAATCTAGGAGAAAAGGGACAAAAGTTAGAGCCAGCAATTTTGTAAAGAAAAATTGTGAGGTGAGCAGAGTGCATATATCAGGATGGGGATTAAGCAAATGATATAGCCCATAACAACTGGTATAGTCTATGCAGCTAGTGTCCAACATTAGACCACACCTTCTCTCCCCCCCAGAACACCAACAGTGCACCCACAGTACATGATCATTATATGTGTGTCAGAACGTTGCCTGATCGTTATCAGCGAGCGTTACCAACATCCAATGGAAGATAAGCTATGCAGTATGTTTACCATTAAGACTCCGTATACATCTTATGTCTAAATTCTTCAGCAGGCTATCATCTCTCAGGTCCAAGTCCTCAGGAATTGTCTGAAGTGCAAGTCTAGCAAATAAAATATCAATCTGAAAAAGAATTTGGAGAAAGATGACCCCTTAGGAATCAGATGAAGATGGCTGAAGCCCGACTATCACAGGGCAAACCTAGTACACCTGCATTCAGAACACACTATACCACTACAAAAATGTATTAATGGATCAGTCTTTATCTAAAGAGCTCCCTTTCTTAAAATATCCCCCCCCCCTTCCTACACCCCTTCAGTCAGAAGCCCTGCCGGAGAAACTTCTCCAATCAAAGCCTATCTTCGGTACTTAAGCTATGCAAGCTCACACTGGCATATAGACAGTCTTCATTGCCAGTATATACAAATGGGAGAATCGACACTGCATGTCTCCTCGTGGAGTCTGTATAGCATATGACCTATCACCGCAGATGAAGACGGGAGGTCCCGTCCTTATCTGCGCACCCTCGCCCATAATTAGGGTAAGCAGTCACTAGCTCGCATGAGCCAAACATAGGGGGATGTTTCACCAGCAGGGCTTCTAAAGGAAAGTTCTCCACAGCCAGGTGAGTATGGGGCTTAGCGGCGAGGTCATTTACATAAGCATTTAAATTTAGGTTTACTTGTCCTTTATAATACTAATGATAGCATTCTGTTCCATAAACAAGAGAAGACGAAGTAAGAAAAAACAAATAGGCTTATTCTTAGCTTCCCTCTGGCTCAAAACACCAGAACGTGTTCATTTCAATGTCAAGATACATCAAGTGACGTCACACAGGCTCTTTCACTTCACGTTTAAAAGCGCTGCATGTTATTTGTTCCACATAGAAATCATTTAACGGCTTGAGTGGGCTACCAAACTGACAGCAGCATTGTCTAAAGCACTCGTGAACACACTACCACTGAAACCCTCTATATTGCAGCATGCCCTGTCACACAGCGATCATTAAAAGAGGTGATCTGAACAGCAACGTTTTTCCCAATGGCATAAAAATGCTACAGAATTAGGCACGAGTGCTTCTGAAGCTGGAAAAGGGCCAGTGTAACGCCACTCTGCGTCCAAATATTCAGGGAAAGGAAAAATAAACAAATCATGTCTCCCAAAAATACCTCAACCCGTTATATGTGGTCAAAAAGTAAAATATAGTAACTGTTACCTCTATCCCGTCAAAGCAAAGCTTAATCACTGGTACAAATGCTTCTTCCACAGACTAAAGGGGAGTAAAAAAACACAAACACTTATAAATAAAACAAAAAAGTTAAAACAAGACAAAATCACAGATAATTGTAAGAAGTACTACACTACTCCCTGAGGAAGCCCACTGTCATTGACTACGGGTGAAACGCGTTGGTTACTATTGCCTGAATATTGCCAGGATTCATACAATTGGACGTTATTACTTCTTGCATAGCTCTTCCACACCTGGCCAAGGGTGCTTCGGTACCCCAGGAGGGATCACCATTCTGGACCGGACCACTATGACAGCGTTTGCACTCTAAGTCCTCTTTGAACTTCTCACATTTACCAATTTTATTTTTATACAACCCGGATCTTTATTATTTACATCAATACAAGTACTATCGGTTTTACACCTATATATGGACTTGGTAGACACCCAGCTAGCGGGTTGAACAGCTCCTATCAGAACTTTTAACTTATCTGGTGACAACAGTATAGCAAATTGCCACATTTGCATACTAGTGTCTGCCATTGCTTTCATGCACCAGTGTATCTGTATGAAATTCACTTTTGAGACTTGTTGCTGACAATTATCCAACCTTTTTCACAGGCATGTGTTTCTACAATCGGTTATGATTTTGTGTACCATTGTAAGCATATGCTATCATTTGCCACGCTATTGTGTACCAGTCATCATAATACACTATTTGTTCCGGCCGGAACGTGGTATGTACCAAATAAAGTGCTTTTAATTTCACATTTACCTTCACCCTAACTTTCATGTCACGTACCTCAGCGCCCAGAACCTGCTTCAATCTGTATTGAGAATCTATCCTGGGAGGGTAGGGATTTCCCTTCATACACTTTCAGGTTCTATCCTTTGGCTGCTTTACATATTTGAAGGAAGCACGACCTATCCCGATCTTCCCCTTTTTTGTACCAATTGTAAGAAGTAGTTTTACTTCTCACAATGTGATTTCTATAATGTGATGCAACTCACAATATACAGTTTTAATAGTTATGTCCATACTACTATTCAGTGCACAATGACAATCCAGTTGTTCGCACAAAGGGAAATTTTACTTTTCTTTAAAAACCTCTATTCAACTTGCAAACCTCACACACTGGGAGATGCAGTTCAACAACTCCAGAAGCTTATTTATCTATTAACAGAACAATAAACGGTGAAGTTGTATGTGCAATTTCTATCACAACAGGGGAAAACAATTTTAGCACCCGTCACTTGAGCAAGAGGATACTTAAATTATAGCTTTAGTTCTGGAAGAACAAGCCAAAAACAGAGAGATTAAACTTTTGAGAGTATAGAGAAAACTTACACGCAAGTCCTTAACTTTGTCTTGGAGTTTCAATTTGTCATAGAAGGATGAAAAAAAGTCACTTCTGTCGACATGTCTTGGTGCCACACACAATGCATCGATATCAGCACCTGATGTACAGAAAGACAACTCAATACTACAGGAAGGCAAAGTCACTCAGGACAGCCAACAAGGATGTAAAGTGTCGGGTAATGAAATCAGAACATTCCAATAAAGTTCAGGAGACCCATCACCTACACCAGTGTTGGCTAACCTGTGACACTCCAGGTGTTGTGAAACTACAAGTCCCAGCATGCTTTGCAAATATATAGCAGCTTATTGCTGGAAGGGTATGCTGGGACTTGTAGTTTCACATTACCTGGAGTGTCACAGGTTAGCCAATACTGACCTACACAGTGTGGAGAAGCCATTATATGCAGGGTAAAACAATACGCATATGGACTCAAACAAGTGAAAATGCATTTGATACAAGTATTAGTTTTAGCGTTTTGAAAGTCCCTGGAGGTCAAATAATATTCTCACATGTGTTTTCCAGTGGTAAACACAAGGGAAAGGAGCAAGCACGTTCAGAAAAATGAAACGCACCCGAACATTATTAAGGCAAGTGTGTATGGTGCCATAGGAAAAAATTGTTAGTCCCATTTCCATGCATTGTATTAGCATTAAAGGCTGGTAAATGCGTGTGATTTAACCCCAGTGCGTGTGAGGCCACAGCAGGAGGGGGGCTGCATGAACCACTCATGGGACTGATATGGAGGAGTACCAGGGGTTTGCAAAGAGTCAGTAATGCCTGTACATGTGTTAACGTGATCTCTGGATACTAAACAGCTCTACTGTGGCTTATATAGCAGAACTCCAGACAGCATTATTTGCATGAAACTAGAGGGGAGAGTTCTATATTCAGCATTAATAGAGGTCATGGACTGAAACAATCTAAAGTATGGCTCCATCCTGTGGCCTGTACTGTCTGCCGATGCAAAACCAGTGTCATTTACAAGGGGGAAAAGAAACATTCCAGGATGTTCACAATAGTTTTCCTTTGTAAACAAATCAATAGTAGGAAATCATTTTTAATGATAGATCACCTGAACCTCTGTAAACAGGGTTAGTGGAGATAGCAATTATTCAAATACAGAAAAAATATGTAACCCATGCCCCGTACCTTTTGTGTGGACACCCAATCTGTATGACCCAAATGTAAATATCTTGCCTCCAACATTCTCAATTACAGACTGCGGTAGATTCTGGTGGGATAAAGTAGTAATATTAGAGGTAGCAGACACATTGCTTAATTATCGAATAGAAAAATAACATATAGAGAAAAGAAGTTAGTACATGTAGAAACTCCCACAAATAATATCTGGTGATTTCCTGTGTCCTCAGTTTCCTCCTGTTAATTAGGGAAACTTGTGTATTAGAAGGAATACAGTGCCCCCTACTGTAAGTTACAGACATTACAAGTCATTACATCATTTCTGTAACTGGTTCTTAATTACCTGGTATACAACATCATACATTCATTTTATTCACATAACTCTTTGGTGACTTCCTATAGTTAGATTATCCCATATAGACAATAACTGGACTGTGCATTGCATGACAACAATCCCTTTTTTCACTTGGCTTAAAGACATCTTTACGTCAAACAAGAAAGCCTAAAGCCATGAGGATGACTTGTCCGATAAGTGCACATATCCAACATTACAAAGCATTGGAAAGACCCGTCTACACTGTGACTAATATCAGCTTAGACAAACAGAAGATTCTATTTGTACTTATGATAGGTATGTAATATATTATGTGTATTATGATAGGTATGTACCATTCTATTACATGTATAAATATGCCCCCTTTTCATCAAACAGCAACATGAGTTGAACCCTAGAAACCGTTCCAATCAAATAATTATACAACTTACGGGTCCAAACTTACTTTTATTTCACTGATTTCCCGAATCCATTCTTTCACCAAATTGTTCAACTTCCCCAAAATTAAAATTCTGTGCGCAGGAAAAAAAGGGGGCAAAAATTAGCTTTTACTTAATTTAAAGTAAAAAAGAAATAGCCTACAAAATAACCTGTAAATGGTGAATGTAAGTGTGGCAAGGAGAAACTGTATATGATGAGATAATACTGGGTTGAAGAACTCTTGCGGTGCTTTATAAATAAAAAAATATATATTTAATTTACACAACAGTAATATGCACTATCCCTACTTCTGCACAGTAATAATTAGGGGCAGAGTCAATTCCACGCGTTGTTCTTTAGAACACGGTGCACGCATTACTAACGTTAGTACGGTAATATTAACACCGATTTTTCAGAGCCGTGAGCAAAAATCAGCATTGAAGTTATCGTACCAACGGTAAAAATGCACATCTATTACTGTAGTAATAATAGTGTGCGGCCCGTTTTGTTCTAAAGAACAATGCGGGGAATTGAATCTGCCCCTTAGTGTTTAGTAAAACAGAACTTTTATGACAAATTGACCACTAGAGGCACCGTTCCAACGCACTATTAATTTCATTAACTTCAGAAACCAAAGGCGCATTGCAATACTCATCGCAACTGGCCAGGAACATATGGCAGCAGTACTTGGGCATACAGAATCCCTGGATTGGACGAGATCATCATGTGACCAGGCCCGAAACGCCCTCTTTCAGACAGGTAAGCCCTGCTGTTGTCAAAATCTACAAGTAATTGTGATGCGCCCCTTTAAAGTAATCTCCGTTGAAAAAACATTTATAATATACGTTTGAGTGCAGTACTTGTATAAAAGCACTACCTGGGTATTGTAAATTTAAAATCAGACAACTGCACATTATTCCCCCAGAAATACAAAGCTGCAGTTGTATATATTTTCCTCACGAGTATTTTTTAGCTTGTGTCAGCATTCACGGTCACATGTAAGCTAAAATACAGCAAGAATTGTTAAAAGTTTTATCATAATGATCCAATTCCTTCTTCTACATGGTTTATGCTGCAGTCATGATTCATTGAACGCTCCACAGAGATATCAAACAGCTACAAGCTGAGGAAACAGACTCTTCTCTGCACATCATTAAGTCTGATGTTCATGCAAAAAAAAATGTTTACAGTAACTTTAGCTCTGGGAACTTTATGCAACATTTAGATATCAGTAGCTGCTGCAGCTATTTAATAGAAACAAACCAGCACGTCATTCCAGTGACCAAGCGTTTACTCACCTCCGTTGCAATTCCTCCTCCTCTTCAAAGACACCAAAAGGTTTTAAAGTGTCTATTAGTTTGTGTGTGAGGGTGCAATCCGTGTCCTTCGGTGCCGCTAAACTGATAGGGGAGGTGATACCAAAGTTCTTCTGTGTCGGCTGCTGTGTTCCCTGGTTTCCCAGTGGACTAGGGAGAAAGATTGAAACCAAAAACAGACACTTAGGGAAAAATATACTTCTACCTGGGACAATTACTAAACTGACCGTCCTTGTGAGGTTGTAGGAGCAGGGTCTTGGTAAGATGCAGTAATAAGACCAAAGTCTAACAATCATATTGGAGTTCATAAGTAAGCAGATAAAATCAAGTCTGTTTATCATTTAAAGAAATATGCAAAGTAGCGGAATGTTCAAATGTTATGCATTGGTCATTAAAGCAATCTGGTGCACAGCACAAAAAGGTGCTGTAACCAATCGGGTTTGCTTTCTTTTTCTAATTCAATAAAAACAAATCAATCTCATTGGCTGCTATATTTAACAGCACCTATCTTTGCACCAGTTTTAATACATATCACCCTGTAGACTATATATACATTTTGTTGGCACCTGCCTTTTGTTCAAGTGTAAACTATATAAAAGATTAACATTACCGCTAACGTACATTTGAGTCAACCATACATTTTTTTTCCTTCAATTTTTTCAAAACTATAATAACTTTACATAGAGCAGTAAGAAGATACAGAAGTTAATTACTTAACATTTTAAATATTTATTGATCACCAGAATACAAAAAAATATACTAATACTAATGTGGATATATTTTCTGTTTGGTCTGGAGTAGAGTAGGGTCCAGAAGAGGTCTGCTACAACTGCTTTTAGCTATACACTCCCATTTGAAAGGAAAATCACATTGCATTTATGTACAATTTACAAGTGTTTTCAATCTGCAATTCTAACATCAAAAGAGGAAGTTATTTTGTTCATGCAAATATGTACTGACAATGTTATATCTGGTCACTGCATGTCTAACGCAAATTAAGAGCATGACAATGCCAGTACATACGCAGCACACAATATCTTTCTTCTGTAAGCATTGGACTTCCTACAATATAATAAAGAGTATCAAGTTCTACCTTAAAGAACTCATCAGCAAACTATAAAATCTAAAAGATATTGACTCAACTCAACTAAGGTGTACACCATCATATCTATAAACTTATAAATAATCCTATTATGTCTGTAAATATTTAATAAATATCCACTCTGATTTCTGTTTGTCTATTCTTTACTAATAGCTGTTATTATAGCTGAAGTACAACTGAAGCGTTTCTGGGGGTACATGTCCTATATTGAGGAGCTCTGCCCTAGCTGTGTTTGGGGTCAAAATGAGCCCTAAATGAAATCACACAGCTACAACATGATATTCTTAAGCTAGTGTCGCACAAGCAGAGTTCTGGAGCTTTAGTAGCTGAGGCCTATTAGTGAATGAGAGACATGGAAGCTGCTTCAGCTGTGAGAACACTGCATGCAATTTTCAATAGAAACAGCGTTTTCAAAAGGTCATGATTTTGCTGGTGTTTTTCAGGAGAAAATAAAAACACACAAGCTTAGTAAAAGCTCATGTGCGGATTAAAGGTTTGCCAACGGTGCATGAGCTGCAGACAATGCTCAGATGTACACAAGCTTAAATAATTTGTACTTCAGTTTTATCATTGAGTCATAGAGCAAGTTAAGTCACATAGTAATGACAGTCATGTAAGGCTCATTAAGAAATATTGTAGGAGTGTACACAAAGTTCTCAAGCAGAAAAAGAAACTTAACACCATTTCACAATTTATAAACTTTGTTAAAAGTTTATAAATTGTCTAATTTATTTAAAAGCTTATAATATATAAAAACTATTTTTTAGGTAGCATCTCTTTAGTAGACACCCAAAACTAAAAATGGAATTGTGGGTGGAATTATACAGTAAGTTCTACAAGAAAAAGTCAGCTTTCTGCATTCCCCAGATGCCCCTAACAATTACTTGGGAGATTCTACTCGTGCCAGGTTTTTTTTAAACTGCTAAAAGAGTTGTCATGGGCCCTCCCCCATGAATTTCAGAGTCTTATCAGAATCTGAAGCTCTGTGGGAGGGACCTTGACAATGCTACCAGTGTGTTTTTTTTATTTTATTTATTATTCTGCTCGGACAGTTGTGGGACTCTGGGGATCAATGGAGCACAGGGAAGTGACTTTTTTTTACTCACCCAATCAAAATGATTTTTTTTTTTTAAAAAAAACGTTTTGAGTGTAATTCTCTTTTAGGTAATATGTGGGGTGCTGAGAATGAACCAATCATTAAACAGCATTAAGGAAAAAAATATAGAGATGCCCCCCTATAAGTGTTGAACCTTAAATAAAATACATTTTATACATTTTTGAGAAACTGCAAGAAAGGAACTGAAGAGCTAATATCAGGAAGGTGTCTATTGTAACTGATGTAAAGATATTTCTTCCAGTATGTTACCTAAATAAGATACATAAAAATACATGTGGGTATTTTAAAATAGCTATTTTTGGATCACATTATGTAAAAATTGGTTATTGCAATATCTAATAAAAATCATTATATTGGGTACTACAGCTTACTGAAGAGACACCTTGCACTTGAAATAAAACTTCTGGCTGAAATCACCTGGTAAAATATCAGAAACACACTGCTGCTGCAACTATCTCACCTTTCATAGCACCATCTGTGAAAAACGGAAACAAACTATAGTGTGCTGAATGTTTCTGTGGCTACAGATGTTGCTATGGAATGTCAGTTGTCCACAAACCATCCGACAAATGTCAACAAAATGCTTCAGGTTTTGACAGCAATTTAAGGCAGGATTTAGATTTCACGGACCTGGTTTTTTGCAATTTCAAGATATTGAACAATGCCAAAGACCGGACGGCAATAAGAGGAAGACCTACAATATCTTTAAAATGCAGGGATTAAAACTGCCACATGGGTATATTAGGCAAAGCTATTATATATACACATATGGCCCCACTATAACTTTAAAGGTGAATAAATCCTGTAAAGGGGATGGTTAGCTCCAGAATTTGCTCCTTGCTAGTAATAAAGCAGGAGGCCCCTACAACTACAACGTTGCTGACCTAATACACAGAGGACATGACTCCCGTTGAGATCACCGACCAATCGTCATTCTCCAGGAAATATTCTATTGTTATTGTGACAGACACAAGGCATGTCATCTGGATAAGCTGCTACAGCAATATTTTTGGCAAAATCTTACAGTAAGTAAAATGTACAACATGCATATAGCAGGTCAAACTCCTGAGGACTGTTCTCAACTCATGGCATAGATCCTAAGTGGGTACCTTGTGCCCACGAGACTACACAAAATATTTCCTAACAGTCCAATTTGTGCCGAAGGATGTGTGGCAGAGGGCACTCCGCTCGATATTTTGTGGGAATGTCCAAACCAGATACCTACTTTAGAAGAGGTACATTCACTTGCCTACAAGATGACTAAAACCCAAATGCTGAACACAACGTCTTATTCTCTTTGTCTGTGGCCAAACCCAGGTACCACTAAGAACATACAAAAATTTATCTGGCACAATTTAAAGTGCCATAAAATGTCAGATCGAACCCTGAAGTGCCATTGCTTTCTTCCATAATAAATAGAATATGGCACAAAATAAAGCATCACATGGATTATCAACACCCCCCCAGCTAAGTTCTCAGTGCACGAGCGCCATGGTGGGCACACATTAGGACTCCCCCACCTCTCCACTATAACTTTGATAGCCTTGACAATGGCGAGTGTGACTTCTTTCTTCATACTCCTCATTCCCCTGATGCTCATTCTCCCACTAGTTTATTGCTCTAATGGATGTGTCAATTCCATTTTTAGTAATAATTTGCTCTCGTTGGTTTGCACATCTAAAATGCTTTGTTTTTAGCCTTACTAGAGGTTTATAAAACAAAATACTGCATAACAGCGTGGAAGGTGTCAGCATCATCTTTCATGCTTCTGGAGCCAATTAAACAAAAGTAAGGAGCATTAAACAAAAGACTAGCTTGTAGGGGGGGGGGGGGGGAATGTGTGGACAAGTTTCTGTTTAATCACATTGGGTCCATCTATACTTAATTATAAGAGTCCCTCCCTCAAAGCAAACAGAATAGGAGTATGTTTTTTACATGGCTATATTTTTGCCTCCTCTGTTCAAATGCCAGTTTCTCTATTATTTACTTCAATATGGCAACTAATTCCCACCACCCTAATATAACTTATGTTTACATTCTATTTGTGTCCTGATTGAGGTCTATGTAGAGAAAGGTCAATAGCACATGATTTCCTTTAAAGCTGAAACCAATAAGGGCCTATTATGATTTATTGATTGATATGTTAATGGATAATCATGAGGTAACTTTTCTATAACGATTAATCAGAAGACAGTTGTCCACATTAATTTTCCAGGAATCCGGATTTTGCAAAATAAAAAAAAACAAATCAATTCAGTACAGAATAAAAATGGAAAACAAGGTGGCCCAAGAGGATCAGGCACCTCTTTACCAACAGATATGGATAACACTGGAATATATGTGTATATGGTAGAACTTGGTCACAGATGTAGGAACAAGCACTATTTACCTTTGGGACTTACTACATAATCTTCAGCAACTAAGTAGGGTTTCATTTTTAATAGGAAATAAATAATACATATGCAATAGACAATAGTGCGATAGAAACTCACATCAGCATCACGTTTATTTTTAATCACAAACTAAAATTTGGAGAGTATGTGCAAAATTATACTATAGTCATAACAGCAAATGAAAATCACAATGCTAATCTAAAATGGGACATACGGAAACATTGGTGCACCCAACCTATGTGCATAGACCAGCTGTGCAGCTAAGCAGCCCATGCGTATACCACCCCTATGCTATGCATATATGCTGCATACATAAATATAACCATGTAATCTACGGGTCAGTATTCTCCCCAGCACCCATTTCCCAGGAGCTCCACCCAGCTGGCTCTTTGAGCCTAACAGAGTTCTATTATAATAGGATAAACCATAATTTCTCCTGTTTTAATTGGCACTATGTGAGCACTACAGCCAGCAGTGTGTGTTAGACCACCAGTTGGACCAGTCCTGGCAGGTGTGGGCAATTTTTCAATATTACTGCAAAGTGTTGCACCGGCTGGAAACATTTTCTGGGGAGAACCCCTATGATATGTATACTGCATGTATGTATATACCCATGTAATCTACCATCATTTATTTATATAGCACCACTAATTCCGCAGCGCTGTACAGAGAACCCATTCACATCAGTCCCTGCCCCATTGGAGCTTACAGTCTAAATTCCCTAATATAGACACACACACAGAGACAGACAGACACTAGGGTCAATTTTTGATAGCAGCCAATTAACCTACCAGTATGTTTTTGGAGTGTGGGAGGAAACCGGAGCACCCAGAGGAAACCTACGCAAACACAGGGAGAACATACAAACTCCACACAGATAAGGCCATGGTCGGGAATTGAACTCATGACCCTAGCGCTGAGAGGCAGAAGTGCTAACCACTGAGCCACTATGCTGCCCTATGGTTATAACCCTATGTTAGACATATTCCTGTAGTTTATATACATACATGCACTATACATAACATAGGGGTATATCCATAGGTTATATATACTGCATGTATATAACCTATAGGTATACCTCTCTGTCATGTATGCGGCATGTATGTATATAACCTATGAGTATAGCCCTAGGTTATGTATGTAGGCTGCACGTATGTATAGAACCTATGGGCATACCTCTATGTTATGCATGCTACATGTATGTATATAACCATGTCACATATGGGTATATTCCTATGTTATACATGTATGTATATAACCATGTAACCTTTGGGTTTACACCTCAGTGTTCAGCACTTCTGCCTCACAGCACTGGAGTCATGCATTCAGCTCCCAACCATGGCCTTATCTGTGTGGAGTTTGTATGTTCTCCCCGTGTTTGCGTGGGTTTCCTCCGGGTGCTCGTTTCCTCCCACACTCCAAAAACATACTGGTAGGTTAATTGGCTGCTAACAAATTGACCCTAGTCTGTGTGTGTGTGTGTGTGTGTGTGTGTGTGTGTGTGTGTGTATTAGGGAATTTAGATTGTAAGCCCCAATGGGGCAGGGACTGATGTGAATGAGTTCTCTGTACAGCGCTGCAGAATTAGTGGCGCTATATAAAAAGCAGATGAGGATGATGACTGTATGTATGCATATAACCTATGGGTATACCCCTACGTTATATATGTACATGTAACCTATGCATGTGCCCTGTGTCACCCATGTAACAGATGTGTCCCCATGTGACCTGGGGATGGAAGGCACAGACCACCAGTAGACCCTATAACACGGTGAGATTACTGATAGAAGTAACCAGACACAGGGCCGGCACCGTGATCCCGGCTGAGGCAGCGCTGGCGGCACCATGGTGGGGTCACGACGGCGGAGCCTGGTAATGACGTCATGACCGAGCAGTTCCCCCTCCCCCCACCGATTACTCACAAAGGCATGGCGACCTCACTCCTCCCGCCGCCCGCGGTCCCTGGGCATGAGGAAGCCGGCGGACCCCCCACAACACACCCGGCTTTGAAAAACAACAATGAGCGGCCGGAACCTGCCGCCTAAACGCTTCCCGTCTGTCCCAACATGGCGCCCGCCGCTACCACAGCAACGTCAACGTACTGGCGTACCTGCGTCACGCGGTAAACCACGCCCATGTTTTTGGTGAGGCATGATGGGAGATGTAGTCCTGCTCTAAGCGATGAGGACACGAAACTCCCAGCAATCATTGCGAAATAGCTTTGTATCCAGCTCTCTAGGAATGTTTGATGTTATCTGTACTAGATGTGATAGACAGAAGTAATTACTAACCATGGGGGAACTAGCAGGATTATAGTTGAATTAACCTTGGTGCATTTTATGTGAGTGGTGCACACACTTAACTTATTATTATTATTTATTATTATTTAACTTATTATTATTTATTATTATTTAACTTATTATTATTATTATTATTGTTATTAATATTAATATTATTAATTATTATTAGTATTATTATTGTTAACAACAACATATATTTATACAGTGCTGGCATACAGGGTTATCATCAGAAATTGTGGTCCCTACACTAATTAATGTGCTCCTCCACCTCCCTGTTTGCCATACATGCCTCAACTCCTTCCCTTATCAGAGTAAATGCCTCCTCCCTCCCCTCCCTCATCACAGTACATGGTCCAGCCACTTTCCCCATTTAAGTGCTCTAATTCACTTATCTTGTTGTCCAGCCACCTGTCTTCTGTCCCGCTCCGCAATGCGGTGGCTCCCAGTCAGTGATAGGCTGGGAGCGCACTACACACTGATGACTTCACCGCGAAACATGCTCCCAGCCATCCAGTGACTGGGAGCCGCGGCATGGCGGAGGGGGACAGAAGACAGACGGCTGGACAGACCAGGAGCCCTGGACAGACGAAGGGGTCTGTCCAGGCACCTCCTGACTGCAGCCATGCTGACCTGCTCCTTGCTTCATCATCATCATCATCATCACCATTTATTTATATAGCGCCGCTGATTCTGCAGCGCATTACAGAGAACTCACATCAGTCCCTGCCGCATTGGAGCTTACAGTCTAAATTCCCTAACACACACATACACACACAGAGACACTAGGGTCAATATTGACAGCAGCCAAATAAACTACCAGTACAGGGGCGGACGGAGCATTTTTAAGGGGGGGTTTTCCCCTCCACCGGGAAAAAAAAAAGCGAGAGAGCTGCCGCGCATGTGCAGCAGCTCTGTTTAGGCTGCGCTGTACTATACAGCGCCGCGGCTGCTGTATAGTACATTGCCGCAATGTATGGCACTTTTTAGCGGAGGGGAGGGGTTTCTGGAGACACAGAAACCCCCCCTGCGTGCGCCACTGCAGTATGTGCTTACATTCTTTGTTAACTTTATACACAACGTACAAAGCCATAAAGATAGAGGTAAGGGAATAGGAAACAACAATCTAGTTTACTGGCATGGGGTTTAAGAAGAAGCTTGCGGGAGGATCAGAGAGTGTAAACGGGACTGAAAGAGATTATTAAAAATGAAACCGATAAATTGGTTAATGCTGATTCACAGACTTACTTTGGGTGCTGAATAAATAACATTTAATATCTGCTGGTATTGGTGCTTGAGTTTGAAAGGAGCTCAGTGGATTTGTCATGTAACAGAAGTGACAGAGCTTGATGAGCAGGTTATTGAGAGGGATGATAGATATTTGGAGAGGACACAGAGCTCCATCCCCCCCCCCCCACTGATGAACGCATTAACTTGTTCTTTAAGGATTTTTTTCGAAGTCTCTGGCTGTTCAGTGCTCCTTCACCCCTGTACACACAAAAAAGACCCAACATTTGACCTGCTATCTGTACTGTTATGCTCACATACTCCACAAGCAAAGCACCTGCGTGTAAAGCATATGAGCATCTTCAAAAGAAGTGGAGGGAAGTGCCAGTATATCATCCCGCCACATACCGGCCCACTTCGTTGACAATAATGACATTGACATTATTATTAGCTTGACAATTCTTATGTAGACAGTATTATTAGATCAATAATAATATCCTAAACATTACACTATCCCTAGCACTAACCCTGACCTTATAGCTAACCCTAATTTATAAAGGTATGTAGATCGCTCCCAATTGTGAAATGCTGGTCTTAGATATGATAAATTGTAAATTGTAAAGCGCTACGAAATATTTTGGCGCTATATAAATGATGATGATGATAAAAAATTTGGATTTCAGTAAAAAGAGCGCAACAGATAATACTTGTACTGATTGTGGGCACAAAATAAAATAAATAAAAACAAAAGTCTAGAAACGAAAAATATAAATAAGAATAACATTTCTAAGATTAAAAGATAATGTAAATATATGTAAAGCAGAATAATAAATTAAAATAAAATAAAAGACTTGATAGCAGAGTAGAAAATGAAATCAGAATAAAAATATTCTAAAATATGCAAAAGGGATATAAATAAGAAATGAATGGTGTATGTATATTGTATACACTATATGGACCAACATGTTTGGCCACACCTGTTAATTATTGAATTGAGGTGTTTCAATCAGACCCATTGCCAAAGGTGTATAAAATCAAGCACCTAGCCATATATTTGCAAACATTTGTGATACAAAATGGGTCGTTCTTAAGAGCTCAGTGATGTCATGAATCAGGGTCTTAGTCCTGTTTACACCATTCGGCGGTACCATATCACCGTACATCTCCCTTTTGGTCGAAGGCAGAATTCTATCCTGGGACAAGTATGACTTCTGTCTGCAGTACTGGGGGCTGCCATCTTGGGTGAGACATTTGCTACACATCTTGCTGAGTCTGAGCACCTGATCTCATCCACCAAATGGCTTCCTCTGCAGACTATAAGAGTCTCCTCCTACACTCAGCAAATGGCCAGTGCAACACTTTCCTAGTTCCTTTTTTTTTTTTATTATTATTTTAACAGGCTCCCACAGTTGCTGTTGGTTGCTGCTTTAATCCTGTCTGCTGTATACAGATCTCAACAATCATCCTTTGTGTGAATTCAGCTTCACCCTGTTTGCTGTTCTATGGACTTCTACCATCCTTTGAGTGAGTTCAGATTCATCCTGTTGCTTTTATATGAACTGCAAAACATTAACCCTTCATGTGAATTCAGCTTCATTCTGCCTGCTGAAATAAGTACTTTGGTTATTTATTCCTCGTGTGGATTCACATTCATTCTATCAACTTGTGTACAGATTCCAGCTGTTATCTTCTGTGTAGATCCTCCTCTCATCAATCTATTCCTGTCTCTCCTACTGCCTGTCTGGGGTAGTAGGTTGTTGTTCTGAGTCATCCAACTTCTGGAGCCATCTCTGTATCTTGGGGTACCGACTTTCAGTTCCAGGCCTAAACCAGGTTCTGAGTTGTGAGTTGTCCAGGGCCAGTTCCAGGCTTAGTCTTTTCAGGAGGTTGCCACCCCTGTATATCCTCTGCCTGAGTTCTGAGTCTTCCCAAACTCAGTTGTTTTACTATATTTGCCTGAGTCTCTGGTTGTGGGTTCAGGTCTCCCCTGTTCCTTCGTCCAGATTCCAGTCCATGAGCTCCAGGCTCCAGGCATTTATTCCAGTATGGAGTCCAGTCCAGCATTCCTCCTCCTAACTTTCAGTATACGGGATTAGTGCACGCTCTATGAGCAAGGCATTCATCCGGCCTCCCAGTTTCCACTACACTCCTGCCCCAGCTAGCCCCAGGGGTCCCGAGACGCATCCCAGAAACCCTATTGCTGTGAAAAATAACTTCAAGCGTGGTACTGTGATAGGACAGTTCGTGAAAGTTCATCCCTGCTGGATATTTCACAGTCAACTGTAAGTGATATTATCAGAAAGTGGAAGTGTTTACGAACAAAAGCAACTCAGCCACGAAGTGGAAGACCACATAAAACATAGAGCGGGATCAACGACTGCTTAAGGCGCATGGTGCGTAAAAGTCGCCAACGCTCTGCTGATTCCATAGCTGAAGAGTTTTGAAGCACAAAAACTGTGCGGCAGGACCTTAATGAAATGGGTTTCCATGGCCGAGCAGCTGCATGCAAGCCTCACATCACTAAGAGCAAGTGTCTGAAGGAGTGGTGTAAAGCACACGACCCTGGACTGTGGAGCAGTGGAAAACGTGTTCTGTGTAATGACTAATCACGCTTCTCTGTTTGGCAGTTAAATAAGCAAGTCTGGGTTTGGTGGGTCCCAGGAGAACGTTACCTGCCTGACTGCATTATGCCAACTGTGAAGTTTGGTGGAGGAGGGATTTTGGACAATGCTATGCTTCCAACTTTGTGGCAACAGTTCAGGGAAGGCCCTTTTTGTTCCAACATGACTGTGCCCCAATGCACAAAGCAAGGACTACAAAGACATGGTTTGATGAGTTTGGTGTGGAAGAACTTGTCTGGTCCGCACAGAACCGTGACCTCAACCCCATCTAACACCTTTGGGATGAACAGGAACGGAGATTGCGAGCCAGTCCTTCTCATCTAACATCAGTGCCTGACCTCATAAATGCTCTATAGAATGAATGGGCACAAATTCCCACAGAAACACTCCAACATCTTGTGGAAAGTCTTCCAAGAAGAGTGGAAGCTGTTATCACTGCAAAAGGGGGACCAACTCCATATTAAAGTATATGTTTTTGAATATAATGTCACTACAGTCCCTGTTGATGTAATGGTCAAGTGTCTGAATACTTTTGTCCATATAGTGTATATGTAGTTTGAGGTGAGAGTCAATATGGTATTAAAAATGAAGAATGACTCGGATCACTTTTATGACCTGCAAAGCCTTGCATGTATCACTGCTGCTTCAATGATTATAGCTCTTTTGTGAGAAATTGTGAGGCGTGCAGAGAGTACCATGCGGCCACGGCAACCTGTGTTACGTCTGGCGGGAGACGTCTATTAGTCAGTGTTGATACAGGCCTTCCCAGGGTGCGGAGTCTAACGGACCTCCTGGTCTTCACCAAGAATCACCGCAAGGCGGGATACATTTAGCTGCCGGAGACCCGCAGGTCGCGGCCCCTGGGTTAGCACCCTGATGTAATAGATGGAGAAGCATAAGATGAAAGATCCAGCGGACAGACTCAGTGGTGGTAAAGTTGGGCAGGATAATTAGCAGTGAGTAACAGCACAGAAACAGGAGTCCTGACAAGTCTCAGTGAGGTTCCGGGTCGGATACACTGAGGCTAACCACAGATAGAAGAGTCACAGGGTGGATGCCCAGAAGAACAGCAGAATAGTATACAGGAACACGGGAAGCAGAGAAGAATATAGGAGTACCTGGGTTGGATACACTTTCTACAGCCGGGTTGGATAATTCAGTTGGGTAGGATACACCAGGGAGTGAGCAGCAGAATGGTCAAAGGGAAGCCGGGTCAGGTACATGGTGATTCAGCCGGGTCGGATACACCAAGGAGCGGACAGTAGAATGGTCAATGGAATAGCTGGGTCGGCTACACAGTAATTCAGCCAGGTCAGATACACCAAGGAGCATGGTCAACAAAGCAGAGGTATCCATGTTTTTGTTGTTAATACAATTTAGGCACCCCCCTCTTGCACCCCAGTTTATATATTCAGTTTAGTTATACATTAATGTGGAAATGGCTTTCAGCTTATACATATATTATCTTATGCCAGAGACCACTGACTGTGTTAAAAAAAAAATCAATGGGGTAACACTTGAGTTAAGAGTAAATTTATGGAGAGATTTGACATGTCTCCTGTCGTAAGCACTGTTCCCTGTCACTGTAACACTAGGGAGATACTGGAGACTGGAACAGGTTATGCAAATTGGAAGCGTTGCTGTCATTTTCAGTTTATATCTTCAGTGAAACTAACTGTTGTTTCCTCTCCGTCTCGTCCGTCGCATTGTAAATCACCTGATCACTTGTACTATATTCTGCAAAAGCACAGTTTGCTTACAATAGAATAATAACTCTCATCCATTATGCAGGATTCTAATGCAAAATGCTTAGGTAGAAAGTTATGACAGGTTAAGACCGGCTGGGCTAAACTCTCCTTATTTTGCATAAAATATTTATGCAGATTTGATATTCTATTTCGGTACAGCTCACGTAATCCTCAAAGGAGACTCAATAAGGTTTTTTTTAATGTCCATAAAGTTACAAAAATCCTTTCAATTATTTACTTTATACATTTGGCTCCGCCTTGCACCATTTTAACTCCTCCCCATTGTGATCCAACCTTTCCCTAAGGCTCACCTGCAAAAAATTCCTTTTTTGCTTGTGATACAGAGCACATGCCCTCTCCTTACTCTTGTTCATTATTTGTGATCAGACTGTTAATTAAGTTTTTATTTTGAAACTTGGATTTTCTTACATTTTGTTAATTAAAGTGGTACAAAACTCCCTTTGTGGCTCATGGTTCAGTACTGTCCCTGGTCAGTGAATCATACTCCCCCCTCAACATTTAGACTGGTGAAATTTGGGGAAAATAAGTCTCTTCCTGATATGTCCAAACCCTGATCTGCCCAGAAATCCCTACTTTTGGGTGAATCTCCGCCCACTTATGTAAGCTCCACCCCTTTCAAGGTCCAAGAATCAGGACCGTTGGGAGACTATATTTTTACGATTATTAATTCAGTCCACTGGATTTTTTCCTCCACTGGGGGGGATGCCGTGGACCTGTAGATTGCTTTTGGTCCGAAGGATCATACTCACCTGCGGCGGGCATATTTGATGTAGCACCGCCCAATGTGCACTAGGACAAGTGATCTTTATATATGTAAATAATATCTGTATAAACCATCCCGTCAGTCCTTTGCACTTGTGCTTATATATGTTCACCGATCTCCTTCTGCAACTTCTAATATCCATATAATTTATAGTAGGGAGTGCATTACCCCTTATAAAAACACCAATTTATCACTATCACATAGGTGGACACATAACTCCCTCATGAAGTTCTAGAATAGGGGTAGATTTACTAAAGCTTCTATAAAGGAATAGTGGAGTTGTTACCCATAGCAACCAATCAGATTCTAGCGATCATTCATCTAGTCTTGAAAATGATAGCTAGGATCTGATTGGTTACTATAAGCAACACCTCCACTGTTCTTTTTTAGAAGCTTTATTAAATCTACTCCTAAATATTTTAACTTTGGCTCCTCATAAATGTCTGTATATAGTATGGTAAAATCTGTATTTAGAGCTGACCCTCTCTGGGGCATTGTAAGTGAATATGTCCAAAACTAGTAATTGCATTCACTACATGCTCTTCTGTTCAACACAAATACTTATATTATTTTTACTGGGTAAAATAGATGGTTTTAAAAGAATTTGTAGCAAAAAGTAAATGAACGAGCAAAAAGTAAAAAGGAATAAAGATGCAAGTATCACTGACAGGAGCCGAGAATAAAAACATTTTTCCAAATCATTGAGTACAGGCGTTCTGGGAGACTGTTTACTAACTTATCCTGGTGATAAAACTGAACTTGACGAAAGACAGCTCTGGGTTTATGAACCATAGATCACAATAGATGGGTGATACCCGCTCTGCTTATTTGAGTTAATATTTTTCATTTATATTTTGGAACCCTAAGACTAATACGTTAACCGTTTTACCTCTAATTTTAGTCAATGATCGATTGCCTTCTACAATAGTACATCTTTCCCCCTTTTTGAACCCTAATTTATTACGCCACTATGATGACAATTGCTTTCTGGAAAGACTACTCTATTGATTATTAAATTGAGCCAGATGGCAGGATAAGCAAGTCCTCTATTTCAGGGGGTTAATGCGGTGCTCATTTATTCCAAGGAGGTTAAATTAGGTGCTTAAAGGCAATACATGCATTTGTGATCTGGAGATAGACTTTAGGGGGCAAGTGTTGATGTAGAATTGTGTAGTAAGGTTAATAAATAACAATATTCCCAAATGAGTGGAAAATTATTATTATACTAAGGTCTTAGATTTGCTAGTGAAGACAATCATTGTATTTTCCTTATCTGTGTTCATCTGCTGACCAAGCAAAACATATATAGGGCTCCCTTTACTGGATACTGTTGCTAGGCTGTAAATTGACACTCCATTTAATTAAAGTTTAGCCAAGAGATGGGGCAGATGTGGGCGTATAGATTGTGCAGATTAGTAATACTGTAAGATGCTGTATTATCTATCATCCATTACTAAGGTATAGTCTCTCAACAGGAGACTTTAGATTTCAGTATTATTATGCATAATTTCAGTGGAAATGACAGAATAATAATAATATATTAATAATAAAAATAATAATAATATATTAAAAAAACACTGTCTATATAACAAAGCAAAGGGTCATATAAGGTGTATAGCACCCTGTGTGAACATTAAGATCAGCTAAACTATGGCTCAACACTGTTGATGTCAAGAAGCACAAGGATTGATCGCACAACGAGCCCAGGTTTGAGCTACCTATTTCAAGGATGTGGAGCCGAACTTGTCACTGGTCTTCACCAGAGCCCGACGCAAAGTTGGTTGGAATTGGCTGTGTGCGCCATGCAGGTTGCGGCTCCTTGGGTAAGTCTTGAGCGTGGTTTGTGTGCAGGAAAAGAGCGACAGAATAGTTGTACAAACGAACGAGAAATGAATTAGATATAGGGCAGACTTTGGCCGAATAAGGTGGTAAAGTGAGCAGGGTACAGCGCCAGCAGAAAACAGCACTGGAATAAGCTAGCCGGGAATAACGCCAGAAGTAAGTAGTGTACGAACTCCAGCAGGAAACAAGCGGTATATGGAATTCACCATGATATTGCCAGCAATATGAAAGTGCACCAAAATAACACCAGCTGTATAGAACTGCACCAGGATACCAACAATGTTGAACTGCACCAGGATACCAGCAATACAGAAGTGCACCAGGGTACAGAAAATTCAAGGGAGCCAAGAACAGCTAGATAGGTAAGACAAACATTAATGGTGCTCCGAGCAGGTTTATATAGTGTAGAGAGGAGGAGGGGGGGGGAGTGGCAGGAGCGTGCAGTGGTCATGTGACCAAAGTTATAAGAGATCGGCATGCACACGCACCCACAAGTGCATGTTGAGAACCAGGGCTGAGAGCGGACCGCACAGAGTGGAATGATAGAGAACAGTGCGCTGGACTGAGGTGAGTCGCTAACATCTATTTATCATTATCATTATCATCATCTATTTATATAGCGCCACTAATACCGCAGCGCTGCACAGAGAACTCATTCACATCAGTCCCTGCCCCATTGGAGCTTACAATCTAAATCCTCTAACATATATACACACACACAGACCAAGAGAGACTAATGGCAATGTAAAAAGCAGTCAATTAACCTACCAGTATGTTTTTGGAGTGTGGGAGGAAACCGGAGCACCCGGAGGAAACCCACGCAAACACCGGGAGAACGTGCAAACTCCACACAGCTAAGGCCATGGTCGGGAATCAAACTCATGAACCCAGTGCTGTGAGGCAGAAGTGCTAACCACTGAGCCACCGTGTGGCCATAACAAGGATTTTCTTATTTTCTGCTTATCGCAGTGATACCCAGCTGCCTGGTGATAGTGACTGGCAGCGGTAAGAGTAGTTTTACCATTTTGCCAACCAGTCCTGGATACATCGGCGCATGCTTGACCAGGCAATGGTCTTCACTGGCTCGGGGGCTTTGTTAATTTATGAGAGGCCCTAAATCCGTCAAAAAAACGGTTGTCACTTTCTTAAATAGCCTCCCATATCTTGAAGTAATATACTGTAATTTTCTTAGACATTCTCAACATAGTACATGATTATACATGTTTTCCTCTGTCTTTCAATTATTCTACCAGAAACAACCTTATGATTACATTGTTATTGTTCATATAATACAGTTGCTTGGTTCTGGATTAGGCCCCAATTACACTTGGGTTGGGGGTTGATTGACCAAATTGCCCCCTTCTGGATCCGATACTGCTCGAAATCCGTCCGCAACTGCATCAACAGCATAGGTGCCTGGTTTACATAAGTCATCAGAGCGTACTTACACCTATAGCAAAACATGCGGCCCGTAACAGCTGTATGTGTGAGTTTAGAAATGCATGAGCCACATTTGGATAAACACACTCTTAGGGCTAGATTTACTAAGCTGCGGGTTTGAAAAAGTGGGGATGTTGCCTATAGCAACCAATCAGATTCTAGCTTTCATTTATTTAGTACCTTCTACAAAATGACAGCTAGAATCTGATTGGTTGCCATAGGCAACATCCCCACTTTCTCAAACCCGCAGCTTAGTAAATCTAGCCCCTAGTGTACTCGGCCTGTGTGTACTGTGTACTGCTTCAAATCGCTTACAAATGCTACAATTCATGGTATGCAATACTGGAAATATTGCAGCTGCTTTGCTTTCTGTTTTCAACTCAATCACTATGAATCTTAAGGTCCTTGTTATTGAGTAAAAATAATTGTATCACCACAAAGCTGGTACAAAGGTGCTTAACCCTATTACCTGAGATAGATTATATAATTTAAAGAGTCCCTGCTTATTGTAAATCAGGATAAAATTAGCTCTTAATGATTAATCTTCGGATAACTTAATTCTACCAGTGTTAGATAATATGAATGTTAAAAAGCGATTGTCATTGAGTAAATAATGTCTCCTCTCCTTAAGAAAATTCCAAACTTATATAAGGAGGTTCCCAAGGGTAAGTAGATATATATTACTGTAGTGAGTCAATATCCTTCCATTCTTCACACTCCACAAGTCCTCCCTCTCTCTCCTCTCATCTACCCCATCCATAAACGCAGAACATAATCACTACAATATGGGGTCAATTCCATTCTCAGTGCTGCCGGAATGATCACAGAGGGCACTCCGCAGCGATGTAACATTGTGAATTTTGCTTTGCACCACAAAGAGGTGATGTTGGGCACCGTAGTGCCTGGAAATGTGTGATGGTCAACCGAACATCACAGAGAATTGAATATTCATTGAATTGGTATCAGAATCATAATTTCATTAATGATTATAGTATTAAGAAATGTACATTTCTTTTATTGTTGTTTATTTTTGACATGCGTTCTGATGGTACTTTATGTTGCACATATGCATGTACGTATTCTGCACTGTGTTCTTTCTACATACAGCAAGCAAAGTATAACCAGAGCTTATATATATCCAGATTCAGATAGAAACGTATTTCAATGGGGGGTATTCAATTGTTAGCAAGATTTTTTTTTTACCCCACCGTGTTAAAAAAAAAAAAATCTCCCGCGGGTTTTTGCCGGCAATAGCAACCGTTTTGAGTCAGCGCAGCGGGAAAAACTCGTGCAATTCACAATTCAATTGAAAAAGAGGGAACGCTGCCCCCGTGCGTTAAAAATTGGGGGAGCGAGGGGGGGTTTTAACACGGTCATGTATAACACAAAGAAAAAAAGCTTTTGCATACATTTCCATACATTAGATTGCATTACACATTGATCTACATTACAGTACTTTCTTTAGCATATTTTTTTATTGAACTATTTTTTACCATACAATCATCTATAACATGTCAAAACACATTACTACATTCATATTTGTACCAAAAACATATATAAATATAATTAATTAGTGATTTTATTGTTTATATTTTTTATGTTGTTTTTATTTCAATATTTTTTTCACAGGAAAATCACCTTACACAAGTTAGGCATTAGTGATAAACATAAGTTTAACTTTTTTTTTTCAACATTTTTACATGATTTCAAATACTTTTCAGAGGTTTTTTATTTTTAACACACCCTAAGGAGGTGGGAGATAAAACAGCATATTGGCCTGTGTAACGCGCCGCATTAAAAAAACAATTGAATAGCTTTAAACGCGGCTGCCTCTCGCACACCCTATACTTTCAATAGACCGTCTACTGGAGCGCGAGAGGACCGTTTCATGAAAAAAAACGTAGCGTTAAAAATGGAATTGAATTGCGGCTAAAGTTAACCCGCTCGAAAATGATTAAAAAACAGTGTTAAAGTGACTTAACACACTAAAAAAACAACAACTCGCTGACAATTGAATACCCCCCAACATGTGTGTACAAGTTACGTGAGTTTTTTTAAAACGTAAGTTGCGTCCGCATTGCATTCAAAGATGAATCAGGCCCACAGTAGATAAGCTTTAAGCTAAGGGGTAAAGTTTTCAAATCTTTTCAAAAGGAAATTGGAGGTGTTGCCCATAGCAACCAATCAGATTCTAGCTACCATTTAGCTAGTACATGTTAGGAAATAATAGCTAGAATCTGATTGGTTGCTATGGGCAACACCACCACTTTTTTCCTTTTTAGGTTTGATAAATCTACTCCTAAGAGACTATTAAACGATATCCAATGCAGTAAGTCTTAAAGGCAAGTGCATGAAGGGTTATTGCATCTTCAAATAGGTCTCAATAGGATGGTTCCCCTTTGCCTTGTGCACCATGATGTTACATGTCAATAATTTTGTAAGTAATGTTGCAGTACAGGAGAAGTGAAGCAGTAGGTCTCCTATCAGCAGGTGAGTGCACTTTTAACAACAATAAACTTTTGAGACTCTAAAGCTAAGTACACACTACAGAATTTTCAACCAACTTTTTTTGCCGAGCGATTTTACATGCGACCGATGGTCCGATCGCTCGGTCCATGGACTGCATACACACTAGCCTTGTTTAGGACAATAAAGGGAAGAGCGGCCGTCCCGTTAGCGACTTTTTACAGCCATGTTGTCGTGAACAATGATTTTAATTTCGTACTCACTGCAGCGACATTTGCGGGAAATGTAACGAGATACCAAAGGCATTAGCATAAAGGGGCAGAGCTTTCGCTAAAGTTAACACCCAAAGCTGCATAAAAAGAGAAGACTACACTGTCTCTTCATTCATTTCTATAAAATAGAAGTTTAGTAATATACATTTAATTTAGAAAAACATTTAACTTAAGAACACATCAAGACCTGTTCTGCCACAAGCCAGTAGCACCTTTAAAAATACTAAATACTAAAAATAATACTCTGCAGTACTCAGCTCTCTGATTGGTTTGGGCGCGCTCACTTCTCATGCGGATCTTTCAGACGCCTGTGTGTGTGTTAAAATTTTTGTACCTTTTTCCTGCATTAAAAATGTTGCTTGAACACTGTGTGGTTTATTCTGGGTTCTTCACAATTATAAGTTAATCAAGGTTAATATAACTTTAATAGGTTATAAAGGTATAAGTGTATAAAGAGTAAATATGAATGACACACGTACTTTTCACAAGTGTAATGGTCTGCAGCCAGACAGGTGCAATATACATGGATACAAAACACTAGTCAGTGATGTGCGGATTCCGCACCACATGGGACTGGGACAGACATAAAAAAATTAACATACACACGCCCCCCAGGTCGAGGAAGTATCGCAGGATTGTCGTGGATCGGTCGGAAGTTTATACACACTACACAGCGGAAACAAGATTGGAATGAAAATATTAAACGGTTCGACCAACCAAATGAGGTGACAATCGTCCATTTGGGCAGACTTTCGACCATAGTGTCACTGCACACACTGACCCGACTTTTGAACGAGTGGTCGTATGTCGGCTGATTCAGCCGATTATTGGACGAAAACCGTGTAGTGTGTACCCAGCTTTAGCCTTATTTTCCCTTTATTTAGAAGTTGGGCAGGTGGAATGTGGTCCTAGGATGAGATGACATGCTGACTACTTCAAACTCAAGGGATACAATTACAAGCAAACATGATTTCTTTTTATTAATGCGTTTCTGTTTGTCAGAAACAACTAGTGGCAAATTGCTTAATTTCTATTCACTCTGGTCCTGTATGACATTTCCTCTGTAGAAATAAATTATGTTTAACGTACTGCACCTGTCAGCTGTTTATTTAACAATATTTTGTGTCAGTGATTTTCTGTTATATTTTGGAACATCCAAACACCTGAAAAAATGTGATCATTGCCTCACAAGAGAACTAAAGCCTGTTCTATAATTACTATAACTGTGAGAAGGATGCTGATGCTGAATGGGTTCATACAACTGGGTGATTCCACTGTGAGGAGGCGCCTGGCGGGGGACTTACCTGAGCGGCGAAAGGCAGGTAAGTCTTCTTCTTTTCTTCTAGGGTCCCCCAGCGCTGGTGACAGCAAATTGGAAGCGATTGGCTACCAGCCAATTAGTGGCCGAGATGGTAAGTCAATCAGGGCTCACCTCTGGACATTTGAATTGTTGGTGGGTCAGCTCTTCGCCCGTGTGGCGTGGTTTCAGTCTGTTGGAGATGCAACATGGTTTTGCCAAGGTGCAAAGATACTACTTTTTTTTTACTTTGCTCTCCTTAATGATTCGGGCCCCATGAGAGAGGATATCTAACAAACAATTCAGGCAGGGGATAGTTTTTAGAAAATAGACCCAATTGGTCTATTTCATTTATTTACTTTCTAAAAAGGTAAACTTGTCCGTTATATGGTAAACATTAGTTTTATATAAGTACCTCTATAAGTGTTATGAAATTAGTCTACAAAATTGTTTTTGAGAAGACATTCACACTTACTGACGTTCAATTTGCTATTACGCCACTGTAAGATTTTTTTTTGTTCTAAGTGCTGATTATAAAAAGCTGTTTTAAATCTTTGTGACTAGATGATTAATTAGAAATTTGTACAAAAAAACAACAAAACTTTTCAACATTAACAGCTGGATTTTTTTTTGCATCGCTTCTGTGAATTTAGATTATATTAAACTAATGGCATGGAAATTATCATATGCAGTTAGGAGACAAACTATTTTTTTTATTACAGATGCCTAAATCTTTAAATTCTCACCTTGAACAAACCTTCACTAAATTGCATGCTACATACAGAAGAAAAACTGAATTTTACACTTGGTCAGATAAAATCAAAAAGTGATATTGCTAAGCACAAATCTTAGCGACTTTGACGGCTAAATTGAAAACGGCAATGTGTTTTAAGGAAAATTCCAGGGCCTGATCTACTTGCTCTGCATCTATAGATGAGAGTGCTACAGCCTCGGGATATCGAGGTTTCAAAGTCGGCGAGGGTCAGCATATATCTTGTTCCTGTATGACTGGGCATCTTAAGGGGCTCGACTATGGTTACCCACTGAAAGGGCTTTTCCGATATTAGGTGATGTGTCGCGTCTGAGGATCTGTCTATACCGGGGCTGGGTTGTGTCTCTGCTCCAAGTGGTGAGTCACCAGTTATACTCCAATCTCCTCTAGGAGAGCTCTGTCAAATTCCAATAGATAAGTGATAACTCATCTGTTTGTTCAGTTCCATTACAGTGTATCTTCTATTTCTTGCAGAACTTAAACAAACGGCTCTTGTAGCTTCACTCTCCATTCTTCCTGGGATATTTCTTGGGTCATCTATTGGGACTGGTGTTTTTGACTACTTTTTGATGAACCGGTTCCTATAGAACTTTGGTGTATTCGTATTCGTAGATTGCAGACTGCACTGTCTCAGAAGGAATAACTGGGAAGTTTGTGGACTGCTGGGAACCAGGTTGGCGTTTGAAGAATCAGCATTGCACTGTCAACAGGTAGGGGCTCCACAAAAACCTTTTATACTGTTATCACCTGATTGGAGGCTGAGGGATCAGGTGACTGGATCCAAGATGGCGGTGCCTAGGAACTGGTTTTGGAGGGAACCCTGGAGTGGTGACTGCTATCCCCTGATTGGAAGCTGCAGTCAGATGAGCTGAAGCAGTACTATGACTGGCTGAGGGAGAGCAGTTGACTGAATCCAAGATGGCACAAGATGGCATTGCCCATTAACTGGTTTTGAAGGGATCTCTGCAGTGGAGACAGACCGGCAGCATTCTGCAGAAAGATACGAGACCAGCGGAGCCTGTGGACCGCAGGGACAGCTTAGAAGGATAGCGAAGGAGTAAGTAACAGGACCCTAGAGCCTGGTGCATGACATAAAGGATGTAGAGGGGCTCTTCGGGCTATTTCTCCTAATCTCTGGCAGGTATCGTAAGCGGCTCAATAATGCTTGATATCATGTCATACCTTGGACCAAAAAAAGGTTCACAAAATGCGAGCAAGCATTTACCTGGCCCCAAAATAATAACTCATTAACCACTGCACTCTGAAGCTTGGATCTCTTTTCTGCAGCTGTCTGACGTCACTCCTATCCACCTCCCCCAGGTCAACTGATGTACCCTCATTCACACACATATCATTCTCAGCAATGGGAGTACTCCCCGTCTGTTGATTGGTTTCAGAAGCAGTAGGGGGTTGGATTTGAGTGAGAGTGGACCCCGGGGTGGATGAATAAGCAGAGACAATCTCGGTTGAGGTGGTTAATTTCTGGGCTTGGCACCTGGTCTCCACTTGGAAAAACTGTGTGACCAATCCCTATCTTAGATCATTTCCCAGAATAACTTTTGCAGGCAGGCCACTCAGAACCCCTATGTCCACAGGGCCATGGTCTGCCCCCCAGTTCAGATGCACATGAGCTACTGGAATATCCCGCTCTTGATTATTTGCAGTAGCAATCCGGGCTAATTGATCCTGCAGGATCTTGTCTACCAATAGCAGGTCAGATTCTTAGAGGGTAAGGGAGGCTCCCGAATCTCTCAGTCCCACGACCACCTGGTCATCCACCCAGCAAACTGTAAATCACCTTTCATGTTTCTACGTTCTTCCCCCACTACTAGGTCCACCACAAACACCTGATCCATCATCTCTGGTCAAACCCCACCACTGGTCGGCAGACCATGGTCACCATGGCAGGACGAAGTCCAAGAAAAGGTACTCTAGACGTGGGGCAATGCTTCTGCAGATGCCCTGACTGATTACACTGGTAACATTTCTGGGGATAGACCAGTTGCACTCTTGGGTGTCGAGGTGTTGCAACCTTCCTGTAGACAGGGGCAGATGATGGTCTGGTTGGCTGGGTCTCTCTCAGTCCTATTCTTGGTGCTAGTGGTTGCTGTACACTGGGAGCCTTCCATCTGACCCGGTTAATCAGATACTCGTCTTGCACTCGGGCTGCTGACTCTGGGTTAGGAGGTATACAATTAGCCACCCACTCTTTGCTGGCAAGCTTTCTTAATTTGTCTTGCAAGTTAAGAGACTCAGTGTGGGAGTCAAACCCCTCTACCCTCCCACGATTCAGAATTTGGCCCAATAAGACTGGGGGCGACTTTGAATTTAGCTGGTAGGAATCTCTTTGCTAGAGATTAATAGGCTTGCGGAGCTTTGCCCATTAAGTTGGGCCCCACATGACAAGACCATTCCTTCTCATCAATCTGTTGCATTGTCATCAGTCCCGTAAACCAGTCGTGACTTTCTTCTCCCTTTTTCTTGCATGGCCTGTCCAGTTTCTACCTCCTAGTTAATATTTACCCCCAGCAAGGTTTGTATTAATCCCGCATTCTCCCCTGGAGGTAGCTCTGTTCCCTAGGGCATTCTTCCACTGCTCCAATGTATTGAGAGTTGACTCTTGCCTCTGCTTTCTCCCCATTCTTGTCACCACTCCTGGAGTTTGTTCTTCCTCATCATCACTTAGAGCAATCTCTTCTGGGTGAGCTCTGTCAAATTCCAATAGATAAGTAATAACTCATCTGTTTGTTCAGTTCCGTTATAATGTATCTTCTATGTCTTGCAGAACTTAAACAAACGGCTCTTGTAGCTTCACTCCCCATTCTTCCTGGGATATTTCTTGGGTTATCTATTGGGACTGGTGTTTTTGACTTTTTGATGAACCAGTTCCTGTAGAACTTTGGTGTATTCGTATTCCGCCACCTGCGCACTTCCCACTGGAAGGAACTGCGCATTCCCCCCACTGCTTGCCACCAATTGTGAAGACCCGAGATGTTAGAGTCTAAACTCATAGGGTGAAGCCCTGGACTTCTGGGTCAAGTGATGCAGACGGAAGACAGAGAAAGATACAACAATATCTTTATTAGAGATTTGCCTAATACAAGTTCTCTAGTTCTCTAATGTTCTCTAAACGTTTGAATAGAAACCAAATCAACATGTCCCAATAAACACCATTTTACCGCTAGACTCCCCAGAACTTTCCCACACTATCCGTGATTAATGCCCAACCAATTCAGATGCGATATGATTGTGTAGGACCATGGGAGTCAGATGGAATTACTGATTAGCAACAAGTCTGCGAGTCCATGATTATACAATAATAATAGTTATAGAATATGCCAGGTAGAACAAACAAGTCTGAAATCCCATGAAAAGCTTGTAAGCCAGTATCCACGCCACTACCAGGCATAATCCTCAACATACTGACAGAAGGTGAGACTCCAACGTCAGTAGCTTTCAGAAACATGAGAGCATACTTGCCAACTCTCCCGGAATGTCCGGGAGACTCCCGCATTTTCCAAGAGTCTCACGGACTCCCGGGAGAGTGTGGCAATCTCCCGCATCTGGCAGAATTCTGCCCACTTCCTAGTGAAGTGGGCAGAATTAGGTCCAAAATGCCGCGATTTACCGGGAATTAGGCGAATTTTGGAGCCATGCCCCCATCACGCCCACCTCCCCCAGCAGGCTCCCGGAAGCCAACTTCAGCAAGTTGGCAATTATGCATGATAGGCTGTACAAGACAGCAGCCATGTCTCAGGGCCAAGATGAGTCCCCCCCCCCATGTTGTTTTCATGCATCAGTGTCTGACTCAGTCCTAGTGGAGAACAATGGGATCTTGATGTAATTAATACCTTGGTGGGTGATAGCCAGTCACTTCCTGTTTTTAACCCCTTCTAATCATTTGTAATGTCAGAGGGACTCCCGCTGCTGCCAACTTCCTGTCCTTAGTTTCTTAACAGGAAGTGACTGATCCAGAATAAAACATCACACCTGGCGCTGTGTAAGAACAATAGCTGTACACAAATTATATTAAAAACCAGCACTATAAGCAAATACCTAATAGAACATAAATTTATGTTCTATTAGGTATTTGCTTACACTGCTGGATCTTAATATCAATTTTGTATATCATTTGTTAAAGGCTGGACTTACTACCTTTGAAATTTGCAGCAGCTGCATTTACTTACCTAATTTTTGAGACTTTATTGAGTTTTGATTTTCTCTTTACTATGACCAATTGCTGAATGCTCAATCCTATATACTGGGTGAATGCTGGGACATAGCAATCTTAATTACGTACGTTCCTCAGGAGTCCCAGTAGTCATCTTAAAATACTGGTAGAATAGACCTGGGACAGTCCATTCTGTCACATATATAATGGCCTCTATTCAACCTCATATACAAAAAAAGTGATGGTGTATTCAAGGTGTTCTATCATTTAATAGTGGGAATTAGTGAATAGAGAATACAAGATGTGTTAATGTGTTGAAAAAGAGACATTTATTATTGTAATTTGAAAAAAGTACAGTTTATAAAACGGACGCTAGGTGGCAGTGTTACAACACAAACCCAAAAAATGCAATAAATGAATTTACAGCCGCACCGAAGAGAGGGCACAGGTTTAGGTACTGAATAAAAAATGCATTATTATCCTAGGAACAGCATTGTGTCATGCCTGAAATGCTATGTTCCATTCTGAAAGCTGAGTGATGTAATCCTGTTGCTGTGCAAATTAAATTTACAATCAGACCACAAATACACCTATTTTCAGAATTCCTGTGAATATGCCCAAAATGCCAGCTCTGTCTTTAAGGTGTAATTAAAGTACCCCCTGCACAGCTTGCCAGCTTAAGTCTAATTTATTAATTCCCGATAAGTACAAAATCAACTGCATGTCTTTCTGCCGGGCTTAGTGTCTAATTACATACAAGAGCCACTTCTAGCTCTCATGCCAGTGGGAACTGAATGCTCCAGGTCTTATGTTTACAGCAGCAGCTCCTGGCTAAATTATGTATTTTTATTTACTATGATGCAGGTGTAGTCTGTACTTTTGGATGACGGGGTGGGGGGGGGGGGGGGGGGTAGGGTAGGGGATAGCTGTTTGCATCGTTTATACTTTTTTGGTTGCTACATACAATTTTGCAGATGCTTTGTAATATATATATTTTCTTTTCCTAATTCTGCCCCTCTGTCCGCCTGACTTTTCCCACCACTGTGATATAACTTGTTTCACCTGCGCCCGGAGGCCCCGCTGTCGACTCCTATAGTTGGCGTTGTTTAGAGGGACCATAGACATTGGCAGGAGCCTGGCACCTGCTCTATTGCAGTTACAGGATGGTAATGATCATTGCAGATGACTGCTGCTGTTGCCATGAAGTCACATTTTCTGATTCAGAATTATATAAGGAGGTGTATCATGTTTTTTATTTATTTATTACAAATATGAATATTGAGATCCAGAAATTGTTCTGCTAGCTGGAATTATATTTATTGTCTATCTCATATCTATCTATCTATCTATCTATCTATCTATCGCATACAGGGGCGGACCTAGATCTTATGTTAAGTGGGGTGATTTTGCATAACCACGCCCTCCTTTTCTCTGATTGACTGGTCCGCGTTTAGCCCTGCCTTCAGCTCGCGATTGTCCCAAACCCCTCACCTTTTGATCAGCGTCTGTAACCTTTCTGATTGGCTGGCCCGTGTTTAGCCCGCCTTCCGCTAGTGATTGGCACTGCCCCCTCCCGTTTTGATCGGCGGCTGGAACCTTTTTTAAAGGTAAGCTTTCTGCTGCTATGGGGGGCAAATGCCCCGATCGCCCCCCCTGGATCCACCACTGATCACATCTATCTATCTCATATATATTTATCGCATATCTATTTATCTATCATCTATCTAGTACAATTGGCACAACTGTGCTTGACTAAATCTTAGCTTGCACAGTGATATAAAAAGTTTGGTGATCCCTGTTCTACATGCAGTAACCCTTTTGAGGGCCGAACCAATATTCACCCTAACAATCCACACCGGTGCCTTATGCCTCAGATACGCCTCCAGATCCTAGTGCATTTATTCTCATGAATACCGTTGGTTCAGCTCACAATATGGATGTATGTAGGTGCCAGGAGCACTTGTCAGGATAACATGAGAGAGAACGGCATAGAAGCAGATAGTGTATTCGCTGTGTCTGCCTTTGTCATTGTACATGTAATTATGTACCATTGCTCTCCTGCTGCGTCAGCTCCTTGGCTGCAATATTACCCTCCGCTCAGCTAATAGCAGCTTCTTGATATTAATCAGTCTAAAATATGAATGATACTGAGCAGCGTTCAACCACATATTACTAACAGCCTCTTAAGATGAACTTAAAGGTGTATCCCACCTTCAGATAAGTTTAATGTATTGGTTTGTATAATCCCTACTGTACCTTTTACTAAATACATTGCTCAATCATTCTGCCTTATTGTATGTGGTTGTAGCCGTGTATTTAAATAGTCAGACAGTTTATTTTCATTGCGACAGGTTATAACAAAGCTTTGCTGTGGTCAAAGATAAAAAAACAGAATTATATATAGCAATGTATTTAGTTAAGGTTGCACAAGTGCGCAGACAAGCCAACAAGCTGAAGCCACTTGAAGGCGGAATCTCACTTTAAGTCAGGATTTGCTTATATTTTGTGCATGATGAAATATCTTTGAAATATTCGATTTATCCATTCTGGAAAACTGAATAGTTCTAAAAAATAAACTACGTTGACCAAGCATGCACCCCCTCTCAGGTTACCATGCTCTGCACTAGCTCTGCACTAGGGTGAATTTTCTTTTACATTTTATTGGTAATTAAATACTTACCACCTGCTGAGTGCCACACGCTGTCTGTATGGTCATCATCCCTGAACGTGAGGCTGTTGTCATTTCACTCAGCAGGGTCTGAGTTTGATTAAACCATACTCTTCCTTTACCGCGAGCCACTGTTTGATTTGATGTTCTGTTTTACCTGATCTGATTGGATTGGTAGGATCATATGGGAGCTCACACACCATATAATGATCCACCAGTAGGGGAAAAAAAAAAACACACAAAAAAGACAAAAACAAAAAAAATATATTAATGTACTCATCAATTAGTTTTATATGAGCGCAATTTTAGTGGTTCACATCACTGACTCCATCCGAATGAGTATTGTGACATTTAAAGATGAAAAGAAAAGATAGCATAATGCAGTTACTTGTGGGATAGGGTCCAATTTGCTTTGGCAACGTGTAGGATGCAACATCTACAGACTCTACACCGCACAATATTCCCATATATCATACACACAGACGTGGTCACTAAGGACTTTAGTCATTAAAGAAAGTAATGGAAAAACAAGGAGTAACTTTGATCCTGTACAAACCATATTTCATCAAAAACCCTAAATTCTAAGCATTGCAGATATTAGATCCAGTATTGATGTCTGTCTCTAAACAGGGCCGGATTAAGGGAATGGAGGGCTAAGGGGCCTCCATTCCCCCGTGAGGGCCCCCCCCCCCCCGTGATCCGAGCTGCCCGTGCCCCCCCCCCCCCCGTGATCCGAGCTGCCCGCCCCCCCCCCCCCCCCCCTCCCGGCACTTACCTCCTTCCCCGGCTCGCTGTACGCTCTTTACTGAGGAGATCTCGTGAGAGTGAGACTGACGAGATCTCCTCAGTAAGGAGACTACAGCGCGCCGGGGAAGTACTGCAGTGAAAGTGCTCAGCAGCACTGATTGCGCCGGGGGCGCCCCCACCCCCGACCAATCAATACTGCTGCTGAGCACTTTCAAGGGCCCCCTGGATGCCATAGGCCCCTGGGCTGTAGCCCAGTTAGCCCTATGGTTAATCCGGCCCTGTCTCTAAAACGTGATTCCTTTCCAGGATCAACACAAAAATATAGGATCTGTCAGAGACTGTGATATATGGCTGAGGGGAGCGGAATATATTTTTTAAATGGAAGTCAGTAGAGTTAACTCGATAAATATTTACTGCCGAATGGATAATAAGGCGATTGCAATGGGTGACTTACTCCACTGAGTCTTACGGGCCAGATGATTACACCCAGGTTAAATGAAATGAAGAAGAAGTGATTGCTGGAACCATCGTTTGAAAAGGTGGCGGAGAAGTGTGTAAACGTTCTGCGGCTATATTAAAATAGTGGCACAATGAACAATTCTGAATGCCGGCCTTTGGTACTGTCATTCCATAAACTGGAACCATAACTAAAAAATAAAAACATGTAAGAAGAATTATTCATATGTATGAGTGAGATAGTTTTTTTTTTTTAGTACAGACTTGCATCCGTTCTACAACGTCACCATGCTGACATAGTGCCGTGATAAGGTTTCTCTATATGAGCAGTAGTGTGTAGAGAGCAATTTTGTCAAATGCTGTATTCTACTATTAAAAAAGCAGACGAGGTGAGATAGTGACACAGTACTTAGCAGTGTTGCCTGACAGCAATGTAATTCCAACATAGCTGCTATCTGTGTGCAGTTTGTATGTTCTCCCAGGGTCTGATTCATGTCCGGACGTCAATCTCTTTGTGTGCCATATCTTGCATGAAAGAGCTCTGAGGATGTTTAGAAACGGACCTTACACCAATTAATACAATGGCATATAATATAATCATCACCATTTATTTATATAGCGCCACTGATTCCGCAGCGCTGTACAGAGAACTGACTCACATCAGTCCCTGCCCCATTGGAGCTTACAATCTAAATTCCCTAATATACACACAGACAGACAGACAGACAGAGACTAGGGTCAATTTTGATAGCAGCCAATTAACCTACCAGTATGTTTTTGGAGTGTGGGAGGAAACCGGAGCACCCGGAGGAAACCCACGCAAACACAGGGAGAACATACAAACTCCACACAGATAAGGCCATGGTCGGGAATTGAACTCTGACCCCAGCGCTGTGAGGCAGAAGTGCTAACCACTTAGTCATTTCAATGCAAATGACTTGTGACTGCCTACGATTTGAAGGGCGGAATGGGGCAGGGAAGGGACGGATGAACGTAAGCAACATACAATAATGTTGCGCGGACGCAGATGCTGACAATTTAATTTCTGGGTTTCTCTTAAGTACGCTTGTTTCAGCCGTATCAGTTGCACCAGCTATAGGGCAGGTGTAAGTCACGACTGTCAAATCCAAAGTATATTACCAGTGGAACACAAACAGAGGAAACTTTATTTACTTCGTTCACGGCCGAGAGCACACAAACACACGCACAGGTAGGGTGCAGTATATGCTCTGAGTTTATCAAAACAAATCATCATCTACATATAATGTTTTAGTCACATTGACAACATGCACGAATCACAAAATCCAACATCAGCAAATATTACAAAGAAAAATATACAACTGGACATAACTGTTACAAATCAAAGTTGCAATTCTTGCCTGTCCTTGAAACTTGGTAATAAAACTAAAGCCTATTGTTTTTCAACACATACAGTATTTCTTTGATCTAAACTATAATTAAAATGTGAAGCACTCTTAAAAGCACAATACACATTATTAGATGACTTCTATATTGTAATTTCTCACGACATAGTCTTTGTTTGGAATAATATACATATGTGTACCACTAGCTAGCACAAAACATGTGTATGCAACTAAGATAGACCATAAAATGCATTGTATGTACAGTACACACTAAGAACATATTGATTTATGTATTTCTTTAACGCAACCATATTTTTATTAATGATTATATACTGTTTATAATCAATAACAAAATCATTAATAAAAATATATACAGGTATATATCATTTATCATCATATCATCATATTATCATATCATATAAATGTGTTTGTATGCGTCTGTTCTGTCTGTTAACATTCGACAAGTACCGTTTATTCAGCGTACTTACACCCAGATTCAAATAAAAGCGCATATTGATATCCTCCTGGATTTGAATACAGTTGGATCTCTGCTTACATTCCGTGCTCTTTTTTAAACCTTCCCACCAATGCAGGGACATCAGGTCAATGTCAGTCAACATACTTTGTCAATGAAGGCGCCTCTGGAGTCCTAGGGTTTAATTCCTGACGTATTGTACGTTTTCTCTTGTACCAGAAAGTCTGCTGTTGTAATTGCAGAGATTTGATTTATTTGCAGGCAAGATAAACTTTAAATTGCAGATGAACTGAAGGTGTCCTCGGTATAGGAAAAACACTGCAGATCTAGAAAAATGGCATCATTCGTGTGAATGTGAGACACGCCAGGGTTAATAACATCTGCATGCGCCCGGAGGCCTACTCCTTAATGCCGTCTTCAGTACTGCAGGAAAATTTTACATTTCAAAGACTAGATAGACAACATATCTCATCTATTCACTACTGAGAGTTGCACGTTTAGCAGAGAAATACATCTGAAACGTGAAGAATCACCCGCCAGACAGTGTCAGTAAACAATACTAAATACTGTTTATTGAATGCCTTCCAAGACTATGATTGTGTCCTGGCTTTCTATCTCTCTGCATAAATTGCACTGTCAGAAAGGGATCTCTGTATAATAAGCATGTATGAGCTGTACCAGTCAGTCACTTATTCCAGGTTTCCATATACAGTGCAGTCAATGATTGGTCCCAATTTTGACACGTATATGGACAAATGTACAGATGTGGTACATTAGACCATTTGATTATCTGGCTGAATGGCTAGATCCTAGAAGGCTCTGTTTGCAGGGTCGAACAATGACCGCATACGATCAGATGTGGCCATTGTCCAACTGGATTTACCAACTGTCCAGACTGACATCTGAATGTTCCAATTGTTTTAGATAATTGCAGGTTATATGGTCACTTTTACCGTCCAGACTGACGTCTGTGTGAATTTACTAGGTATGTAACAATGGTAGCATTCATATCTGGCTTATTAATGTGGCACTCAGCAGGATACTGGAAAGGCTAAGACACATATTGAGGACAACCACACTGGTAACACCAGAGATGTAGCAGATGAGGTTAGTCAAGGACAAGAACAGACAGAGCAGGGTCAGGTGATAAGACAGATACACGAACAGGACAGATGAAGAACGAGACCAAAACCAGACAAGGACTATGGCAACAGAAGGCACAGGCCCCAGGAGCAGAATACAGGAGAGCACCTCTCACGTCAAAATTATTGGAGGAGTGGCCATGGCTGAGTATGGTGTTGTTGGGTACAATTTAGTCCCAATTTCTCCTTTTCATTGAGGCCAATAACATGCCATAAAATTAAGTAGAAATTCTAGAGTTTCTGGATAGCTCAGTTACTAACATTACAGCCCTGTGCAAATGTTGCACTGAACTACAACAACCAATCAGCTATTAGTTTTATCTAAAAACTAAATATGGACAGCATTGTGGGAATAGTGGACTTACCGATGCTGGATTGCTGGTCTAGTGAGTGAGGTCCTCTTCTTCTCTTTGACTCCTGGGCAGCTTCAGCTCCATTTTTCACGCGTCTCTGCTTTTTCACTCTCTTTATGGGAGCCCTTTCAGGGGTGCACTATGTTACATTTCCCCTTCTTTTTCTGCTGTGGTCCCCACAACTAACTCCTTTTCCTCGATGGCTGAGTCCAAGGGTCACTTACTGGCACATCCACTGGAACTTCTTTGATAGTGCCCTATCGCACAGGACCCGATTCAGGCCATCATCTTCATCAAATACAAAAGTGGAAGCTGCTCAAATCAATTTATAGGCCATAACAGGTGCTTGAAAGGGTGGGGTTATCCTGCAAGGAACATACACACAACATTTTTTCCCCCAGCACACTGCTATAGCCAGCAACAGATCTGCCATTTCTACTGTAGATAAAAATGCAAAAGTCTTTGTTGCACACATTTGCAAATGTATGTTTAAGCCATCCGCCACGCCAAGGCGCTTTTGCTAATAGGATGGTCCTACTCTAAACAATGAGAGTCCCATATATTTGGGCCATACATATCTGTTTTTAAATTGAGAGCCAACTTACCAAAGAGGTACCACAGAAGCCTCCAAACAGCAATTCAGTGCCAGTACCCCCTCTCAGCTACTGACACCAACATGCCTTTTGCATTTTTATCTACAGTAGAAATGGCAGATCTGTTGCTGGCTATAGCAGTGTGCTGGGGGGAAAAAAACATCATCTTCATCACCAAGAGCAGGTGGGGGGTGGGGGGGTGGGCGCTGGATACAGCCCAGGATCCCTGTTCCCTTAGGGTCTTGTAGCAATTCCTACGCCAGTGGCTGTGATCATAACTATAGAAGACTTCATTAATTACCATTCACGCCGTCAGCAGCGAACACACACTGCTTATAGTGTTAATTACTAAATTAAAATAAATACTAGTCTCTCTCAGTATTTCTAAGTTATAAAACCAAAGTTTATTCTATTACTTTTCTGTACAGCCAGGAAGACACTATCGCCCATTAAACACACTGATATTATTTGCTGTGATGTCTGATCCTCGTCTCTCTCAGCTTCTTCTGCTATTTGTAGACAGGAATCTAATTGACAATGCACATTCTAATCCAAATGTTTCCTCATTACTTTGCTCTGGTATTGCGTGTATTAGCCCACAGTAGACATTAGTCACAAAGATTATTTAAATGGATTTAAAAGTCCTCTCTTGTGGCTCTTCTAAGCACTGTTACCTTTCTTAAGTTAGATGCTGATGGAAATGCACTAATTAGTACAAAATGTCAGCTGGGGTGATGCTGTTTTCTTACTTTAAATTCATCTGACATATTTTCAGTTCTTACTAATTGTTTTTTAAACCCCTTGTGACAATATAAATACACATGGCAAGGATAGAATAACAAAATAAGTGAGCTTCGGTTTATCGGAACCTACAGCAAGAACTATCGTCCGACGATTGACTTTTTTGTTGATTCATAGCCCCTTAGTCCACAATAGTACAGACTGTAAGTCAGGGATCTCTAGAACCAGTATGCTCAATACAGCAGGATGCTACTGAGAATGGGGACTTCTGTTGGACTACGGCAGCATTAGAGCTGACAGAACCAATCAGGTGGCGACTGTCATTTTGGACTGTGCATTAAAGCTCCCCCTTTTGCAGCTCTCCCGGATTACCACAGCCGTTCAGAAGAGTTCCACAGCTTTTATGGCAACCAGTGTGGCATAAACTCATAGAACTAGTAGAAGAGGTCTTCACCTTTAGCAGCCGCCTTTTCCGCAGAGTGGTTATGTTTACAGGTACTTGGATGCCCCCAGGACTTATGCTCAGAGTAGTATAAGTTTATGCTCACACGGCAGTGCACATGTACAGGAGGTAGTATATGGAGCAGAAGCAGACCAGAGATCTGTAGACTGGATAGAGCACCGGAGGAGATGTCAGGTACCAGCAGGGTCAGGGTCACCGGCAATGGTTCGGAGTCCGGGTACAGGCAAAAGGTCAGGGTCACAGGCAATGGTTCAGAATCCGGGTACTGGCAAAAGGTCAGGGTCATAGGCGATGGTTCAGAATCCGGGTACAGGCAAAAGGTCAGGGTCACAGGCGATGGTTCAGAATCCGGGTACAGGCAAAAGGTCAGTGTCACAGGCAATGGTTCAGGGTCCAGGGACAGGCAGAAGGTCATACACAGATAAATCAATCCAAGGTTCAACACCAAACACTCACAGGAGCAGGTAGCAGTACTAAGACAGAACGCTATAACCGGCAGTGAGGCTCAGTCCTCACTGCCTTAAATAGTCCTAAGAACCAATCAGAACAAAGCCCTCAAAGCATCCCCAGGTTTTGCCTAATGGTGTAGTGCTGGTGGCCAATGAGATACAGTGCCCAGCTGCATAATAACTCAGGGCAAATTCCCAACCCTAATCAGCCACAGATGGCTGATTCTTAACTGAGCTGCGCGCGCGGTTGTTTGACAGCTGGTCGGGTGTGGCGACAGAGTGCCTGGGCAACAACCGAGGCAAGAACCGGAAGTGAGGCTCCGGTCTTCATAGCGACGGCCGGGACGCCACAAGCGGGACTCAGAGAGTCGCGGCGGTGCCCGCGGCAGCCGCCACTGCTAACAACAGCCACATTAAATAGCAGCCATTGCTGTGCTGAGCAAACCTTAAATAATATTTGTGTCATTCTCAAAAGGTTTGGCCATGACTGTACTGCATTGATTATTGTCATTATCATATCTTTATTTGCTTTGTTAATGTTCCCATCAATAAATCGCTTTATAGTTTATGTACGGCTTGTCTCCGCTTAATGAGTGCTGCACTCTCCTCTTCAACTGACGAACATTAGCGTGGGGGGATTTAAAAACTGCCAACACTGTTTTGGAACTGAACTTAGTCTGATTAACCACTGGATAATGCATTTGTAAAAAGATAACCTTTGTCTTAAAGGGCCTAGAAAAGAGCTTTCCAGGGCTAACAGTAACAAACTACCAGGAAAAATCTCAGGGATGAATATATCATATTATAGTACAAAATACCCCACCATTAATTTACCAGGCTTCCTTGGAGCTCAAACAAGAGTGTCCCACTCTCTTTATAACTGCATTCATCATGAGATCTTGAATCAATATTCTGATGTTAATCAGGAATACCAATGTACTGCTGAATCAATAATCCATTGTGATACACAGTATAATATATTGATGTTAATGTTTATTGATAAAGGCTAAAATATGTACAGCAGATAAAACTATTCTACATATCCCTCGTGATATTCAGATGTGTGAGTTATGGAGGGCATCTAAAGCTTTTGCCGTGTATTGAGACATAAATAAGGGTTTGATGCAGTCTACATAGTGACATAAATTGTTAATAAAGTACTAGGAGTAACAAGACCTTTGAGATTGATGTCCGAAGGGCACAAAGATATGGGGGTAAATGTATCAAGCTGAGAGTTTTCCGGCAAGTTTGAAAAGTGGAGATGTTGCCTATAGCAACCAATCAGATTCTAGCTGTCATTTTGTAGAACAAACTAAATAAATGATAGCTAGAATCTGATTGGTTTTTCAAACTCGCCGGAAATCTCTCAGCTTGATACATTTACCCCCTGGTCTTGTTCTCAGCATGTTTTGGTTTACAAGAGTAATTCAGATCTTTAAGGGCACTAGGTAATTTTCCCAACGTCTAGATTTTTTTATCACATATATAATAACGCAACGTAAAAAGTAGCAGCAAACGTATTCATCTTTGCTCTTAGCATCTAGCATAATTCGGCAACAAGAAGGTTACATATCTCTCACCATTAGTGATGTAAGAATTGGAAAAGAGTTTAGCAATAGTTATTTTCATCGTTTGATGAACCGGTACCAAAGGGGCACATTTATCAAAATGACGGCAAGCAGTCTGATTTTTATTTTTATCACCGCATTTGGTACCCAAATAAATCACCCCTCACCGTAATTTAACAAACAGATTTTGGAGAAGCAAATGAGCAATGCTAGAGTAAGTTTATGGCTTGGTCTGACCAATCTCTCTAATCGTGTGCATAAGTTCGCATGCAAAGTGAAAGTGAAAGCTCAGATTTGGGCACTAATACAGAAGAAACTAAACTTCAATAAAGGTTTCAAATTTATATAAAAAAAAATTAAACAATTTTTAAAAATAAAACAAAAAACCCCCACTTTATTCAAAGAATAAAGTTGTTTTTTTTAATGGTTTTATTCTGTTATTGTCATCCTGAGATGGCAGTAACGAAACAGACACGACTGCTTAAATAGGTTTCCCATGCTGAGGCATGGGATAGCCTTCGCCAGCAAACACCAGCAAAACTTACTGCTGGCGGATAGTCCTTTTATGCATTAGGCAAAGACAAAATAATCCATCAGCAGCAAAATCTCCTCTTTTCATAGACAATAGGGGGTAAATGTATCAAGCTCAGAGTTTGCCCGCGGGTTTGAAAAGTGGAGATGTTGCCTATAGCAACCAAACAGATTCTAGCTATAATTTTGTAGAATGTACTAAATAAATGATAGCTAGAATCTGATTGGTTTTTCAAACCCGCCGGTAACTCTCAGCTTGATACATTTACCCCCTAGGTCTTTTCACCCCTTCTTAAATATGCCATTAATACCAATATCAGTCCCCCCCCCTATGCTAACACAGCAGTCACTGCTGACCACTCTCTCTCTCCAGGCCTACACATGTGACCTGGGATGGCGAGTGAGCAGTTACCTGTGTCTGCATTGTGACGGTAAGGTGAGACGTATAGGTATAATAGTCCTCCAACACCGCCCACACGCTATACCTCTCTGCATGTGTTCAGCCATTTTTGAACAGGTGAAGCGAGGGGACAGATTCACTAAATATTCTCGTAGTGTGAAAAGAAACTTGTTATCAATATGGAGAAAACGATGAAAAGCTTAATATAAAAACTTGTTAATTCTTTCTAACAGTCAGCAAGAAAAATACATCCTCTAGACCATACCTGCCTACTTCTCCCGGACTCCCAGAAGAGTCACATGACTTCTCCCCCAGATCTCCCGGGGTAGAAATCTTAGAAGTAGGCATGTATGCTCTAGACCAGGCCTGACCAACCTGTGGCTCTCCAGGTGTTGTGAGACTATAAGCCCCAGCCCCAGTAGATAGCCAATTGGTAGCTGTCAGGGCATGCTGAGATTTGTAGTTTCACAATGCCTGGAGAGCCACAGGTTGGCCTAGCCTGCTCTAGACTGTATGTTTTTACGAGCAGGGCCCTCTCTACCCTTTGCCACATGTCTGCACAACCTTTGTCAACCTTGTCTGTTCTCTTTTTTTTATGTTCTACTGTGTTTTGTATGATGTGTAATTCTGACTCTCCGGAGCTGCGGAGTTTAGCGGCGCCTGACAAATAAACGATGATATTCTGTACTTTGATACAGTGTGTTGAGCTGAATCACTGTATTTATTATCATTTGAAACATACATATTGCATACTTGCCAACTTTTCCTCCTTGGCTTCAGGGAGATCCCGGGGGAGGTGGGAGTGCGGGGGCGGGGCTTGACGAGTCACATATTTTGGGGGCTAAGATGACACAATATTTGCTTCATTTAGCCTCGCCCCAGCCACTTATCTATTGCGGTGGCGAGAACCGGGAGGTCTCCCAGAAATGCGGGAGTCTTCCGGACATTCCGGGAGCGTAGGTATCTATGCGTTAAATTATTGTCTTTTACATTTCTGTCTCCATTACTGAAGTCATGTTGTCTTAGCTGTCAGTCTTTGACTAAATCTTGGTCTCCATGAAAATGGCCACCTCCATAGGCATCAATACATGGACATAGTGCCACAGATGGTGAAGCCGACCACGTCTTGTACTGGCTCAGCACCAGGGAGAATGCCAGACTCTTCAGGGAGTGAGGGAGATCACCCCTATTTCAGGGGGAGAGTTGGCAAGTATGACATATTGTACCTTATTTCTGAGGGATCACTGGTACCGGGTGAATGATATGCTGCAGTCTTAATGAACAATGGTTCAGCTGACAAAATGGCCGCCTCCCTCGTGTGTTAAGTCTGGGGTAGACTTTATATAAGTGCTCTAGAAAGCATTCCCTACGTGGCACATAACACTGTTGTATTTATTTTAGGTGCTGACATATTCAGAGAGCGTTAGGCAGAATCTGCAGGCAGCAATCGGAAACGCTACTGCTTGATTGATAAGATTTCACAGCTGTTGTGTAGGCAAAGAGTGATTTGTTTTCACCTGGAAGCCATAACAGAAGGTCACTGTTTGATTTAGGAATGTATGGATTAAAGAGACTCTGTTTTTCTGTGACATATCACACGCAGCAGGTGTCTGAAGCCATATTTCCCCGTGTGTGGGGACACAGAATATAATATCCCAGATGCCACCAGCCACATGGAAGCCAGAGAACCACTCTGCATGAATTGCTTCACATAAAATATAGTCACTTTGTACTTCATTGTTTTGAAGCCTCAAGTGCTTCTTTATTCTAAATAGTCTGATGTATTCGCTTCCGGCTCAGGGGTTTATTTAATAACATGGTGCAAACAACAATGATGCTCTGTGTCCAATAGCAACACTGATTAGACTACACTAGATTGTTAATAGCCGAAATGTGATTGGCTGCTATAGGGTACATCATTGCTTTTATTAAATAAGCCTCATTAAGGCTCTTTTACTTACCACAAAATATGTGGATGTTCAGTCTGTTAGATATTGTGCAATTGCATCTATGTTAGACCGTGTAAAATGGATTGAGGCCTACTTCCTGTTTTGGAAAGTGCTCCTGTGCAAATGATCCGTGACTCGTGGGAAAAGTCAAAACGTGACTTCAAAGTCCAGACTACTAGTACTTATGGACCATCGCCTTAATTAATTGTCTTCATTGAGCTCAACATTTCTTTTTTTCTCCATATAAACTACTCAATATGGCCTCATTTTGAATTTAAATAAGTATTACTTAGAAATAAGTAAATAATTATGTTGAGAGGACATTGGCACTGCCTTGAGTCACTATATTACATTTTAATGTTTTTATTATATTGGTAGAATGGGACAATTACATGTACTTCATATCTAACACGCACCTGGTTTGAACAAAAGGGTCCCATTGAAATTATAGGCTGGCTCCTAATCTGTTCCATTGCTATAAGATGTGAAACCATGCTTTTTACATATAAACATTTGCATAAATTATCTGTTGCACCAGCTGGCTTTAGCACATAGATATTAGGATGCACATGATTTAATTAATACTTAGTTGGGTAAGATCGTTTCTGATATGAAATGAGTTTCTTGTTTTAAACTTTAAAGACCCAGTCCTGTAGACACTAACAGATCCCCAACAAGACTCGGGAACGACCAGGCTTACTGTACTGCGGCCATGATTAGCTGAACGCACAGTCATCTGGCGAGCATGCACTTTTACCCTCGTTGCCAAGATGTCATGCAGGGGCGGGCTGACCCTGGGGGCAGGGGGGCAGCGCCCCCCCCCCCAGGCCGCTCAGTCAGACCACTATTAGGGCCGGGGGGTAGGCCGGCCGCCCCCCGGATGCAATATACTACACTTTCCCCCGCGGCCGCATCTGATGACAGCGCACAGGCGGCCGCATCACATGAAAGGGGATGCGTCCGCATCATCAATGACGCGGCCGCATCCCCTGTCATGAGATGCGGCCGCCTGTGTGCCCCCCAGGCTTCCCTCTCCCAGCCCGCGCCTGATGTCATGGCATGCATCATAACACAGCAATTGGATGCATTGGACATCAAGCTAACACCTACTCTCGCTTATGTTATTTCTGTGTTTAGAATCGTTGCTCTGACTCAAAAATAGTCAATGTATCTGCATTATTGTCTATTGCAATAAACTTTTTGGATATACCTGACCGGAGTGAACGATGTCTCTGATTATAGTCTCTGCAGCCACTTGCTAAACCAGGAATGACCCACCCCATGCCGCTCATGTCTTGTCACGCAACACAAAATGTTATTTTTGCATGCGTGCACATAACTTGGGTGTATATGGCTGATCCACTCAGTTTCAGCCAAATACTCCCATCGGAAGATACTAACCATCTTGATACTTAAATAGATTGACTTCCAGTGTTAACTGACTGTCAAGGTTTACAGCAAGATGCCAGGTTGTAACGGATTAGGCTGGATCTTGGTGCTAATCTCGATTGAAGCTGGCCAACCAGAGGTGTGCAGTCTAACGAACTTCACCAAGAACAGCCGCAAGGCGGGATGGGCTTAGCTGCCGGAAGCTCGCAGGTCGCGGTTCTCTGGCCTGCCTCTGGATGTAGCACTAGCGGATGATATGAACAGGTAGGCACATGTAGTCAGGCAACGGGATCTGGTACACAATCGGACGGCACGGTACAGAATCAGAAGGCAATCTCAGCATGAGGGAATTCCTAGGCTCGGTACACGATCGGACAGCAAAAGCACAAACAGCAGGCAGGTGCAAGGTCAGACAAGCCGGGTCGAGAGCACAAGATATCAGCAGAGGATTGTCAGCTTCTTGGGTCGGTACACAAACGCAGGGGAATCAGAGTAGTCAGACAGGCAGCACTGGTACACGAGAATCAGGTCAGGAGCAGTACAGCACAAGGATCCACAAAAAATCTGAAACCAGGCAGCATACAAGTTGCTCTGACACTCACCAACTGTCAGAGTGAGGTTTAAATAGCCAGCAAGTTCAAAATCCCCAACCTGAATTTTGTGATCATGTGACCGCTGATACCTGGAAGCGCGGCTTCCGACAGCAGAGAGCGGACAGCGCTGGAGCGAGGACAGGTAAGTTTACGACACAGATGTGGGCACAGCACAATTACCACCGCTTGTTAAGTCCTCCCCAATGAGTGATACTTTGGACCTTCGTAGAGCTGTAGGCACCACTGTGGTTTGAGGGTATTTGTCACCAGCTGTCGGCAATGAAGGAACGTTTGTACTAAATGGACAAAAGAGTTCATGGAATTCAGACTAAAGAGTGACTTAAAGAGATTTGGAAGGAAACCTATTTCAGTTGTCACAAAATACAATTAGCCTCTATAATAACTAGAGATGCTCACTGACCCCCGTAAACTGGTTTTTGTTTTGGATCTGGATTAGCTTCGTGTTTTGGTTTTGGATTTTTTAGAAAAAAAATCCTAAAATATGCTAAAATCACATAATTTTGCTCTTTTTTGATCCTACATTATTATTAACCTCAATAACACTAATTTCAAGTCATTTGCAGTCAATTTTGACCACCTCACAGGTCACAATATTATTTTCATACACTTTGGACAAATACTGCAGCGACCTGGCTGGATGGTAAGCGACAGAGCAATGACACAAACACACGGCAGTTCCTAGCACATCTAGGACACATTGGCACACAGCAGTGGCAAAAAAGATAAATGGGGGTCCGCCCTCCCTCTCACCCCTCGCTATGTTGGATCTTAAAAAGAAACTCAAAACTTGCGAGATCCGACGGCGTCACGATGATGTTTTGCCTCGTTTTCCGAGGGCGGCGACAATACCGAGCCGAGTCTCAGATCCCCTAAGTTCGGGTGTGTTCGGTTTGCGAGGAACCGAGCCTGAGCATCTCTAATAATAACAGGAGTTCTTCAATGTGATTGGTGAGCTGCCTATACTAAAAGGTCAGAGGGAGATCTAAGTGAAAATAATAATTTAGTCCTGTGAATCTTCACTCTGGTCACTGACCATTCTGCTGGATCTAACAAAAAACTGACTGTACCAAAATGACAAACAAAACTAACAAAACAAAACTATACAAAGAAAGTTGTCACCCAGGCAACAACATTAACATTTGGCAAAAGTTAAGTGACACCAGTATGTTATGACTGTTGTCAGTGAATCTTGATTTTGGGGTGCTGCCTTCACTTTTTCCCTTTTTTGCCACAGAGCTCTAATACTGTAACTTCGATGATGACGCTACACGTTTGCGATCGCTAGATGAACACGTGCGCGGTGCGTTAATAAAATATCCTTATGTTGAAAGTCTGACGCATAGCAGAGAAACACATTAAAATAACACACAGTAAGCTAGTCCCAGCTCTCTCCACATCCACATTTATAATGAATGGAATAAATGCAATCAAATGTTTAATTCATTGCAATTGTCCACATACAGATTTTATTTGCCATACATTTCAGTGTCATAAATTACTAAATTGTTTTCTCATGAGTAGCATTCTGACGCTTTCCCTCCCCAAATGTATGATTAAATTGGCACTTTATAAAAATTTAAAAGGAATACATTGTCTTAAATTTTATTCAAGCTCATCCTGCAATGAAGTTTTGTTTTTTTTCTACAGCACTTTCAGCTAAGTCTTTATGGAAGCTCGGTGAACTTTGCAGTCAAGGCAAGTGATTTTCATGCAGCGTATGTGCCGGGCAGTGTCACAGGTTGCTGTGGATATTCTAATTATAGACTTGCTCCGCGTCGCATGCAGTCAAAAGTCACTCACTTGTATCCTCCGCTCGCAAACGGAATGCAGTTACCTTCATTACCTAATGCTTCGGGATCCTGTTAGCAATCTCTTTTGCAAATGTCAGCATTTATCAGTTTCCTGTATAATGACTGCCTTTATTACCACATTGCAAGCCTACTGTATATATAAAACATATATTCATGCAGCCATAATATATACCTTTTGCAATTAAAGAACCAAACTTCTATTCTATATCCAACCCATGGAATAAATTACCTTCCTCTCCCCCTCTCACAATTATGTAGAGTTTAAATGAGAATCTCTATTGCTTGCCGCTATACCTCTCAAACATTTATGTTTGGATACATCCGAAAAAGTCAGCTAGGTACCAATCCAGGCAGACAACCCCCCAATAAGAACATGCCACACCAATTTCTCACAAGACCAGACCTCTTAGGGTATGCTACACGCATTTCTACCATTGCAAATCAGGAATGTGAAGCGATAACTGGTTGTATTGCCATTTATGGTAACGCTGCTACCTCATAGTAATAGAGAATAAACTCATATGAGTATCACCTCATACTAGCAGTTTGTTTCTACTCCAGTCCACTCTGCTCACTTTTGGGAGCAGAGCAGGGTGCCTGGGAGAATACATCGGCATTGCGGGGTCCCATACTTTTATATATTCTGCCCCTGGTCCCCACGGTGATGAACTTTTCCATACATTTAACAAATCTGGGTGTACGAAGTATATCCCCCCTTTCAGTGGTGTATCCATGGTTGTAGGGTGTGCAGTGCGCACGGCCCTTGAGTGAAAGGGGACCCGCACCAGACCCTTGACTTAAACCCACACTGCCCCCCAGATATTGGTAGGCGTATTGATGTAATGTAGTGGGGACTATTAATGTTATTTAATGAGTCTATTAATGTAATGTGGGAGTTGGTGGGGGCTATTAATGTAATGAAGTGAAGGATATTAATGAAATGTGGCAGCTGGTGGCTAACTTATGTAGTAAATGTTAATAAATTAATGATAATGCTAGTTGGGGGGGCCTTATTTATTAAATGTGTGTGTTATTACATTATATTGGTGCTGGTTGGGGGGGAGGGAGTGTTCACTTGTTGCTTGGCTTTCCAGGAGATGAATCGTACTTATCCCTTTTTTCGAACACTGACTTAAACTCAACAAATTAAGGTAGACCTGCTATTAGAAGTGGTCATGGGAATTTATCTATTTATGGATAAGATTATTTTTTTTAATTTGTGCTCTAAAATAAAGTGTATTTAGAGAGCCGTGCAATAGAACTGAAAACCCAAATTTGGAATTTCAGTTTTATTAGTTAACAAAAAAAAAAAGTTCAAATAAAGTATTACAAATAATAGAAACACACACATTAACAACATTATATAATTTATAACATATATAATGATTTTTTTTTTACATAAAGTCATAAACATGATAAACTTTTTATTTAAATACCATACACATTATTTAAATATTAGTGCATACGAATAATGCATTTTTTGATAAAATATTTGTTGTGGGAATGCCATCCCGAGATAAATAAAAAAGGTACGCTGTTCCTTTGCCAGTGGTAACCTCTTTAATAGATTAGGCAATGCGATAACTCAAGAAATAATAGCTATATATAACTAGAGAAAACTCTTTTTTTCACTGGCAATAAGGCTCTTTGCCCTTTGTTACATAAATCCCCAAGTATAGTTAAAGACTTATGCATATCTTCACAGTCAAAAATATTAAACCAGCAGCTTGAAAACTAATTTTTTTTTAATGAAAATTATACATAAAACGAAACGTATGCTGATTGTTTGTATAATTAAACAGTGAGTTATCCTTGATTATAACTGGACGTGCTTCAAATGATCTGTACCTACAATAATATACAAATGCCTTCAGCTCCTCTATCCGCTTACCAAATCACACAGGGAGAACTGTTGCAGTCTACTGCATTACCTGGGCTGGAACACAACGGATTGGTTATTCTAGCCGCACCCACTTCAATACTGGTTACACACAGACGGGCAGGAGGTGAAGAATGAGTACAAAGAGTGCACTGACCCTAATCGAATACAGCTAAAAATCAGAATGGGGGAAAGAGTAACATGTTTTCTAAACATTCTCCTTAAAGAAATACATACTGTAAATTTGGAAAATAATGCCTTTACTCATAGGTTAGTATGATGGAACAGGCATATAGCACCTTTCCTGGTGGACTTGTCCAACTCCAAGGTCATTATTATTTCTATTATTATCAAAGATTTCTAAGGCGCTACAGTGCTCCACTGCGCCGTACAGTAGGGAAAACAGGACATACATAAAACAGGGACATACAAGGTAGGCAAAATAAATGCAGACATGAAAACAAAGGGTATGGAGGACCCTGCTCATTAGAGAGCTTACATTCTAAGTGGAAGAGGGCACAGCTGAAACAAGAGGAACGAGTGAGGTTCAGAGTGGAGATTGGGATAGTTGTGAGGGTGCATTAGTGTGAATAGGGTTATCAGGGATAAGGTAAGCTCTAAAACAGAGATGGGTTTTCAAAGAGCGTCTGTGGGAAAGTCTGATTGGGCGTGGTAGGGAATGCCAAAAGTGGGAGCAGCGCGGGAGAAGTCTTGTAGGCGGCAGTGAGAGGTGGTTACCAGAGACAAGGTGCATTATAGGCACTATTGGCTCATATCTGAATCCACATAGCATAAACATTACATGGCAGTAACATATCTTTGGCCCCTGAACCAGTGCCCACATACCTTTAGGGGTCTATTAAAGTTAGAGAGAAAAATGGGAGTTTTTACTGGATTAAGGTCTTCTTTATTTAATAAAGCCTACAGGCTGGTGAAGAACCAGTATCAGGGATCAGGGCTGCCAAAAGAAATTTCTGTCCCTAGGACAGCAACTTCTTGGATCCCTTCCATAGCCCTTGAAGGGACTAGTCACACCAGGTCGGTGGCCCCTCCCAGGGCCCTCCTTTTGGGCCCCCGGGCAAAGCAGTGCACCAGGGCCCCTATATATATATATATATAAAAAAAGTGGCTATATATATGGGCCCTGCAGCCCAGGGGGGCCCGTCGGAGGCAGCACAAAAAAAAGAAGAAAATACTTACCTTGCTGTCAGCTGGCGATCCAGCTCCCTCCCTGGTCTCCTCCTCCGTCGCGCTCCGCAATGGATGTCGGGCGGGCGTGATGATGTCACGCCCGACATGCACTGCCAGCGCCGCACGGAGTAGGAGACCAGGGAGGGAGCCGGATCGCCAGCTGACAGCAAGGTAAGTATTTTCTTCTTTTTTTTCAGGTTTTTTTTTTGTGCTGCCTCCGACGGGCCCCCCTGGGCTGCAGGCTGCAGGGCCCCCGGGCACCTGCCCATTGTGCCTAATGGGAAAGACGGCCCTGGCTCCTCCCTCTACACAGATAGGCCAGGGTGCTCCAGGCAGGCTTGGGTCCTTTGTACCTGCCCCCCTCCTCTCTACCCCCTTGCAGTGATTTCGGTTTGGCTGATATCGCACACGTTCCAGTCATGTCATTGTACGGTGCTCCTGATTGATAAATCATCTTATAACTGCTAAACACATAGAGGGGGAAAGAACTAAACAACCTGAAGCCTGCATAGGCTATTGGGGGGGGGGGGGGGGAGGGGGGACACAGGGCTTACATGCTCCGACTCGTTACCTCCCATTGCTACAACACTGTTATTTGATCATGTGGTGTCATCTTATAGGTGTATAGTAATTACAGTTCATTACATCAGTCAGATCAATATTAATTTATATTTATTATAGACCTTATTGATTTATCCTGTTCATATCCAGTAAAATAGTAATAAACAGAAACAATGTAACAAGCAATTTTATTAGGAAAAAGCAATCCGGTCTCTGCTAGTCAGCAAACTTTTCCCAACTGTGAACAAAGGCACAGAATGTAGCTTCAGTAGACAGCTATTTGCACTCAAAACATAATTTTGTTGTTGAGATATTATGCGGATTATTATTTTCTCTATTACATGCCTTTGAACAGCACTGCATTCTGCTTACATTAAACCTCTTCAAAGTAATAACTTCATTTTGACAATGGCTCTTGAAAAACAGTGGTAATGCTCTGCTCGGAGGGTGTTGCTGTGATGGAGAGTGAGTCTGATGAGATACTAAGTACAATGGATAGCAACAAAATGCCAGTAATTCAGCATCAAACACGGGGCCGCTGCTGTCTGACATGAAGTGTAGGACTCTAGACACTAGTCTATCATTCTCCGAGGGCAGTAGGTGACTACAGAGATCATCTACTCTCTGTGCCTGGCTCTCGGCAGGAAGAAACCTCTGAACAGCTGTTTTTTAATCTCATTTCCAAATTCCATTTTATATGCAGCTGCTGCTGCTGCTGCTGTATCTGACATTATTTTGCAGTTGTGTACAGCTCGTTCACTTCCCTTCTATGCCAATTTAAATCTATAGAGGAATGATATAGGAGAGGGTAGCAAATCGAATAAATACAACTCGTATCTAATAAATTAAAGATGCTGCAGAATGAACTAATTTCCAGGTCCACCTAGCTTGGATAGATACAACGTGTTTCCTTCTCTCCAGTCTAGGTGGACCTTGGTACACTATAACCCCCTTCCAGACATCATCATCATCATTTATTTATATAGCGCCACTGATTCTGCAGTGCTGTACAGAGAACTCACTCACATCAGTCCCTGCCCCATTGGGGCTTACAGTCTAAATTCCCTAACATACACACACAGACACACAGACTAGGGTCAATTTGTTAGCAGCCAATTAACCTACCAGTATGTTTTTGGAGTGTGGGAGGAAACCGGAGCACCCGGAGGAAACCCACGCAAAGACGTGGAGAACATACAAACTCCACACAGATAAGGCCATGGTCGGGAACTGAACTCATGACCCCAGCGCTGTGAGACAGAAGTGCTAACAACTTAAGCTGGGTACACACTACAGAAATTTCGACCAACTTTATGCCGAGCGATTTTACATGCGATTGATGGTCCGATCGCATGTAAAATCGCATGGTCCGATATGCATGGACTGCATACACACTAGCCTTGTTTAGGACGATAAAGGGAAGAGCGAACGTCCCTTTATGGACTTTTTACAGCCATGTTGTCGTGAGCAATGACTATAATTTCGTACTCACTGTTGTGGATCGGTCGGAAGTTTGTACACACTACACAGCAGAAACGAGATTGGAATGAAAATATTAAACGGTACGTCCAACCAAATGAGGCGATAATCGTCCATTTGGGCAGACTTTCGACCATCGTGTCACTGCACACACTGACCCGACTTTTGAACGAGCGGTCGTATGTCGGCTGTTTGAGCTGATTATTGGATGAAAACAGTGTAGTGTGTACCCAGCTTTAGCCACCATGCTGCCCTATAATATAGACATAGGGGGTCTATTCATCAAATGGAGAAAAGCCCTATCTCTGGCAGAAATCACCCGATATACACGAGATAGGGCTTTTTTTGTTTCACCCTATCAAGGGGTTAATGCAGGTTATAGCACAGCTAACACCAGAGGTAACACCCAGCGATGAGTGGTCTCGCCGATTTCTCTGCCGTTAGTTTCCCCGTGTAAAAACGGAAGCTTATTTAACAAGCATCGTGGTGATAGCAGAATAAAATCAATGTAAAACTGGCACCAGTAAATCTAACGGGTATCGGCAGTGGTATAATCATCCAACATCTCCTCTATTTGTGCTTGGTGCCAAATGGTGGCTTTTTGCACTGAAGTTTGACTCTCATATACTTTAAATAATTCTCTTTATGTCGAAATAATAAATATGCTATTTCATTAAAGTGTTGAAATCAGCAATTAAAGGACAATTGAATAACACGTACTCAGTGACGGACTGGCCCCTTGTCCTTGAGAGCTCAGCCCACTACTCTAAGTTGAAGGGTGTACAAGTTAAGCGCTAGTGTCGCCCCATGTCGCCCGGTCATGCCCCCTCACTGGGCATCCTATTTTATGGGCCACTTTAATTGCTTTACGTGCTGGTGCCTTTATATCCCACTCTGACACTGACTGTGTATAAAGAAATCCTTGTCTAAACTCAGGGGCGCACGCAGGGTGGGGGGGGGGGGGGGGTTTTCTGGTTCTCCAGAAACCCCTCCCCTCCACGAACGAACGGGCACTAAACATTGCCCCTACACAGCAGCCCTGTACTGTACAGCAGCCACTGCACTGTCACAGAAGTGTCCGCGGCGGTGCTGTATTATACTGTATAGTACTACAATACAGCACTGCCGCGGACACTTCTTTGACAGCGCTGCGGTTGCTGTACAGTACAGCATCGCCAAAATGGAGCTGTTGCGCATGCTCTCTCTCTGTATTTTTTTTGGGGGGGGGGGAGGAAACCCCCCCTTAAAAATCTTGCGTTTGCCCCTGGAACTGTCCTCTTTTCTGTATAAAATTGCTTTTAGCGCTATACTACCTTAAGGCACTAAAAATAGTCTTTGCAAATACAGTATATTGGATGGAATTTTTGCAGAAAAATATGAAAAATGCTGTAAATAGCAATGTAGTTTATTGACAATTCAAAAAAATAAACTCTGAAAACTTCATAGTGAAAACACCAAGTTAATGTAAGCGTTATTCTCAAACAGGCCTAAGTGCTACGGATATTTAGCAAACTTTGTAGCTCCTAAACTTGGTCTTGATGATTTATGTTGGCCGCTTCTAGTTAATATGAACATGTTAGCACTTAGCTTTTCCAGTGCCTTATTTAATAAGCCTGATAAGCTCTAAGTGGTGTAATGTCTGTCAAACAGCTGCCACTTAAATATCAAGCAGTACCGCACTACCACACTGTATAACTTCAATTAAATGATGCTGTTTATAAATGAATGGATATGCTGAAGACTCTCAGGTTTCTCTATCTGTAGAGCTGGAAATGTTTATGCTGATTTTTAACAGACTTGAAAATTGAATCGATACAGTAGTGTTCGCAGTTCCAATTAACAACATCTTAAAATACATTTTTATTATATAAAATATTATTTAAATAGCATTTTAAAACATAAAAACACACACTTTAACGTGCACCTTCAACGCGAACAGAGGGCTCAACCTCTCTACTGAGACATGAGCCGCAAATAAGAATCTGGGTCTATAGATGATTATACCTCCAATAAGTTCATCGCTTCCAAACCAGTGGAATTTCGATCGAATTCTAAATGGTTCAAAATCTTTGAGTATATTTGTAAGTTGTAAGTTGAAATTATTTCAGCCCTAAAGCAAATATGTAGAATGAATACAATACACGCATACCCCACAATCAGAGATGTCAAAGTTGCTGTAAACTTTTGCGCAAGTCGAAGTTAGCGGCGGAACAGGGAATTTTGCAGAGGCGTAAAGTTCTGATGGTACAATTTTTGAGTTCCACTTCTGTTTGCTATATTGCTCTGTATTTATATAATCTGCATTATATGGAATTTATAGTCTATAAATAAAGCTGGAACTATGACATTAGTATAAACCGTATGGTATTTAGGTTCACCTTCCTTAATTGTATATATATCCATATTATGTATGTAACTTGGGACCTTGTGTGGATAATTAATTTGGTATTAGCTATATATATTTTAAATGAATGTAAATGAAGTACTAAGTAGGACAGAATAGATTAATGCAAAATAAATGCAGTGAATAATAAAGGGGAGGAGAGGTGAGCATAATTTAATTAGAAATGTATTTGGGGTTGGAATATGGTTGGAAATTGTCAATTTACAAGTGAATTATACATTAAGGTAGAGTACTGTAATAACGTGAGCTCAAAATTCTGAATCTCCTATGTAGGTTTTTCATGCCCAGATGAAGTGTAAATAAAGGAATACTTAAATATGCCCATATTTATGAATATCTGACCTTGATGAATTTCTGTTTCGTATAACTCTTTGCATATGCACATTGCACAGTACCACGTTTTATTCTGTTTGCAGTTGGTAAAGTTCTTTATTAGTATGGATGATTGCATGATACCAGTTTTATTGCTTGCACTTAATTCTCAGGAAATCTATCGGGACTTCTCTTGTCCTGTATGCTGAATGTACACTGCACTGGCCGTTCTTACTCTATATGTATTATACATTAGTATTATACCGTACATAGTTTTATGTCATCCTTATTTTTTATTCTATGCTGCTAAATACAGAATATGCTCCTCTTATTTTGCATGCTGGTTTTCATTTGCAGAATGTTCTTAATCTGTATATATGCATTGCTCTTTTACAATGCGTGTGTTCTCTATGATGGACGTTACTCTTAGCAGCAATTTTTTTCTGCCAGGCATGGCACGGAGTCATGGTGTTCTTGATGGGGGAGAGAGAGGTGATGTTGGAGGAGGGAGGGAGATGGTGTTCATAGAGGGATAGATAGATGATATCGGTGGGGAGTGGAGATGATGTTGGTAGAGGGAGAGAGAGAAGATGTTGGTGGAGGGAGGATGATGGTGTTGGTGGAAGGAGAGAGATAGATGATGCTGGTGGAGGGAGATGTTGGTGTAGGGAGAGAGATGATGTTGCTGGAGGGAAGGAGATGGTGTTCATAGAGGGAGAGAGATGATATCGGTAGAGGGAGGGAGATGGCATTGGTTGAGAGAGAGAGAGAGAGAGAGAGAGAGAGAGAGAGAGGTGATGTTGGTGGACAGAGGGAGATGGTGTTGGTAGAGAGAGAGGAGATATTGGTGGACAGAGGGAGATGGTGTTGGTAAAGGGAGAGAGTGATGATATTGTTGGATGGAGGGAGATGGCATTGGTAGAGGGAGAGGGAGATGATATTGGTGGAGGGAGGGAGATAGTGTTGGTAGAGGGAGATGATATTGGTGGAGGGTGGGAGATGGTGTTGGTAGAGGGAGAGGGAGATGATATTGGTGGAGGGAGGGAGATGGTGTTGGTAGAGGGAGAGGGAGATGATATTGGTGGAGGGAGGGAGATGGTGTTGGTAAAGGGAGATGATATTGGTGAAGGGTGGGAGATGGTGTTGGTAGAGGGAGAGATGATATTGGTGGAGCGTGGGAGATGGTGTTGGGAGAGGGAGATGATATTGGTGGAGGGAGAGGGAGATGATATTGGTGGAGGGAGGGAGATGGTGCTGGTAGAGGGAGAGATGATATTGGTGGAGGGAGGGAGATGGTGTTGGTAAAGGGAGATGATATTGGGTGGAGGGAGGATGATAGTGTTGGTAGAAGGAGAGAGAGATGATATTAGTGGAGGGAGGGCTATGGTGTTGGTAGGGGGAGAGAGAGGTGATGTTGGTGGACAGAGGGAGATGGTGTTGGTAGAGGGAGAGATGATATTGGTGGACAAAGGGAGATGGTGTTAGTAGAGGGAGAGAGAGAGAAGATGTTGGTGGACAGAGGGAGATGGTGTTGGTAGAGGAGAGAGATATGATATTGTTGGATGGAGGGAGATGGTGTTGGTAAAGGGAGAGAGAGAGAGAGGTGATGTTGGTGGAGGGAAGGAGATGATGTTGGTGGAAGGAGAGAGATAGATGGTGTTGGTGGAGGAAGATGTTGGTGTAGGGAAAGAGATGATGTTGGTGGAGGGAGGGAGATGGTCTTAGTGGAGGGAAGGAGATTATGTTGGTGGATGGAGGAAAATGGCCTTAGTGGAGTGGGAGAGAGATTATGTTGTGGAGGGAGAGAGATGATGTTGTGGAGGAAGACAGAGATGTTGGTGAAGGCAGGGAGATAGTGTTGCTGGAAGGATAGTTATGTTGGAGAAGGGAAGGAGATAATGTTGGTAGAGGAAGGGAGATGATGTAATTGTGCTGATTGATTTGATCTTTTCACTGAAGCGATGATTTCAGAGTAGGGAGAACTGAGCAGTAGTTCAGATAAGGTGAGTAGTTGGATTTCTGCTCTGAGAAGAGTGCTGATAACAGGAATCAAGAGAAGGTGTTTGTAGTTGTCATTTTGAGTATGAGCTAGTGTTAATCCTCACAGTAATTGTTTTCTGACAGCTGTCATCATGCGCTAGTGTTGCGAATCCTCACATGGTCCCACTGAGAGAAGGAAAAGGTGGGTAGAGGGATAGCAAAAGGAAAGAGGGCCCCTTAGAGGGGGGACATCCAATATCTTTTTTTATGAAGGCATGGTGTATGTATGTATATATTGTGACAGTAGACTTCCAGAATTTAACTTTATAACCTGGCCAGTTGTGGTCTCTGCCTTTAGCAGCTTACACTCCTATAGAGCTGGACATGCTCACCATTACTCAGTTGCCCCCAGATATTCTACACGTGGTTGTAGAGGCCTATTCTAAAATTGGTGGATGCACCAGAGATAGACACAAATGTGTGAGTCAGATGTCACATATATGCAGAGGGCTCTGCACACAGGAGAAATTCAGGAACTCATACAGGTTGGAAATAGATGGGACATTATCCTGCGTCCAAGCAGAAATGAGGGCAAGCAGCAACCCAGAGAATATTCAGCATCAAAGCAAGGGCCAGGACAAGTGACAATCCAGAGAATAATCAGTGTCAAGGCAAAAAGTCAGAACCAGATAGGAATCAGAAGACAGGGAAATACTGGCAGCAAAAACAGACCCACAGTACTAGGTACCGTGTTTCCCCGATAATTAGACCTACCCCGATAATAAGACCTACCCCTACTTTCTCCATATGCTCTAAATTAAGCCCTACCCCGAAAGTAAGACCTACCTAATTCCACATTTTGTCCGGTCCCTGTGCGTCAATCCTATGCCCCCAGCTACGCCCCCCCCCTCTGGATGAAATGGATGCCACTGTTAAACATCCAATCAAAGCTGCAGCGCGACGCTGGAGCCATTGGAGCTCAACTTCTTACTTTCTGCAAACGATTTGGTCATTTATCGATACCCCGGGGTAGGAATCCTGTAAAATTTTTTGCCTACACAGATCTGGATGCCCGCGGAGGGACTTGAGTTGTCAGCTGTCTAACAGCGATTCATTACACAGGTTGGAGTTGAATTATGCTATACTTTCCTTCACACAGGGTTTAACATCTCTCCGTTATACTGTGTTTATTTGAACTCAGCGGAATGCACACATAGTTGTGTCTATTATTGAGATAACCAGCGCACTGATAGCTGGCAATTGATTATTTATTACCATCACGATTTATCCGGACTGTGCAAAGATCTGGGATCCTCCCTGCATTATCATTTTGAATTGTTTGGACTGTGTTCCTACTACGAATGATAACATTATTAATGGTTGTACATTTTGTTTGCTTTTCTACATATGTGCATATGTTTGCATTTTTTAATTATTCAAAGGTTTATTAAATTTATGGTTAAAGTTCTGCGCTACTTTTCCCCTAATTTGCTTAATTAAAATAAGCCCTGCCCCAAAAATAAGCCCTATGCAGTATTTTTGGGCAAAAAAATAAATAAGACAGTGTCTTATTATCGGGGAAACACGGTAAGTGCACACTTATAAAAGGTAGTGAGAAATGGATTTGGCTGCATTATAAAGTTACAGACAGCCAACCAAAATGCTCATCAGGAGCCAACCATGCAACTAGGATAGACTGTAGTGCGATCACGTGATCACACTGCAACTACCAGTCTGACTACTGAGGCATCCATTGCAACAAAGCAGAGTATACATGCATGTTTATGTGTGGATCAAACACCATTTTCAGTAAATTAGAACACTGATTATTTTTAAAAAATAACCACTGTTTTTAGTTTTACTTGCAAAGGAAAATACTGTCCTTATCCATTGTCTGTGTAATCGGCACCCCACCAAGTGTGTCAGAGATTGAGTGCTGTAGCCCCTCCTCTCCAACTATATATATTTTAAGTTTAGTGGACATGCCCGTTCAATTGAATCTGTCAGGGAAGTGGGGGGTATTGTAGTGTGGGTGGAGTCTTTATTTAGACCATAGTAAATAAAACACTGTACCGGCTAAAACAGAGGTTATATCTGAAATACAAAACAAACAGGACCCTCCATCAATTAAATGAAACCTTATAATTGTAAAGAAAAAGTTTTTACCATAAGAACGTAATTTCATATAGTTGGGTTTGTCTAATACAGGGGTCAGGGAGCTTTTTTACCTTTTACTCCAAAATATATTTAGATACACCGACGTTACCCCCTTGATTTGAAAGGAAGGAAATTATATATTATTAATAATTGGAATTCAAAATTTTATGGAATCTATTCAAATTTTCTTTGAAAGCTTCAACTTCAAAACTTCAGGTTTTGGAGAAATGATGTTGCTTCATTTTTGTTACGAGAGCATCAATATTGGGGCATTTTGAGGTCAGAGCAATTTGGATACAGTCTTCAGCGTCCAATCGATTTCTCTGCTTTGTTTTTATGTTCGTTAGAGTGGAAAATCCTTGTTCGCAAAGGTTGGTTTTTGCAAAAGGCATCAACTTTTTGACTGCCCCCTCATGTGCAATTTTGATGCCTTTGCAGCTGTTGACATCCAAAAATATGACAGATCTGCTTTGTTTTCAAATGCAATACGTGCTTCATTATTGCATTGAAGCTCAAGAAGTGACTCTGCCAACCCGTGAGGCTTTTCTGGTACAACAGCAATTTCACATTTAAAGGGGTCTACAATCCAACTGACAGCATGTGAATCGGCAGCATTACCCCAGGAATTAAATTTTTACCCCATTTGGGGTAATTTACCCCTGTTCCCTGACCACTGGTCTAATACAATCATCCTGGACCTGTTGTGCCCTAACATCACGGTTTCTGTAAATTTTGTGACGATCTGATTGGCTCCAAGTTCTTCTGTCACCGCCCACTTCCAAAGTAGTTACACATGGATAAGCAAGAGATAACAAATGAGTAAAAGGCGCTTGTAGAACACTTACATTCACCCTGACTATAAAATAGTTAATTGACAGTAACTGAATTGAATTTCTAGGTCAAAAATATATGGTGCATTCTATACATTAGCTTACAACGTTTAATGTATTTTTAACCTATATACTGTTCAAGAACATTTTTCATACAGAGAATGTTAATAAATACAGAGAATTGGTTACTGACTGTGTTTAATATTGAATAACAAAGACAATGTCAGGGATATTGCCATTGTCACTGCTATTTTTACCTCAGGTTATATTTAATTCCACTTTAGTCAAGCTTTGTGATTAGTTAGGTGGGGCCATTAACAAGCAATAAGACCACCGAGGAATCTCGCACGCTGGGTTTCTGAGGGTCTCAGTCTGTTACATTATGCTGCATTATCAGGTCTGATTCAGTGCTTGTTAATGTACACAGTTTAATGAGGTGGATTTAAAGACATCAAATAACACTTTTAAGCTTTTACTCATTTAATTACAATAAACACCTCTATTTATGGAATATAATTCTTAGCAATGAGTTTAAAAGTGTGGTAAATTGAAAGTCTGTATTATATAAATACACATCTAGTCTATTTAGGAATCGATTGTGCTGAGCAAACTGCAATTAAGGAAGTACAGTATATCATTACGACCACAAGGCTGCCATTTGCACATCAAAACAACCTGATAAAATTTGTCCTGGCTGCTACGTGTCCTATTATAAATTTCAACATTTCACTAGTCAAGGAGAGTTTACTGTAGGTTTTAGTTTTAATTTATGCAGGAAGACAAATGGCAGCAAGGTTTTCTACATCAAGACATTATGCATTCACCTTGCATCTTGCAGGTTTTCAGTCACAGATGTACTGTATTACTGTTTATGGGGCTCACAGTTGACATTGGTGATTTGCTGCCATATTGCTTAATAATTAGCTAATTTCACTCTTGTATTAAGATGGATTCAGACACAACTGAGAGAACCATCTGTGCTGACTGTAGAGGCGGCTATAGCACATAAATGTTAGTTTATGGAATCAAGTCTGACATAATATTCAGAGGGGGCACTTAAACGGATCCAGCGTTACTACGAAATTGTTGCGCAATGGGTGAACAATTTTCTCCTTCTGCCTAACAGCTTTATGTATTCAGTGTGCACACATCGTCCACCCATGGTGGAGGCAGCCATTTTGTGAGCTGAATGATGATGCTAGTGTGGCCCTCAGATAAATACACTTGGTGCAGCCTGCATAAGGTTTAAGGAGTGGTGCTGTGTAGTAAGAGTTAGATTTGCTGAAGGTTCTAAAAAGGAAAAGTGAAGGTGTTGCCCATAGCAACCAATCAGATTCTACTTATCATTTTATAGAATGTAATAGCTAAATGATAGCTAGAATCTGATTGGTTGCTATAGGCAACACATCTCATGTCTGCCTCACAGCACTGGGGTCATGAGTTTGATTCCCGACCATGGTCTTATCTGTGTGGAGTTTGTATGTTCTCTCCGTGTTTGCGTGGGTTTCCCCTGGGTGCTCCGGTTTCCTCCCACACTCCAAAAAACATACTAGTAGGTTAATTGGCTGCTATCAAAATTGACCCTAGTCTCTCTGTCTGTCTGTGTGTGTGTGTCTGTATTAGGGAATTTAGACTGTAAGCTCCAATGGGGCAGGGACTGATGTGAATGAGTTCTCTGTACAGCGCTGCAGAATTAGTGGCGCAATATTAATAATTGATGATACATGTGAATAGTAGTTATTTTATAGAAACCAACTAGCATTATTTTTGTCGTCCTTCAAACACCATAGGGGTTATATACCAACCGGAAAAAATGCAGAAGCGCATTAGCTGTTTCATCTTTTTTTTTTCAGAGCAACCCATGCTCCTATGTTTTGCAGAGTTGCGTTTGTTTGTAGAGACATGAGCATGTGCTTTCCGTCCCACTAATTAAAAAAAAATCTAAATATCAAGTTGTTAAAAACAGAAAAAATATATGTAACTAAATATTTTTTGTTATAAATATTTGCCATAGAAAAAACGTCCTTTGTTATCCATAAAAAAAAGCAAAGCGGATAATTCTTTTTACTCTACTTGGGAGTAATTGTTTTTGCTTCAAATCTGAAATGCTAATTCAAAGCTTACCCAAGACACCATAATATGGATACCAACAAGAGTACAGGGCATCGTTACATGCAGTCTGTTTTTTAAAATAATTTTGACTCATCTAGAAAGACCTTGCTCATAGACAGGTTGGGAGGCAGCACGGTGGCTCAGTGGTTAGCACCTCTGCCTCACAGCACTGGGGTCATCAGTTCGATTCCCAAACAGTAATATTATATATTCTGTAGGGAGTTTGCATGTCATCCCCATGTTTGTGTGGGGTTCCTTCCACACTGCAAAAACATACTAGCAGATTAATTCATACTTGCCCATGTGACAAGGGTAGGAGGGGTGTCGTGACGCTATTGTTGCATCACCGCCAAGAAATGCTAAAATTCAATGCATTTCAAAGCAGGGTGTGTGGCTTGATGACGCAAAATTGCATCATTAAGATCCGCCCCAATCACTGCCTGCTCTCCCGGACTCCTGCAGTAGGCAAGTATGGGTTAACTGTGTATGTTAGGGAATTTAGACTGTAAGCTCCATTGGGGCATGGACTGATGTGAATTACAGCTATTCTCTGTACAGCGCTGCAGAATTGGTGGCGCTATATAAATAAATGATGATTAAACGTTGGCTATATTCTACGCTAGCTATGCAAATGGCCGCCAGGAGAGGTGGCTTTTTAATCTGAAGATAAAGAGTTAATGAAACAGCCTGGGAAAAAATAAATGGAAAATAAACACAGTAATATATGACACCTTTGAATTGTTTAGTAGGTTTTAAAATGGGAAAGTGGCTCTGCACATCAGTATGATTGATGTGCCTGCTTTCCAGCGGCTATGCAGCCCTGTTTCCTTGCATTGAGCTGTATTTGGAAGACCAATTATTTGAGAATTCATGCTGAGAGAACTCTCCAGTCATGTGTACGGAGTCCATTATAAATTCACCAGCAGCTTGAGCTTCAAGTGGCCACCTCACAATACATCTTTTCAATAGCCCACTGTCCTCGGCACGATATCAGCTTTCGTATTGAATTTTGCTTGAAGTATTTGATTGCATTTGGAGATATATGCTTTTTTGTCATTATCTTCCTACAAAGTAACCTTTTGATAAGAATGTCAGGTAACATCGGCCTTGAAAGCAACTCTCAGCTGTTAGTTTTGTGTGCTACAGTATAATCTGTAGCCTGTGTTTTCCATGGACATATATATCATCTTCTGTTTGTGGAAATATTAAATAGCTGTCAACCCATCTGTCCAAAGTGTCTACTCTCTAATAAAGAATTTAGCACAGGAGAAAATTAGGTCTCACCCATGTACCGCCCTTGACACACCTATTTTATATTATATATATATATATATATATATATATATATATATATATATATATATATATATATATATATATATATATATAGTGGCACAGGCACACTTCTAGTAATAAACACATGATCGACTTCTTACTTTGTATATTGCTTTTATTGTCAGGATGACAAAGTTACTGATAACACAAAGTTCCACACACTTTCTTGTGACCCTCATTCTAAATTAAGACCATAAGACCACCTCCCTAGACACTGGCCAACTTATTTGGCATCGGTCACATAATAATGATGACCAATGCTCGCTCAATAATGAACAACTCAGGCTTTAAATACTTTACACTCCTCCCTCAGCCCTAGCTTGATGGGCAGGTGACACTCCCACCTGGCTTTTTAAAAAGGAATTCTCTGCAGGTGTTCTGCTTGATTACTCTCACTGCAGACACACAAATATACTTCTAAACTACTTCAAAATATGCAAGTTAAATCACACACAATACTATTATAAAACATGCTCTCTGTACTATCGTTTTCAATCTGGGTGTAACCGCTTATTGTCCCATCTCGCAATTGCCGCTAACATGAACTGAATTGCTTTGGAAGGTATGAGCATTTATTCAGCCTTGTGGTAGGTGGAGGAGAATGGATTACAGAAAAGAAGTAACGTCATTAATATGTAAAATATTGAAGTAGAATAGTACAGAATAGAACAGGGTTTACCTGAACCATGTACAGTGGTTTGCAAAAGTATTCAACTCTTAAAAGTCAACACATGACACTTACACAGATTATTACAGACAGTATTTGTTATTGCAAACCAGTACTGTAAGACAACCAGCTTCAATCTTCTAGAAAATTAAAGCTTGGGAGAAAGTTCACCTTTCAGCAAGACAATGATCCCAAGCACAAGGTTGTCTCTTCCATTATACCCCCATCATCAACCTTAATTCCCCCCCCCCCATATCAACCCACCCACTCTCCCTCTTTATCCCTTGCTGCTTCTGTTACCCTAAAATGTAGAAGCGAGTAGAGGAGCAGGAGTCTCTCCCTGCTTCTGATCACATGATGCTGCAGAACTCTGGTAAAGGAAACTGGTAAGCAGGTAAGCACATAGCTGCTTACTCTCCCGGAATGTCTGGGAGACCCACATTTTTGGGAGTTCTCCCGGATTCCCAGGAGAGCAGGACAACATCCTGGGTCCAGCTCACCTCGTTTGTGAAGTGGGTGGGGGTGGAGCTAAATGCATCATCCTGGCTCGCCCCACCCATCGATAGGCTGAAATGGGCAAAGATTGACAGGGGGCGTGGCCTAACGGCGCGATTCATGTTGCCACGCAACTAAGATGGAGCCCCCTCCCGGACAGCTGGCTGCAAAAGTTGGTAAGCATGGGTAAGCATGCAACACCAGCATCATGTGATCACAGGCAGGGAGAGCCCCCCGCTCCTCTACCTGCCACTCCTATTATGTAAAATAAGACAGGGAAAGCAGGGCAGTGCAGGCCCCTCCCCTTCCCCTCTGGCCACCAACGAAGAACACTACTAATGGGCACCTACTAATGTTGGGAGTCCAAAAAGGCGGGCAACCCTTTAATATCCTTTATGCTACTTTCGTTCTTTTCTCTGTTTACTTGCTGCTTCTATTTAGATTTTTGTGTTTCATTTATTATATCATAATGTATTTGCTAGCTATGTGTTATTTCAATTATGTCATTTCCTGTTGGTTATATTTGGAATACTTTCTAAATAAAGAATGTGGAAATAATGATGGAAACAATAAATAAATGTATGGCTCCCCTCCTCAGATCAACATTTTATGTTGTACTATATTGATTTGGATTTTCTACACCCGCTGTTGATTTTATCTTCGACTTGACGCACACCATTTTCTGCATTTTAAAATGTATTTATTTCTCACTTCATCGTTTTTGTCTGTGCACTAAAATGTTGTAACATGGAGGAAAGAACTATTCCCAGCGGCTCTCCCGAGTCATCTCTCGCCGAGGCTCCGTGATCCACGCCTGCGGTGTTGCGCCATTGTTGGCTCTGTTAAATGACTAGATAAAATGACCTGAGTGATTTGCCTGCTGAATTTAAATACCCTTCATGCTGCTTTCTCTCCTTTTGAAGCTAAAGTTTTATCAGTATCCAGAAGCATTTGTGTTTGACTCCAGTGCCGTTAATCAATAGCACCCGGCACAATAATGCGATTATATGCTCTGCACGCAGGCCACTTTGCATAATTTTACATCTTCTGCATAATTTATGTTCTCTGTATAATAAAGCCAAAAGTCCTTTTCTAGCTTTTTGTACCTCCCAGGACAAGATACAGGAATAACTTACCTTCGAACCATTAAAGAAGGATCCCAGAGAACATAAGTAAAGTGAAGCATGCTGGGAAGTAAAAACCAGAGATAAAAAACCACATAAATAAATCAAAGGAAACAGAACATACAGTGCAGAGACAGATTTGTAGCTTTCAAACTAATAACTAACAGACGGTTCTCTTATAATTTCATAAATTATGGAGTAGCATTAACCTTTTGGTTTTTTTTTGCTTGGCACAAGCAGAATGGATGAAACCTGACAAATATGAGAACATTAAAAAATAAAAAAGCATAAATCTTCAAAAAAGCAGCTCTGCCTTGTAATATAAATGTATTTGTTTTTGTCAGATATATCAAACTTGACAAGTCCGGCCAGGTACCTGCAGAATCATAAGTGGACCAGTCTAGAACAGGTGCAACCAAGTAAGTCAACGGTGAACAAGTCTGGAGTGATATCTGTTCGGCTTGTGCTTCTTTTGGATTAAAGAGCACTGGAGCATGAATAACATTATGTGCAATCATTATTCAGCTGTTACAGAACTATAACATCATATAAAACCACACCCAATCCTTCAGCCACCACTGGTTCTGGGACCATCAGTAAAGACTCAGGCTTATTTAATAAGTAAGGGAATGTCAACAAATATACTATGCATATATGAATTCTGCAATAACATCAATGTCTAGAGCAGGGTTTCCTAAACCCAGTCCTCAGGGCTCCCCTAACAGTGCAGGTTTTCCGGATCACATGTGACATAATTAGGACCACCTGTGGATCTGTTACAATGTGTCAGTCAGTAGTGAATACACCTGTGCTTCAGCAAAGAGATATCGAAAACCTGCACTGTTGGGGAGCCCTGAATACTGGGTTTGGGGAACCATGGTGTAGGCTAAGAACAGGTCCAATATAAAGCTGGTGCTGATTGTAGGCTTAACAGTGGCTCAGCTTTGCAATGTTAGTATTTGTAGGATTATAGCTGGTCCTATATACTGTCTATATTGGCTGTAAACCAAAGTAGAGAATGCGGCACCATTAATCTCTTCTCTCTATGAATGCCCCCTGACTGCATGTATCCTTATCTTAGAAATGTATTAGACTGCAATCTGACATCAACTATCCCCTTCACAGATCTCCCGCAGACTGGCCTCTGATATCATCTATCCCTTCTCAGACCTCTCTCTGACTGCCCTCTGATATCATCTATCCCTCCTCAGACCTCTCTCTGACTGCCCTCTGACCACATCTATCACCTTAAAGAACTGGAAGTTGCTCAATTAATTTATAGGCTGTATCAGGTGCATAAAAGGGTGGGGTTATCCTGAAAGAAACAAACACACAGAGATCACCCAGCGCACGGCTATAGCCAGCAACAGATCTGCAATTTCTACTGTAGATAAAAATGCAAAAGTCTTAGTTGCACACATTTGCAAATGTATGTTAAAGCCACCCACCTCGCCATGGCGCTTTTGCTAATAGGGTGGACCTAACTCTAAATAATGAGAGTCCCATATATTTGGGCCATACATATGTGTTTTTAAATTGAGAGCTAACTTACCAAAGAGGTACCCCAGAAGCCTCCAAATAGCAATCCAATATCAGCACTCCCCCTCAGCTACTGACACCAACATGCCTCTCAGACAAATAAAGAACTGGAAGTTGCTCAATCAATTTATAGGCTATAGCAGGTGCTTGAAAGGGTGGGGTTATCCTGAAAGGAACAAACACACAGAGATCACCCAGCACACTGCTATAGCCAGCAACAGATTTGCCATTTCTACTGTAGATAAAAATGCAAAAGTCTTAGTTTCACACATTTGCAAACTGCCCAGCCGCTCTGATTGTGTTTCAATCAGAGCGGCCGGCCAGCACACTCTCCCTGCCTGTCTCTGCCGAACGGACCTGCAAATAGTGTGCAGCCGCCGGAAGCAAGCCCCTGCCAGGGGGGGGGGGTGGGGGGCATCGCCCCGATCGATCCCCCCCCCAGCTCCGCCACTGGTAGATGTTAGTATATGATTGTAAATAACTTTCATATATTTTATTGTCTATATCTGTACTAGGGGGTTGTTTTATATGGTCATAATGGAATGATGTGTTTGAATCATTCAGTGTCTGTTAAAATTTTGCACTATAATACAAATTTTGCACATTTTAAATACAGGATTCCAAGTTTCCAGAAGCCAGTCAACTGACAACGCTCCAAGAACAAGCAAAAGAGAACATCTGGCAGTCTATTCTGCAAGATCAGTAAGAGATGAAGTGCAGAATGAAGTGTGTTTTATGGATTAATTAATATTTTTCAATCTTGTATATATATATATATATATATATATATATATATATATATATAATTACACACACAGTGGTTGGGGGGGGGCGGGGGGCGGCAACTGGTGTAGTAGCCTAGGGCTGCTGTGACTCTTAATCAGGCCCTGCAGACCTCCCTCACACCGCCTTCTGACCCTGAGGTGCAATAATCAATTGCAGAAGCAGCGCAGAGTGACATGAATCTCCCACACTCTTTCCTTTAATCACAGCAGTACAGTGACTGACAGTGTGAGAGGTGTAGGCGAAGAAGAGAGAGAGAAAGCATTGTCCGTTTACTGCTCTTACTCACCATATAAGTAGCATTCAATGCCGTTCCTCTGCCCCAATACTAATCATGTTGGATTCTAACGTGTGATAATGTTATGGTGCAGAAATAGGGCACTTTTGCCACAAAAGCAGGTACAACAATCACTAGCCCATTGCCTACAGAGAATATAGCGTACTCCTATTTTGTCCAGGGTTCTCATAATGTAGAGCAGTGGTCAGGGAACAGGGGTAAGTTACCCCAAATGGGGTAAAAATGAAATTCCTGGGGGTAATGCTGCCGATTCACATGCTGTCAGTTGGATTGTAGATCCCTTTAAATGTGAAATTGCTGTTGCATCAGAAGAGCCTCAAGGGTTGGCAGAGGCACTTCTTGAGCTTTGATGCAATAATGAAGCACGTGTTGCATTTGAAAACAAAACAGATCTGTCATATTTCTGGATGTCAACAGCTGCAAAGGCATTCAAAATTGCACATGAGGAGGAAGTCAAAAAGTTGCTGATTTTTGCAACAACCTACCTTTGCGAACAAGGATTTTCCACTCTTAACGAACATAAAAACAAAGCAGAGAAATCGATTGGACGCTGAAGATTGTATCCAAATTGCTCTGACCTCAAAATGCCCCAATATTGATGCTCTTGTATCAAAAATGAAGCAACATCATTTCTCCAAATCCTGAAGTTTTGAAGTTGAAGCTTTCAAAGAAATTTTGAATAGATTCAATAAAATTTTGAATTCCAATAATTAATAATATATGATTTCCTTCCTTTCAAATTAAGGGGGTAATGTCGGCGTATCTAAATATATTTGGGGTTAAAAGGTAAAAAAAGTTCCCTGACCCCTGATGTAAAGAAAGAGGGTCACAGCAGAGAGACCCCCACCAAACTGAAGCGGAGGATGGGTTTGCTAAGAACTTAAAAAAAAAAAAGTTGTAAGGACGGAATTATCCTTAAACCATTCAATAAAAAAACGATTGGATTGAATGTTAGCAACATCCACAGCTGCAGTCAGGAAATCCACTTCCATTGCTCCTGCAATCTTTATTGAACCACGTGTATTGAAGATCAACACCTCTGTGCAGGAACAGTTAAAATAATTGATCCCTAATAGATTAAAATATGAAAAAAATAAATCTCACAGTGAAGCGTGTACCCACAGCAAACCGTTCTCTTATTATTAGCCACCGTTTATAAAGTGCAAACATTTTACAAAGCACTGTTATTAAAATACACTTCAAAATAATGTTAATATCCAATCCTTTTTTTTACCCTGTGTAAAAGTCAAGTAATTCATGCTCCCTGCTGCCATCCATCAACATGCAGGTTCAGTGCTTTGAAAATAATTTATAATGGATGTATTGTTACATGTACAATGACTAAAAGTGTTTCAAGCAATAGAAAAAAAGACATTTGCTCAACTGCTTAAAATAGATGTTTTCCATTCTCTGCATTTCTTCTCATCTGTTAGTCATGTTTTGAAGTTAATAGATGATATTAGACAGGGAACAAAACTGATATGATTTAAAAGCAGGAGAAGGGATTATAGAGAAGAAATTATCTTTGAAGTTCGAAAAAGAACCAATCGTTTTATATAGAGTGATACTCAGATGCTTACTATTGTGCTGTATCCAATTAATATTGCAGGAGTATCAAAGGATTTATATTTGCCAGTTGAGTGAATTATTAAGTAGCAAACAAAAAAAATAGCATTATATATTCACAGGTAGAGTCAAACCAGCAAATGTCATATTCAGTGCTATTTGCTTGTATATTTCCGTAATGTAGAGATGACAGGGATATTTAGCTTACTTATCTTAAAATCTATTGCCTATCTTTGCCATAAATCCGGCTAAATTATATTGTTTAGTATCCCAATAGGGAGAATGTGGTGTAGAATATGGACTGTCTGAATTACAGGCATTGAAACGTGCCCCAAGCTTAAATTACCGCATACCACAAAATGCTGGCTTTTTATCATGTCTGAACAAAATTGTGAGTGGTAAGTTGTTTTCAGAAAGTTTACAAGTGGACCCTAGTGAATATATAGGCTGAGCATGGTGGCTCAGTGGTTAGCACTTCTGCCTCGCAGTGCTGGGGTCATGAGTTCCATTCCCAACCATGTCCTTATCTGTGTAGAGTTTGTATGATCTCCTGGTATTTCCGTGGGTTTTCTCACACACTCCAAAAACATACTAGTAGGTTAATTGGCTACTATCAAATTGGTCCTAGTCTCTCTTGGTTTGTGTGTATGTTAGGGAATTTAGACTGTAAGCTTCAATGGGTCAGGGACTGATGTGAGTGAGTTCTCTGTACAGTGCTGGAAATTAGTGGCGCTATATAAATAGCTGATGATGATGAGTGTTGGTTCGGCCTACAGAATGGCTCACTGTACTTTGTTTAGATGGTGGGTCTGATTTAAGTCAGACATAGTCAAGTCAGGGGTCATTAGCCAACAGATCAAGATGCTACAGATAGTCACTTACCTGATCTGCTGCACAGGGAACAGTCTGGAGTCAGACTCATTTGAAAAATGCAAAAAAAAACCGCAAACCCGCATTGCTTCTATTTTTGCGCAGGTCTATTTCATCGCCTACTCAGAGCATTTCTTGGTGGTCACCTACTTTACAATCTTGTTTATAAAAGAGTTGATGTTTCTACATTTGTGGGTTTGTGTCTGCTCCGGTAAAATGTGCATGGTTGAAACAGTAAAAGGGTCACGTGGCAGTCTGGCAACGTCCTTCAATTTAAACATTTATGTTTTTCTCTTTAAATATTGCTCAGTTTTGCTTCCCTTTAATCACGAGAGTGAGGAGAGATCTGTACTGTCTTTATTATGTGTTTGAAGATGCTATTATTATAGAAATTAGCTTTTTTGCCTAAATGCAACTGGAAATTACAAAATATGTTCCATTAAAAGCATAGGATGGAGTCTAGTTTATAACAACTATCTCCAAGCAGGGAGAAAAGTTAGGTCTTTTTGCAGCAAGAAAAATGCTGCGTCCAGCCATGAAACAGGGAATGCCTCATTAATGCACATACTCCACATTCACCAGTTCAGTTATATAATTACATTCATCCCGTAAAATTTGTTTGGTCGTCCACTGTAGTAGAAAAATATGCGCATTTTGCTCCTAATCTGTTCTCAGCGAGCCATGACCTGATGCGCTCCACTCTTCCACACAACAGGGGCAAAGTTTTGCACCCCCAAAGGCGCCACTATTTTGGCAAGCATATTTAGGTGGATTTTTGCAAAACCTGATACACTTGTGCAAGAGAAGCCTTAGGGCTAGATTTACTAAACTGCAGGTTTGAAAAAGTGGAGATATTGCCTATAGCAACCAATCAGATTCTAGTTATCATTTATTTAGTACATTCTACAAAATGACAGCTAGAATCTGATTGGTTGCTATAGGCAACATCACCACTGTTTCAAACCCGCAGTTTAGTAAATATACACCTTAGTGTTAAGAGGTTCCCTGGCAGTCTCATCAGCTGTATGTCCAATGTATAATTTTCTAGTGCAAGGGCTTCATACGAACCAGCAGAGCTGAACTGACCAAGTAGACAAACTGGGCATCTGCCTGGGGGATCGATCTTCAAGGAGAAGCAGGGAGATGGCGTTATGTAAATAGTTTTCAACTTTTTTCTGCTGCTTGATCTTTACCACTCGCTTTTGTTCCAGTAACAGATAATTTGGTCTTGGTTGGGGTATGATCATGTTGTAGCACAATTATTAATTTAGGGTGTACTACCCACTCCTAATACGTATGGCAGCAAAGAGTCTTAAATCTATGCCATCTGTCTAGGCTTAGGACACAGGTTCTTAACCTGTGGTTTGGGTCTCAAAATGTGCACCGCCAAGCTACATAGAGCGGGTCCCAATTACCTTCTCTTTGCAAACCTATTGTGTCCTAGCAAACAATATACTAATTACAAATTATACTTTAATATGATTTGTCACAGACAATCACTGTTTTCTGGTGCATTATGCAGTCATTTCTGGGCACAATACCACAAAAAAAGTCAAACAAAATCTCTGTGATCTTGATGGACACAGTGGCTCAGTGGTTAATTCTTCTGCCTCACAGCACTGGGGTCATGAGTTCGATTCCCGACCATGGCCTTATCTGTGTGGAGTTCGTATGTTCTCCTCGTGTTTGCGTAGGTGTAGATTTGCTCCAGGCGCTCCAGTTTCCTCCCACACTCCAAAATCATGCTAGTAGGTTAATTGGATGCTTTCAAATTGACCTTAGTCTCTCTGTCTCTATCTGTGTCTGTGTGTGTATGTTAGGGAATTTAGACTGTAAGCTCCAATGGGGCAGGGACTGATGTGAGTGAGTTCTCTGTACAGCGCTGCGGAATTAGTGGCGCTTTATAAATAGCTGATGATGATGATGGGTAAAATACAACCAAGGATACATATCTTACTTCTGGCGGGCTCATTATCAAAAACTGTTATAATATAAACATTACAGGTGAGAAGCCGTGTCCAAGATTGCAGCCAGCACATAGTGAGGAGACCTGCGATGAAAATAAAGACACTGAATGAGTGATATTGCATCATCATCATCACCATTTATTTATATAGCGCCACTGATTCTGCAGCGCTGTACAGAGAACTCATTCACATCAGTCCCTGCCCCATTGGAGCTTACAGTGTAAATTCCCTAACATACACACAGACAGAGAGAGACTAGGGTCAATTTTGATAGCAGCCAATTAACCTACCAGTATGTTTTTTGGAGTGTGGGAGGAAACCGGAGCACCTGGAGGAAACCCACGCAAACATAGGGAGAACATACAAACTCCACACAGATATATGTTTTAGGTGCCACCTATACCCTGGGGTCCTAGATGACCTCCTTGGTTTGTCCCTGGTAATGATTCATCCACAATTAAACAATTGCGATATCATTAAAAGCCAAAACAAGCCCTTCAAGAAGAGACCTCTGGGTCTATAGTCACCTAATGAGCTTGAAGTAAATTGGTGAACATTTGATTTAAAACCTCTTCAGTGGCTTTAATTATTATAAGTTTGGGATGATGAAAGGACAATTCTGAGCCATGTATTCTCAGTGATTGGAATTGTAGTTTAAAGATATTTACAATTTTCAGTGAGGAACTCTAAAATGTTACTGCGTTAATATAACAGTGGACAAATGCAGACTGAGGCCACCTAATTAAGAATAATCTAATACTGGGAAGTGAGAGTCGTTAGCACCGACTGAAATAAAGGGAGAGCTGTTAACAATGTAGAAAAATAAATTACAGCTGAGATGAAACAAGAATCACAAATCTATGTAAAAAAATATAAAATAAAATAAATATATATATATATATATATATATATATATATATATATATATATATATATACAAGTTAACCCGTGCATGATACTCATGCATTCTAGTCAAATCAAGCTACTTAAGGTGTTAAAAAGGTTCTTGTCATACATTTGGGCCATAGCCCAGGCCTCAACCACCAACCACTCCCAACTGTCACTTCTCCTTCAAGAAATATATATATATATTTTTTAAATCTTTATAAACACTTTTAACAATTAACAAATTAAAAACATCTTAGTATACCAAATTTCAGCCCTTTCTGATTTTTTTTTCCACACACACACTAAGAATTTAGTAGGTCAGTGTATAACTCCGCCCAGCAGGTGGCGCTGCAGCTTGGTTTTATTTTTTCCACACACACACAGACAGACTAACACACGCCACTAGACATTTATATTATAGATATATATATATATATATATATATATATATATATTGGGATTTCACAAAAAATAACATCCACACCATGGACTGGTCGGCACAGTGCCAGGGCGCACGTCTAGTGGCTTTAATAGAGGGGTCCAAAAATGATCTCCTTTTTTTAGTAAATTCAACCAGCCACCAGCCCTGGTGCTTAAAAATCAGACTGGCTATCCCTGGCGGCGGACGTATTTAATTGGGATCCTTACTAGAGGCCATGTTTAATAATAACGGTCCCAGAACCCTGAGATGAGATGTTGCCCATGGCAACCAATCAGATTCTAACTATCATTTATTTAGTACAGTCTTGAAAATAATAGCTAGAATCTGATTGGTTGCTATGGGCAACCCCCCATCTTTTCCTTTTTAGAAGGGTTGATAAATCTACCCCTAAATGAGACTAAACTGAGTCGTATTTTAGGAGCAAAACTGAAACGTTTTGTTTAATGAAAGGCTTAGTAATAAAAGGTTAGAAGTTTGTAGTTTGATGTGACCCTTAGTCTTTTGCACAGTGAGCCTCTGTAGGTATTTACCCTTCTGTAGACTTGCACATTTACCTACAATGGGCACTCAGACGCACAGATGCAAATCCACAGCGTTTCGCGTTGAGCGTCTACTGTGCTTTGTAAATTAGGCCGACGGTGTTATATTTAAGAAAAAAATGACAGTGAAACAACATGGGGGCAGATAATGACGGCCCTTTGCACCACGCGGTTCTTATTTGCAGCTCATTAGAGAATAGCAAGAAATGGAAACTGATATCAAGTCGATTTTAATGAGCCTACCTTAACCAAATCTCATTCACAGGGGTTTTTATTTGATAAAAGTAAAGAAGAGTTTTCTCATTAGCGCTAATGTCTAATACCTTGAGATATTTGTTTAGCATCTTTCAGTCATCTGTTATATTCCTCAGTTGCATTATTTTCCCTCTGTCCCGTGGGTCTATTGATATTGTGCACTATACAGTTCCTGCCATTGGAAGTAACTATTTGTTCTTCTGTCTTTATATCAAGCTAATTGAGAATTTTAAATTTTTTTAACACCGCATAGTGTGAGACAGGAAAAAAATGCCCAACATGTAAGAAATCTCCCCCAAAAACTCAGAGCCAGATAACATATCATCCCTAGAGTTGACATAACAGCATACTAAACTAAAAATGGCATTATATCTTAAGCACTTTTGTTAATTACATTTGTTTTATTAGCCTTTTGCAATGCTAGTAAAATGCATGTAAACGGGTATAATGCTAGAAGCAAATGGCAGGAGATTGCTAGCATTGCAGTAGCATTTAATTTGCAGAACACATATGGTTCTATACATATTGTGAAACCCTACAGAGAGTTCCAAATACTAATAACAAATGGCAAAACCTTCATCGTCATCTTATTTATATAGCGCCACCAATTCCAAAGCTCTAAACAGAGAATATTTGTCATTTACATCAGTCCCTGCCCTGTTGGAGCTTACAGTCTAAATTCCCTAACACCCACACAGACTAGGGTTCATTTTGTCAGCAGCCAATTAACCTACTAGTATGTTTTTGGAGTGTGGGAGGAGGAAACCCACTCAAACATGGGGAGAGAACATATAAATTCCACACATATAGGGCCCTGGTCAGGAATTGAGCTCATGACCCCTGCGCTCTGAGGCAGTAACACTAACCACTGAGCCACCAAGCTGCCCATATAGTTGAAAGCAAACATTTTAGAAGAAAAAAAAAGATCAGCTTATCAGTTGCACTATTGATTCTTGTGCAGCGGGCTGCAGGGGCAAACGCAGGTTTTGTAGAGGGGGGTTTCCACACCACGCCGCCGGTGGGCATGACCAGCATGCATGGGGGTGTGGCTATAATTTTAGACAGTGCTTGGCTGCTCTCCAACTCTTCCTATCCCCATAATATACATGGGCAATGCTGCACACACTACTGTTAGGTGCACGCATATTTCCCTTTTCAAGCAGAGCCGTGTGAAGCAGGAGCCGGGTCCAGCCACCTCAATAATACAGTGCCCCAGGCTTAGAGGAGGGGTTTCCAGGCACTAGGAACCCCCCCTTCCCCCTCGGTTTGCCTATGGGCTGTAACATTGGGACAGCAAAGTAACAGACTGACATTAGTTGTGGCTGCCTGTCAAATTCTATTGAAGTAAGTAAGAGACAGGGGCTGGCTGGCAAATTTTAGTCTGGGGGTCAAACACACAGCACTGGCCCATAAGCCTGCTGATTTATCAAAGGGCAAAACGCTTTCTGCTGGAAAAAACAGGTGTTATTACGAAGAAGAGCCTTGCTTTCACTTTACCTTATATATTAACAGGGTACCGCCAAAGATAAACCCTGTTTGGGGAGCCTGCTTATCAAGCAACAAAGCAGTGTACCCCGTGAAATACTTACCTTATACACCTTCATGATACTTTTAGCGGTCTGTTTTATTAAGATTGTAATTATCAAAAAATCACATATCGTCTGTAATTATCAAAAAAATATCTCAGTGTTAACCAGTGACTATGGCCTTGGGTGGTAATAGTAACCTACCGATTTGCTGGGACAGTCACTGTGGTTGAACGCATGGGTGAGGCGGATTGCTGGTTTACTTGTGTGCAATGGAAATGAAAGTCCATATTTGGGGTTTCATTTCCATGATATGTGCCCTCCCTGGTGCCTCCTGGGGGCGTAGCCACGTGAATCGCGTCTTTAGGGCCCGCCCCACTGCTGAATCATACCATAGAGGTGGCCATGGGGATATCCCCCTCTGAAAGCGTGGGTGAAGCCAGGGTAAAGAGGGTGGGATCTCCAGGGCCTGGAGCCATGAAGGGCCCCCTCTTATTGGTTATGATATTTACGGTTATGGCTGGAACTGATGAACGCAGTGCTGTTTCCTTTTTACACCCTTTCAAAAGATTGAGTTTAAAATAAAGCTGTGAGCGCTTTTTTCGCCAAACAAATCTCATGTCTTTCAAGGAAAAGGAGGGGTGGGGAGCAAGAAAGGGGGGCATCAGCCGGTAGGCATTTTAAGAAAGAGATGTTAGCTGTGTGCTCAAAACTCCCTTTACAACAAAACAGCATTGTAGTCAAGGAGTGCAAGCTATTCATTATCTTTCCCAGAATCCTCCAAGAAAACCAAATAATGGAAAGAAGCCTGACAGGAGCCCAGATGAATAGTGTGGAATCCAGTTTCCAGTGAGTCTTCTCCCCCTACCTGACCTTCTCCTGAACATGGCAGAGGGATGAATGAGACCTCGATGGACATATTTAGTTCAATCTAAACACCAGTTATTTCAAGTATACTCTTCAGCTTAGTAATACGTGGCTTTTGATATATAGGGGTATATTTACTAAACTGCGGATTTTAAAAAGTGGAGATGTTGCCTATAGCAACCAATCAGATTCTAGCTATCATCTTGTAGAATGTACTAAATGAATGATAACTAGAACCTGATGTAAATCTAGCCCATAATGTTGTATAGTGGCTTTACCAGCCCTTTAAATTTTCTAAGTATCAAAATTGTCTCAATGGCTGTGGAACTTAGATTGCCTGATAAGCAGGATAACCTCCAAATTCTATTATCTAGTATTTTCACATAGAAGAAAGCTACACTGGAATAGATGACGTCCCTGTTAGGAATGATTTCACTTTCTTACTATGGGAAGGATATTCTCCAGTAAACTGACCATGACTGCGTTAGTCACCTTACTCTCACATTATTACCACCATAGATTTAGCGGAGGAATTATTGGTTTGCAATGAGCTTTTGAGTGATTTTATTGGTAAAACTGTATAACAAAGTGATTTCGTTGATGACTTTAATTCGTACAGTTTACTGACTTATGAAGTGTTTGAGGTTTTAATGCATTCCTGAAATAGGCACTGACTTGCCAGTAAATGACGTAATAAGCTGCTTGTAATATGGTTTTATTAGATCTTTTCCTTGTACTAGTAGAATTGCTATTAAAGGCTTCACATTTAGTAAAAACAGGTTTGGCTTCTTTCAGACAACAACATGAATGTCTGACTTTTGCAGTTCATTATTTTTCATCCAAATCAAATAATCATCATCCTCATCATCATTTATTTATATAGCACCACTAATTCCGCAGCGCTGTACAGAGAACTCGCTCAGATCAGTCCCTGCCCCATTGGAGCTTAAAGTCTAAATTCCCTAACATACAGACACACATACACATACACACACACACACACACACACACACAGACTAGGGTCAATTTAATAGCAGCCAATTAACCTACCAGTATGTTTTTGGAGTGTGGGAGGAAACTGAAGCACCCAGAGGAAACCCACGCATACCCGAGGAGAACATACAAACTCGACACAGATAAGGCCATGGTCGAGAATTGAACTCATGACCCCAGTGCTGTAAGGCAGAAGTGCTAACCACTGAGCCACCGTGCTGCCCTTGATATATGACAGGGGGTAAATGTATCAAGCTGCGAGCTTCTGGCGGGTTTGAAAAGTGGAGGTGTTGCCCATAGCAACCAATCAGAGTGTAGTTATCATTTATTAAGTACATTCTACAAAATTACAGCTAGAATCTGATTGGTTACTATAGGCAACATCTCCTCTTTTCAAACCCGACGAAAAATCGCAGCTTGATACATTTACCCCCAGGGGGTAAATGTATGAAAGTCCGATTTCTGCAAGTCGCCGGAAATCGGCGACTTTGCAGTAAAAATTTAAAGGGGCAATGGTTTGTAAAGGCAAACTTGCCTTTACAAGCCATCGCCGCTTTAAATTTTACCTGCAAAGTCGCCAATTTCCGGCGACTTGCAGAAATCGGACTTTCATACATTTACCCCTAGGTGTTTAAATTTCCAGTGGAGGAGACTTTGGGAGCTAGCACCTCATGCAAACAGGCCAATGCCCGCAGCACTTATTGGGAAATAATTTAGGACTCATATTAGTAAGTCTAGAGCAACAGGTACATGAACTGGTTACCCAGCTCTTTATGTTTGCAGAACTTAAAAATCTTCTACCCATTGATGAGAATTTAACGTGAGCCTTCATTTTGTTAATGGAGGAGCATTTGGGCCTGAGTCATTAAGAAAAGTAAGGCAAAAAAAGGAGTAAATGTTCTCTGGGACAAACCATGTTAGAATGCAAGGGGTGCAAATTAGTTTATTATTTTGGACATAAGTAAAATACTAGCTTTTATTTCATCTAACGCACAAATACTTGATAGCTTTATTTTTACACTGACATGTAAAGTTGATCTAGGACATGCTCTACCCCAACTATCAATCTGTCCCGACATTTTAAATTTACCTCCCCCTCCAATGTAACATGGTTTTGCCCAGATGCAGAGTTACTCCTTTTTTATGAATAAAACACAAAACAATACTCCTGATCGCTGAATGGACAGATGCCAAATTGATATAGCTGCTAGGGGTCTGTAATCCCTAAAGTAGCACTGTGGTATCAAAAACAACAACAATTGCAGCTGTGTATATGGTATCAAAAAAGGTCAATGCACTGTGGTAACAACAAATTTATTTTTTAAAATTACATATATTCAATAAAATAAATATACACCATATAACCATATAGGAAAATTGGTATAAATCTTTAATAAAAGATCATAGTTGCCAACACTCCCTGAATGTCAGGGAGACTCCCTGAAATGGGGGTGACCTCCCTCACTCCCTGAAGAGTCTGGCATTCTCCCTGATGCTGAGACAGTACAAGACGTGGTTGACTTCACCATCTGTGGCATGATGACACAGTTCAGAAATTGTGTCCTATGTCCATGTATTGAAGCCTATGGAGGTGGCCATTTTCATGGAGACCAAGATGTAATCAAAGACTGACAGGTAAAACAAAATGACTTCAGTTATGGAGACAGAAATGTAAAAGACACTTCAGTCTGTATAGATTCAATAGCTGCTTTTCTTTAAAGCATAGTTGCCAACTCTCCCGGAATGTACAGGGGACTCCCGCATTTCTGGGAGACCTCCCTGGCTCCTGGGAGAGCTGGACAACCTCCCGGTTCTCGCCCCCACGATAGATAAGTGGCAGGGGGAGGGGGGCGGGGGGCTTAATGACACAAATATCACACCATCTTAGCGTGGCCAAAATGATGCAATTCTTCAAGCCCTGCCCCCGCACACCCCCCTCCCCCGGGATCTCCCTGAAGCCAACGAGGAAAAGTTGGCAAGTATGTGTAAGATTCAATAATCAAAATAGGTCCAATATCTGAGTGAAAAAAGCTGGAATTATATCCACATCGAAATTGAAAAAATGTGTCAATACTTGTCTCTTTCAGCGATTAATAAGATATTGTTCCTTTTTTCCCAGGAAATGACATAGTTCATCTTTTCATCTTTTGTTTTAACATATTTTTCAGTGTTCGCCAAGTCTTGAGAGGTTGGAAGAAGAATTCTAGTTGAATAGATGCTAGGAAACCAATTTCAGTTGACATTCCTGGAAATGTAGTTTTGAAAGGGATGGGGGTCAGCTTTTTGGCCTGTCAGGCACAACTTTGCAATGCTGCGTTATTGCTTTTTCTACAGAGAATCTGTGAATTAGCAGCAAGGATCATACATTTCTCTAGGTTTAAGCTTATCTGATGTTAGGTTAGGTAAAGATTCAGTTGAGGTTTTAATTAAGAAATCCATCAATATGGAGCAGGTGACTGGATTATTTTGAATGTTTTTTCATGGTCAATTTCCTATCCTGTCCTGTCCTGTTATGGTTGTCAGGAATTATTTAATAAAAATGAATGCCGCATTTTAGTTTTGTAGCGTTTAGTCAAAGACCCGAAAAACATTTGCAATTATATCACCTAAAGATATAAATCTCATTCTTTTAGGATCGGTACAATTGATCCAAATTATGTGGAGCTTAACAAAATTTTGCGTTGAAAACGTAAGTAAAAGTTGCGTCCATTTAAAAAGACGCAATTTAGTTGGTATTCAGAGCAGCACGTATTTTAAGATTTGTGTGACTCCGTTTAAAGAGTATAATATGCTTTATGAATATCGTACGATACGGCCGTAAGCCTGACAAATAAATAACAACAACATCAAAAATGGAGAACGGCCTCCCCAAATAAAGTCCACTCGGCATATGCTGTTTGTATATTAACTGTAAAAGGAATATTAGACCTAAAGCAAGAATTAAAATTTCCTCCATGAAAATCAAGTGTTTAATTGATATTTTGCATTTCACTATACATTTTCCAATTGGAATATGGAATCCTGCGCTTCCATTGGGCTGATTCATACCTTCAGTGCATAAGTGTATTTACTGAGTAATAAATACAGTGGTGGAACTCTTGACCGTAGTGCTGTGGGAGATGGTCAAGGGCGCAAGGCAGAAGGGGGGCGGAGGATAATGAATATTTTAGGTTAATTTGGTTACAGTTGAGGGGTAGGAGGTGCCAGTGTGCTAGTTATGGCTATGGCGGAACGACATCCACTGCAGGGTGTGTTCCCTTACAGGGCAAGAAGAGCAGAGCAGTGGCCTATTCTTTGCGTGTTCCGGCCCTCGCTCTTGCTCAGCAGAGCAGAACAGGATTCTCAGGAGGTTGGATCGGCACCACCAAGCCCTTCCCCAAATTTCGCTATGGGTTCCGGACACAATACCTGGCTGTGATCCTGTTGCTTGACCTGAGAGCTGACAGGATCTCTTTCCACACATACTATTCAGCTTTTTGGCATTTGACCCAAGTGGCCATGTTGCTTTTAGAACGCATTTGGCTTTATAAATGCGGTCTGAAGTAGTCATCTTCCAACTGGATTTATTGGCGTAGCTGAATGATTATGGTGAGATCATTATTGGGCATCTTGCTTGCTTTGGGGAGAAACATTTTATTTTATATCTTACTTTTAATTCCAGTGTGCTTTCACAGTACAAGGTTCAACATAGGCTTGGATGCCGGTTACATTCTAAGCCTACGTTATAGCATGTCAACCGATGCTCTATCTCTAGGGGAAACTGTGGGAGAGTTCCAGAGTCTATAATATTTCTTTTCAGCATGAAAACCCCTGGTGATGACATAATCCTCATACCTATGTACATCCCCAACGTACCTTTTTCATTCTAATTTGACTTACTTAAACCATTCTTCACAGCAACTTTTATTTTTACTGCAGGATTGTATGTAGGACAAGACTTTTATGTAGCAGAACTACTTCAAATTTATACAATTAGAATTGTTCTCCTTTCAGCACATAAAATATGTTCTGCATTAATTCTATGAATTAATTCATTAACATTCCCATTTCCAGCAGAATAAATTGCATCTTGATACCTCAATTGGCTACTGACTGATTTAAACACTTTGACAACCGCTTATACTAAAGAGGACAATTAGAACCACGCAAGCAGTACAGAAGACAATAGATTAAAGATACACTGCATCCTATAAATAATATTTACAGTGTATTTCATTTCTTGTTCTGTTACTGAGATTGGTGACATAGTAACATTTACAGTTGATGAGGTTAAAAAAAAGACACCAGTCCATCAAGTTCAACTTATTTTGGATCTCCTGCGTTCTCTCTCTTATATTTGAATTTGATCCAGATAAAGCAACCGCCAATCTGTATCAATCAGGGAAAATCCCTCCTGACCCAATATTGCAGTCCTATTTCTTCCTGAATCCACTACCGTCCTTCATTTTAGTTAACGGTCATAACCCTGGATATCCTTTTTCATTAAAAATTTGTCTATCCCTTTCTTAAACATATCAATTGAATCTGCCATCACAACCTTCCCTGGTAGTGAATTCCATATCTTGACTGCCCTTACTGTAAAGAACCCCTTCCTCTGCTGGTTGTGAAATTTCCTCTCCTCTAACCTTAGGGGGTGACCGCGTGTCCTGTGTATAGTCCTTGGTGTTAAAAGTTCCCATGAAAGTTCTCTCTATTGACCCTTAATGTATTTGTACATAGTAATCATATCTCCTCTTAGATGCCTTTTTTCTAAAGTAAACATGCCTAAACTGGCTAACCTTTCCTCATAACTTAATGACTTCCTACCCTTTATTATTTTTTTTTGCCCTTCACTGAACCCTTTCTAGTTCCAAAACGTATTTTTTATGGAGTGGTGCCCAGAACTGTACTGCATATTCAAGATTAGGTCTTACCAATGATTTTTATAGTAGCATAATTATATTGTCTTCCCTTGCATCTATGCCCCTTTTTATGCATACCAATACTTTATTGGCCCTTGCAGCTGCTGCTTGACATTGAGCACTATTGCTAAGTCTTCTGTCTACGAGCACTCCCAAATCCTTTTCCATTTTAGATTCCCCAAATTTTATCCCAGGTGTGTTCATTTGCTATTGATGTAGGTTGGCCTCCATAGTGATTAGTTAAGGTTGGCGGGCAATCTAGCCAAGTTTAAGGCCAAATCCCAGTGTAACTTGCACTGTAAGTGTTGTTTTAGTAGGGAAATAGAAGGGAGTACAGCAGATACGAGAGGTGGGTTGCCTATGTAGATGCCTAGTCTCTGTAAAAAATGGCACGACAATGTGGATCATACACACAGCCAATATACATCAATTTTGTTTCTTGTAATGTTGGAGACGTGGTATATAGGATAGATCTATATTAAACACATTATGCAATAGAGCTACAGAGTTATTGTTATGTAAATGACCCTATTTAGACTGTTGCTCATGGGTGCAAATCCCAATTCTCTTTGTCCACCAAAGTATGGTAACTGGTTCCTGCGGTGGTGGAAGCATGTTGTGATCCCTGAGCTCCCCTTCCTTACGTGCTTCGTCCTTGATGCGGCATCAGCACTGTGAAACTCTCAGCTTCTTCTCCCGGCTTCTTCCCCCGGCAACATCATAGGTAGGGCACAAGAAGAGAGCGCTCAAGTTAATTTAACTAATAAAGCACCCTCTGTCTTCCCTATTGTCAGCCAATGAGGAAGGGGAAGACATCGGGAAAAATAAAGACACTGAGGGCTAGATTTACTAAACTGCGGGTTTGAAAAAGTGGAGATGTTGCCTATAGCAACCAATCAGATTCTAGCTTTCATTTATTGAGGGCATTCTACAAAATGACAGCTAGAATCTGATTGGTTGCTATAGGCAACATCTCCACTTTTTCAAACCCACAGTTTAGTAAATAATACCCTGAATGTTTGACATGATGTCACTCATTCAGTGTTTTAGCCCCCCCTCCCCCCCCTGGCTGGTGCCATGAGACTTAAAGCCCCCACCCCTCTACCCACCCATGATGTCTGTGTTTGACCCTTATAACTATTTAATTGCATTTAGTTGTGAAAAGGATACTACTTAGTTGAAGTTTATTCTTTTGTGTGAAATACATATGAATCTGCATCGTACTTATTATTTTTATTATCTTTTACTTATAAGAATCTGCGGTGCCGTACAGTAGGGAAGTAGAGCGTCTTACGAAGATAAAGAGGACAACGCACGAAGTACTGGACATTCAAGAAGCGTAATACAGTTCATTAGAAGTAATAATACACGTGTAATAATTTACTTATAAAGTATATAACAAGTGTAGTAAAGAACAAGCAAGAGGAATGATAAAAGGACGCACTAGTGGGCAAGGTACGAGCAGACAAGAAGAAAGCAGCAGGGAGGGTACTGATCCGGAGAGCTTGCAATCTATTATGTATGACAAAAATACATGAGAATTTTTTTTTATATATAAAACCATTACTTATATTTTTAGCTATACAAAATCACTAGTTTATTAGGGGCTGATTAATCTACTAGCGTTGTGCTGTCCATCATTACCGCGACATCAGGCTGTGCGGATTTCTGAGTAGTATGTAACAGATTTCACTGGGCACCTGTATTGCTAATAATTCAATCAACTCCTTCGTTTTTTCTCCTATTAAAAATCAATTCAATATTTATTTTATTTACCATTTTTTTTACAGCGCATACTTTTACATTATAATTAAATCTTAAGTATACTTTATATAACATGTTTGAGAATTCACAAACAGTGTTGTTTACACTTTAACATAAGTGTCAGGTTATATGTTTCGTACTATGTTACTGTAAAACAGAGAATTAGCTGTAGATGAGTGGGTGAAAAGTTAATTAATTTTAGCATAATTAAATTGGCATTTTATTTTATTATATGCTTTCAGGTTCTGTTAATTAAACAAGGTTATCGTAAGAATGCAGTTGTAATCTAAAAGTGATTATTTAAACTCTAGATGTTTTCATTAACATACGGCATCAATGTTGCAGAACATTATGCAAAACCACAAATAAAACTTGCAGTAACTTGTAATCACCTGACAAAAATGCTTTTGATTGTACATCGCGTAAACAGTAGAAAAAAAATATCTGATTGTTGCTTAGGTCTGAGACGCAAAGGAAAATACTGTCACTATCGCAGAACTTCATTGTTTTATTAATTGACTGTTTCTCTTCCGCTTTGTAGGACTCTACAATCTAACCCAAGTAGAAATGTCAACTTACTTCTCCCATATCTACAGAGTTCTTCTTAATAGAGGCAAGAACAAATATATTAAGGGGTGGAGTTACTGTGTCAGTTGGTAGATGGAAGTTGTTATATAAATTATAGGAGAAAAAATGTGGAGTTATTCTCAGTTACACTTATTTCTCAAATTCATAAAACAAAGTACTGTAATTTATCAGGCACAATTAAAGGGGAACTAGCAAAATGTTTAATTATGAGTAATTATTATTACCATTTATTTATATAGCGCCACTAATTCTGCAGCGCTGTACAGAGGACTCACTCACATCAGTCCCTGCAGCATTGGGGCTTACAGTCTAAATTCCCTAATATAGACACATACACGCACAGGGCTAGATTTACTAAGCTGCGGGTTTGAAAAAGTGGGGATGTTGCCTATAGCAACCAATCAGATTCTAGTTTTCATTTATTTAGTACATTCTACAAAATGACAGCTAGAATCTGATTGGTTGTTATAGGCAACATCCCCACTTTTTCAAACCCGCAGCTTAGTAAATCTAGCCCACAGATTAGGGTCAATTTGTTAGCAGCCAACCTACCAGTATGCTTTTGGAGTGTGGGAGGAAACCAGAGCACCCGGAGGAAAACCACACAAACACGGGAAGAACATACAAACTCCTCACAGATAAGGCCATGGTTGGGAATTGAACTCATGACCCCAGTGCTGTGAGTCAGAAGTGCTAACCACTTAGCCACCGTGCTGCCCAGGTGATGGGTGAAATGCATGACAACTAATATTTTAGGGGCTTTTTTTGTGCTGTATTTTAATGTTTCTATCCATGTGTTCTCCTTGTGTTGTGCTTTTACCAAAACAATTTAGCCCCTTGTCCTAACCATACCACAGAGCTGAATGAAGCACAACGTACGCTTCTTTATAAATGCACCTAAACTGGCTCTGCGTCCTCCCGAGTTCAACAAGGAATGGATCTGAAGATACTTACGCTGATGAATTTGGGTGCCCTACTACACTGCAGGATGTGGCTGCATGCGCTCGAGTTTGGCACGCCCTTGTACATTGACTACGGGCGAACGCCCCTTCCCTCCCCGTTCACTCCACGAAATTGTAGGCTATAGTAAGTGTCCTTTGTGCTTGAAGCCAGAACGGACATGGCTGCGTTTAACTGCATACGGTCCAGTTCTGGGCATGCGCTGAGTGATTTTGCATGCGATACGCACACAATCAGCAGATTCCTGACTTGATGAATCGGGCCTGGAATGCTGAATCTCCTTCCTCTGCAAAATTTGGATTGCACAAAATTCCTCTACAATATAACTCACCTGTATCTCTCAGTAAAGAGGTAAAAAAATACTATCTGCTGCTATTTCACAGCAACGAACCAATATTTTCACTCTTTTCAGCATTTTGTCATCGACACTCAGGCTTGTTAAAGAGAAGGCCATCTTTTGAATTATTGGTCCAGACAAGCGCACACTTCTGACAGGCTTATGTTTGATATAATGCATATTGGAAGAAGAGGAACAAAATGAATCTTCCTTTGTCGGTGCCAGTGTGCCCTTGTTTTCAGTTATTTACGGCTCTGATGCGAAGGTGCTGGCGGTGTACATCTAACATCAGAGGCACAATGAAACAATCACGCTCTTTCACTCACTGTGGATGAAGTTTGACAGTCACTTCTAGTCTGTCTTCCCTCTCCTCATGTTTTTTCTTTTTGTTGTTAAATGATAGCTTGGAGCACAGACTAGTAGAAGCCAGAAAAGGAGAAATCCTGACTGTCAGGCTGGTAGACACTGAGGCATACAGCAATCTGAAGGTGTTGCCCATAGCAACCAATCAGCTTCTAGCTCTCATTTATCTATTACATTCTAGAAAATGATAGCAAGAATATTATTGGTTGCTATGGGTGACACCTCCGCTTTTGCTTTTTAGAACTTTGATAAATCTACCTTTAGTACTAACTAGCTGGAATCACAAAGCGACAGAACCTATTTATTTTGCAATCACAGCAAAGCAGTGTTAAATATGATTTTTTGTTAAGGCCTCATAAGGCCTTTGTTCAGCCATTTTATTGTAACTTGCATAGAAATATTATTTGCTAAAAGAGATTATTCATTTTTCTGCTGATTTGCAGTCTTACAAGGCCTTGAAGTTAAGCTGACATAGACAACACCTGAAGAATTTAACCAGATGTGAAAACAATAAGTAGCTTCAAATCTAGCTGGCAGTATGGGAGATGTGCCCTTGATGTTGCACATAGCATACCCCCAGCTCCCCTTGAGATAAGAACAATAGACTCATATGTCCTTAGAAGGGGGAGAAAATAAACACCTCAAGAATACGTGAGAAAGTTAATCAGTAGCGCTTCTCATAAACTAATGGTATAGAATTTTATGCATATGACGTAGGATTCATTTATTCAGTAGGCTATAAAAACTTGTATCAATAAACTAGAGAATATTCCTTGTATACAGAACTTGGTCTGTGTCAATTCTCTCCAGCTGACTGAAGCGCTTCCAGATATACTTGACACCACAGGCAGACTTGGGTCAGAATTTTAGATCTAACAACAGCAACATAGACTATGTGTTTTGTTAAGCTGATAAAGTGGTTGGAATGTGCAGAGAGATAAAAGGGATGTCTGCTTGCTAATAATATATTTTTTTTATTTTCACAATGGAAGATTAAAGCATCACCATCCCTGAGATATATCTGCAGAGTGCAGTAGTCTGCGGGCCCGAGTCATTAAGGAGAGCAAAGCATAAAATAATGAGTAACTTTGCACCTGGGCAAAACCATGTTGCATTGGAGGGGAAGGTAAATTTAAAATGTGAGGACAGATTTATAGTTGGGGTAGGGCATGTCCTAGATCAACTTTACATTTCAGTGTAAAAATAAAGCTATCAAGTATTTGTGTGCTAGATGAAAAAACTGTCAGTATTTTTCTAATGTGCAAAATAATAAACTAACTTGCACCCCTTGCTTTGTAACATGGTTTGTCCCGGAGAACATTTACTCTTTTTTTGCCTTACTTTCCTTAATGATTCAGGCCCACCATGTCTAATGCTTGGTGTATAGCGCATACTTGCCTACTTTTAGGCACTGAAGTCCGGGAGATTCCGGACAAGTGGCGTGACTAGAGGGCGGGAGGGGGGCGGTCAATTGCGTCATTTTGTCCCCGCGTCAAAATTATGTTTTGATGCGGGGGACGGGGCCAAAATGACGCCATTCACCGCAAATCACGTTATTTTGCCAGGTATTTGCCAGATGCGAGAGACTGGATTGCTCTCCCGGGAGTCCGGGAGACCGATCCGGATTTCGGGAGTCTCCCGGACATTCCGGGAGACTTGGCAAGTATGGTATAGGAGTGGAGGCAAATCGAATGCAAACCAGAAAATGATCTTATCAAATCATTTTTTTGGAAATGCAGGTGAATCTAATCAGCAGACAGTCTTTGCTGAAGAACTAGTTGTGGCCAAACATTCCCTTATGCTCAGCGCTTGGGTTGAGTGACACAGTGGTTAGCATTGCTACCTTACAGCACTGGGGTTATGCATTCAGTTCCAACCAGAGCCCTATCTGTGTGTAGTTTCTTTGTTCTCCCGTGTTTGTGTGTGTTTTTCTTCCAGGTGTTCTGGAAGGCAGCAATGCTAACCAGTGTGCCACAGTGCTGCCCGTAGGCTACTTTCACTTCTGAAATTTCCTTGCAAAGAACCTACCTATTTCTAATATTGAAGTGGGGGTGGGGTGAGGGGTTACATTCCAAAAACATACTGGTAGTCTGGCTTCTGACAAAATGGACCATAGTGTGTATGTGTGTGGTAGAGAATTTATATAGTAATCATAATATGATTGGTGCTTTATAAATTACTGATAATAATCTATAATATAAATGTCTAGTGGCGTGTGTTAGTCTGTCTGTGTGTGGAAAAAATAAAACCAAGCTGCAGCGCCACCTGCTGGGCGGAGTTATACACTGACCTACTAAATTCTTAGTGTGTGTGGAAAAAAAAATTCAGAAAGGGCTGAAATTTGGTATACTAAGATGTTTTTAATTTGTTCATTTAATTTGTTAATTGTTAAAAGTGTTTATAAAGATTTTAAAAAAATATATATATATTTCTTGAAGGAGAAGTGACAGTTGGGAGTGGTTGGTGGTTGCCGGGGATGACAGTGGGGAGTGGTTGGTGGTTGAGGCCTGGGCTATGGCCCAAATGCATGACAAAAACCTTTTTAACACCTTAAGTAGCTTGATTTGACTAGAATGCATGAGTATCATGCACGGGTTAACTTGTAATAATAATATTTCTGTAAATCATATGTCCATGTTCTTACAAATTATAGTGAGGTCAGAGGCCTCCCGAGTGAGTCATATACCTGCATATTAGGAATAAAATGATTAACATCTATTAGGCTACCCATAGTTCTAAGAGAAGACCTCACCCCTGACTCCAGCTATTTATAAACAACCTTCTGGTCTTCCATACCGGAGTCTCCCGGCTTTCCATCTATTGACTACATATGAGTGTTCTAATTATCTCTCCCTCTCATCTTGTAGGTTTTTTTTTTTTGTGTTTGATTTATGTCTTGTGTCACTAGTAACACAGGCCGGAGCTGCATGGCAGGTATCCTCTGCCTCCGGGCCGGCCAGGCAGTCTAGTAATGGGCTTCATATCCTGCTGATCTCTCTAAGAAACATCTGGGGCCTATGTGATCAATCAAACGAGGCCTGGGGAACAGAGCACAACTGGTGGCTCACGTGGCTGGGGCATCTCAGCTGTGCTCAATGCACAATGAAATACTGGAACATTATAGGCTTCTATTCTCTCTCTTGCCGCAAGATCTCTTGTGACTTTAGATCGCCAGCATCTACCAATTTATGCTAACTGAGCGGGGACGCTGGGGCTTTAACTCTTTCAATGTTCTCTGCAACACGTTCCACAGGAACTGTAAATATGATTTCTGGATATAAACTTGGTTATAAAAAATGTAAATGTTTTTTTTTCATTTTGTTTATATTAAATTGCAAAATGTTCAGAAAGAAGTACAATGCCTGTTTCCTGCAATTATGGCTCATGGAAGCGAAGTATAATATTATATTTAATAGTATCTTAATGAACTGCTCCTAAAACACCATTTTTAGTTTTGGGTGTAATTCGCCTTCACTAATATTGGACTCCTATAATCTGGCTGGAAATAGCTACTTCTCCCCTCTCCAGTCTGTCCTCAATGCCGCTGCCCATCATCATTTATTTATATAGCGCCACTAATTCCGCAGCGCTGTACAGAGAACTCACTCACATCAGTCCCTGCCCCATTGGAGCTTACAATCTAAATTCCCTAACATACACACACACAGACACGGGTCAATTTGTTAGCAGCCAATTAACCTACCAGTATGTTTTTGTAGTGTGGGAGGAAACCAGAGCACCCGGAGGAAACCCACGCGAACACGGGGAGAACATACAAACTCCACACAGATAAGGCCATGGTCGGGAATTGAACTCATAACCCCAGGGCTGTAAGGCAGAAGTGCTAACTACTGAGCCTCCATGCTGCCCCTACCTTAGTTCTCTCTCCTGCTGCCATCTCTGCTGTCCCTGTCTGCCAGTCGCTACTCAGGTTCCCTGTGTCCTACAGAATTAAATTTAAGCTCCTCACCTACAAACAGGGCCGGACTGGGACTAAAAAATCAGCCCTGGCATTTACAGCATACATGCCCACCTCAGTTCATGAGTAGGAAATAAACCAACGTGCCGCCGCTGCGCAGGGGCTCCGACAAGGAGCCGTAGCTACATCGCATTGGGTACATGGTCAACACGGGGCATTGATACATTCACTATAATAAAACATTACATTTATCACGCCCTCCCCATCATGCCCCCGCCCCCCCCCCCCAAACACATTATGACACCACCACTGTACTTAATTATGTTTCTGATGCTGCTGACATCCATCAGGATTTGAACTTCCTGTAGAGTGAGCAGGGAAGCTCTTAGTCTCACGAGATTACTAAATCTCATGAGACTTAGAGTTCCTCGGCTTGTTCTGCAGGCTGTGTCCTATCCAGGGACTGGGAGCAACTATCCGCTCCCTCCTGCCAACCAGAGCTGGATTAAGGCTCAGGGCATTCAAGACAGGGTGCTCCTATGATGTAATATAGTTATTAGACAAATTTTAGATAAATACATAGGCAATACTGTGTGCACTACTGTTCGGTACACGCAGCTCTGCCTTCACAAGCAGTACAGTGTGAAGCAGGATATACCTCCCAACTATCCTTGCAGTCAAATCCTGACTAAGCGGGACAGTCTCCACCAGATTCAGGACAGTTGGGCAGACTGTTCTGCTCTCTCCTACCTGTTGTTGTCACCAACTGTGGCTGCTGGTTTCTTTAGCTCAGTTGCTGCTTTTCTGTGTCCTGGAATGCTGGAGGCCCTATTTGAAAATAAAATGGGTACATGAAATGCAGAAAACTCCAATCAGTCCTGGCATTAAGCCAATAGCACCCACATTATATAATTAGGCCTCCCTCCAGCCCGCCCCAACATTAAAATAATAGTATTCACATTTGATAAATAGATCTATTTCCCTCAAACCAGCCCTGACATTAAATATCCTTAAACCACCCCAGCATTAAATTGAAAGTCCCATCACCTCACCTTAAATAAATAGGCCCTGTTGCTGTGAAACTAATAAACACTCTACTCCCCCCAACCAGCTCCAAAATAAAACCAATAGCATTCACATGTAACAAATAGGACTATTTCTCCTAATGACCACCAACATTGCATTGTTAGCACCTCCATTGCAACAATAATACTATGTCAATACATTATTAGTACCCAAATTACAGCAATAAATACCCCCCCCCGACACACATACACACTTATACTACATCAATACCCACCCACATTACAGCAATCCCCTCTCCCACTTATTAACAATACTAAACCCCAAAAACACTACATTACCACCATGCCACCTCCACACTGCAGCACTACCACCAATTATACGGTCACCACTGTAGGGAACCAATGTTCTGCTTTTTTCAAATCTCCCACAAAATATCAAGAACAGAGTAGTTAGACACACATAATTAACAAGTACCATTTTCTCTCAAATAATAAGAAAATTGGATATATATAGCTCAAAGGGAAAATTCTTTTAAAAAGCTAATAAACAATTTATTCCTAAAATAATAATCTAATAAAACCATATATCAGTTTTCTAAAATCCATATAATTTTGACTGCATGTACAATATTAAACCAAAATCAAAATGAGAAAGTCTCTTAGTCCACCTATATTGTATTATCAAACGTCCAAAAAATAATTCAAGTGCTGGGTACCAGATACTTGCTATTTTGTGGTCCACACGAGTCCTTGTAGCTGTATAGAAAGGACACACTTCTGCGCTACTATACAAGGCTATAATACACAATATAACAAAAAAATATATATTAGAATTATAAATAAGAGCCAACATGGATCTGATAAATACCCCAGATAAATATTAACACTGCTGCTATTCTCGGGCCTGTTGCTTGGCACTATACATGAAAATCAAACACAAACAAAAAGCAGACGAAAGCACTGTGGGAAAAAATTTCCCCCTTAAGGATAACATCCAAATAGCTGAATGATGTAACCATAAGAATAATAATGACATAAAAATGTATTAAACACAATAAAATATTAAAACATAAAATGAAGCTAATATAAATAAAAACATAAACACCACCTCACTGAAGTACAAAATCTTTATATCATAAACAGAAAGTTTCAAAATGATGCAGCAACATTAAGGTTAATATATATACAGGATAAAAACTCTGAATCCATTTCGGTGCAACAAATCCTGATGAAAAATAAAGCCACAAGTACTTAAGTAGTCTGAATGTCCCATAGCAGTCCCAGGAGAGATGGAATACATTTCTTCTTACTGGTATAATATTTCCACCCTCTGGAGGGGATAAAATCACATATAGACTCTCTCCTGTAGTAACTGAGATTGCTGCTGACAAACAGCTCCAGCAGTTTCCCACATGCTTCAGCTGTGTATGACAGGTGTATCCTTATTTGCGGTCTGGAGGGAAACAGTAGTAGGAAATTTTGGTTCCATCTGAACTAGGTGCCGTTGTTTCCCAGTGTAGAAGCCTGCCATTATACAGCTATCCTTAAGGGGGAATTTTATTTACACAGCACTTTCTTCTGGTTTTTTTTTGTTTGGTTTTCTTGTAGCTGAGAAATGTGAAAACGATCAGAGCTCTGACATGCGTTCCACAGTGGAACGCACAAACAGTTTCCTGTTCCTGTTTGACGTCTGTTGTGAGGGGGCGTGCCTTAACTTGGAAGCTGTCGGGATCTGGAAGAAAGTAGTGGCCAATCTACCCTTGCTTCGGCTGCTCCCTGCAGCGGCCCATTAAGCCATCGGCCCTTCTGGCATTTGCCAGAAGTGCCAGATGGCCAGTCCGGCCCTGCCTACAAAGCTCCCAACCAATCCTACATTTTCTACATCATCCCTACCCACACTCCTTCCGCCCCCTCTGTTCTGCCAATGACCGCCGCCTCACTGATTAGCTCCTCCCACTCCCGCTTCCCACTTGTGGAGCGATCTCCCACGTCCTATTAGATTAGCCTTGGCTTTCCATGGCTTCAAGTGCGCCTTTAAAACTCATTTCTTAATTCAAGCCTATCAGCTTTTCTCCTTTGTCTCGACTTTCACCCCCACTCCCCCACTTGGTGCCACCATGTTTGTGCCTTCCCCTTGTCTTTAGGACCTAAGCTCTCACGAGCAGGGCCCTCTTACCTCGTGTTCTTCATCTACTATTCCATCATCCTCTGTACCTCTAGGCCTGCTTCCATAACCCCGTCTTTTTCAGCCTAGTCCTCATTAAAATTGGACATTACCATCCCTCTCACTCATTGTCCTGTAAATAACTTGATCTGCCTTACCAAGTTATCTGTGTGTAATCTGTTAATTAGTTGATGTCTGTTCTTTGTATAATTATGTTTAGTTTAATATTGTATTTTGTAACGCTCTTTGTTGCTATCTGTGTATCGTATAGTGCTGTAAATTTCATGTTTGCGCTGCAGAACTTTCGTGACCCTTATAAATAAAAGATAACAATATTAATACTTCTAAAAAATCCAGATTATCGCAGCAGTATAAGAGTTAAGTCTGCCCATGTAAAACATCCTCTCCAAGAAAATAAGAGTCAAACTAACAGGGTAGAGGATTTGAAACATTAAGTGGGGCTATAGCAGGGGATGGAACTACGGCCGTTGCAGGGGGCCCAGAGATGAGCGGGGGCCCCTAGCCTCCACATTCCGTGAACCATTGGTGTTTGGGAAAATTCTTTGTGACTCAGTTGCCAATCAAACCAGTGATTTATCTCAGCTGTTATGTAATATTCTATAGGGTTTGTAAACAGACGTTGAAGGTCCTGTTGAGCTTATACTGCAGCTCTAGAATAATGATCTGTGTGAATGTGATAATAGCAAAATAGCTTACACTGTAGCCTTGGCTTTGTTAATCTCTGAATAGTTCAACATATACACAGACTGTTAACATCTGGCTGCAAATTGCTGGAAAAACACAGCTTAGTACCATCCTTTTCTGACATTATCCCATATCTTTAAAGGGTGCATCCTTTTGTACATGTCCTCCTAGACAAACTCACATTCCCTCGTGTACCCCTGCTGTGGGGGTACTCCTTTGTGTTACCCCATCACTACCAGATTGCAGCCGCACACTGTTCTGAGTCGCGACGGGGCCCCTAGCCGCCGCGGCTCACTGTTTACAGTTGGACCGTGTCCTGGCCGTCGCCATGACGACCGGGACGTCACTTACTCTTTGTTCCAGCCGTCCCGCAACGGCCATGACGCTCTGTCAGCTAGCGCCGTGTCCCAGCATGAAGCCGTAGCCGGGTGCGTGCGCAAAATTAATTAACAGCCTCCTGAGGTTGATTGTTCAGAAGTGTCTGCTGTCTGGGATTGGTTCCCCTTTGTATTTAAGGCAAGGAGGTATCCTCCCTGTGGGTTATAGCGTGGATTCTGTCTGTAGCTGACCTGCTCCGTTCTTAATTATAATTATAATATAAGAAGGTGAATAAGAAAAAACATTTTTGTAAAATACTTTATAAAAGGACTATAAAACAATACTTTTAGAGAAACTGGACAAGTCAATTGGGGTGATTTATAGTTGCAGGTAAGTGCATTTGAACACTGTATATTTATTCATCATCATATATGTTGTAATAAAAACATTTAAACATTGTAGGATTTGATAAGGATTAAATAATAATTGGCAGGAGACTAAGGGGTCTATTTATGACCCCAGCGCAGTATCCCTCAATATGTACCACTGCAAATAGCAATTGCTGGGGCCACTCTGGAAGTCCTGGACTTGACCGCCCTGCTAAACTCGGTTTTTTTTCTGTTCAATGGCCGCCTAAAGCTGCAGGCGTATGGAAAAAGTGCAATACACATTCGCATATTGCTTTCCCTGTGAGGGACTCCTGCGAGGATGCGGAGGCTTCAGCTGGACCCCATTGGAAGTCACCAGTAACACTATGATGAGATGTTAAGCTTTTTCGCAGTGTAATAATAACTTACCAGATGTTGCTGTCCCCATAAAGGTCTATGGGGGCAGCGGTAAGATCCAATAATTAGGTTACTGCCAGAGAAAGCTATCACTTCTCTGACCTTAACCCTTTCATAGATAGCAAAAGTAGTGATGTAGACTTTTGCCCGCTTTTACATCGTCATTTTGGTTTCTTCACCGCTTCTTAAACAGAATCCTAAATCACAAAGTTCCTTTGTCCAGGGCAGCTGCATGAGAATTGTGTTTTCTGTGTGTAGCAGATTCAGATTGTTTTTGGTTGTCTTCAGATGTTGTTCAATGTTTATTCCACTAGTTTAAATGTATTTTTCCTTTACTTTGTTAGGAAATCAAAAACGCATCTGCCCCCCAGTAAACACATCCCCCCCTAGACTGGCTGTCCAGATAAAAGGGGCCTATTTATCAAGCCCTAAACGGATTTTTCCACATGGTTTAGGCATTTGTAAATAAATTGACTATTTGAGCAAAGCCTAACGCAGGAGATATCTCATGCATTTGGTAAATTACCGCATAATACCACAGTCCCCATAATACTCAATGGGCACTGCCGTGTGGTCAAATGTATCAAGCTCCGAGAAAAGCTAAGCTTATTCCTCTAAACTGTTCCTAATAGGCTGCTGAGCCGATTTCATAACCTTTATTTAAGGTTCATTTCAGAGAGTTGGATCCCTATCCAGCATTGTCCAGGTGTTTACAGTTACCAATGTTAGCATCCTGAAGTAGTAATAAACTACATGGCCAAAAGTATTTGATGACCTGAACATCACATCCTTAAGTGCTGGTTGAACATCTAATTCCAAAGCCATAGGCATAAATATGGATTTGGTCCACCCTTGCTACTATAACAGACTCCACTCTTCTGGGAAGACTTTCCATTAGATCTTGGAACATGATTGTGGAGATTCACATCCACTCAGCCACAAGACCATTAGTGAGGTTGGGTACTGATGTTGGGCGATAAGGCCTGGCTCGCGGCCGGTGTTACAATTCATCCCAAAGGTGTTCGATGGGGTTCAGGTCAGGACTCTGTGCAGTCAAGTTCATCAATGCCAAACTATGGAAATCATACTCTGATGGACCTCACTTTGTGCACGCGTCATTGTCCTGCTCAAACAGGAGAGGGTCTTCTCCAAACTGTTGCCACAGAGTTGGGAGGGCACAATTCTCCAGAATGTCAATGTATGCTCTAGAATTAACATTTCCCTTCACTGGAACTAAGGAGCCCAGGCCAAACTATGATAAACAACCTCACACCACTATTTATCCTCCGCCAATCTTTAGAGTTGGCAGTACGCATTCGGGTGGACAGCATTCTCCTGGCATCTGGAAAACCCAGATTTGTCCGTCAGACTGCCAGATGGTGAAACATGATTCGTCACTCCAGAGAATGCATTGCAATTGATCCATCGTCCAACGATTGTGTGTTTTACACCACTCCAGTTGCTGTTTGGCATTGCGCTTGGTGATCTGAAGTTTGTGTACAGCTGCTCGCCCAAGGAAACCTAACCCATGAAGATCCTAACAGTTCTTGTGCTGACTTTGCTTCAAGAATCAGTTTGGAACTCGTTAGTGAGTGTTACAACCAAGGACAGACTATTGGTGCATGCTACCTGCTTTAGCACTTGGCGGTCCTGTTCTGTGAGCTTGGGGGGTCTACCACTTCACAGCTGAGCTGATGTTGTTCCTAGATGTCTCCACTGCACAATATCAACACTCACATTTGACCGGGTCAGATCTTGCAGGGTAGAAACTTGAAAAACTGACTTCTTGGAAAGGTGTAATCCTACGACAGTGCCACATTGAAAGTCACTGAGCTCTTCAGTAAGACCAGTGGTTCCCAAACTGTGCGCCTAGGCTCCTTGGGGTGCCTCTGCGATCTCAAAGGGGTGCCTCAGCCAGGGCCAATGGTAAGCAAGGTGGGGGACTACTTGGTAATTATTTTGGCTTAGGGGTGCCTTGAAAAAATTATGGAGACCCTAAGGATGCCTTGAACTGAAAAAGTTTGGGATCCACTGAGTAAGACCCATTTTACTGTTAATATTTGACTATGGATATGGCATGGCTGTATGCATGATGTTATGCACATGTTAGCAATGGGTGTGACTGAAATGGCAAAACACACTAATTACACTGAGTGTTCACATACTTTTGTTCATGTAGTATATTTTTGAGAAGCTTCCACAGCCTGTAATGTAAGAGATGCTTAGCTGTTAATTAAATTCTCAGAGTCCACATCTCCTGAAAAGGATTACAGATGTGATGGAATAATAAAGATTGGTAAATGGTTTCGAGAATGATTACACCCAGTAAGTAATTTGATCTGAAGCACACCGGAAATGGAATTATAACACAATGGACAGAATTAGACTCTAACAGGCTCTATTTATTTAGAAAATAAGATACTAGATTTTTTTTCTGCCTCTTCACCTTGTCCAGGGCCTGGTATCGTTAATGAGGCTTATTTTGAGAGTGTTGTGAAGCTGTGAATTTCGAGTGGTTTGTGCTGTGACATTTTCTTTTTTTCCCATTAGTGATATTTCTGATGAAATATTTACACTATACAGGGTTGCATATCAGAAATAAACTTATTGACAGTCAATATCAGTAAAATGTTTAAGTCTCAGTAAGACAACATAGAATGTTCTTGATTCTACTGTACTGCTTATAGAATACCAAACCAATCATTGCAAACCCCCTTCTTGTCTTCCCTTATCATCATTGCCCTGTAGTTAACATTACATTCACTTTTGCAGTAACTTGAATTTTGTGAGATAAATCCCCTAATCCAGTGGGTTCTATGATGCAGGTAATGTACGAAACAGGAGATCCTCTATTTTACTCAGGCAGGCTTTTCTTAAAACAGCTTGCTGCAATATCGAACTCCCTCAGCTGTAAGCTTCCCAGTTATCCAAATTGGAGGGTCGGTCTTCACACCTTTAGCTCATTTAAATAATCCCATAGTGCAAAATAAAGTCTTGTTTCTGCAAAACTCGCATTTAGCAAGCAATGCCCTCGATTTTCCAAATGCCTTCCATCTGCCCAATGCCTTCCATCTGCTCAACACCCTCAATGTGCCCAATGCCCATGATCTGCCCAACACCCTCGATCTGTGCAATACCTTCCATCTGCCCAGTACCTTCCATCTGCCCAACACTTTCAATGTGCCCAATGCCCTTAATCTGCCCAGTGCCCTCAATCAGCTCAATGTCTTCTATCTGCTCAATGCCCTCAATCTGCCCAATGCCCTCCATCTGCCCAATGCCTTCCATCTGCTCAACACCCTCAATGTGCACAATGCCCATGATCTGCCCAACACCCTCGATCTGTGCAATACCTTCCATCTGCCCAACACCTTCAATGTGCCCAATGCCCTTGATCTGCCAAGTGCCCTCGATCAGCTCAATGTCTCCTATCTGCCCAACACCCTCAATGTGCCAAATTCCCTTGATCTGCCCAATGCCCTAGATCTGCTCAATGTCTTCTATCTGCTCAATGCCTTCCATCTGCCCAACACCCTTAATGTACCCAATGCCTTCAATCTGCTCAATGCCTTCCATCTGCCCAACACCCATAATGTGCCCAATGCCTTCCATCTGCTCAGTGCCTTGCATCTGCCCAATGCCTTCCATCTGCCCAATGCCTTCCATCTGCTCAGTGCCGTGCATCTGCCCAATGCCTTCCATCTGCTCAGTGCCTTGCATCTGCCCAATGCCCTCCATCTGCCTAATGACCTTGACCTGTCCAATGCCCTTGACATGCCCAATCCCCTCGACCTGCCCAAAGGCTTCCATCTACCCAATGCCTTCCATCTGACCAATGCCCTTGAGCTGCCCAATGCCTTCCATCTGCCCAATGCCCTCCATCTGCCTAATGGCCTTGACCTGTCCAATGCCCTTGACCTGCCCAATCCCCTCGACCTGCCCAATCCCCTCGACCTGCCAAATGCCTTCCATCTACCCAATGCCTTCCATCTGACCAATGCCCTTGACCTGCCCAATGCCCTCCATCTACCCAATGCCCTCCATCTACCCACTGCCTTCCATCTGCCCAAGCGTTCCATCTGCTGAATGCCCTCCATCTGACCAATGCCCTTGACCTGCCTAATACCTTCCATCTGCCCAATGCCTTCCATCTGCCCAAGTGTTCCATCTGCTGAATGCCCTCCATCTGACCAATGCCCTTGACCTACCCAATGCCCTCCATCTGCCCAGTGCCCTCAACCTGCCCAATACCTTCCATTTGCCGGTACGTTATTTACTCCAATGCTGCCTCTTGTACCTCAAATCCATAGGCTGTACAGTAAAACGAGGTGCACTTATGCAAAAGTAGGTGAATGATGTCACAAAAGAGCATTTTGGTTGTGGTTTTATACTTTTGTGCATCGTAAATGACCCTCAGTGTCTGGATTTTGGGTTGGATATTGGGTCTATCTATAACAAGCGACACGTCCCCACAATAGAAACCGTGGGATAAAGTCTCTGAGGTTTATGAGGGAGAAATGAGGCACATCACATACATAACTTTCTATATAGAAAGCTGTGCACACACGATCTAACAGCTGGGAAACACATGTAATGGTTCTCGGCTGGCACACAGGTACCAGCTGCTGTCAGTCACTGAGCGCTACCTGCTCAGAAAAGAAATCAAATTCCAAGCAGCTCTTCCATGTAATACGCCAAGGAGCATAGACACTCAGCGGGATGGGTGGTTTATACTTACTCAGGAAATCTGCCCGCTAAATTGGTCAACTCAGGGGAGGTGAGTAACATGACCAGTGATAAAAGTTTTTTGATCAAGTTAACTTTCATACAAATAAGAAAGTGTCATTGTGAAGGGGATTGGTCCTGCTACCTGAGCTGTATCAGAACTTCTGGACAATAACACAACATTCTTGTGTAATATGTGCTGTGTGTTGCTATCTGCAAAATACTAAACTAAAACAGGACTCTCCGGTAATTTCAAAATAAAGATATATTCACGTTTCAGCATTATTCAGAAAACCTAGCAGACAGTCACCTGTAGAATCTCAAGAGCAGATACAATAAAGCTGAAGTTGGCACTCTGTGCCCCCATCAGCAGAGCATTCATGCGTGGCACAGTCACCAGGGACGCGGGCAACAGGTGAAGCAAATGAACCGCTGAATGAAAACGTGACTTCTGATTTAGCTGATTAAAATGTATATAAAATGCATCTGCTGTATTAAAGTAGACGTTACCAAGGTGCGGCTACCTGAAGCAAGTCAGAACAGAACAAGTTATCCATTGGAATGGATCCATAGTGATGTGCACGACCCAAAGAATTAGTATCCCCAGAGGGTAACAAGTATTTTGTGACTAGTCAGAGATACACAATACATATCTAATGAAGCACAGGTGAGATGCTGGAGACACCCAAGGAGCGCTTAAAATCATCATTCAGCAAATTCCAGCAGAATACAGTGAATTAATACAGCGCATACGCTTTCGCTCCATGAGTTAAATTATGACCATCTAAGTTACCACCATCGCTCACATGAAAAAGCATACATTTTATTACTCATATGAAATAATTCTAAACATCTTTCAAAATCTCATCACATAGGCACATGGACATTTTAGAAAGCCCCAATTTTCTGACCAAGAAATTACGGTCTACTAAAGCAAAGATTTCTCTGGTGTGACAGGGGACCAGTGATCCCTATGCATTTTAAGTTATTCTAAATGTATCCTCACTATAGAACACTAAGGTTTCTCGGTCATGAAATCGCCAATTTAACCTTACCATTCTATTTATACTTTCCATTTCCTGAGCACCTAATACATAGGACACGCTACTTCTGTCAATTTGACTATACTCTGGACTGAAATAGTTAAATCAGTCAGCTGTAAGTGATAGCGATTGTCAGCTATAGTCTTTCATGTTATTTCTTGAACTAACATCAGGAACAGAGTTTTTGTAATCCGCCCTATCAGGCAACAATGCTTCCAACTTTTTTTCATCAGAATTGAGCTGCCACTTAATGAAAGGATTCACCTGTTTCGCTGTCAGCCGCGCTCTACAAAACATCAGAATTCAGGATGAGGTGACTGAGGATCTTTACAGCTGGGGAATGATTAACTTAAGGCAACATTTTTCTGTAGTCTCAAACGTGCTTAAACTCAACCTATTTCTGTGCATGTGTCCCTGAATAATTAATGCAAATGAACATAACAGGCTGCATGTTTATGAGTGTGCTATTTTCACGGTACTGCTTCTACATTGTTAAACTATTATTGTTGTTTCAATGTTGATTTAATCTGGTGCACTTCTTAATAAGAAGTCTGAGCAGCATGGTGGCTTAGTGGTTAGCACATCTGCTTCATAGCACTGGGGTCATGAGTTCAATTCTTGACCATGGCCTTAGCTGTGTGGAGTTTGTATGTTCTCCCCGTGTTTGCGTGAGTTTCCTCCGGGTGCTCCAGTTTCCTCCCACACTCCAAAAACATACTGGAAGGTTAATTGGCTGCTATCAAAATTGACCATAGTCTTTCTTGGTCTGTGTGTGTATGTTAGGGAATTTAGACTGTAAGCTCCAATGGGGCAGGGACTGATGTGAGTGAGTTATTTGTTGCTGAAGAAAACAAATGGCATAAAAAGCTGTAAAAGCTTAAGAACCATCATATCCTGATTGTTATATAGGACAGAAGCTTTTGCATAAATATAAAGTAAGTTTTATTTCACTTTTATGGTTTAGAGTGTTGCTATAGTTAATATGTTGATGCTATGCATAAGAGTAAAAAAAAGAGCAGTTCTTGGTGACAGTGAAACGAGAGCTGTTCTTGGTGAAAGTGAAACGAGAGCTGTACTTGGTGACAGTGAAACGAGAGCAGTCCTTGGTGACAGTGAAACGAGAGCAGTCCTTGGTGACAGTGAAACGAGAGCAGTCCTTGGTGACAGTGAAACGAGAGCAGTCCTTGGTGACAGTGAAACGAGAGCAGTCCTTGGTGACAGTGAAACGAGAGCAGTTCTTGGTGACAGTGAAACGAGAGCAGTCCTTGGTGACAGTGAAACGAGAGCTGTTCTTGGTGACAGTGAAACGAGAGCTGTTCTTGGTGACAGTGAAATGAGAGCTGTTCCTGGTGACAGTGAAACGAGAGCAGTCCTTGGTGACAGTGAAACGAGAGCAGTTCTTGGTGACAGTGAAATGAGAGCAGTCCTTGGTGACAGTGAAATGAGAGCAGTTCTTGGTGACAGTGAAACGAGAGCAGTCCTTGGTGACAGTGAAACGAGAGCAGTTCTTGGTGACAGTGAAACGAGAGCAGTCCTTGGTGACAGTGAAACAAGAGCAGTTGTTGGTGACAGTGAAACGAGAGCAGTCCTTGGTGACAGTGAAACAAGAGCAGTTGTTGGTGACAGTGAAACGAGAGCAGTCCTTGGTGACAGTGAAATGAGAGCAGTCCTTGGTGACAGTGAAACAAGAGCAGTTGTTGGTGACAGTGAAACGAGAGCAGTCCTTGGTGACAGTGAAATGAGAGCAGTCCTTGGTGACAGTGAAACGAGAGCAGTCCTTGGTGACAGTGAAACGAGAGCAGTCCTTGGTGACAGTGAAACAAGAGCAGTTGTTGGTGACAGTGAAACGAGAGCAGTCCTTGGTGACAGTGAAACAAGAGCAGTTGTTGGTGACAGTGAAACGAGAGCAGTCCTTGGTGACAGTGAAACAAGAGCAGTTGTTGGTGACAGTGAAACGAGAGCAGTTCTTGGTGAAAGTGAAACGAGAGCAGTCCTTGGTGACAGTGAAACGAGAGCAGTTCTTGGTGACAGTGAAACGAGAGCTGTTCTTGGTGACAGCGAAATGAGAGCTGTTCTTGGTGACAGTGAAATGAGAGCTGTTCCTGGTGACAGTGAAACGAGAGCAGTCCTTGGTGACAGTGAAACAAGAGCAGTTGTTGGTGACAGTGAAACGAGAGCAGTCCTTGGTGACAGTGAAACAAGAGCAGTTCTTGGTGACAGTGAAACGAGAGCAGTTCTTGGTGATAGTGAATCGAGAGCTGTTCTTGGTGACAGTGAAACGAGAGCAGTTGTTGGTGACAGTGAAACGAGAGCTGTTCTTGGTGACAGTGAAACGAGAGCAGTCCTTGGTGACAGTGAAACAAGAGCAGTTCTTGGTGACAGTGAATCGAGAGCTGTTCTTGGTGACAGTGAAACGAGAGCAGTCCTTGGTGACAGTGAAACGAGAGCAGTTCTTGGTGACAGTGAATCGAGAGCTGTTCTTGGTGACAGTGAAACGAGAGCAGTCCTTGGTGACAGTGAAACAAGAGCAGTTGTTGGTGACAGTGAAACGAGAGCAGTCCTTGGTGACAGTGAAATGAGAGCAGTTCTTGGTGACAGTGAAACGAGAGCAGTTCTTGGTGACAGTGAATCGAGAGCTGTACTTGGTGACAGTGAAACGAGAGCTGTTCTTGGTGACAGTGAAACGAGAGCAGTCCTTGGTGACAGTGAAACGAGAGCAGTCCTTGGTGACAGTGAAACAAGAGCAGTTGTTGGTGACAGTGAAACGAGAGCAGTCCTTGGTGACAGTGAAACGAGAGCAGTTCTTGGTGACAGTGAATCGAGAGCTGTTCTTGGTGACAGTGAAACGAGAGCTGTTCTTGGTGACAGTGAAATGAGAGCAGTCCTTGGTGACAGTGAAACGAGAGCAGTCCTTGGTGACAGTGAATCGAGAGCTGTTCTTGGTGAAAGTGAAACGAGAGCAGTCCTTGGTGACAGTGAAACGAGAGCAGTTCTTGGTGACAGTGAAATGAGAGCAGTCCTTGGTGACAGTGAATCGAGAGCTGTTCTTGGTGACAGTGAAACGAGAGCAGTTCTTGGTGACAGTGAAACGAGAGCAGTCCTTGGTGACAGTGAAATGAGAGCAGTCCTTGGTGACAGTGAAACGAGAGCTGTTCTTGGTGACAGCGAAATGAGAGCTGTTCTTGGTGACAGTGAAATGAGAGCTGTTCCTGGTGACAGTGAAACGAGAGCAGTCCTTGGTGACAGTGAAACAAGAGCAGTTGTTGGTGACAGTGAAACGAGAGCAGTCCTTGGTGACAGTGAAACAAGAGCAGTTCTTGGTGACAGTGAAACGAGAGCAGTTCTTGGTGACAGTGAAATGAGAGCAGTCCTTGGTGACAGTGAAACGAGAGCAGTTCTTGGTGACAGTGAAACGAGAGCAGTCCTTGGTGACAGTGAAACGAGAGCAGTTCTTGGTGACAGTGAAACGAGAGCAGTTCTTGGTGACAGTGAAACGAGAGCAGTTCTTGGTGACAGTGAAACGAGAGCAGTTCTTGGTGACAGTGAAACGAGAGCAGTTCTTGGTGACAGTGAAACGAGAGCAGTCCTTGGTGACAGTGAAACGAGAGCTGTACTTGGTGACAGTGAAATGAGAGCAGTCCTTGGTGACAGTGAAACGAGAGCAGTTCTTGGTGACAGTGAAATGAGAGCAGTCCTTGGTGACAGTGAAACGAGAGCAGTTCTTGGTGACAGTGAAACGAGAGCAGTTCTTGGTGACAGTGAAACGAGAGCAGTTCTTGGTGACAGTGAAACGAGAGCAGTCCTTGGTGACAGTGAAACGAGAGCTGTACTTGGTGACAGTGAAATGAGAGCAGTCCTTGGTGACAGTGAAACGAGAGCAGTTCTTGGTGACAGTGAAACGAGAGCAGTCCTTGGTGACAGTGAAACGAGAGCAGTCCTTGGTGAAAGTGAAACGAGAGCATGATTATTTCTGAAGGTGGCCCTGATACAAAGTATAAAACAACTGCAAGTAAGGGCAGTTTTTGGAGTGAGTAAAAAAAGCAGGTTATGGAAAAAGCAAAATTAAGTGAAATAAGCGCCACAAATCCGACAACAAGGAGGCCTACAAATTAAACCCGAATTTAGCAAAACACGATATCAATACCTTAAACTGGACGCTGCAGATCTCCGATGACTCCAGCAGGCTGACCGCAAGTTATTCCGAATGGACAGGTCTCCGACACAACACTTTGACATCATTGCAACCTGTATCAATGTTAATTTAAAGCGGCAATGCCGGTACCACGCAGGTTAAGTGTTTAAACACTTAACCCGACATTGCCGCTTTAAATTAACATTGATAATCATTGTTAAACCGTACCCAACCCGAATTAAGAATCGGTGTTGGAACAAGTGTAACCACAGGTTATTGGACAACTTAAAACCAAGCAGGACTAGGAAGAAGAGAGACAAGTGCAGCTGGTAGAACAATGTATACAAAGCAGGGCCGCTATCAGGGGGGTACGGGGGGTACTGTTGTACCGGGCCCGGGCTCACCAGGGGGCCCAGTACAACAGCGCAACATATACTTACATGGGGGCCCGCCGCTGGTCTCCGCAAATTTGTCTGTGACAGACCACATGATCGCAGGGGGAATGATTCCTCCACCCCTGCGATCGCATCCTGGTGCCTGGCTGTCACGGTGACAGCCAGGCTGAAGACACAGTAGCGGAGACCAGCGGCGGGCCCCCAGGTAAGTATATGTTGCTGTTGCTCATGGGGGGGAACGCTCATCGGGGGGGGGGGGGGGGGGGGGACACGGGGGGCCCGTACTGGGCATGATTATTTCTGAAGGTGGCCCTGATACAAAGTATAAAACAACTGCACCAGGGATTAAGTGAAGCAAAGTTTATTTTACTTTACTGCTTTGCAGAAGTACAGTAACCTTGCTGATATTCTATATGTTTTGTAACAACAGCTTAAAAGAGAAATTTAACGTTTTGGCTATAAGATAAAAATATGGCCAGTCATGGATTCTTTTTGTGTTTAGATTCTTTTTTATTTTAGAGGATTAGAATTCCTAGAGCAGAAACACATTGGACAAATCTCCAGATAATGTAACACTGCCAAGTATCAAAGTACATGCTTCACAAATCAGCTGGCAGTATTATCCCTGAAGTAAGAAGGGAACAGTCACTCGCTGGAGCTTATTTACTCGAACGTGACAAAACTCTTTCAGTAACAACAACCAGATAAGGAGTTTTTATCGCCTGTCCCAATGAAGCGTCACTATATGTCACTATATAGCAACAAAAGATTCTTATATAACCTTCCTGTGCTAAGATATTGACAGCAATGGTTAAGTTAGAGGTAGATTCAGAACAACTAGGGCATAGTTCTGTTAGAGCAGAATAATGAGATAAATATGACCGCCTCTTAAACGTGTAGGCGGTACAGGACATTTTGAAACATGCATAATTCATCATCATCATCATCATTTATTTATATAGCGCCAACATATTCCGTAGCGCTTTACAATTGGGGACAAACATAGTAAACTAATAAACAAACTGGATAAAACGGACAAAGAGGTGAGAAGGCTCTGCTCGCAAGCTTACAATCTATGGGACAATGAGAGTTTGACACATGAGGTTAAGTCTACATTTTGCATTTCGGCCCAACCAGACTGCAAAGGTAAAAGTGACTCATAAGCTAAATGATCTTGTCACACAACAATGTTGGTCAAGGGGTAGTTGTCTTGTGTGAAATTGTGTAACGTGTGGTAATAGGCTAATGTAGTGAGGTTGAGGGTGGTTGAGGAATATTATAAGCTTGTCTGAAGAGGTGGGTTTTCAGAGAACGCTTGAAAGTGTGTAGACCAGAGGAGAGTCTTATTGTGCGAGGGAGAGAATTTCATAGAGTGGGTGCAGCCCGAAAAAAGTCCTGTAACTGGGAATGGGAGGATGCAATGAGGGTGGATGAGAGACGTGGATCTGGTGCAGAACGGAGTTGCAGAGTTGGGAGATTTTGTGGCTTCTTGCCTTTAGCCAGGGCCGTAACTACGGCTGCGCGATAGGGGCGACCGCCCACGACGCAACGTTGAAGGGGGGTTTATGACTATTTTGGCCTCATTTGGTTAAAATTGAGGACTAGTGGGGCGGTAATTTTGCTTCTCGCTCCAGGTGCTAAAATTTTACGTTGCGGCTCTGCCTTTAGGCCAATGCTGGGACAAACCTCAAATGTACCCGAGAGTCTTTTAAATAGCCCTAGATAAATGAACTTAAAATGAGTTTATCTTAATGGGTCTATGAGGTTATTGTAAGACTTATTTACTAACCACAGATTATGTGGACTTTATATCTTGTGTCCACCTCAAGCACAAAAATGCTTCATACCCACTTCCTGGTTTTCGACCCCCTAAAAATTCTCTGAGTGACTGTGGGACTGCAGGCCACAATGGAAATGCACATGGGGAAAAAAAGTGAAATGATCACTTTATGGAACCCCCCTCTCCCATTACATATAATGTATATATATTGTTATTTTTTAATATTCATTTGCAAACATTATTTAATTAATTTGAATAATTACATTGATTTATTTTAAGCATTACTGTATTAAAAAGTTTTATTCTAGGGATAAAGTATTCAATAAGTACTCTTGTTCTGTAAATGCCATGCTGAGATACTGCAATACTGGTACTGCAATCTGGCCTTTCAGTACCACGGCCCATGCGCAACCTGACTAGCTCCATTGGGCCACAGTGACTGGCCCGACGAATAGCTAAGTTTACCCTTACCATTTGGGGCTAGTATTGGCAGGGCAACTGAGTATCACTGAGTTGCCCCGGAAGTTATTCTCTAGATAAATTGCAGTGATAAGGGATTTATTTCTTGCCAGGTAAACCACGATAAATACTAGTGCATTTTGATAAATAAGGACCTTGGTGTTTGGTGACAGGGCCCACCCATGCCTTTAACTATAGATGCTTGGGCTCGGTTTTCTGAAAACCAATGACCAGTGACATTGCTCACACAGAAACAGGGGTAGCAGTGTTCTTGTCACTCTCCAGTCTCCAGTGACATTGCTCAGTGCCATTACTCATACAGAAACAGGAGGGGTAGCAGTGTTCTTGTCACTTGACAAAAATTGACTGGAAATTAATATTATTGAGGTTAATAATGATATAGGAACAAAAAAAGAGCCAAATTATGTGATTTTAGAAAAAAGATATAGATCCATACCAAAACCAAAACACAGGGGTCAGTGAACATCTCTACCTCTGACACCTGCCATGATGGATTGGATAACCGAAAACAAAACACGGCTAGATTTGTTAACCACCCTATATGACCTGTTTTATTTACACATTTGAAACAGCAAATTGACAACATCTCTCTACGCCTTTGGCTCCCCCGTTCTGTGGATGCTCATTCAGAACATCTCAGCTGAATTAGCATTTTCCTATAAAGTTTGTTGCAAATGTAAATGAAAATTCTATGACCTTTGTAAGTCACATCGAGAAACACTGTGTATCTCAGAGAGCTGGAGGGTGTTTGATAACCACTAAAGATACGTTGTGACTCTGTCTTTGTGATACTGGCTATTAAGCCACTGGCAGTTTTATTAGTTGATGTACAGCCAGTTTGATTAACCTCACGTATTTTAATGTTTTATGATACAAAAAGCTGGGGAAGTAATGGAAGTTTGATTTAAGCTTTGGAAAAATCTACAGAATATTTGGTTTGCATATATGCCCAGAAGAGATAATGGCATCATCTATTGTTATCTATAGAAAATAAAAGTATTTTATTATTTCTGAGATTTGCTATGATAAATTAAATGCCATTATCTAGCGGTGGACTGTTATTTATTATCTGCTTGTGTACAGCACAATTTTAAAACAAAAATTACCTAAACAGGCTGCTGATATGTGTATTCTTAGGTAGAGGCGGAGTCAGACACAGCAAGCACAACTGACATGCCAGGCTTTGCATAATAACTTTTTTGTCCTGTAAAATTCCTTTAAGAATGGTCCCAAATATTTGGGATGTTATTTCAGTTGTCTGTAATTGATGGTGGAACCCTGACTCAATTCCTTTTAAATAAAGCTATAGTGGACAGTCAGTGTAAGACTGCCCAATGTATTTTGCTTTCATGCGTCATGTACATATATTTCAATTTGGCAAATTAGTCGTTTTTTTACCTTTAAAAAAAACCCCAAACCACTAAAAACACATGGGGGTATATTTACTAAACTGCGGGTTTGAAAAATTGCAGATGTTGCCTATAGCAACCAATCAGATTCTAGTTAGCATTTGTTTAGTACATTCTACAAAATGACAGCTAGAATCTGATTGGTTGCAATAGGCAACATCTCCACTTCTTCAAACCCGCAGCTTAGTAAGAATAATTCATGGTCTTACTAGTAATATGAGGACCTGGATCTGCTTTATTGATTATTTGTACCTCTACATTTAGTTATATTTGTCTTGGTGGAAGCCACTTTATTGGCTTGTAGGAGCAGTAAAAACTATAGTACCGCCAGCACTATTTTCATGAAGTGAGGATGTAAATTTAATTTCCCCCACAAACACATATAGGGTCTGATTCATTAAGGAACATAACTGCCATGGTGTGCCGTATTTTCTCTCGGGTACATGATTTTCAGCCGTATCACTTGCACCAGCTACAGCGCAGGTGTAAGTGCCTAGTCATAGTGATGATGCCTGTGTATGCCGCTAGAACATGTGTTTGTAATTAAGAGCAACTGTAAAAATGCATGTTATGTACAGTAGTCATTAATAACATTCTGATAAATGTTTTTCAGGCTAAAAAGCAAATGGAAATAGTTTTTTTCCAATGTATTTTTATTAATGATTATATTATTAATAGGTGTTAATGTATTGAATATTTTCTTTATCTGATGGGACTTTATATTGTACATTTTGCGTATCCTATAATGTGTTATGTTTGTCTGCATACGACAAGTGCTGTATACTTATACAATGGAAATGTTTCTTCAGACTAGAGATGGGCGGGTCCGGTTCTCCGAGAACCGAACCCACCCGAACTTTGGGTATCCGAGTACCGAGCTGAGCAGCTCGGTACTCTCCCGCCAATTCCGAATCCAAATCGAGGCCGAACGTCATTGTGACGTCGTCGGATCTCGGGACTCGGTTCTCGCGATACTTCAACTTTATAAATACACGCCTCCACAGCAATCCATCGCCATTTGACAGAGGGAGAGAGCAGGGTGTAGTCATAGGCTAATTAGAGCAGGGACAGAGAAAGAATACAATATTGTTCTTGCAATTGCTCTAACCAAAATCGCTAGTGCAGAGAGGAGGATAGAGGTTTATTATTTTTTCTTCATATTTGGCACTCCCCAGCGCTTTTGGGTTGTCCCCCATAATTGTGCATTAATATTTCTGGCTGTCAAAAGTCATATCTGTCAGCAGTATCTACTCAATAAATGTTAGCACTCCTCAGTGTTTTTGGGGTGTCCTCTCTAATTGTGCATTAATATTTCTGGCTGTCAAAAGTCATATCTGTCAGCAGTATCTACTCAATAATTTTAAGCACTCCTCAGTGTTTTTGGGGTGTCCTCTCTAATTGTGCATTAATATTTCTGGCTGTCAAAAGTCATATCTGTCAGCAGTATCTACTCAATAATTTTAAGCACTCCTCAGTGTTTTTGGGGTGTCCTCTCTAATTGTGCATTAATATTTCTGGCTGTCAAAAGTCATATCTGTCAGCAGTATCTACTCAATAATTTTAAGCACTCCTCAGTGTTTTTGGGGTGTCCTCTCTAATTGTGCATTAATATTTCTGGCTGTCAAAAGTCATATCTGTCAGCAGTATCTACTCAATAAATTTTAGCACTCCTCAGTGTTTTTGGGGTGTCCTCTCTAATTGTGCATTAATATTTCTGGCTGTCAAAAGTCATATCTGTCAGCAGTATCTACTCAATAATTTTAAGCACTCCTCAGTGTTTTTGGGGTGTCCTCTCTAATTGTGCATTAATATTTCTGGCTGTCAAAAGTCATATCTGTCAGCAGTATCTACTCAATAAATTTTAGCACTCCTCAGTGTTTTTGGGGTGTCCTCCCTAATTGTGCATTAATATTTCTGGCTGTCAAAAGTCATATCTGTCAGCAGTATCTACTCAATAAATGTTAGCACTCCTCAGTGTTTTTGGGGTGTCCTCTCTAATTGTGCATTAATATTTCTGGCTGTCAAAAGTCATATCTGTCAGCAGTATCTACTCAATAAATGTTAGCACTCCTCAGTGTTTTTGGGGTGTCCTCTCTAATTGTGCATTAATATTTCTGGCTGTCAAAAGTCATATCTGTCAGCAGTATCTACTCAATAAATTTTAGCACTCCTCAGTGTTTTTGGGGTGTCCTCCCTAATTGTGCATTAATATTTCTGGCTGTCAAAAGTCATATCTGTCAGCAGTATCTACTCAATAAATGTTAGCACTCCTCAGTGTTTTTGGGGTGTCCTCTCTAATTGTGCATTAATATTTCTGGCTGTCAAAAGTCATATCTGTCAGCAGTATCTACTCAATAATTTTAAGCACTCCTCAGTGTTTTTGGGGTGTCCTCTCTAATTGTGCATTAATATTTCTGGCTGTCAAAAGTCATATCTGTCAGCAGTATCTACTCAATAAATTTTAGCACTCCTCAGTGTTTTTGGGGTGTCCTCCCTAATTGTGCATTAATATTTCTGGCTGTCAAAAGTCATATCTGTCAGCAGTATCTACTCAATAAATGTTAGCACTCCTCAGTGTTTTTGGGGTGTCCTCTCTAATTGTGCATTAATATTTCTGGCTGTCAAAAGTCATATCTGTCAGCAGTATCTACTCAATAAATGTTAGCACTCCTCAGTGTTTTTGGGGTGTCCTCTCTAATTGTGCATTAATATTTCTGGCTGTCAAAAGTCATATCTGTCAGCAGTATCTACGCAATGGATTCAAAGCAGTCCACATATGATCTAAATGAGCAACCAGGTTCTGTCACCAGTCCTGATGTTAGTGTTCCCAGTACGTCATCTGGCCAAGGCGATGTCAAACAACAGAGTGTTTTCAAATTAGTGCAAAAAACAAAAACCAAAAAAAAATTTACTGTATTGAAGCGAAAAAGAAGTGTAACTGAGCAAAAGTTAAGTGACGATAAAAAAAAAATTGCAAGCATGCCATTCTACACACGCAGTGGCAAAGAGAGAATGAGGCCTTCACCTTTGGCTATTAGTGGCAGATCCCAAAAAGTTACCCAGCCTACAATTGGTGCACAACTACTGTTACGCGTCAAAGCCGAGCTGCAAGATAACAGTGAGGCATTACAGGAGAATATTTGCTCTGATTCACAAATGACAACAATCCCTGTGGAGAGTCCATCCAACAGTGGGATGTCTAATCGTGACCATTCTGTTAGTCTACCCATAAAGAAGGGCCCTTTCAGCAGTTCTGCTGATATGTGCCTGAACAGCCCGAGTGTAGCCGGTGATACACCAAGTGAGGATGACACTTTGTCTTTAGAAGAGGATGTGGGGGAGATTTGGGTATCCGACGATGAGGATGCGGTTGATTGTGTAAGTCCTGCAGCAGTGTGGCACCAGTGGGAGCAGTTCTGGCATGTGAGGTTCTGGCACCAATATGCACTTTCCAAACACAAGCAGGGATGACGCAGGGGGCAGACCACAACAGTTTGACATCTGGGCTGGTTTGAAGGATTTGTCAAAAAAATGTGTGACCTTGACCATAATTCCAACCAATCCTACTATTAACATGCAAAGGATGGTGGAGGGCCTATCAGGGATTAAACTGTATTTTTCATAATTTTCACTAATAATGTTTGGGTGTAATATACACCCAAAGACGAGTGCTCAATTGCTAAGAGTCATTGATGGAGAGGAAGACAAGCAGGCTTGTCTGTAGAATTTGCAGGCAAATTGTGCTGCGTTATATAGGTAACACCCAAAGAGAAGAGCTCCATTGCTCCATTGCTAATTGTAATTGCTGAAATAGAAATAATAGGGCTGACAGTCTTGGTCTAAATCTGCAGTTACATTTTATTGTACCATAGCTCACTGCGAAACTGGAGAGGTGGCAGGGTTTAGTGATAATCTTCCTCCAACAATACTAATTCATCCCAATATCCCAATATCATAGAAGTCTGTGTAGTATGATGTAATTGCTGATAATGGCCTTCCAAAGGGAATGACTAGTTGATTTTAGGGCAGAGCTGTCACGGTTTTTGGGCAATTCTTTTACAGCACAGCAAATATCAAAATGTTTAGCGGACTCATCTGCATCACCACTGGGTGTCTTGGGAAAGCAATTTCTTTTACTACAAGCAGTTGCCAGAGAAACTGAAGGAGAAGACGTCCCAACAAGATGTTGATAAGTCTGGGATCCTTGCAAAGAAAATTAAGTATTTCATCTACAATTAAAATATAGTTAGCACATTTACTTTGTTTTATTGCACACTATAATTTTATGTAGCACCTTTTCAAAATCTATTATTAAGGCAATCACTTGACTCAAGCTAACCGTGTCTGCACTTTCTTCACAGGTAACTACTTCGCTGGACTAAAGTATATTCCCCTCAAATGCTAATCTTCTTGCAGCTGCTGTATTCTCCTACATGCTGTTGCAGAAACCACAAATTGACCCTAAATGTTTATGGACACAAACAGCATCTCCTGCATGTCATTTTTCAAAAGTTCTGTAACACCAAGTTGATAGTGTGTGCAAAACAGGAAATGTGATGGAATTCAGCCCCGCTGTAATGCTGGACCAATATTGGGGTCGTAATCAGAAATGACATATCCTCAGGAGACTCCAAGCAGGATTAGCCATCTTTCAATGACATCCCTTAGTTTTTGGAACAGTTTGTCAGCTGTATGCCTCTTAGTGAAGCTGCTGATACACAGAGTAGCCTACTTCTCAAAAATGTGATGTACCTGGGTACATGCTGCTGCTGTCCATGCTGGGGAAGGCGAATGACCAACCCAGTGGGCTTTCACAATCATATAATATTTTGTTTGCCCAGTTACGCTTGTACACATATCTGTGGTTAAGTGTACAGTGGGTAGAATACCATTTTGTCACCCAATAATGACATTTTTAGTAAACTTTCGGTACAGGAGAGAATTAGCTTTTCTAGTAAAATGGTATAGTGATGACATTTGCTAACAGGGACATAACACCTCAATTAAATGTCTTAAACCAACTGTATTAATAGTGAACATTGGACGCAGATCTAACACTAGCATAGTACCCAGGGCGTCTGTGATCCGCTTTGCGACTGGGTGACAGGTTTCATTCTTGCTTCCTCTTGCAGAGGATTGTTTAACTGCCAATTGTTGGGGGGGAAGACTGCAGGTGCTGGGATGTAGATGAGAGAAGGGAGGTAGATTATGCTGGAATGCTTGTTGTTATTTTTTTTTTAACCGAAGTTTCTGATTTTCCCAACAGTTTTCCAATAACTCGCTGAAAAATGACGAAACATGGATGAGGATCCCAGATGGTTAAGGTCCCTACCTCTACTGAGTGTGGCTTTCAAAATGCTACAAATGGATAGACAACTCTTGCCAGGATTCGTGTAAAAATAATTCCACACTTAAGAGTGGATTTTTGGTCTTATGCCCAGGCATGACAATGGCCTTTTTGTTATCACTGGCAAGAACTGCAGCAATTTTTCTTTTCAAGTGTATGAAAATCATATTGTGACATAGGAGGTGTTCAAAATTGAATAAAAAATGACTGGAAATTAGTGTTACTGAGGTTAATAATAATGTAGCTACAAAATAATACCTAAATTATGTTATTTTAGCACCAATAAATGTAATTTTTATAACAAATTGCAAAACAAAACCAAACAAAACCAAAACCAAAACCAAAACACGCAATGGCGGTTTTGCAAAACCAAAACCAAAACCAAAACACAACGGTAATCCAGATCCAAAACCGAATCCAAAACCAAAACACGGGGGTCAGTGACCATCTCTACTTCAGACCCGCTTGTACTTGAATACTGGTGTATGTGGCGGCAGTTTCTGTCTGTTTCTAAATAAAACCGCAAATTGCGTTCGCTTTGATTCCTTGATGACTTAGGCCCGAAATATCAAGTATTATTACAATCATCCAGAATGTATAATATGTCAACGTTTATAGTTAACAAAGTGTTGCACAATTAATAAAACAATTAAGGAGATGGATAGAGCTGAGTTTGTAGCAAACATTTTTTCATGTCTGCTTGCTTAATAGTATATTAGATTTTGTTTTATATTTGACTTTATAAGTGTTTGCGCCATTGTTTATTCAATATTTTGTTTTCTATGACACTCCGCCAGGCAGCAGCTGCTGAGGGTATGCAGAGCTACAAAGGACTAGTCAGGGACAGGCCAGAGGTCCGAACAGAACAAGTTCAGAATTGAGACACAAAACAAAGGCCGGGGTCACAGGCGGACAGGGATCATCAGGAAACAGAGCCAGTACTGGCATCTCCAGTGACTCCCTGCTGGAGTTAGCAGGGCTTTCCAGTGCATGCATCGCCCCCCAGACCCCGATCTCTGCTTTGTTCGGAGCGGGAACTCGTATTATAAGGAAATGCGTCGCCCCTGCTTGCCTGACTTACCGTGTTCCACCAGTCCTGCGTGCCAGGCCAGCATCAGGTAGTCAGAATATCAATCAGACAGCTGATAGAAGCATGAAAATACCTGTTATTGAGGTACAGAACCATGCACATGGTGGCTTAGTGGTTAGCACTTCTGCCTCACAGCACTGGGCTCATGAGTTCAATTCCCGACCATGGCCTTATCTGTGTGGAGTTCGTATGTTCTCCCCGTGTTTGCATGGGTTTCCTCCGGGTGCTCCGGTTTCCTCCCACAGTCCAAAAACATACTGGTAGGTTAATTGGCTGCTATTAAATTGCCCTTAGTCTCTCTCGGTCTGTGTGTATGTTAGGGGATTTATATTGTAAGCTCCAATGGGACAGGGACTGATGTGAGTGAGTTCTCTGTACAGCGCTGTGGAATTAGTGGCGCTATATAGATGATGATGCACCCAGTTACTTTTAAATTCAGCACCTGCTGATATCAGCAGAAATGACCCCGACATGCGGCTGGACAACAGCTCAGTGATCAGCAGAGAGGATGCGTAGGTGCCGGTAACATGTGCGTAACATCACTGAGGGTGGAATGTTACCGCCAGCACTTGTGTACATGATTCCCTGTTACGTATTCCTGATACAACTGACCTAATTGAGCTCCCTGGGTATAATGTCAGCCTCATACGTTTTTATACCTCGGTATTATACAGTCATTATCATCATTGCTATAAAAATCTCCATGGAAGCAGATTTCCTTCAAACCATGTGAAAGAATTTTAATAAACAAGGGTTTTGCACAATATATTTTCTCCTCCTTGAAGTGGACATGTTGAGGCCAGAACGGTAATTATCCCTGTCAGATGCTAGCGTGAAATGTTCATTAGAGTGCCGGCTGGACGGTTCCTTGCAGGAGAAATGAGTAATAATTAGTTCTTTTCTAAAAGAAGAAATTCAACAGTCATGGAGTATATCTTGCTGTTTCAACACTGACTGTGAGACGTGCCCTGAGCTGTAGAGATATCAAAATAAAGTGTTCTGGTCTCTTATTTATTCTGTCATTGACGCTTTTATCCCCTTGGACGTTAATGAGAACAATTTTTTTCATGTCTCTGTGATTTTCCATTGCTGTGATAACAGTCTTTCGGTATCATCCTGGCTTCCCGACTCACGCTGATATCTTAATAAAATACCCACTAGATCAGTAATAAGTGGACCATTACACAAAACCGCCGCAAATGAAAAATTCCAGGTTTGTGAGGTGTAACAAAGACTGAGGGACAGCCGTATGTATCCTCTTCACAGGGCCGCCCAGCCGCTCGAGGACTCACGCAGTCATCTCTCCGACAAAGAGCGGGTTTCACTCTGTAAATCTGGGAAAGTAGAAAGCAGGATTAAAATTCATGAATCTGGGCAACAGGACTGATAGCTCAGCGCGGTGTAGCGTTGTGGATGTGTCTGAACTGCACCATGCAATTTAATTCCTAGCTGAACAGTAATGCTAAACTCTGGTAAGAGTCAACATTTATACATATCATTAAAGTGTAACAGACACTTACACACAACGGAGGCAGACATTTTGAATGATTGCAACTAGAGATGCTCAGGCTCGGTTCCCCACGCTTCTACACAGAGGCAGAAGAAATCAGCAGCACAGGATCATGGAGCAGGTAAGCTTGTGACAAGAAATTAGGTATACTTGAGCAAATCAAAGGACAAAGCTGGTTTTGCGTCATGCAAAAGATGTTTTGTGCTAATGACCTGTAATATATTTTAAATAAAACCATATAAAACATCCTGGAGACAAATGAATCTAATTATTGCCTTCAACAGCTGAAAAATATAATTTTCTTTTAAAATTCTCTATGGGCCTGAGTCACAAAGGAAAAAAAGGAGTAAGTTTTCTCCTGGACAAACCATGTTACAATGCAAGGGGTGCAAATTAGTTTATGATTTTGCACATAAGGAAAATACTGGCTGTTTTTTCATGTAGCACACGGATACTTGATAGCTTTACACTTACACTGAAATTTAAAGTTGATCTAGGACATGCCCTACCCCAACTATAACTCTGTCCCCACATCTTATATTTACCTCCCCCTTCCAATGCAACATGGTTTTGCCCAGGTGCAAAGTTACTCCTTTTGTTTGCTTTGCTCTCCTTAATAACTCAGGCCCTTCAGGTTGTGTGTGATTCTGCTAGCTCCTCCATTTACCTTCTCTTTCTGCCGGTTTTATGACACCTACGCAGATGATTTTGATAAGCAAAAAGCTGTCTGTCAAGAAGTAATTTTTCAGATCACAATGGCTTCAACTTCAAAAACCACAGCAGCCATCTGCAAAGGTAAATAAATGTCCTTGAGCAATTTCTCTAGCCTGCTTGTAAACAAGAGAGACGACAAAGTAACGGATGAGGTCATTGACCCAATCTTTATTTACTTGACAATGTCCACCGAGCTCTGAAAGACATCACATGTCATTTATAGAAAGAAAATATCACAAAAAGCTAATTTATGTGTAAAACAGATCTGCAACTTGTTATTATTTCTCTCTGAATGAATGTCCTTTCCAGTACACCGCCTACAAGCATTTTTTTAATGTATATAAAAGATATATACCATCGCCTGACCTTGAAATATAATAGTTATGTATCAGTTCACCAATGGTGAAAGGAATTTGGGGCACAAGAACAACATAATTCTTCATAATAAGTCTTTTATTAAATAAAGATACATACTTACAAACCCAGATGTATTAAAGGTCTGTGTTCTATGCCTTTCATCGTTTCTCAGAACACAGCCGACAATGGAAGACTACAAACTCTTGTTTGAGTCAAGATAAATTGTATCACCCAAGTATGAATTAATCTATCGATACATATTTTCAGGAAGAAAGGATTACAATTTGCAAGGTCAGGTTTAAATGGCTGTAGCTTATTTGATTCCAAGATAAAGAGAAGGAGAACTTTCACTAAATAAATCAAATTGATATTGATGTTCTGTTAAACTCCATTTAAGGTTGATGATGAGAATGATATACTCAGACATTTACCAAAATTTGCCGATGTTAAACAATGCAAGTATGTTTTCCTTCAGAACAGCATAAATTATGGATATATATGAGCAAATTTAATCATAACTTCAACATACCTATTTTAACTATTAGAATCAGATTAAAAGGCCAGTAGCACAAGCCTATAAGCATCTTTGACTCAATAATCACAGGGCTTTCTGTATTAACTTTTTAGTAATAACATCCTCCCATTCCCGATTACAGGACTTTTTCCGGGCTGCACCCACTCTATGGAATTCTCTCCCTCACACAATAAGACTCTCCTCTGGTCTACAAGCTTTCAAACGTTCTCTGAAAACCCACCTCTTCAGACAAGATTATAATATTCCTCAACCACCCTCTTAACCTCACTGCATTACCCTATTACCACCTGTTATACAACTACCCATTGACCAACATTGTTGTGTGACGGGATCATTTAGCTTATGAGTCACTTTTACCTTTGCAGTCTGGCTGGGCCGACTGCAAATGTAGACTTAACCTCATGTGTCAAACTCCCATTGTCCCATAGATTGTAAGCTTGCGAGCAGGGCCTTCTCACCTCTTTGTCTGTTACCCAGTTTGTTTATTAGTTTACTATGTTTGTCCCCAATTGTAAAGTGCTACGGAATATGTTGGCGCTATATAAATAAATGATGATGATGATGTCCACTTTTGGAAATTTCCTCACTATCTTACCTGTTCTCCATGTACCAAATGGGGAGGAAAGCTTGATGCTAACTGCATTTTAAGCAAAGAAAAGGGTCATCAGTCCATGACTCACCCATAGAAGTACAATTTGCTACATGGGTCAGATACAATAGCAGGGAGTTATCCGACAATAGTCTTCCCCTTTTAAACACTAAACCAGCAACACAAAGTCAGTAAAAAAAATAAACTGTGCTATAAAAATACAACATAATAAATATATTTATTTTAGATACCTCAAACACAATCATTATGAATTTAAATCTGCTTTTGTTCAGTAACAATAATCAGCAATTTATATGCTTCCAAAGAATTTGTTTGCATATGTATTAAACACACATGTGTAGTATGTACTAAACTTTATATTCCAATAGCAAGACACTTCCTATGTAATAGAAAGTAAAGGAGAACTGGCCTGATTCATTAAGGATCTTAACTTGAGAAATTTCTTATTTCAGTCTCCTGGACAAAACCATGTTACAATGCTAGGGGTGCAGATTAGTATTCTGTTTTGCACATAAGTTAAATACTGACTGTTTTTTCATGTAGCGCACAAATACTTGATAGCTTATTTGTACACTGAAATTTAAAGTTGATATTTGTGTGCTAAAACAGAATACTAATTTGCGCCCCTTGCATTGTAACATGGTTTTGTCCAGGAGACTGAAATAAGAAGTTTCTTAAGTTAAGATCCTTAATGAATCAGGCCCTAGATCTCTTACAGTAAACATCTGTCTGGAACATTTCAGCTTGTCTCAAGGTCTTTAATTTGGATAAAAGCCATTTGATTTATTTGAAATTAATTGCTTTAAAGGGACATCCAACAGTTCAATTCTAAGATAATGAAAGCAAGCGTAAACATGTAAGTAACCACTTTAAACCCAAATTGACCAACAGATGCACTCTGTACGGGCTCGAGAATGATGACTAATTATAATCTAATTGTGTTACATTAGATTGTATCAGTGTAACAGGTTTCAAGATTGAAATCATAAAATACTAACACAAAGGATTAATAGTAAACTGGCACAAAATATGTAATAGGAACAAATATGTTTTCGTAGCGCTGATAAATCCCAGTTACATTTCTAGCCTTTTAATATAAACTACTATCAAGATTATCGTCACATCGAGGAGATTGGGGCATTATGTCTCTTTGTCCACCATAGAGATTCCAATTAACTCTGAAGTCTCTCCGAACCAATTGCGGTTCAATACTATAAATATTATCTTTGGAAAATAAATGACAGTCGTACGTATATAAGAATTAAACAGTAACACTACATCTAATGCTTGTATTATAAATATATGTTGCTTCTACAGAAAAACAAGAACAATAGTATTCTATTTCTCAATAGTCGTGTATATAATTCTAATCTAATCTATATCTAGTACAACATGCCTAGGTGTGTGCAATCATTCACTGTTATCTCCCTGTCTAGGACAACACTGTCTGTGAATGTGCAAACATTCACTTATCTTATCTTTCTATGTATAAAGCTGGGTACACACAGAAGAATTTTTCAGACCCACGTGCTCAAACGATTGTACCTACGACTGAAGGTCCGATCAGTCTGACGATTCATCCATACACACTGACACGATTTACCTTCAGATCTGTGCTGAAGTGGCCCCACAAACTGGTGTTAAGCAGCCCTCCTCATAGTACGACAGCGTTTCACAGAGAGCAAGGCCAGACACCATTAAATGCAGGCGCTTGCCCAACATCTGCATACGTCGGATGGATGGGGGCATAGATGTCAAACATGCAGGCAAACACTTTGGACAATGACGCTTTAGTGGCACTGTCTTCCATGACTTACTTTCCCTAGGTATTTGATATTTCTATCTCTGTTGATAACATGACCATAAATCCCACCCCGCAAGCTCGCTGCCTAGGTGTAATCCTTGACTCACAACTATCATTTATTCCCCACATCAACTCTATATCTAAATCATGTTACATACATCTAAAGAACATTTCCAGAATATGCACATATCTCACACAAGACACTGCAAAAACATTAATTCATGTACTCATCATCTCCCGCATCAACTATTGCAATTCCCTCCTTACTGGTCTTCCCAAAGTCAGACTTGAAGCCCTGCAATCTATTTTTCACACAGTGGCTAGATTGATTTTCCTTGCAAACCGTTCTTCCTCTGCTGAGCCACTCTGTCAGTCTCTACATTGGTTGCCTGTATTTCAACGAATCCAATATAAAATTCTTTTACTAACATACAAGGCCTTCAACAAAATTGCACCGACATACATCTCCTCACTTGTCTCAAAATATCTCCCAACTCGACACCTCCGTTCTGCACAAGATCTGCGTCTCTCTTCCACTCTCATCACATCCTCCCATTCCCGGTTACAGGACTTTTTTCGGGCTGCACCAACTTTTGTAGAATTCCCTCCCTCACACATTAAGACTTTCCTCTAGTCTTCAAACCTTCAAGCGGTCACTGAAAACCAACCTCTTAAGACAAGCTTACGATATTCCTCAACCACCAAATTAATCTCCCTAGGTTACCCTATTACTACCCTCTACACAGCTAACACAAGACAACAACCCTCTGACCAACATTGCTACACACAGCCCACTCAAAACATTTACCTTTGCATTCTAGCTGGTCCAATGTGCAATATGATGTAGCACGTGTCCTTGTGTTTCAAACTCCCATTGTCCCATAGATTGTAAGCTTGCGAGCAGGGATCTCTTACCTCTCTGTCTGTATGTATTACCCAGTATTGTTTTATTAATGTTTGTTCCCAATTGTAAAGAGCTACGGAATTTGCTGGCGCTATGTAAATAAATGTTGATGATGATGACGATAGGTATGCCACAAATCCCTTTCTGACCCTACAGGTAAGGAAATGCCCTCAGTAGCTTTGTCCTGGGCTATATTACGGACAGACACAAACTTTCAGGCATCCATCTTGTAAAAATTGGTCAGTCCCTGGAATTTTAGAACAGTTGATAACTGTAAAGTATGTTTTTTTTTGTACTAGGCACCTATATATATTTATAGAATTGCAATATAAGCTTGGTGAGCCAGAAAGACATTAGAAAGCCGCATGCAAATTCTGCAATGCTACAGATAAGTAAAACTGACCCAAGCAGCCATTCACTTTTCAACTTCAAAGTACATTTTCTAAGTCGATACACGACAGGCGTTTAGTGCTCCTATTAGAAAACTCATTTTTTATCATTTGAAGGAATGAAATTTACATTTGGCAGCTCGATCAGCAGAAGCGTCATTTAACCGAATTTGGCACCTTCATCCAATTCCACTGAACGAAAATAGATGACAGCATATCCATGCCTTCACCTTATACACGAAATATTACAGATATCGTCTCTTTCAGCCATAAATAAACCATTACTTTAAAGCTTTTAGAAATTAATTGAAAATGATTTAGCCGCGAAGGAGGATATTTTTTTCCCTTCTTTGAGCAGTATGTCATGTTTGAATTACCAAAGTAATGGAATATAATAAGAGAGAGGGTAGAATTAGCAGAACGTTCTTAGAGAATATTGTTAGGCTGTAAAATAATAGAAGAACTTACTTAAGGCATGTTGGAGAGGCAGGAGGCATAGCGATAATACATCTGAACTGAAATAAGTGTTAATGAAATGTGGCCGCAAATTGCAAATGTGGACAACTGCTCATTAAATGCTAAGTTGCAATTTTAAAAGTATATTATTCACAAAGAGCTGTGATAATGAAGATAAATTTCTGTTGGCAGTAAGTGGAACGCTGCTTATTGCCTAAAACAGTGTAGAGATACGGACGTAGTTAGCCACAAATGGGCTACATATCTGGGTAGTTAATGCCACTATCCTGGTGCACAAAAATCAGCAAAAATCGTGACTCTAGACTGCTATGGCATTGGATAACCATACCGACCAATCAGATCTGTGCTACACCGATCATACTGATAAAGCTAATATTTGATTGGCTACCCTGGGATATTTAAACCAATACATATTATTAGCACTCCATAAACAGCATTATTTATGGCATATCACAGTATCATACAGCAGTATAAAGTATCATTTATCCAAGCATTTAGAGCTTGTTTAGATGTATTTGGTATCCCTATAATTACTACAAGTTGAAGAATAAAAATTTGTGGTAAATCTTGTGGTTTGAATTCATTTTGTAATAATTGCTAAAGGATTAACCATGGAAGAGTGAGAAAAGAACCCACGAAGCATGGCAAAATGAGATTCTGGGTCCTGTACAGTATTTTAAATCCACGTGGAAGTCCATAGATTCTGCCCCGTCTGCAGAAGGTTCATCTGTCAAGTCTAGGTGCCAGTTTATGGTCAAGGGGGAGACGGGACTGTGTCCAAAGTGCAGTACTCAACGAACTGATACATTGCACAATTTCTGGAATCCCAAACTTTTGGAATAAAGTTGTACATTTTATGAAATCCAGTCTCAAAATTCAGATGATCAAATATCTAAGACATTGGACCTCACCACTCTTGGACGCTTTGAAAGTTGCTCTGCTTGACATCCTATGCTTCGATAGGCGGACCACTCTCCCGTATATTGAAAAGGGAGTGGTATAATTCCATAAAAAATGGGGACCATACCTTCAATCTTTAGATATAATTGTCGAAAATAATATCTGGGAACTGTTTGAGTCAACTGAGGGGTATGTTGGAAGCTCCCTTATTCTCTGCACATTGACCTCCTGTCATTTATGCTTGTTCCGTCTCGATCTTCCCTCTCGTTGCCCCCCCCCCTCCCTTCCACCTCCACCAGTTACTTTGAATACTCAGAATTGCATTCAGCACAGCAAAGACTCACTATGACAATTAATGGTTTAGATACTTTATTTTTGTTGCTTTTTTACATTTAGTTTCCTCTATGTTTTATTTTATTATTATTTACTTATTTCTATATTTACACGCATCCACGTATAATTTCCTACCAATATGTATATCTGCGTACAGGGAACTTACCATTTCCCCAGCCTCATGTCTCCACTTTGCTCATTTCTGAATGCCATGTGATTATTAGAATGCTGTACAGAAGGCACATGTTTGTGTCAATGTCTACATCCTTAATGGGATGTTTTGTATGTTCCATATTTCTCTTGTTGTTTTCTTTTGTATTTTATATAATAAAAGGAGTTAAAAAAAAATAATCAGGAAAAAGTGTATAAACGGCATATCTTGAATGCCTTTTCTTCGCCTTTACCATAACCTCAAATGTCATACTTAACTTAGCTTATCGAAAATGAAGACACAGAGACTGTATAAGTGGCTAAAATAGGTCTCAGTATTATGAAAACTTGGTGGTGGAGAAAGTGCACTGCGGGACTGCTAACCAACTGATTACCCCAACCAAGCGTCAGGGCCATCTTAACAACATTATGGGCCCCCGGGCAAAGCAGTGCACCGGGGCCCCTAGATATAGATATAGATATATAGATGTATACAGATACAGATATAGATATATAGAGATAGAGATAGATAGATGTACTTGCTCAGTGACCCTTGTAGGTTTTTTTTGCAGGTTTTTTTCTTTTGCAGGATTATTTATTCTCATTAAGAGATGTGCCTATGGGGCCCCCTTGCCCGTGGGGTCCCCAGGCAGCTGCCCATTGTGCCCAATGGAAAAGATGGCCCTGCCAAGCGTGGATGGCGAATTGGTCCTGAATCCACTTAAAACCGGGAACTAATCCCTAACTGCCTGGCCGGCGCTAAAGCTGATGTCAGAGTGACTACACCCCCTCTCCACTCACAATGACGTGCCATTACTAAGCAGGCCAAGGGATCCCCCACACGAAAAGGACTATGGGGTATATTTACTAAACTGCGGGTTTGGAAAAGTGGAGATGTTGCCTATAGCAACCAATCAGATTCTAGCTGTCATTTATTTAGTGCATTCTACAAAATGACAGCTAGAATCTGATTGGTTGCTATAGGCAACATCTCCACTTTTTCAAACCCGCAGTTTAGTAAATCTAGCCCTATGAGCCACTTTACACATGTCTGCGTTTAGGTGTTTTTGCCTTTAGGGCCTCTCTTGTCATAGTTTAACTTATGCCTATTTCCACTATATTATGACCATAATTTAAAAAAGATAACCACTCACCTATAGCACCAAAAGTAAACCGTATCTGGCCTCCAAAAAGAGTTATCAATTTATATGATTGGAGAACAAAGTTAAAAATTCACAGAGAAATTGACCAATTGTTGAATAGTGAAAATCGGACCAGTCTCCTGATTGAGCCCATCAACTCAAACCTCTGGGAGTGTATTTACTAAACTGCGGGTTTGAAAAAGTGGAGATGTTGCCTATAGCAACCAATCAGATTCTAGTTTTCATTTATGTAGTACATTGTACAAAATGACAGCTAGAATCTGATTGGTTGCTAAGTTGCTATAGGTAACATCTTCACTTTTTCAAATCCGCAGTTTAGTAAATATACCCCCTGGTTCTGAAAGGGTGAAGAAACTACGGCAGCTTGTAAGCCATGGTAATGCCCACTTATCACTGTCACATGTAAGAACATACATATGCATTTTAGTTTAAAAAATAAGTGTTTTAATTTGTTTGTGTTTAATTTATCTTTAAGTAGCACACTCAATTTTTAAGCAGCTTCCCCCCCCTTCTTGTGCCATAAGGTACAAAAATTTAGTTTTTCGAATGCCTCCATTAAACTCTTTTGTACCAGATATTGCTTCCAGACATATTGTTAACTTTTGAAATTTTCTTAAAGTGTTCCCTTATAATCAGTTTAACCCAGAACTCAATTTGTACATCCACTTTGCGTGTTTCAAGTACTTTGAAGAGAGAAGAAAAAAAAGATTAGCATGTGTTTTCTTTGTTGCCTGTTAATTAAATCTGTACTTTACACTAAAATAAACATTTTCCACTGCAGAGTTCTAACCTTTCATATTTTTCACTCACATCTATTTTGCATAATGAGCTAATAGACGTATGTAATAATTTGCATCCTACTGAAATTTTGACATCGGAAAACTGCTGTTGCCATGGTAACCTAAACGCTCTATCTAAATTCCGGGCTAAATAATGATGGTTCTACTTTTTTTTTTAAGATACATTTCTTTAAATTCCCCAGATGTGTACTTAAAAAAAGTATTATAGTTTTTTTTTAATGGACATTATGTAAACTTATAACTTAGCGGTTAATACACAGTTATAAGCCGGGCTATCCATTATTTATTTTTGAAGTGTGGACAATAGAAACAGCAGGATACCAGTATTGGGATATTCTCCACAGAACATATTGCAGTTTAAACATTGCAACAATCTGAACTGGTATTTACAAAACTTTGACCATAGTGGTCCTGGTTCATTAAGGAAAGTAAAGCAAAATAAAAATAAAAATGAGTAACTTCGCACCTTGGCATGACCATGTTGCATTGGAGGGGAAGTAAATTTAAAATGTGATGACAAATTTATAGTGGGGGTAGGGCATGTCCTAGATCAACTTTAAATTTCAGTGTACAAATAAAGCTATCAAGTATTTGTGTGCTACATGAAAAAACAGCCAGTATTTATCTTAAATGCAAAATAATAAACTAATCTGCACCCCTTACATTGTAACAATTGTGCATTACTTTCCTTAATGAATGAGGCCCAGTGTAAATATCTTGCAAGTGTGGTCGCTATGTCACAAAATAGCAAATTGGTTAACTTTGGATGTTGAGGTAACAAAAATGCTAAGTGTAAAGAATGAGCAATTTTGTATTTTGCACTACTGGTCCCAGCAAACCTTGGCAGCCATAAACTGCTTGGGTATGCTGGGGAATGCAGTGACACATAAAAATGTACTGTTAAAAAAGACAAAAAAAAATCATTAAATACTTTAGTTCACCATCATTTATTTATATAGCGCCACTCAGCCACTCATTCAGTGCTGTACAGAGAACTCATTCACATCAGTCCCTGCCCCATTGGGGCTTACAGTCTAAATTCCCTAACACACACACACACACACACACACACACACACACACACACAGACTAGGGTCAATTTTGTTAGCAGCCAATTAACCTACCAGTATGTTTTTGGAGTGTGGGAGGAAACCGGAGCACCAGGAGGAAACCCACGCAAACACAGGGAGAACATACAAACTCCACACAAATAAGGCTATGGTCGGGAATTGAGCTCATGACCCCAGTGCTGTGAGGCAGAAGTGCTAACCACTTAACTACCGTGCTGCCCTTTTTTATGCTTTACTCTCCTTAATGACTCAGTCCCGAAGTGTCTAAGTCAGACTCTTTCTAAATGATCCTAGGTATGGATTAGGTTGGTTGGCACTAATATCGACACTGTTTGAAGACAAGTAGACCCCCAAATCTTGGAAGGAGAAGATGCATGGATGAAAAAATTGCAGACTTGGAAGGTTAAACTTTATGACCTTCTTGGACAGTCAGCAAAGTAACAGTACAAGTTTTCGTTGGAAATTTCTGTGGAAGAAATGTTGTTATAGTCATTCACAAATCACGACAATATACACATAGCAGGAGTAGCCCTTCCTTCTGTAAATGTGTACTGAAAAAAGTGTATTGCTTTTATTTAATGCAGTTGTATGTTGCTAGCTTTGATTTCCTAGGACTATCTCTGGCTTTAAAGAGTTGTCCTTGACCCATCTATCTGTTTACAGTACCACTTCTCTGTGCACTGGATGTCTTTCTCAGAATTCAATTTTGCACGCTTTTCAAAGTTTCAGTTATTGAATGTCTGTATGTAGTAGAATTGTGTTATGATTGTAATAATAGAAGGGCATATAAACTAGAAATAAAAGCATATTCATTATGCAATGAAAATTTTATGTATATATAAAAATTTTGTTTTCTGTGTATGTGTTTTTTGTGGCTCTTCTCTTCTTTATTTGTACTTATTTATGCTACTACTTGTTATCAGTTTTATATTTGTAAGTCTTTATGCAAAAAAATGTCCATTCAATTAATTTAATTTATTAGTTACATTTATCTTTATTCTTATATTGTGCCAAGTGTGAAAAGTGGAGATGTTGCCTATAGCAACCCATCAGATTCAAGTTATCATTTTGTAGAATGTACTAAATAAATGGAAATACAGGATAAGGACTTTTACACATTTTTTATATGAACTATATCTGTTTTTAATAATGCTGATTGAAACACATGTATGAGTAAATGTTCTCCGGGACAAACCATTGTTACAAGGCAATGGGTGCAAATGAGTTTATTATTTTTCACATAAGTTTATTATTTTTCACTGGTTGTTTTTTAATCTAGCACACAAATACTTGATAGCTTTATTTTTACACTGCAATTTAAAGTTGATCTAGGACATGCCCTACACCCACTATAAATCTGGCCCTACATTTTAAATTGACCTCCCCTCCAATGCAACATGGTTTTGCCCAGGTGCAAAGTTACTACTTTTTTATGCTTTGCTCTCCTTAATGACTCAGGCTCTTTGTGTTCTCCTCCACCGCATTCATATGAGGTCTTTCAGCTGATCTACTCTACATTTGTAAGTCCATATGACGCCCCATAAACCAGTTTATATGTTACTGCACTATGTGCGTTATGTATTCTTATAGGAAATTAGATTGTACACCACTGATTCTGAATGATCCTCACAAAGTTGCCCGTGTGCTCTTTATATGGTTTGTATATAAGAAGGTGACAGCTCAAATCATCCAGCTCGCTGATCTCTCCTCTAGTTTAGGTGAGTGGCAAATCTATACATTAAACTCTGATGACATTTTAGCAATTACTGAGTATTACCGAGAACACTATATATTTTCTTTCATTTCATTTTCTGAATTGGATTACGTTTTTGAGACGGTAACTCAGAAAAAAGTCAGGAACTTTCTTAATTTTTAAAAATGCACCTGTGAATGTGATTTAGCTTATTGGTCTTTATAGTATATAATATATGAATGTTCATGTTTATTTATTTATATGTCTTTATGAATTTTAACTTTGTTGTATATTGATTGATGTCACATGAATTTAATTTCTTAGTTCACAACAATTCACTATATTCATTTACATATTAATGGCACACAAAAAAACAAGTGTAATAAATCATTTATTTATATTAATAACAGAATATTTTAAATTGCTTATTTTTTGTTCTTTTTCGGCACAACCCTTTATTTTCTTTAAAATTTTCAGGGATTGGGTGAACTCGATGTACTGGTGTTATCCTGGCTGCAATACTTACAATAGCAGCTCTTCACCAGTCTCTTGGATCCCGGAGAATTCTCCAGACACTGCTCTAGCACACAGCAGCTTGTATCATGGGCCTCCAGCTTTACATCCACAGCTCTGGCAGCTTGCATTCTGGACAAACACAGCTCTACCCAACTTGTATCCTAGACCCCCCAGCTGGACACTAACATCTGTTGCAATATTAAGATATGTACAACTCAATATTGTATGTTTAATGCGTCCGCATAAAGATGCGCTGAAAACTAGATATATGATGAGGCCCCATACTAGAGACATCATCATCATCATCATCATCAACAAATGGGCTTCAACTCCAATGCACTGTGTGAACTCTCAGATGCCAAACCAAAAGGGATGATATTATATGAACTACAAATATTTAATCTAAGTAAAGCTGGGTACACACTGAAGAATTGTTCCGACTGACGTGCTATCTCAAACGATTATACCTACGACTGAAGGTCCAATCAATCTGACGATTCATGAATACACACTGACACGATTTACATTCAGATCTGTGCTCTTCATCCGGTCCTTTGTCTGGTCCTCTAGGCCGGAGAATGACAGCACAATATTCATTCATTCCCTACTGTCACATTGTCACACTGATTAAAACCACCTTGTTATAGCTATCCACATGTGCTAACGAATTTCGTTAGCTTCTGTGACTCTCAAACAAAATATTCTGTCTCAGAACGAACAATTGAATTATTCTTTCTACAGCACCCTCTACATTGATTCACTCTGACATTCATCACTAGCATCGGCTGAAAAGAGCCCGACTCTGTAAACTCTATGGAGATCGTCAGCATGAGTGCATACACACTACATGATCGTTAGCTCATTGATCGGAAAAAATTGAATGGTACGACCAACCAAATGAGGCGATAATTGTCTATTTGGGCAGACTTTCGACCATCGTGTCACTACACACACTGACCCGGCTTTCGAACGAGCGGTCGTATGACGGCTGGTTAAGCCGATTATTGGACAAAAACCCTGCAGTGTGTACCCAGCTTAAGTCATAGATCAGATAGGCGGCCTTTGTTATTAAGAACAATGACATTCAAAACAAAATTAATAAGAAATGAATACATCTTAGGTATACAGAGCTCAACCTCTAACTAATCTAATAGTCTCCACTATGGAGTACTGTCAGCTGTATTCCAATTTATGTATAAAATAAAGCTTAAGCTTTATTTCTATTATTATTTATTATATTACATTCGGTGAAAAATCTAGCGTGGATTATAAGTTTGCTTGTTTCTCGCATTAATTAATTAAGCAGCTAAAATGCTGCACTGAATCAGTGACACAGAATAGTTTTGCTTAGATCAATAAATGAATGTTAATATGATCTTTCAAAATATTATGTTAATTGAAAATCGAAAATGGAACTATTGATCCACTAAGTGATCACATTAGATGTGTGAATTATCGGATATGGAACGCATGATCTGTTTAGTTAGAGGAACAAATAAATACTTAATTAAGTAGTTAAGTAGTAGTTTTGGGATGGGTGGGACTTCCTCCTGACTCCCGGGAGGTTAACTCTTTCCTCACATATGGCAGTTTCTCACCCTGCCAGAATGACCATTGAAGCATTATTCCTTTAGCTAACTAGCAACTAATATTATACTCATGATAATAAATACAAACATGCAGATAATAAAGATTCTATATGCTGAAGGACTTTTATGAAATTGACTTGCCAAATCATCATCATTATCATCATCATTTATATATATAGCGCCAACATATTCCGTAGCGCTTTACAATTATTTAAAGACAAATAAATAAAATGTATTTGAAAATGTGCTTATAGTCCGTTTAAGAATAAACGTAATAATAAGACCGGTGATGATACGCTCGTGATTTGACGAAAAGGAAATACTAAGAAGTTCTGAAGCTTTGATAAAGTATCTAACATTTCCTTTGAACATCATGTCCAGGTCATATGGTAGAACATGGTCCTTGTGGTGACCAGGTTTCCTCCTGATAAACTGGGAATTCCTTAATTCGAGTAGACTTCCTGCTGCTGGTGAACTCTTTTTGCTTGTACATAGGCCTAATGTCTACTGGCATGGCAGCGCCAGGCAGATGGCGGTAGTGGGCTCTGCTACCTCATCCCAATCTGCTCCTCCATCTGGGATAGGTGCCATCCATAGTAATGTGGCAGATGAAAGACTTCCCTGGAGATGTCTTGTCCTTCTCTAAATATAACATTTTGACATGGGGAAGCTGTGGGGGCATGGACATAAGAAAAAGAACACAGATGGCATAGAGATAAAGAAAACAAACACATCAGACGTCAGAAATATAAGTCTTTTTAACTCCACTGTCGAGAGGCAGGATCAATATTTATTTTTTATTCTTTAGAACTGTAGATTATATTTAGCTTTGTTGCTGTTCACGGACATACATTAACTGTGCCGTTGGGATGCAAAACAATTAATGATCCAGATTGACATAGGTATTGACTAGAGAGCATTCTAGGTTAATAATGTATTAACATCTAAACTTGCATTCAGAGTTATACCGACCCTCCAAAGTGTTGAAGATCCTTGGATTGGCCACTGTCACCCCTGGGGTAACCCTTGCATTTTGCGTTTGCCTAGGCTGCAAACGTGATGTAGGTACTGGGCTGAGAGTGGGGTTACATCCAGCTTAGGGGAGGGGGTGGCCAGGGTCTATCCAAGAGTTAGTATTTGGGATAACCTCAGTAAACCTCAGTCCCAACAACAGCAGTAGTGACTCCAGAACATGGTCATAGGGTTTGTGGGTCTGTGCAATTTGGCCCCTGGGACAGGGGTCTGTGCAGTGTTGACAGTAATTAATAAATGTGAAAGTCGCATTTTCTATATAATATGTAATTATATACAATAGAAAATAGTAGGTAATTAAATGAAAACACCTCTACATCCATTGTTTAATCCCCTTAAAGATGAAACGTAAGTATTCTTTTTTTTTGCAATAGTCCATATAGAAATGTCAATTAAGTAATGAGAATAGGCAGCAGGGACTTCATATAAGGTATTAGTCATGTTAATTAATTTCGTATCAGCTGGAGGGGTCAACATGCAATCAGCCAATCAGGAGAGACTAGATAATGCTGTTGATAGCTATAATCATTCACCATCATTGCATATTATAGCACCACCTCTCCAGTACCCACAATAGACATGCCTTCTAAACGTCATGTCTGTGGAGCATCCACGTCTAGTGCAGGCAAGGGCAGATTAGGTTCTTTGCTGAGTATGATCCAGGGAAAGTCATCCTCGTTGTATTGCACGAACATGCAAAAAGTTAATTTAATTTTGTGGGACAAGAATTGTAAATAAGATTCAAGGGCTGGAAAGGGTGCATTAAAGTGTAATGTCAAAACGTGCATTCACGTTACCTTTGTGCATCTGAGCCAGAGAAAGTCTAATGGCTAGATTTACTAAACTACGGATTGTGATCAGAGCAGCCGGCCAGTACACTCTCTCTGCCTGTCTCTGCTGAACGGACCTGCACATAGTGTGCAGCCGTCGGCAGCAAGCCCCTGCAATCTCAGCACACTTTTTAACAGCAAATACACTTTAAAAAAAAATTCTGAGCCAAAATTAAGGTGCGTCTTATACATGGGAGCGTCTTATACATGGGGAAATACGGAATATTATAATGTAGGATACACTTCCCTCGGACCCCTGAAAATCAGGCTCATGTCCCTGAAACATATTCTACTCTTCTACCAAGAAGCATTCTCTTTTACATGAATAGGTTGGACTACTGTGTTTTTCCAGGAAGTATCCAGAGTCACAAAATGTTACCATTAACATCTAAAAAATAATGGAATTAAGAGGGCTTCTGGCTCCGATACAATATCACAATGGTCCAGCTCGCTCTTAGTGGCTGCCTTTGGCAGAGGATATTTTTCACACTGAAAATGACAGTTCTGTCTCTGTAAATATCCCCTGAGGCCAGTCACAGAGAAAAGAGCTGTGATACTTATTACTGAAGCCACATAGCTGTCTCCTGTGGGCTGCTAGACTTGTTGGATACAAGTTCTAAGGGCTGTATTCTGTTAAATCATTTTTGTTAGTCCGATCAGAATTTAAAGAACCAAAAATGCAGCCAGTTTTCACAGTAAAACAAAAGAAAACTTCTGTTATTATATGAAAGACACAATCAGGGCTGCCAAGAGGAAATTCAGGGCCCCGGTACAACAATTTCATGGGGCCCCCCTTATAGTTGAGCATGCTTAAAAAAATTGACTCCGCCAAAATTTGATGTGGGTGTGGTCATACTATTGGGGGTGTGGCTATGCATCATTGGGGCGTGGCTAGCAGGTGAAAAGTGCTACGCCACCCTTCTATAGAAAAAAACCTGCATTGCTGTGTACACCATTGGCAGAAGTGCGCAGTGACCGCTCGCCGGAGGGTGACCTATGTCCCAGCACTCCTGACTTTCAGGACATCTAGCACCGTAATGTAGTATATAAAGAATGCAGTGTGTACATAAAGAGTTCACAGTCTTGGCCTGCCCCTTACATTGGGCAGAACAGTCACCAAAAATTGGGATTGGCCCACTAGAATCACAACATTTCACAGACTCTCCTGCTCTCTCCTACCTGTTCTTGTCACTTTCACCACCTGTGGCTGCTGCTTTCTTTAGTTGCCGCATTGTCTGGATCCTGGAATGTTGGGGGCCCTATTTGGAGAAAAAAATGGGTGCATTTAGAAAATTCCAACCAGCCCCAGCGTTAAATCAATAGCACCCATGAGTAATAATTAATCCTTAATCCAGCATATTATATGACATATTTAAAAGTGGAAGTTATATTGATACAATGTAATCTGTTATGTACATTTATAGGGAATCTAACCCTATGGGGCTGATTCAATTTGGCCACAGTATTCTAGGAGTAACACGGTGCTAATAGTATTACTTTTAATATGGTAATTTTAACTTGGTCTGCAAGCAAGTAACGGTAATAGTGCGCAGGTCGCGTTAGTCCTAGAAAAAGGCGGTCAAATTGAATTGGCCTAACTATATTTTATGTTCCCTTTATATTTGTGTAATGTAAGTATTAAATAAATTGATAGATGGAATCTGATTGGCAGCGTGGTGTGGAAACCCCCCCTCTACAAGACCTGTGTTTGCCCCTGCCTCGCTCTCTCTCCCTCTCTCTCTCCCTCTCTCTCTCTCCCCCTCTCACTCTCTCTCCCTCTCTCTCTCCCTCTCTCTCTCTCTCCCCCTCTCGCTCTCTCTCCCTCCCCCTCTCTCTCTCTCTCTCTCTGTCTTTCTCTCCTCCTCTCTCTCTCTCTCCTTCTTTCTCTACTTTCCTCTCTCTTCCTCTATACTATTTTTCTTGCTATTGGACATTACTTAGTGTCTATAATAGTGTGATCATATCCTTTACCTCAGTGGAAAGGATACCGGCAGGTCAGATCTCTGTAGAAGTCTTCAGGACGCATTGCTCCTCGCAGTGTTTACATTATCTCCCAAGAACACAACATCCCTTTATTAATATTTATGTCTGAATCTTCCCTTAGCGCAGCTTTGGCAGGGAGTAATTTTTCCAGCAGACTAAATCCCACTGTAAAGCTGATTTCCCTAATATGCTCTTGTTCCAGGCCCATGGTCAAAGTTTGTCAAAGAGAATAATGGCTTAGTGGTCAGCGGTGAATTGCTGTTAAGAACATTTATTTAGTGTACAATACCAGCAGACAATAGAAAAATGGCTTCAATTTTCCCTCCAGAGCACGGATCAAACATTGCCGCCAGCTCATATGTATCTTTGTCAAGTGTTCCTTTATTCTTCGGCATGGAGACGATTGCCAAAAAAGCAAAAATGAAACCTCTGCCAGCGTCCCCTTGAAATCTTTCCATTGTTTCTCAAATGCATTTGCAGGGCTTCCAGCATAAAATACGGGCATCAAGCTCTAAAACGCTGGTTTAATTACTAGGGATGAGAAGTGGAGTTTAGAATTTCTAATTGCTCATGGTAATTAGTATTTATCCGGTGCAGAGTTTTTGTTTTCATGCGGGTCCTTCAAATATTTTGGAAACAAAGTTAAATGCTGGAGGAATATTATAAGCCACGATGAAGTGTATGGATTTCGGTACTTGCAGTTTAGCTGCTATGAAGGTGTCAATTAGAAGATGCCATTTGTGGCATCAGGAAGACCTAAAATTTGTTTAACTGTATTTTACTGCGAGGAATTACAGGCGGACGCTGGCAAATATATTACAAATACACAATAGGTCAGCAATTTTGTCCTCTTGAAGGATAAACAAAGTTGTTTTCTTCTCTTGTGGATAATCTGCCAGGGGTAAGTGCAGGATTTTAGAGGAGTATACATTTAAAAGGTGACACAGGGGAAACAAATTATCATGGGTATAGGGCAGCACGGTGGCTCAGTGGTTAGCACTTCTGCCTTACAGCACTGGGGTCATGAGTTCAATTCTCGACCATGGCCCTATCTGTGAGGAGTTTGTATGTTCTCCCCGTGTTTCCTCCCACACTCCAAAAACATACTGGTAGGTTAATTGGCTGCTAACAAATTGACCTTAGTCTGTGTGTGTGTGTGTGTGTGTGTTAGGGAACTTAGACTGTAAGCCCCAATGGGACAGGGACTGATGTGAGTGAGTTCTCTGTACAGCGCTGCGGAATTAGTGGTGCTATATAAATAAATGATGATGATGATGGGTATATATTCCTCCTGCACTTTTCATCACGTACGCATCATATGTCAAAATAATACTGTTTCTTTTAACTTTTTAGTTTTTGCACAAAATTTCCTATTCCTTTGTTTTGGAGATCCCGAATACCTTTAATGCTCACTGACATCTTTGCCCGACTTAGGCATCATTACATTGAAACCCCAGGCATGATGTCACTTGTGCTTTCTTTAAGTATTCCCCGATTTATAGATTTATCTATAGATTTATCAAACATTCTAAAAATGAAAGCGAAGGTGCTAACCATAGCAACCAATCAGATTCTAGCGATCATTTTCTAGAATGTACTAGATAAATGACAGATAGAACCTGATTGGTATGGACAACATCTCCACTTTTCCTTTTTGATAAATCTACCCTTTAGGGCTACCAGCAAATGGGAAGGGGTGACCTTGCTACATATCAATTTATGTCTTATTGTGGTTTATCCATCTCTCAGGGCTTCGTGTTGTGTATAAGTAAGATTTATTTAGAATCAGACTTATATTTTTAATTTGCTATCGTCCATCTATAAGGCCAGGTCTATCAACCTCAAATATTGGTGCTGTTTGCTCACAATTTGGCTAGAATAGATTTAACTGATGTAGTTTTCTTGTCTAATTAGATGAAGACAGCATGAGACAGAGAAGTCCGCTGAATGAAAAATAGAGGTTAAAACTACAATAACTCCCCTAATTGCTAGCATGTTGGGCGACATGCTTGGCTGAACTTTTAAGACCTTGTGATTATCTGGTCTTGGAAATAATTCTTTATCAGGTCTAATGAAACAGCATTGGTTGGCTTCAATGGCTCCCACTAGGGAATATTGACCAGACCCTCACACTCCAGGACGGTGGAATGATACTATCCGTGACATCTGTGGCTATGATTCATGATTAAGTTATGGTTGGCAGAGGAGAGCTTGTCATGAAGTATAAAAAAATGCAAATCAAGATTTTAGAACAATACCATGGAACCAAGGATGCGACCTTCAGATGATTTTTATTCAAATTAAAATAAAGACGTCATTATGAAAAAAAAAGATTTATCTAAAAAAAACATTTTATTTCTGATGATTGTAATTATTTGGAACAGACTCAGAAAGATTTTTTTTAGTGTATCCATCACATTCCCATATTAGAGGCAGCAAAGCATTTTGTGCTTTGTAGCCACACAAAATGGCTGTCTCTACTCTGTATAGACGAGGGGTACACTTTTAAAGCCGGATGAGTCTCATTGACCAAAATATTAGGGTGTGGTTTAAATGTATGTTTGTTTTATGGAAAGAAAAGACACTGTAGCATTTTCTCTGTCACAGACAAGATTTTTTTGTTATAGGCAATTAGGAAAGGGGCCATCTAGGTTAATAGTATGTATAGCAGGACTCAATCCAAATTTAGTTGCTGTTTGAATAGAATGCTGCTTGAAAACAGCTGGACAGCAAAACTATTATGAATTAAAAACATAGGTATTCACTATCGCTGTTAATTTACACAGTCATCAATGTGCGTACAGGACTAAACCTTCATGTATATACATATGAATTCCATGTGCATAAATACCAATAGTATAATAACACAATATGACAGACAGCATGTACAGAGACAAAGAGAGACCTTCACAAATTATTCCTGAAATGTTAGGGGCCCTTTTTTTTTCTCTTCACTACTGCATAATCTACCTGTCTGACATATTGTATTATGCTATTGCTGACGGTGCCACTGAATATGTATGGAATGTTGTGTTTTGTTAATACCAATCTGTTTTGCATGCTGTCTTTGTGGGTGTGGGTCTATTGAGCATGGTGGCTCAGTGGTTAGCATTTCTTCCTCACAGCGCTGGGGTCATGAGTTCGATTCCAGACCATGGCTATATCTATGCTGATTCTGTATGTTCTCCCCGTGTTTGTGCGAGTTTCCTCCGGGTTCTCCAGTTTTCCTCCCACACCACAAAAAAACATTTTTGTTAATTGGTTGCTGACAAACACTAGTTTGAGTGTGTGTTAGAAGATTTAGGAGTATATTTACTAAACTGCGGGTTTGAAAAAGTGGAGATGTTGCCTATAGCAACCAATCAGATTCTAGCTGTCATTTTGTATAATGTACTAAATAAATGACAGCTAGAATCTGATTGGTTGCTATAGGCAACATCTCCACTTTTTCTCAAACCCGCAGTTTAGTAAATATACCCCTTAGACTGTAAGCTCCAATGGGGGCAAGGACTGGTGTGAATGACCAATATTCTCTGTACAATGCTACAGAATCGGTGGTGCTGTATAAATAAATGATGACGATGATGATTGATTCATTCAGATATTAATGAGTGAAACTAGACAGAGATCTTCATAATATGCACTCCTAGTTTGTGTTGTAAATACTCTAACTCACTTTTCCATATGATATACCATAAAAAAAACATAAATTACAAACAGTAAAAATACAGTTATAAATAGTAATGATGGCAGTGTTTTAAGGATCCAATAAGTTAAAGGAACAGGAATTTAGTCCAAGGACCCAAGACCGGCTGCATTCGCGAGGGATTAATTGGCCACGAGCTGTGAAGAGGTCCATTAAGCACATTTTATTGACACAGTTGAAATTGAAATGCCAAGAGAGCCTGACGGTTGAGCATGACGGTGCTATGGTTGAAGTAGCTGGTTAGCATCCATGTCTATCTCAGGGACTCTTACGCCAATAGACAGCGTGTGGCATCTAACTTCAAACTAGGTTGCAAAGAAAGAAGTAGATATGTTCCCATTATATGTTTCAGCAGTGAACAGAGGTGTACCTATAAAGAATATACTATACTCCATTTATGTCCTCATTGTACAAGGTCCTGCCTGCGTGTACCCTGGTTCCAAATCAACTAACAGACAGAACCAGAAGAGTGTTATGTAGCTTTTTAGTCAATTTGCCAAATGGCTAGATTTTGGCCAGATTGTTAAGACCTGGTTAGATCATGTACTTGATGGACAGAACACCAAGAATGAAGGGAGCTCCATAAATTTTGGCTTATGACACTACATCGGTGTTCATTGGTGGTCAAATGCCCGGTGTGATTTATCTTCAATTTCAAAACAACCAAATTGACTGACCAAGTTATATCAAACATGATCAGCTTTAATTCAATACCAAACATTAACTTAGCTGAGTTCTTCCATTTAAAACATTTTACGCTTGGAAATATTTGAAAATATCCTTCAGAAAAAAAAAGTATTGATGTTTTCACAAATGTATTACTAATCCTCAGCTTCCCTCCCCCATATGGTCTCACTGAGTTTGGTGTCTGGTTTTGCCCTTTGCAGGGGCTGGCAACTGATAAGTTAGCAGACCCAGACTGGTCGTACTGGGAGTTTTCTATATCAATACACAGGGACCATCAATAGGGCTCATGATATATATATATATATATAAATAACATTGTTTATTTTTATGATACTTTATTTTTTAACAAATGTCTGTAATTATATTACATTATTGTGTTCACCACTACTAATGTCAGCAGCATCTACTACAGATCATGTGTGTCATGAGTGTGATGTCATGCTACATGAAGTTAAAGGCTATGTCCGCTTCCCCTCTTGCCAGTACCTGTTGTTTGAAGTTGTGTATCCTATATATGTTGTTTATTAGATATATGTGTTTTAATGCTTATTGATACTCATCTCCTAAAATGTTGCCAGGTAGATTTTTTTATGTATTACTACAGTGGATCCCAAACTTTTTCAGTTCAGGTCACCCTTAGGGTCTCTATAATTTTTTCAAGACACCCCTAAGTCAAAATAATTACCAATGAGTCCTCCGCCTTGCTTACCACTGGCCCTTGCCGAGGCAGCCCTGTGAGATCACCGAGGCACCCCAGGGAGCCTAGGCACACAGTTTGTGAACCACTGTATTACTAGAGCTATTGTTACCACCAGGATACAGGGGCAAACGCAGGATTTGTACAGGGGGGGGGGTTTCCACACCGCGCCATCAGTGGGCGTGACCAGCATGCATGGGGGCGTAGCTATAATATTAGACAGTGCTTGGCTGCTCTCCAACTCTTCCAATCCCCATAATATACATGGACAATGCTGCATGCACTACTGCTAGGTGCACTCAGCTTTCCCTTTTTAAGCAGAGCCGTGTGAAGCGGGGGCAGGGTCCAGACACATCAATTACACAGTGCCCCAGGCTTGGAGGGGGGTTAAAATGCACTAGAACCCCCCCCCCTCGGTTTGCCCATGAGGATACCCAGCTGACTGGCAGCACCCAGACTGTAAGTGCCGGCTGCTGGAACAGAACCAGCTATTCTCCACCTACTGAGAACTTGGCTTCACCTACAACATGAAGACACTTTCAGGATATCTTTCAGTTCCCAATTAACTCCTGGATATGAGTGAAACTTGACTGATTTCTGTCAGACTGCGCGGATCCGCCGCAATACCAGCTACAAACGACAGGTGGCAGTGCACAGTCAACACAAATGCACATTCTTTTTCACTTACTGCAACCAGCACTTTGCTAAAGGTCAACTCAATCAGGACCTCCCTTATATGCAGCCTTTATAAGGCCCTCACTCCTACCAATCTTTGTCCGAGCAAAGTTGTAATTTGGTTTCTATGTTGGTGCTTCAAAGAGTATTATTTTGTAAAACTGTTTATCTCATTTGACTTCATCCCTCATGATTCTACATCCTTCAACCCATCTACTTTGTCTTCGTCCCCAATGACCCGTCCTCTCCTGACCCGTCCTCTCAGGACTAAATGGCTTGGCCGGTCGCACTATATCTCTGATAGTGACCCCAACCAGCACCATGATACAGACATTCATTTAAGCCTCACAAACAACTGGCCCATTGCCATAATGGCCGGGGCCAAACTAAAACCACTTAGCTCAGTGAAAATAGGATAACAGAGTTAAAATCTGAGAGCTAAGTTTGCGAAATTAGCAATATCCTTTTTTCTACAGTTATGCTTGAAAGATTCCAATTGTTAGAATGCTTCAAATTGTGCATCTAATCTTATATTTTCCTTTCAACTCCCTCACAGTTGTCCTTTGAATAAGGACACATTTGTTTGAAGTTGATATATCATGTTTATCTCAAGGTAAAATGCACAATTTATTTGCACAAACGTTTCCTTGGTGATGTGGACCGCGGGATACCTTAAGCAGTTAGAGCATTCATGTTATTGAACTTTGTAAATTAGACTCATTCTTGACTGCAAAAACTAGGAAGGCAATAGAATAAGGAGAAGTGTGTGTCTAAAAAAAAAATAAGTGATTCTATATATATATATATATATATATATATATTGTGAGAAAGTGCAGCATTCACAAGAATCCGACACAGGTATGCTGAACCATTTAACTGTTTATTAGCAGTTGTCAGGACGGTAAACAGTTCAAACGCTGGTTCAGCAATCATATCCAGTAACAGTACAAAAAAAATCCCCACCACCTACATCTGGCTAGACATAACTTCCCTGTCTGCAAGCCAGTCACTTACTGGCATCAGTGGTCCCACCCACACATACAGACAGTGCCTTTATCCTCCACCCCAAGCAATACAACAAATCACAGTAAACCAACCACACCATGTGGACAACCTGTGTGTGTGCTGAAAGAGGATCTCAGGGAACCTTTAACACTAGCTGCGTTTTATCAGTTCCCTTATAGGGGAACTGTGGCAAAGAGGCATATTTGCCACAATACATATATATATATATATATATATATATATCACTTTTTTTTTTACATGTGCTCACTCAACGTACCTTCGGAAGGAGAATCAAATCCTCCTTAACTTACCTTTCAATCGCCTTGTTCTCAGAGTCCGATCCCCTTCTCTTCTTTTTTCTGAGTCCTCGCTGAGTCGTTGTCGCTGGTCTCCATTCTGCGCTCCTCCGTGCTGTGCTCACAGTGAATGTCGGACGTGATGACATCATCACGTCCAACATTCACTGCGAGCGCAACACGGAAGAGGGGACCAGGGAGGGAGCCGGATCGCCACCGTACCTGACCACCTGAGGTGACCGCAAAAGGGACGGGTTTTTTTGTTTTTTGTACAGGATTTTTTATTTTCATTGAGAGTCCTCCCTGGGGCCCCCTTGCCCGCGGGGCCCCCGGGCACCTGCCCATCGTGCCCAGTCGGAAAGACGGCCCCTGTAAAGAGAATTGAACCTTATAGATTGTGTGGAAAGTGCTGTGCTCAATGTCTTATTATTAAAATTCCCTTTTACATTCTTGATTGCCATAATAATAACATTATTAAGTTTCTTAGAAAGGCCGTGCCTCTGTATGTGATAAACTAGCTATTACGCAGTAAAAAATTAATTAGGTGGTGAAAACTGTTGCTACATGGTTAATAGTCATCAGTCTACCCAGATCCATTTATTAAGCAAATCTTAACTTTAGGTATCTCCAATTCACATTTAATTGCATTTTGGCCTTTTATGATTGTGTTAAATTAGCTAGAAAGTAATATTAGGCACTTAAGACGAAAGATTGTTTTATTTGAGATCACATCATAGAAATGTATTTTATAGACAGTTGAACTAATCAGACCCGACTAATGGATAGTTAATTTTCTGTTCTCTGGCATACATGATTATTAGCTGCAGTTTTACAACAGATCAAAATCTTCATTATAGAGGGTGGTAATATTTCCATAGGTCTCGCATTGGTCCTGAGTGTTCCAGAACAGTTCTGGGGGTATATATACTAAACTACGAGTTTGAAAAAGTGTAGCTGTTGCCTATAGCAACCAGATTCTAGCTGTCATTTTGTAGAATGAACTAAATAAATGATAACTAGGGGCCTGATTCATTAAGGATCTTAACTTAAGAAACTTCTTATTGCAGTCTCCTGGACAAAACCATGTTACAATGCAAGGGGTGCAAATTAGTATTCTGTTTTGCACATAAGTTAAATACTGACTGTTTTTTCATGTAGCACACAAATACTTGATAGCTTATTTGTAGACTGAAATTTAAAGTTGATATTCGTGTGCTCAATGAAAAAAGTCAGTATTTAACTTATGTGCAGAACAGAATACTAATTTGCACCCCTTGCATTGTAACATGGTTTTGTCCAGGAGACTGAAATAAGAAGTTTCTCAAGTTAAGATGCTTAATGAATCCGGCCCTAGATCATTATAATGGTTTTCCTTCACTCAGCATGCAAAAAGAAGACAAGGAGAAAACGTTTATGGACACTATGGACCTGATTCATTAAGGCATGCAAAACAAATGTATTGAGCAATTTTTTTTTTAAATGCACGTAAATATGGCATATACACATCTGTATTCAACTGCAAGCGGATCTAAAGAAACGTCTCTTGTTGAATACGGGTCTAGGTGCGCTCTGCTCTGACGGACACAACATACTGCAGGCTACATCCATTACATATGTGGAATATAAAGTCCCACGAGCGCGCACCGAAAAAAAACACTATTCAATTACCGTCAACTATTAATAATAATAATAATAATAATAATAATAATCATGCATGTATGAAGAAAAACTATTTTTTCATCTTTTTTCCCAATAAAATACATTTATCATGATATTATGAATGTCTACTGTACATAAAATGCATTTTTACAGCTGTTCTTGATTGCAAACACGATATAGCATGCACATGTAACTGTCATCACTATCACTCGGCCCTTACATCTGCCCTGTAACCTGAAAGATTCCCAAAGCCTGAATCGGACACTGCGGCATGCTTTCGAGCTTGGCACTCACTTACTGTACATTGACTACGTGCATGCGCCCTTTTCCCTAACTGTTCCGTCCATGAAATCGTAGTTTGCCGTATGGGTCCTTTGCGCTCGAAGACGAACTGGATGTTCCCGTGTTCACTGGCGTATAGTCCGTATGGGGCATGTTGCGATTTTACGCAAAATATGGCACACACCAGCATTTACGCTCTTAAATGAACTAGGCCATATATGTGTGGAGTTTGTATATTCTCCTCGCGTTCATGTGAGCTTTGTCCAGGTGCTCTGGTTTCCTCCCCCAGTCCAAACATTTACTGGTAGGGTGATATTAGCAGAGGTGTAGCTACAAATGTTAGTCCCTATGCAAGAAATAAAACTGCCCTCCCTTCTTTAACGTTTAACCAAATTAAAGTAAAATATTAATTTACCTGTACCCCCTTCAGTTTTACTCCTTGGCTCTCTCACGTAGCCCTAATTACGGCCATGAAAATTAGTGCGAGTTTGAGTAGAACACAAGTTACCCTATAAACTCCACTGGGGCAGGGACTGATGCCAATGACTAAACATTCTCTGTAAAGCGTTGTGTAAAATGTTGGCATTTTATAAATAAAAGATGATAATAATAATAATAATAATGAATCCTGCCTAAAAACAAATAAGATCAAAGTATATATATATAGGTATTTGGGAGATGTTGGTGGTGTATTAACCTTTTTATATTGTTCAAATTCTTATTGATCACAGAAAGTTCAACTCTGACGCTCAATAATAGTAGATTAAGGGTTTGTGTTTTGTAAATATGTCTCCCAATTGTCCCGAGGAATAGAGGAGAGATGTAAGCGCACATTGATCTCAATGGAGAGATGTCGCTGCAGTCCCCATGGCCGTCCTCCTTTAAAGTTGACCGAACATGAGCGGGGGATGCAGAACACGTGATTTGTCCAATCAGCTCCATCAAAAACCATTTAATGCCGGTGCCAGATTTAGGACCCGTGGTTGTCTTGCATCGCCATGCCCCAAGTGTGATGAACTTACATGTGAGCGCCCATGGCATGATTCTTCAAGCGTATACAAGTGCAAAGAGCAAATACGTCCAATAAAAATATTCGTGCAAGTTGTTAACGTGCGCAGTACAGCCATTTTTATTTTTATGTTGCATAAATTGATCTATTTCTAACTCTAAAGGAGAATCAGTGTTTAGAAGTTAAAGTGGGAAAGTGATGTCATCGTAAGGATCAATGGACAGCTACGACTCATGAAAGGGAGATCTTTCACGTCAGTCTATGCCCAAAAAAATTGAGAAAGTGATTCTCCACCTTTAAAATTTGATGCAGTAAGTTTATCACTAGTTTTCTACTCCTTTATGACTAGTTTCTGCATCTAGGACAAACTTTGCAAGATCAGTGCCAATAACTCTGAAAGAGTTGAGATGACACAATGTGTTGAGTAGATATATTCGATCTGCCATTTGGTATGCACATGCTCCACTAGTTTTACTGTTTAGCCATGAAACCTTTTATAATAAGTGTCAATTGGCTTGAACATTGCAATAAGGTAATTATTGTGCTATGCTCATTAAAACCAGCCTCCATCACCAGAGACAGTGACTGATGATCTTCCCAGAGTCAAAGACAGCCAAGTAGCATGAACAAGTGCATAGTTTCGCTAAAGAATTTATATAGCAAATGCTGTTTATTTCCTGTCAGCCACGAAGAGCACAGTAAATAACACGTTATAAAAGAGTTCCAAAAAATAACATGAAACTGAAAATGAAACCATCAATTATTTCTCCCTTCTTCTGCATTCCGATAAGTTTTCTATCGACTCGTATTTCTAAAATCATTGGTCAGTAGCATTTGCGTTGTCTCTTTCACGGAATGATGATGTATATATCTGTCTGAGCAGATAACACTTGACGTACAACGAAGCTGGGGATAATGAATGGTTTAATAATGAAACATTTAAAGCATGCAAATTGTCCTAAGATGTTGTTTTGATTCACTCTCTATAGAAGTTTAGAAATTGATGGTTTAGTTTTTTAATTGGCACTACAACAAATGACGACCTTTTCTTCACAGTACTTTAATCTATTTAGAGATCACCTGGACCTGATTATCCAATATGTAGACTAGACTGCAGTCTAGGGTTCAATGCTTCTTGCGGGTGCAACTTTTTATTGGGGTGCAAAATTGTGCCAGGGAGAGGCATAAACTGAAATTAATTTTAAAATAGTAGAGAAAAGTTGTTCTCCAAAGTAAAAAGCAAATGTGAAAGAAAAATGTAGTAAGGTTTTAATCTTGAGGTATTCCCATGGTAAGGGCTAAAGATAATGACACGTCCTTGGGTGGGCACTTGTGGATAACTGAGTAGGAGAGTAGCAGATATGAAAAATTGCAGAAATAAACTTACCTTTGGTGTGGTGTTTTCCCTGATCGTACAGGTCCCTCTGAAATCTCTGACATTCCTGTTCCAGACAGGCACTGGTGTTGTCAAAGCTCCTCCCACTTGAAATTCCTATTCAAGTGAATGGAAAGTGCAAGTAGGGGAGGCATCAGCTATTACTGAGGGCCCCCTATGGTTATTGAGTTATTCCCTCATGGCGTAGCACCATTTGGACTATTACCCCCAAAAAAGTGAAATGTAAACATGCTTGTGTCAGCTGTCATGGCACTGCCAAGGCAAGGCTCTCATGTCAAGGCACTGCCAAGGCAAGGCTCTCATATCAAGGCACTGGCAAGACAAGGGGCTCTCACATCAAGGCACTGCCAAGGCAAGGATCTCATGTCAAGGCACTGCCAAGGCAAGGCTCTCACGTCAAGGCACTACCAAGACAAGGCTCTCACATTAAGGCACTGGCAAGACAAGGCTCTCACGTCAAGGCACTACCAAGACAAGGATCTCACGTCAAGGCACTACCAAGGCGAGGCTCTCATGTCAAGGCACTGCCAAGGCGAGGCTCTCATGTCAAGGCACTGCCAAGGCAAGGCTCTCATGTCAAGGCACTGCCAAGGCAAGGCTCTCACGTCAAGGCACTGCCAAGGCAAGGCTCTCATGTCAATGCACTGCCAAGGCATGGCTCTCACTTCAAGGCACTTCCAAGACAAGGCTCTCATGTCAAGGCACTACCATTGCAAGTCAATAGTGTCCTCAAAACTTACACAAGTACCAAAGTACCGCTCAGTACCAAAATTCTCCAAGTGAAGACAATTTTGAGTGGAGTTGGGTCATTGACTATCTCTGTAACCTGCTGTTTTATGAGTTGGGGAAGAGATTTTGATAAAAATTTGGAAGATGCCTTTAAGAGTTAAAATGTTAAAACAACAAACCAAAAAAAATGGGAAAATGAAAAAAATAATTAAAAAAAAAAGATCAAAGAAACAGGCGACAAGCTCCCAGGGCAGATGGGGACAAAGCTGTACTTATTGAACTGTATTTCCCTGGATCACTCCTTTAAGCCTTTTTTATATTGTGCCACTGAGCCTATAAATCATTAGATTTAGGGAACCTTGAGATTGCTTTTATTACATGCCAAAACTCATGTGATGTGAAAATTTAGGCACACTTATGTACATTGTGGTGCATGGCAATTTCAAAGAGAATTTGGTTCTGGAACTCAGCTGTTTTGCATTTCTCAAGCAAATGATACCATCTGTTGCTTAGTGCGTTTTTGTAATGATCAATATGCGATCTGTTGATTTTATTTTCTCAAAACCCATTGGGTAAGATTGGAGAGTACTGGGCTAGACTCTTCAGTCAAGGTATCTTTTAATTACTCCATTTTGCATAAACTTAATTACATAAACAAGTTACCCTTCCTACTAAACAATACTCTGACTTTTCTCTTTGTCTTTTGAACATAAACCATAATTTACTAGATGGTATCTCTGGTAGGCTCCATAATCTGCAGTTTCTATCTGCTGGTCAGAGAATACTGAGAATGTAATGATATGACATATTCTGAGAAAATGTGATGTCTTTGAAAGGGTCAATGAAAGCAACAAACATCAGCTGTGCTTAGACAATAAAAATCCTGGAATTAAAATGTCAGACCACAATTTTCTAGGAAAACCTTGTCAGTCATGCAGAGCAGAGGGAGCTTTAATACAGCTGGATTCAATTAATTGTATTGCAGACAATTGAAGGTTTTGAGAATTCTAGATTTCCTATTAAGATGATTTTTCTTTTGTGAAACCAGCTGCCATTTAATTTAATCTAGTCAACCTACAGTCCAAGGATAAAGGTCTTTGAACTGACCTATCTCTCGCCTTACTAATCCAGGTATCTATCTGTCTCTCTGCTGTAACTACCTGGGTGACACAGCGCTTCCTGAAACTCAACATCTCCAAATTCGAGCTCCTCATCTTTCCTCCTGCCAATGTTGCCATCCCTCCCAATATCGCCCTCTTGGTTGACAACATCACTCTTTCTCCTGTCACCCAAGCCCATTGCCTTGGAGTCACTCTTGACTCAGCCCTCATCTCCACCCCTTATACCAAGTTCCTCACCAAATCCTGCCACTGTTACGGCTAGCGGTCTTATAATAAACCAGTAGAACAAGATGGAGGGGTCTTCACCTATAGCAGCTGCTTTTCCCGTAGAGCTCGTTATTCTGACAGGTACTCGGATGCCCCCAGGTCTTATACTCAGAGTAGTACAGGTTTATGAACTTACCATATCGCAGAGTAGCGGGGTGTGGAATCAAGCACAGTCAGGAGACAAGCCGAGGTCGTAGGTCCGAAGCAGGCAACGAGGTCAGAATCAGAAAAGATATCAGGGTTGGCAGCAAACGAGGAGGATCCAGAAACGAAGCAAAGGGCAACAGACAAGAATCAAGTCCAATAAACAAGGCCAAGGGTCATACACAGTCCAACAGTAAACAGGTTCAAGGCACAGGAGCAGGCTAGCACACAGCAACTGGGAACTATAACCAGCAGGGAGGCTAAGCCCTCCGTGCCTTATATACAGAGACTGGCCAATGGGAACAAAGGAGATAACAGGGGTAATCAGCCTCATGTGCTGGTTAATTAATGAGAGAACTAATAGTCGCGCACGCACCGGGTTGTCCTTAATGGTGGGACGCAGCACTACAATCTACAGCGTCCCAACCATTGCCTAGGTAATGGCCGGGGCGAAAACAGGAAGTGACGTCCCGGTCATCATGGAGACGGTCTGGATGCGTCCTGCGGGCACAGTGAGTTGTGGCGGCTTGAGGTACCGCTGTGACCCGTGACAGACACTTCCTCCTCCGTAACGTTGTGAAAATCCAAAATTCTACCACCTCCTAACCATTCTATCCATCACCTCCTATTCACCTCCTCTTCCCCGTCTGTCATCTCCATTTTCTCCCAGTTGGTCCTATTGGCTCTCGCAACCCCTCCCTTTAAAATGCAAGCTCTCGGGGGCAGGGTCCTATCTACCTATTGTCCAACATCTGTATACTGTCTGAGTCCCTTGTACAACCTGTCACGTCTTTTGCTGCACTCTGTGTGAGTCCCCATAGCATTACTCACACTCATCTGTGCTACTTATGTTAATTACCTCATCTATTTGTTATTGTATCCGGCGTTATGGAATCTGTGGCGGCTTATAAATAAATAAATTTATATTGCCACGCAGCTGGTACAATATACAATATGGGATATACCGAGCGCGGGCTTATTGCCAAGCAGCTGGTACCATATACAATATGAGATATACCAATCGCGGGCTTGTTTTTTCTCTGGTATTGTTGCATCCTTACCTATTGACCCAAGCTTAATGGGTTCTGGTCAGAAGACCAACAGCAAGTTCTAGAATGTTCTGTGCATTTAACAGATCCCAAATGTTCCTTCTGCTATACATAGCATCCATTGAGAAGTTGGAGGTATTCCTCACAGAGGAACTGGAGAGATTCTCCTTCTACGCTTTTAGCACCTGTCTCTCACTGTCTTATGGCTCTTTCTATTCCCCAGCTCGGTAGGTTCAGCTGCTAATTGGCAGATCAGCAACAACTGTGGTCTAATTGGTTACACAGCTCTCACATGATAAAAACAGACAGACAAAAGCATCAATATAATTTGCAGACCTGCTGTCGGGTGAGACTATTGATGAGCACTTTGAGCCAGGCAAAACACTGAATATTGTCAAAACAATACGTGAGAGGGTCGTAGGGTGACCTCTGACCTCTAGGTCATGGGTTGAAAAACACATATTTAATTCAATATATACTTATCTTTTCAGAATGTGCTGCGGTCTCTCTATTATGCATTAAGTTCTGAATGACAGCCATGCCTTTAACGTGCAACAGTAATTGGGGCACACAGTGTTCTGTGCAGAGGTTTTACAAGTCCCACTGTCATTTAGAATTTTATTCAGGAACCTTGTGATGCATAACACTTGGTTTATTATAACCGCAGTTTCCAAATATGACCCATTCAGCAGCTAGTTTGCATCACTTTGAATTTTCTACCCTTTTTTTTCTTAATGGCCATTATTAGCCTTTTAATGGTAGCAATCAAGGACGCCACGGAAAATGCAAAAGTCGCAGTTACTGGCCCAATGAGTTTTACATCTGTACTTAAATGGAAAGTGCTTGAGATAGAAAGCTCCATAGGATACTGATTGCGGAGTATTGCGTTATGACCACGGCAGGTCAGCGGCATCCACAGCAGTGGCCTTGTCTTCCCAAGTGTAAATCTTCCCAGCTAGAAACACATTTCCCTGGCATTAATGTGTCTTTAACTTATGACTTTGTTGCAGATGTCTTTTTTTTATACTATTTGTGATTCCATCAGAACTGGGCTAAAAATACTTATTTTTTTTTCATAAAATAACATACAATTTCTTTTCCTACACTCAAAATGCATTACTGGTGTCAAAAATATCGTTATTTTAGCTTTCCCCCCCAAAAACTCCAACAACATAAAAATGCAGAAACCTGCAGTCAGATTTATTTGTGTAGTGCTCAATATAGTTTATATAACAGTATATTACTATATGCTAAGCACAGTTAAATGATTTAATTTGTGTTCGTGTGATGTATACGGCTGATTGATTGCTTTAAATTTATGGCTAAGCGCTTTTGATTTCGAAGCTTAAAAACGTTGTTACAATTTATTCCTGACTAGGTGAATATTTGGAATGTGAAAACTTGTTTGATTGTTTTATAATCCTTAATAAACACAGCAGCCATATTATTGACTTGTTATATCTCATAGTTTTTTTTAAAATTGTTGCCTGTAAAAAATATCCTTTTTTTCCGGTGGGGAAATACCAGCATGAGATTCTTTTTCATATATATATATATATATATATATATATATATATATATATATATATATATATATATATATATATATAAAATTGGGACTGTCCCGCTGAAATGGGGATGGTTGAGAGGTATGCATTAAAATTATTTCATTAGGGGTCTCCTAGGAGCCGAAGTGCTCCCCCCCTCTATTGACCCCTATACAAGTTTTGCAATGGGGGTCGGCAATGCACTGTTCTAACACACCTTAAAAAGAAGTGATCTTTTTTTTTATTATTAGGAATGGGAACACAGGCATTTTCTAAAAGCAAAACAAAGAACATTAGGTGCCAAGTCATTAGCTGAACAATAAGAAAACTTTCCGAGCTGAATCATCCATTTCTCTGACACCCGCCTGACAGCAATATCAATTCACCACCTACGTGAGCAACCACACAGTCTCAGCAACAATCGTCCTAACTACAAAAATCCTCTTTACTACAAGAATAACACTGCAAACACCAGATAGATTGATCCTCATAAACTACAATTTTTGCCTCGTGAAGGAAATTCATATTTTGTTTGATGGTTATAAATGACTGTTCATTTTAATATTATCATTAGCACAGGATTCATTAAATACCCATTATCAAGAGTTATAAGTAGTATATGATTGCAAATTAATTGAATCGGTTAGATAACATCCTGTTCTGTAATGTTTTGCCAGCGACTGTTAATATAAGTTGTTGCATCAATAATTGGAAAATATTTCTTCATTATAAAAAAAAAAAAGCCTTCTTGGTAAAGTGTTCTTTTACTTAGTGTTTATGACCGGTTTTATTTTAGATGTTTTTTTTTTATTATGTTTGTTTTACGTCTCTGGAGTAGTAGAAGAAAAGAAGGATATCTTAAATTATTGGCAATGTTTAGCTGTTAAGATCCAGCCAGCCTAACTTGTTGGGAGTTTAATGTAGTAAGTGTAAGTATGCTGCAGCCTATGTGATCCTACAGTATATAACATGTAATATAATAACAAGTGGCTCCATCCGCTCCTGCTTTGGAGGATATAGTCCATACTTAGCAACTCTTCTGGAATCCAGAAGACTCCTAATTTTTGGGTAGCTCTCCCAGACCCCCAGGGAAAGCAGGCCTTTTTATGGATCGTGCCTATTTTCTAGTGAAGTGGAAATAACAGGTGCCTCAATGAAGCTATTAGACGCAACTCATGTGATTTTGGCCAAGGCTTCCCAGCGGTGAGATCAAATGATCAATTCATTTTGCCATGGGCCAAAATGATGCAATTTTCTGCACGTCGCCCCCTTGGGGAGAGATCATTAATGTGAGCTTGTATGATATAGACCCTTGGTATATTTCATACTTCATCATCATCACCATTTATTTATATAGTGCCATTAATTCCGCAGCACTGTACAGAGACCTCACTCACATCAGTCCCTGCCCCATTGGAGCTTACAGTCCAAAATCCCTAACACACACACACTAGGGTCAATTTGTTAGCAGCCAATTAACCCAGTAGTATATTTTTGGAGTGCCGGCGAAAACCGGAGCACCCGGAGGAAACCCACGCAAACACGGGGAGAACATACAAACTCCTCACAGATAAGGCCATGGTCGGGAATCGAACTCATGACCCCAGTGCTGTAAGGCAGAAGTGCTAACCAATTAGCCACCGTACTTACCCACTTTACCAGAATGTCCAGGAGACACCCGAATTCCTGGGTAGGTCTCTCGGATGAGCAACCAATTCTCCCGCATCCTGCCCACTTCCTAGGAAACTGGGCGAGATGGGGGTCTCATTGACAAGATTTGCCATCACCTGTACTGTTGGGTGACCATGATTTTATATGGCCAGAACAACACAGGTGGGCCACCAGCTAAGCCCTATCTTGGCCCGCTTCCTGCCCTTGTAATCGAGTATCTTTAGGCGGACGACATTGCAGGTCTAAGTGCCAATAGCTACCGTCCAGGGACGGAAGCGGAGGAAACATAATGATCCGCTTACAGACTACTTATGAATTTTCCCCTCTGCTGTGGAAAAAGCCTTTAATTCAGATATGTGGGAGCCAGAGAGGTGGGAGCTACTTATCAAAATTTTTAACATATAAGTGGAATTAGCCTTTAAAAATATTTCCATATTTTATATTCAGAATTATATATTTATCTGTGGGAAAGTACTGCAACACTGTTACTTCTAAAAATTAAATGTTCCCTTTTTGTTGGAATTTAACAGTATGCAAATTAGTAAAGGATGATTTGGGAGTATTAGCTAAACAAAACCTTCTATAAGTCCACAAGTCATTTGTAACCATTTTAATCATTCAATTAATCGCTGAAGACAGGCAAAATAAAGCTCTCAATGCAGAGCTCCATTAATCAACTCTATATTGAGAAAAAGATATTCTGGGTAAACAAAGTGATAAAGCAGGGAAGCACTTAGTTCTATAAGCTTTCCTTGGCTTAATATACCAGTCTGAAGATAAAGTAAAACTTATCTGTATCATAAAACAAAATGACTGAAAAATTACTTAGAGGAAACAGAATATTTGTATTTCATTACAATAGGATTTACCTAGCCTGTGGGTTAAGTAGCCTGGAGTTATAAAATGTCATCTCAATAGTATTCAATGTGTCCATTTTAGCTGTATAAAGTATTGCAACGTATGAGTTAGTCAGGATTGTTTGATTAATAATAAATATTGCTTAATAATACAACATCACAAGACCTCTCAGGAGCAGGATCCTCTCTCCCTATTGTCTCACTACTGTCTACTGTCCATCTACTGTCCATCTACTGACCATCTACTGTCCATCCACTGTCCATCCACTGTCCATCCACTGTCCATCCACTGTCCGTCTACTGTCTGTCTACTGTCTGTCCACTGTCCGTCCACTGTCCGTCCACTGTCCGTCCACTGTCCGTCCACTGTCCATTTACTGTCCATTTACTGTCTGTCTACTGTCCTTCTACTGTCCTTCTACTGTCTGTCTACAGTCCGTCTACTGTCCATCTGTCCATCTACTGTCTGTATACTGTCCATCTATTGTCCATCTACTGTCCGTCTACTGTCTGTCTACAGTCCGTCTACTGTCCATCTGTCCATCTACTGTCTGTATACTGTCCATCTACTGTCCGTCTACTGTCCGTCTACTGTCCGTCTACTGTCCGTCTACTGTCCATCCACTGTCCGTCTACTGTCCGTCTACTATTCATCCACTGTCTGTCTACTGTCCGTCTACTGTCCGTCTACAGTCCATCTACTGTCCATCTACTGTCTGTCTACTGTCCATCTACTGTCCGTCTACTGTCCATCCACTGTCCGTCTACTGTTCCTCCACTTTCTGTCTACTGTCTGTCTACTGTCCGTCCACTGTCCGTCTACTGTCCATCTACTGTCCGCCTACTGTCTATCTACTGTCCGTCTACTGTCCATCTACTCTCCGTCTTCCCAGTATGTGCTTGTCATGTATTTTCCTGCATTCTGTGTTAGCACCTACAGTTTGTTACTCACACTTATTGATGCTCCTTAGGTGTAAGTGTTTTCTTCTATTTGTGATCTTGCTCACTGTATTAGTTGTCTCTCTCTCTGTATGTCTCATCTGTATTTGTACGATTGTCCAGCACTACGAAATCTGTGGCCCCCATAAATAAATAATTAATAAATATGCATGTACCATTCCAAAGCCGCTGTACATCTGATTGAAACTTTAATATATTGGGGGAGAGCTCGCAATGGCCAATTCTTTTGCAGTTGCCCAAAATAGCCGTGAATAATTCATTACTTGATCACCCAAACTCTCTAATCTATTAAAAATCTATTTATTCCCAATGCAGGCATTTATGGGTGATTTTCTCTGCTGAACATTCATCACAGTATTTTCCATTCATGTCAATAGGCAATGCCTTTCCATGAGCACAGAAAACCCATTGAAATGATGGGAAAAGTTCAGCCAATCTATGTCTACATGCTGGCCGCTGAGCAGCTATTGGCCTCCAGGTCCACTGTAAGCAATATACTACTACGGTGGAACTAGCAAGCTCTGGCTGCCTGCTGTTTCACAGGAGTAGAACTACCATGTAAATCATTTTAAAAGAGATTTAGTCAAAATCGACCTTTGATAGATTTCTCCATTTTTCTCTATATAGTGATCAGGGATACCTGGGAATGTGACCAGGCCAGAAGCACGCACCAGAGGACTAGGATATATATAAAAACTGGTATGGAGAAAAAATATGATGTAAGCCATAGAAACTAATCAGATATTTGCTTACCTTTTCCAGCTGTACTAGTGAATTTACAGATAGAATCTGGTTGCTATGGGTTACAGAATCTTATGATTGAAAACAAAACCTTATTTTATGCATGTGCAGTGGTAGGCCAAGGCAAGAAAGGCTCCCACTTCCGTCCACAGCAGGAGTCATATGAGAGTTCTCATATTTACCATACTTCATGTTCAAACATAATACATAATAAAGAAAAAAAAACTATTAACAAAAGAATGGTTATTCACACTGCGGATCTCATTTAGATCAGTATCAATAATATTCCACCCATACACACATCAGTAATAATCCATCCGTACGCCCATCAGTAATAATCCACCTGTACGCCCATCAGTAATATTCCACTCGTATGTCCATCACTAATATTCCACCCGTACGCCCATCAGTAATATTCCACTCCTATGCCCATTAGTAATATAATATTCCACCCGTACACCCATCAGTAATATTCCACCAGTATGCCCATCAGTAATATTCCACCAGTACGCCCATCAGTAATATTCCACCAGTACACCCATCAGTAATATTCCACCCGTACACTCATCAGTAATATTCCACCCGTACGCCCATCAGTAATATTCCACCCGTACGCCCATCAGTAATATTCCACCCGTACGCCCATCAGTATTATTCCACCCGTACGCCCATCAGTAATATTCCACCCGTACGCCCATCAGTAATATTCCACCTGTACACTCATCAGTGATATTCCACCCGTACGCCCATCGGTAATATTCCACCCGTACGCCCATCAGTAATATTCCACCCGTACGCCCATCAGTAATATTCCACCCGTACGCCCATCAGTGATATTCCACCCGTACGCCCATCGGTAATATTCCACCCGTACGCCCATCAGTAATATTCCACCTGTACACTCATCAGTGATATTCCACCCGTACGCCCATCAGTGATATTCCACCCGTACGCCCATCAGTAATATTCCACCCGTACGCCCATCAGTAATATTCCACCCGTACGCCCATCAGTAATATTCCACCCGTACGCCCATCAGTAATATTCCACCCGTACGCCCATCAGTATTATTCCAGCCATACGCCCATCAGTAATATTCCACCCGTACGCCCATCAGTAATATTCCACCTGTACACTCATCAGTGATATTCCACCCGTACGCCCATCGGTAATATTCCACCCGTACGCCCATCAGTAATATTCCACCCGTACACTCATCAGTAATATTCCACCCGTACGCCCATCAGTATTATTCCAGCCATACGCCCATCAGTATTATTCCACCCGTACGCCCATCAGTAATATTCCACCTGTACACTCATCAGTGATATTCCACCCGTACGCCCATCGGTAATATTCCACCCGTACGCCCATCAGTAATATTCCACCCGTACGCCCATCAGTAATATTCCACCCGTACGCCCATCAGTAATATTCCACCCGTACGCCCATCAGTATTATTCCAGCCATACGCCCATCAGTAATATTCCACCCGTACGCCCATCAGTATTATTCCAGCCGTACGTCAATCAGTAATATTCCCCCGTATTCCAATCAGTATCATATTCAGCCAGTATGCCCTACAGTAATAATATACAGCTGCCCCAACAACAGTGCTCAGTATTATGCCGTCACTTTTATTTGTGTCCGTTCTCCTGGGACTTTATATTTATATTATGTATTAGTCGTATCCTGCAGTGTATTGTGTGTCAAAGCAGAGCGTTCCTAGACAAAAAAACACACAATAAGTTCAATTTGCGTGGCTTCGTAAATCATAGCCACAATGGTCATGCGTGGCCCATGTCACATGGGCAGTCTCATTTAGCCATTCACCACTCTGATTATCAGACACAAGTTTTGCCTGCAAAAAATATATCAAGAGTTCTGCTGTTATGGTGAGTTCAGATGTCACCAGTTCAGTGCAGACATGTGTGTTCAGGAATAATGCTCACTATGCTGTTAATTATTACAGCTGAAACTCCTCAGTGTCTACTAATATCCTTATAATTGACATTATGGGTGGATCATGCCTTACATTAAAAGATAAACAAAGTAATAGCCAGGGGACAGGTGTAGAACAAAGGAATTTATCAACCTTATAACAAGAAAGATTTTGCTATAATTTGAGCCAGTTTTCTTGATGATAACAACACTTATGTGCTGACTGTGTGAAACAGTTAGGCTGGGTACACACTACAGGGTTTTCAGCCAATTATCGGGACAATCAAACGATAAACGACCGTTTGGCCCGATATCGCATTAGTGTGATTACTATTCTTAAGCCCATCATATTGTTTCATTTTATTTATAAACCTAAAACTAAAAATGTCATTCAATGATTGCACAATGTCGTTCCAATTCTGCAGTGTGTATGCACTCAGGACCGGCAGTGTCCATAGATCACTATGGAGTGTGCAGAGTCACCATCTTTTCAGCCCATGGTTATGACAGATGAAGAACACAGATCTCATGCTAATCGGGACTTTTTTTCCTTTCTGTTGTTGGTAAAATCGTTAAAGATGTTGCATTGGGAGAAATTTTATGTAGTTTGTACCCAGTCTAATTTACTGTGCTATAGATGTCTATTAGACTTTTCCCTACACTCCCATTGGTCAGTTGAACCTAAACCTTGGACGAACCTCAGTTTAGTAATTTAAGCTAAATTTATACTGGTTCATCAAACTGGCAAATGAAACACCAGAAATTTGCTCTCTTACCTGTAAGACAAGTCTCTGTGTAATACAACATCTGAATTATTAAAACAACTTGTCTTTAATAAGTAATTAACCTCCGTCTTCCTTCATTGTTACTGTGAATCAATGAACAGAAGCTTGCTTTTCATTTAAAATATTTTTAAAGCTGTAGAATAATTAATTAGAATAAATACAGATAATGAACCTCATTACAATTTATCAAGTTTTAAGTTAGGATTTTAAGAGCAATAACATTCGGATATCATTTACATTGTTTTGCAATTAAATTATGTCATTAACATGTTTAATTCAAGTCATATCATTATTAAGACTAGGAGAAATGTGCTACTACTGAGCACGCTGGCTTCAAAGTCACATTTTCCCGTCTACAAGGAAAAGTGGAGTTGTTGCCCATAGCAACCAGTGTCTAGCTATCATTTCTATAGTACATTCTATAAAATGATAGCAAGAATCTGATTGGTTGCTATGGGCAACACTTTCACTTTTCCTTTTTAGAAGAATTGATTTATCTACCCTACATGCCTGACACGCTGGGAAGGGTTAATCTTTGACTATGATCCTGTTCCTGAATTATTCTGTCTAAACCCAATTAGAGAAACTGTCCTGAGAAAAATCCTAAAACTATGTTCACGATACATTAAAGCTTGAGGTTCGGTGTGCGAGGTTGAACTAAAACAATAGAATTTTAAATTTGTAAGCTGTTAATTGAACCAGAGCACCTTCAGAAAGCTACTACCAATCACAAGACTGATAGCTTGCTGTAAATCGCCCAGTACATTTTAAAACGTGTTACTTTCTAATTTCTAAAATGTTAAAAAAAACAAAAAAAACCCAGAAGACACACAAGGCGTATGCATCTGCAAGAAATATTGTGCTTTTTGGGAAGGCATTTTTATTGCTTAATTAATATGAAAATTATTCTCGGCCTTTCCTTCAGCAACATGTCCCCATAAAGATGACAAACGACTTGTTGGGCTTATTAGGCTGCACAAATGAAATCATTTCAGGAAGAAAAGCTTTTACATATTAAAAAGGGGAAAGGAGAAAACTGTCTAGTTTGGATGTATGAACGTAGAGGCGTGATTTACTGACGGGTGTTATTTCACTCTGTTTTATTATTTATGATAATGGCCCTTCGTTAAAATTGGGATAGAATTTGTGCTAACACAGTACAGTTATTCTAAGCTTCAGAAAGATTATTTCTTTAATGGGGTGCGTTTATTTATTTATGGTGGGCAGGGAAATGGATTTGGAAAAGACAGCCAAGGGGGTATATTTACTAAACTGCGGGTTTGAAAAAGTGGAGATGTTGCCTATAGCAACCAATCAGATTCTAGTTATCATATATTTAGTACATTCTACAAAATGACAGCTAGAATCTGATTGGTTGCTATAGGCAACATCTCCACTTTTTCAAACCCGCAGTTTAGTAAATCTACCCCCAAGTGTGCAAAGTTTGGTTTTAGGGTTGTTCTCATGCACCCCAACAGGCACACAGCTTTAAAACTTCTGTGATTTTGTTCCTATGGGGAGGATTTGTTAAAGGGTCAGAAAAGGTACTTTTTGCAGTACCCATTAATGGTAAGAATTGTCTGTTTAAAAGTTCTTATGTGTTCCTGCAACTAAGTGTTGATCGCTGTTTGCGTTGAAAACCTGAATGGGGTTTTATGCTGTGAGTTAGGAGGTTATGATTGTAGTTAAGGGGGCATTTTCAACAACTCACAAACCATCCGGCTACACCCTCAGCTCCAAAAATGAAATCATAGCTTTAGTGGCAGATGCCATCGTATTTTCTGCCCCCCCCCCCCCCCCCTCCCATAAGTACCTTATATAAGACACAACAATGACAAAGTAGAGTATATGCACAGGAACAATTAAATACACCATGGAAGTGGATGAAATGGGAATGAAAACTAAACAAAACACAGACAATGGGCTAGATTTACTAAACTGCGGGTTTGAAAAAGTGGAGATGTTGCCTATAGCAACCAATCAGATTCTAGCTGTCATTTTGTAGAATGTACTAATCAAATGACAGCTAGAATCTGATTGGTTGCTATAGGCAACATCTCCACTTTTTCAAACCCGCAGTTTAGTAAATATACCCCAATGGGTCTATTTATTAAAAGCCTGCGATGGGACAAGTTTTTTATTGCTGCAATTTACCATGGTATGTTCACCAAGGAATCTGAGTGCTGATCAGATCCCCAGCGATACTGGCTGCCAGCAGCTACTTTGTTATCACTCTTATCAAGCAGCCCTGCTACAGCAGGAAGATATGTGGATATCTTCCTATTTGCCTCTGACAGACCCTGCTATCGCCAACCTGAAATAACAATAGTGATAAGAGGATTTGGGGAAACTGGGTCGAAACTGTTTGCAGGAGGGGGCTACCACTGGCTAACTCTGGTGAAAAAAGGAAGGGTTTATCTCCTTTTTATAAATAGACCCCAATATATATATATATATATATATATATATATATATATATATATAAATATATAAACAATGTCATAGATCGGGTTTGGAGTACCGCCGGGTGCACTTTACACGAAATCAGCCGAATATGTCACACCAGTCTAGTGCTTTAGTTTAAATAGCCTCAGCTAGTTTTATTCACTAGCATGACAATCCACAAAACAGAAACAAAATACCTGCCTGTCTGGCTTCTAACTAATACACAGGAACTCCCTCTCTAAAGTTAGGGACCTAGTGTCCCACTCAAATACAAAACAGCAGAACTTACTGATCACAAATTGCAGTATCTCTCAGGAGCCATCTGACCTCCTCCCCAGGTATTGAGAGACAGAGTGAGCTGCCTTGCAGCCTTTTACCAGCACCGTGCAGGTGCAGCTCTTGATTACCAGCAGATTGTCTTGGTCATTTGGAAGACTCGGAATGGGCCTTATGAATGGAGCCCACTCTTCTCTCTCCATTGATACCCCAGGGACCTCTATACCAGTTTTTCCTAAAGCTGAAATAAACTGAGAAACTTTTCCCAAACAAAACAATCTCCCTGGGGTTTTAAACTACAAATGACAGAAATTTAGGACTTATATACCTGACAGTTATTACATTCCCAGTGCTTCTATCACAATATATATATGCTAAATATCAGTCTTTTACTCATTTAATGGTACTTTATGCAAAATGATCTTTTTTTTGAAAGTTACAAAAAAACAATGTAAACACCAGAAGACGACACCATATAAATAGGGCTTATTTATCATATTTTTTGCTTGAACCTCCAGGAGCCCTATACCCAGGAGCGATGATGAACAATGTGGGTTCGGAAATTGCATATCTACCACCAGCGCCTTCCTCCCCCCTGCTCGAAGATTGGGCATGCACAGTCCAAATATGCATGTGCCTTTTCAGAGCTGGGCCTCGGAGGCCAAGGGGGAAGGTGCCCAAGCCAAAATAATTTTTTCCCCCAGTACTTGTGAGAAGCGGGGAGACCTGGAAAGCGCTGACTGGGCTTACCATGTTCTGCTAGCCCTGACTCCCCCCTTATTTGGTGCATATACATCAGCAAACCAAGGGGGGTTTCCTAGTGCCTGGAAAACCTCCCTCTGAGCCTGGGGCACTGTGTAATTGAGGTGGCTGGACCTCGCCCCGCTTCACACTGCTCTATTTGAAAAGGGTGCGTGCACCTAACAGTAGTGCACGCAGCATTGCCCGTGTATGTTATGGGGATAGGAAGAGTTGGAGAGCAGCCAAGCACTGTCTAATATTATAGCCACGCCCCCATGCATGCTGGTCACGCCCACTGGCGGCGTGGTTTTGAAACCCCCCTCTACAAATCCTGCGTTTGCCCCTGATATAATACATGTGCAAGGCACTTCACACAGAAATGAATTTCCCCCCAATGAACGATCATCACCAATGGTTTTAACCTGTATTTAGTGATTTGAATCTTACACAGAGCACATAATACACCCCTGATAGAAATATGCCACTTCTGAGCAAGCTGGCTTAAAAGTCACATTTTCCCTTTTTGCATATGACCATTTAATTAAACATATTTCGCAGCCTTGAGCTGTAGATTTTTGTGCTGTTGTTTAATAGCCTCAATAAAAAAAAAAAAACCTTTATGTAGGCAGCTAATTTGCTATTTGCTTAGTGAGACTGACTGCCAAAACAGATGGCATCAGAATGCTTTTTGGCTGCAAATACTTGCCCATCTTTTATTGTTCTTCATGAACTTCTGTCACCGGGCATGGAAATCAGCAGATAAACATACTAAGCATCACTCACCAAATCCCCAGCGCTGAGCGACTGCCATGCATTAAAAAGTCAGCAAATAATTTATTACAATTTTACACAGAGCAAATATTAATCAGTTAACAGCAAGGGTGAAAGTAAAAGTATAAAATAAATATTAGCACCGTTGCTGATTGTAGTCAGCTCTGATAGTAAATACTGAAAGCCTTCATTTTTAATAGCTTATAAATGGGGAAGTGTAATGTCGTTTAGCATTTTAAAATGACCCGCAGCGCTTAGCGATTTACCTATCAAATACCATTTGCTTGATTAGGAGCAAATTAAATATACTGTGAATAACGTGGATGGGTAAAAGATGGGAAGTGCTTGGGACATCTTCATTTGTAGAATGCAGAGGAATGCGGATTCAGCTAAGAGACAGTTGATCTGTTCTTAACGGTATCCCACTCCTAATTATCTTACACTGTTGAGGGCGCAGGAGAATGGATCTGGCACTCTGCCATCTTGCATTGTATTGAGAATCAGTTGCCGATGTTCTTTAATGTATGTGAACGCACGCCCGTCCACTCTCCTGATTACTGATATTGATCTCCTTCTATTTCCTTAATACGTTTTGCCTGTAATGAAGGTTGTAGGATAGCCAATTTGTTTCTCTTCTGTTTAAAATGAGGAGACGTGTGGCATTAATCATGGTTTACTTCCCAACATGAACACCAGGATCTGCGAATGACTGATAACTTAGATGAGCGCAGTTCATTATTTTCACATTTTAGGCTTGCAATAAATAAAGTAGAAAATGAGGAACCTTGGGACACGCACAAGAAAAAAAGAAGATCTTAGAATTGTTGTCTGGAAAAATACACCATGCAGCTTGGATGGCACAGTACTTGGCATCCTGGGAGCCGGGTATGTATCCAACCAGGGTGCAGTCTACATGGAGTTCAGAGGTGGAACTAGCGAGCTGCGGGCCCCGGTGCAGGGAAGCAGGGAGGAGGAAACAGGGGCCCACATCTTGCTAGTTCCCCGTGCAGCGGGCCCATTATCTCCATGGGCCCCGGTGCACCCACTTGCTGCACCAATGGTAGTCCGCCACTGATGGAGTTTGTATGTTCGCTCTATGTATCATTCCCCTAGGTGCTTGGGTCTCCTCCCACAGTGTATAATCATCCTTGCAGGTCAATTGGCTTCTTACTAAATTGCCACATGTGTGTGTTTTTGCACCTCTGGTAGGGAAATGATATTGTCCCATTGGGCTGTGAATGTATAAACTTTCTCTGAACAATGCTGAGTTATATATTAGTGGTATATAAATAAAGAGTGGCAGCTCTTTATGTGGCAGCAGTACCTCAACTCCACCAGAGGTGCTGCTGTTCTGCCTCTGAACTTTACACCATGCCTGTAGGAGTTAATCTCTTTACCTGATTAGAACTGCACCTGTCTCACAGCTTCAAGTACCTGCGTCAATCTGTGCTCTCTGCAGTTCATTGTTTATATCAATTCCCTACCATGGCCTTATTTGTGAGGAGTTTGTATGTTCTCCCTGTGTTAGCGTGGGTTTCCTCCGGGTGCTCCGGTTTCCTCCCACACTCCAAAAACATACTAGTAGGTTAATTGACTGCTATCAAATTGACCCTAGTCTGTGTCTGTATGTGTGTGTGTGTATGTTAGGAAATTTAGACTGTAAGCCCCAATGGGGCAGGGAGTGATGTGAATGAGTTCTCTGTACAGCGCTGCGGAATTAGTGGCACTATATAAATAAATGGTGATGATGATGATGATGAAAGAGGAGAACATCTAGCGGAACAAACCTTTAGTGCAGATAACAGTTAAACCATAGGCACCCAGGGCTGGTGTTTGGCACGGCAAACAGGGCAATTGCTCATTGCAGCAAGCTTCCTGCTGTCTCCAATGTTCTGCATTGTTTTGCAGTCTACCAAACAGACAATGCAAACACTTCAGCAACAGCGCTGAACAAGTTTGACCCAGCCGTCTCCCTCTACATTTTCTGCTTTCTGTCCACAATGTTCACACCATGCTCAGCAGCAGCAAACATGAGCAGATAAAGAGGAGATAAGAAGAGTTGCCATTAGTAGATGTTACTCGGTGATGTATGACATTGATAGACACTGAAGGTTAATTTATAAAGCGGGATAAAACATCCACTCTGCTGAGGAATAACAGCTTTGCAAGCCTCGATTTGAGAAGGTGCACCGAGATTTCAGCCACTGTGTGGTTCCCTAAGTGCCAGCATGCCGTGGCAGCCGTAGGTATGCTGGTGCTTGTTGTATGCCCAAACTCTTAATGAAAGGGGTGTGGAAAGAGCTCTAGTGCTGGTTAAACCTGGGGGGGAGGTTGCATTTTTTTAGAGACCTGATCTCCATAGAGAATCCAGCCCCATGCTGACCGGCCGGTTGCTGGTTTGGCATTATTGCAGAGGGACCCTACGCTGTGCGATTTCCCTGCCATACTAAACACTGTCAAAGCCTAGTACTGGTAATAGTAAAATTGGGGGAACCTCACTACGGTTGTCACTCTGTTCTTTTGTTTACATTTATTTTGAGGGTTTTTTTGTATTGCCATTTTTATTTGTTTTTGTTTCTGGACAAAAATATACAAAATGTATCCTACCAAAGACAATCGCAAAATTTAGCTGTAAACTAAGATACATTGCTAAATCCCACTGCAAATAAATACATACTAAAGAAAAGTACAGCGCTGCAAATTGCAACTTTGGAAGTAAATTATTTTCAAGTCAATGAAACGCGTCAGGTAGCAGTTTTACTATTTGATGTTATAATTGATTGCACCAGTTACCTGAATATTAAGAACTATTTTCACTTCCCAGATTTAAGATAACTATATGTCACTATATTCCTCAGCTGATTTGAAAAGGGTTGTGTTTGCGGTGTAATTACGTTTTGGATTGCAAATCTGTCTCTGCCGGTGGCTGTCCAAAGCTCCCGGGCAGATTAAGGAATATATTTATTAATTATTGGGGTTTTCCCCTGTTAATTATCATCTGTCATCAAACCTAACATTGTGAGACTTGTTTAAGGAGAATCCTCCCCCTTCAGTGTTATTTCATCAAAGCAGGAGCAGTATATGCGGTGAAAATTATCTGTTGGAGCAAAAGTACTTTAAACTGCTCAGCGGTTCTAAACGGCAGTCAGCTTCAAAGACCAAAAAACCAACAAACACTGCAGCATACAATTAAGGAGAATCATTTTACTTTCTGTGATCTTTTAAAATGAGGATTCTATTACTCCACAAAGTGAACTCGGTAATATTACAGCTTTCTCATTCAAGATAATACGAGTCTGAATATTACTGCATGCAATTATCATTATTATTATTTTTTAAACAATACCATTGTGATATTATGAACATTTACACATAAAGACTGTTGACATTATAACTGCGTCCTCATCATGACTGTAAACATTATGGTGTCGACGTTTTAACTGTTGACATTTTAACTGTCAACATTTCGACTACATCCCAAGCATCCATATTGGTATCAGACGCGCAAAGTGATGAAACTGGCAATCTTTCGTCCTTATTTAATGCAGGACTTTGAAACTTTTTGTAAACTATCTAATTTCAAATTATAACTTAAAAATATCAAAATCCCCAAAAGACTCTCTCTCTCAAGAACAGGACTCTTTTTTTTTACCTTCTTTGCTTTTTGCAATGTAAAGTACCTTAGGTTCCCAGGTGCATTCATCTCACCAATGCTTTTGAAATGTAAAATCGCCACCTACCCTCAGCAGTATCAAATAGACCTGAAATGGTGAGTAAAGAATGTGACTGCCATAATTTTGACTCACCACCCTGCCCATTTACTCATAGGTGTTTTTAATTAGTGTAGTTTTCAGCTAGGGTACTACCAGCATAATTTGTGATGTGTATGCAGATGCAACAGAAATAGGTATGTACTCATGTTTTAGAAATAAACTGTAAGTGTAGGGTCCCATTGGAATGAGGTCCTTTGATGTGCTAGATGGGCAGTCACAATTTGATCATAATGTGTACTACATGTTTATTTCAGATGTTATATTGTATATTGATATTCCAGAGTATAAAACACAAATGTTTGTTATTATTAGTGTGCCTTTTAGTGTCTTAAGTGTGCTCTCTCATTATTGTCCTTTGTTGTGCTGTATGATATGCAGTATAGAATTGATCTCCACCTTTCCTATCCCCTGTCTCCAATTACTGGTAATCTTGCCTATCTTTCTGGTCTGTCTGGGAGTCTGTTCAGAATGGCATCTGTTTGCACACTTTGGGCTAGATTTACTAAGCTGCGGGTTTGAAAAAGTGGGTATGTCGCCTATAGCAACCAGTCAGATTCTAGCTTTCATTTACTTAGTACCTTCTACAAAATGATAGCTGGATTCTGATTGGTTGCTATAGGCAACATCCCCACTTTTTCAAACCCGCAGCTTAGTAAATCTAGCCCTTTGTATCTCTTCCTAGATGGGCCACAATGATGTAGTTGAGAATCAATTTTGAAAATCCCTCCCGGGACGTCAGCGGAAGTATTGAAATCCTTGTGAGTGATTACTACTTTGTCCCGAGACTCATTTGCTCCGGCATTATAAAGTGTCCTTTGTCCCAAATCAATAACATCCTATCATAACTCAATGATAAACAATAACTAATACTAAGAACTAGGAGATATATTAACATACATCGATTATGCGTAACTAGTTTTTAGAAATATTTCTCCTGATCCATAAGATGCTCTAGACGAGTATCAGCTCTAGACGATATTGTACACGCTACACAAGGAATCTTTCGATCCAGATGGTGTACTAATGGTGGTCTGGTGGTTTCAGTGGTCTCTCGTCAAATCCGACTTGCCGGTTATTATTCTTGTTACATTAAAAGTAGGTACCTATGTATCTCATGGCATCACTTTCTCTTTTATTCACTATAATGATTTCAGGGTGTTATGCCCACGGGAGTAACAACCCAATCAGTCAGGCTTTACGAAGGCTTTCTCTGGGGTGCGGAGTCTAACGAACCCCCTGGTCTTCCGCCGCATGGTGCTGTGGGCTTTGCTGCCGGAGGTCACGGTCCTTAGAGAAGCCCCCAGACGTGAGAAAAGTTCAGGTGGAGAGGCTGAGGTAGGAAAGAAGCAGTCTTCAGAGGATGGAGCATCACAGGTAATGCAGCTCTGAGGGAGCATCCAAGATAATGTCAGGATAGCCAGGTCTGGTACACAATCGGGCTGCGCAGTACATGGGAGAATGGAGAGAAGCCAGAGTCAGGAGAGAAGCCTAGGTCAAATTCCGAAATGCTCAGAATACACGGTACTGAAGGAAGATCCAAAACGTATTCAGGACGCCTGGTCATACACTGGAGGGCTGAAGCACAAGTACAGGATACACCAGGAGTCAGGGCCGGTGCTAGGGTCCGTGGTGCCCTAGGCACATTTTCAAAATCGGCGCCCACCCCTGGCACATTTTCAAAATTGGCGCCCCCACCCTGCACACTTACAAAATAGTGTGTAAGTGTGCAGGGTGGGGGGCCGATTTTGAAAATGTGCGTCTTTTCTTACCTTAACTTGCCTCCTCTCTGATCCGTCTGCTCCCCTCCACTCATGACACTGTCGGGCCGTGATGATGATGTCACGCCCTAAAGTCAGTCAGTGAGTGGAGGGGAGCAGACGGAGCAGAGAGGCAGCGGTGGTGAGCAATAGTCCCTCCCCCCTCCCTGTGGATGTATCTGAAGCTGTGCGGCGTCCGTGAAAGGTATGGTCAGCGGTCGCCGCACAGTTTTAAAGGAATTTTTAATCTGTGGCACCCTCCAGGCGCTCTCCAGAGCCCGGGGCCCTAGGCAACTGCCTAACCTTGCCTAATGGGAGCCTAATGGGAGCACCATGAGCTGCCAGGAGCAGACTGAACGCTGGAAACAGAGAGCTGGGTCAGATGCTGACAGCAACTCAGCTGACACAGATCCTGTGTCAGAGCTGGGCTGAATAGCAAGGGGATTTGAATTCCCGCCTTGCCAGTCACATAATCGCACTGTCGAGAGTCGATACCCGGAAGTCGGGTAACGCTATCAGCAGCTGAATGGGAACAGGTAAGTCTCTAACACAGGGGAAATATGAGAGAGCGCATTAGATCAATACAACGTAAATACTGCAAAATTAGGTATACCTGCTAGAAGGAGGCACCAGCCTCTTCAGATTCAATTAAATAATCATGTTGTAAAACCCTACACTAGCTTCTAAAATTATCCAATTCACTGTAATGATTTCATTAAACTCTTGGCTTGAATACTAACAATAATTGCTCATCGTTGGAGCATCAGGCCGAATGGTTGTTTATTGTGTGATTGGTCCGAAAAATCGGGTGGAAAACCTGTAGTGTGTACCCAGCCTAAGAAACTCGAACAATACAAAATTCTTCTATAGCTATGTTAGGACTTCCCTTCCTTTATCCACTTGACCTGAGGATTCTTTTGGATCTCAGCCACCTTCTTCAGGCTCTCAATATCCCTTTTTGGCAAGGCTTTTCCAGCAATCTATTCTGAATCTATTATATATCTGAAAGCCCCTGGACCTCCATCCATATCTTGTTTTATAGCATTGTTTTTCTACCTTTGCACTATATTGACTTTCTTTCTGTTCCCTCGTTTAGTTTAATAAAGACTTGAGTTGGGTTTTACTTATTCTTCATTAAGTCTTCCAATAACTTTGTTTTGACTCGTCCACAGACACAATTTTGTATGTTCTTCGTCTATCATTCATTTTGATGTGCACATTTGCAACACAATGATGTTTATTTGTGCAATCTCTTAAATATGACTGCAGGGGGAAGCCATTTTGTTGATTGCAAACAACATTCGAGAAAAAAACTAATTAACAGCGTGCGTAGAAAAGGGAAATTACTTATACAACTGTTTCTCTTCATAGAAAATTCTGAGACAAACAAACAAATTAGTCTATAAAAATGAACTCTTTCGTGTCTTGAACTTGCACATCTACAAATCAATGGTGGTCGAAGTGGAAATTTAGAAGTGGCGGTAAGAAAAATGTGAGTGAACGGCATACTATCATATACCAGCCCACTTTGACCACTGTTTATCTACCTATCTTTATTTATAGTGACCAGAGTAGGGGAACAGGTGTCATCTCTTGGGGAAGATGGTGGTGTGTAACCACCGAGAGTTCACACAAGGACAAGGTTTTGGGTACATTTTTATTAAGCAAGAAAATAAAATAAACTTCAAAATAAACACCTTGCTTGTCCGGCATTAATTAAATACAGGTCCCTCCTGACTAACAAACTAATAAACTAAAAACAAAACATAAGAAGTTCCAACACGGTCTGTGAATCCACTGCCTAGCAGCCTTTTAAACACAGCTCACAGGTGCCAGCATTAATCAGTCTGACAGCAGAACAGAAGACTCGGACTGGGCCTTGTAAATGGAGCCCACCCTTCTCTCTCCAGTTACACCCCAGGGACCCTTACCAGCTTTTACCTAAAGCTGAACATCTATCTGGGAAGCATTTCCCAAATATAAACACTCTCCCTGAGTTTTTAAAAATACGTAAGTTAGAACAAGTGTGGAACAAGTATTTGGTGGGGAACATATATTAGACAGGAGGCTGAAGGGTCATGTTGTTGGTTGGTATAGATAAGAGATGTGAGTCCCCAGAGTTACTAATATATATCTGCTGTCAGTTTATATTTTATGGACAATGATTAGCTATAAATTCTGAAGTCCACTTTAAAACTCGGTATAAGTTTATTTCTTTCCCTTTAAACTTAAATAGATTTTGCTTTCTTTTCCAAAACACATTGTATGTACATTAAAAGCATCTTGCTTTATGTATTTAATGTAAAAATAATAATAAAAAAACATTTTGAAATCCATATTTTTATTAATGATTACACTGTTAAGACGTGATCCTTTTTTTATGTGTTCTGATGTGATCTTTTAGTGAACGCACGTTTGTGTGTGTACTACAGTCTGTTCTGTCTGTTGCCATACGGCAAGTATCGTTTAGGTAGTACGTACTTACACCCAGATTCAATTTGAAAAGCATCTTGAGATTCGCTTGGATTTGAATACAGTCGGAACTACACTCAGGTTCCGCGCTTGTTTAAAAACGCAAGTTGCGTGCAGGTTGTGTCCGAACATTAATCAGCCCCAAAAATCAGCATTTACAATAAAGGGGGACATTAAATAAGGGATTCACAACCCTATACAATCTTAAAATGTTTCCTGTGGCATTTCTATATCTATTAGATTATATCAATAAATTTACTGACGGATGTTAAATTACTTATGTATTGTTGTTCGCAACTTTTATCTACAATGTCCCTTTAATATTATGCTTTTTTTAGACTTCATTGTTTTACATTTTTTAAACACAGTTTGAGACCTTAAATGCTTCATCGTCAGTCAGAACAGATACCGAATTTAGCCTCATTTCTTTCTACAGAATCTGGGCTTCACTGGGGAATGTAAATAGACTCCTTGCACTTTACTCTTCAAAGCGCTCACCCCTTAGTGTCAGCAGTTAATAATCTATTGCATGAGACATCTAGCAGATATCTAGAGATTGCACCTGTCCAGCTGTGTTGTAAAAATCATTTCTGTGTTTACACCAAGGCCAATCCTTTCTCCAAGACACCAATTTGCAGGGATATTCACAGATGCTTGCGAATGCTTTTCAAACGATAAAATAAGCCGTGGGTCACTAAGAAGGAATAAAAAATTGAAACGAAGAAAGGATTATTATTATTTTTTTTCTGCGTGTTCAGAATGTAACTTGAAAGGTTTTCTTTAAATCAAAAGAAGGTCTCTGATTTTTTTATTTAGCCCTAAATAATGTATTGTTTTAAAGGACAATGGGCTATGAATGACTGCAGAGAGGCGATAGGATTTTTTTTACTGTATAATGTATTTTTGTGTGGACACGCGGAATTACATTATACTCCAACTAATGGAGTACAGCTAAGTTGAGACAGGTTTTAGAGTTCAAGTCGTTGGACGGCGCTGTAACAGAAAGCCACTTTATGTAACTCCTACGCCATGATAAAATCATACAGATTTGTATTGAAAGCAATATAGGAAAAACTAACAGCGCTATTTGTTCCACTAATAGTCTGGTATGAAAAAAATAAGGCTAAAATCTTAAAGGCAGAATTGATGTCTAAGAGTACAAACTGGCATATTGATAAAACAATGACACTAATACACTAAAATCACATACTACACATATGATTGAATAATCAGTACAAACATATGCCATGACAAATTATCTACTATAAGCAAGGAGGACATGTTTAGTAAAAACTATAAAACACATGAATAAACCTTCTTATTGAGGCTTTAGCAAACATAAAATCCTTATATTCCGATGGTTCAAATTACATTCCAAGTTCAACGCTTAGGTGCATTTAGCCACAACGCAGGCAAAACGAAGTCTGACCAATAGGAACCATGGATGAATCCCCCCAAAAATATCTAGCGAAGGTATTTTAAACTTGTCCCAAAGGAACTTGCCCCATAAATTCGGAATATAGTGTTAATATGTATTAAGCCTTCTTAGGATGTGGAATATCCTTTATGTTGCAAACTCTGATTGCTAACATAGATTCATTTGTGGTTGATAAATATTTTGGATACCTCATCACTCCCAATTGTGCTCTGTACATACAGAGAATCCTCCGTAAGACGGTTACATACGGTATTATAAACTGTACCGATCCTGATTATTCATAGATCTTTCACCTTACGCGTTTCATCAGAAACTGACTTCTTCAGAGACCTCTGAGATAAAAATATTTAGAGGAAGGATGTATAAGAAGTAAGCAGATTTATGAAGTTTGAGGTATTTTGAAAGCAAATGTTTCTGGAACATTTCACAGGACCCGGTACTCATGACTTTTCTTTGCTTCGCTTCCCATTCCGATATTGAAAAAAAAAAAACACCCAACCTAAACCTTTTTTAAACTTTGTCTTTCTGATTTTTCAGAGAGCGCAGGGCACAGTGTGACGTCCAAATTGGTCCAAAGCACAAGCAGCGTTCAGGAGTCTAAGGCTTAATAGAAAAGCCGATATTTCAATATTCTGTTAGTCAGTTTTGCCTTCGGTGTTTAAATCTCATTTCAGAAACATTTCATTAAAATTAAATTCAAAAGATTTCTTCCTGCAACATTGCTGTATGTTTTGACATCTATTATTTAGTGGGGAATGCATCAATTTTTATTAAACATCAACAGTGGAGTAACACCCAATGGCAGCCTTTTTTTTAAATTATTTAATCCACTCTGCAGGAAATTGCTGTGCTGGGTATGTGCGGGGGCTGGAGCATGTGCCATGAAGCTCCGTTTGACCATTAATTTGAACATTGGTGGAGCTCCTTCATCAATGGGCACTGCCAGGATTTGAACTCAGGGCTTCTACCTCTGGAGGCTGCTGTTCTGCTGACTGAGCTATTCTGGCTGCTGGTCAATGCCCTCCCTTTACTCTGTGTTCTAGCTCAGTTTCATTGTTCTCCTGATGTTACAGCAGATTCTAGCTCCACCCCCTGACTCCTATATAAGCCTGTTCCTGTCTTCCTTGTCAGATGATTGTGCTCTTGCCAGTAATCTAGTTCCTGTTGCTGCATCCTGCCTCCAGTTACCCCCTATTCATGTACTAACCTCGGATTGTCCTCAACTACGTCTCTGCTTGAACCGTTTTCCTTATTTACTTCACTGTGTACCAAACCCGGCTGCCCTTGACCATTCTTTATTATATTATCCACTTGTGGCCTAACTTCCTTCTTGCCACTGGACACCAATTCAGTCTTCAGACCGTTACAGTCCCCTAGCAGCCACGTGGACTGCTGTGGTTGTAGTTCTGCCTGTGAGCATCAACTCACACTGCTATAATCTATATAATATTTAAGCTTTCTGGCATGCTAAATCTTGACTGTGAGATGTAAAACTTATAAATGACGCTTTTCTCTGATTCAAAGAAGACATTGGGGGAGATTCAATTCAACGCCATGTGTCTATAGGGCGGTCCGTGGAGACACATTGCCTTAATGTTCTGACTGTTTCCTCAAATCCAATAGAGGTGTGCAGAAAAATGAGCATAGATTTGTTACTGTAATAAGCGAAAATATACGCATCGAGATAATGTTCAGCAGCACCTCGTGCTGAATTGAATTCCACCATAAAGTGGACCTATCAATAGGTATACAGCATTGTATTTTTTGGATAATTGCATCATGCTTTTTGCAAAAAAAAATTCCTAGCTAAGCAAAAAATAAAAAAAACATGGTTCACCGGAATCCTATTCAACCGAGAGAGAGCACTTTATTTATCGTACTGTACTCTTACCAGGGCAAGCGTTCACGAGCCTGCACAGCAGGAAATCCGTGACGTGTAGAGGATACAAGCGCCAGAAACAGGAAGCCTGTTTTGTTTTGGTAACAACATAGTAGATGTCAGACCCCGGTGACAGATCTGGTTTAAAAGACTCGAGCAGTGGACATTTAAACCCTTCTCTAGCATGATAATGATTGATAGACGGAACACATCCAATCCATTCTTGTGTCAATACCGCTTCATGTTTGAGAAGCTCTGCTCGGAAACAACGGAGACAGCGCACAATTGGAAACAGATTGTACACTCTAAATAACCCATATTTTGTTCCGCTCTGATTCTCATTCTTATTAATTCTATTAACTTTGTATGAGGTTTGCAACAATATCCTTTTTTCTTGTTACTTTGTTACTCAACTGCAACATGCATTTCAATGATATCAGCGGTTTAATTTAGAGTTTTGGAAGGGGATAAAAACATGGCCTAGAATTATCCTACTGGAAATATTTTAATTAACCGAGATCAGCGGGAATTGATAAGTGCATTGTAAATGAAGGGTAATTTTAGACGGCGGCTTTTGTCACGTAGAAACACAAAGGTTCCAAACTGTGAGTTTTTCATTTATTTCCTCTTAGTTTACTTTTTTATTTTTGCTTAATAGAACCTTTTTTTAAAAAAATAAAAATAAAATAATAGCCTTAAATGAAAGAAAATCAGATATTGTATTTTGCTTTATTCTCATCCCTGTAACGAGCTAACACGGTGTATCCATCAGGCTTCCTAAATTAACATTTCACTCATACTGATACACAAAGCCTTTTAATAAGGAGTTCCAAGCCTCCGAGCTCCGGAATCCTGGCTGCTTGTTCCTAAGCAACTGATGAGTTGGCATGAAACATTTTTAATGCACTGTTAAAGAACAGATTGTTGGTATTCACAAGATATGTGGAAAACAATTGGCACTTATTTCCCAAATAAACAACCAACCTTTGCCCTTGAAAAACCTCCTGTTTATATTACCAAATCGATCTTCAGTTATGTTTTTAAAGAAAAGCTGAGCACATCACGCCGTCTTTTCTACAGCGTTAAATCCAAATTTCGACCGGGCAATCACCTAACAGTTCTATCAAAACAGATTTTACATGTTGGCTGAATTCTCACACGTGTTGTAAGATGTGGAACATGTAGCATTTTAGTCAGAGCGGAGCTGGATTATCTAAGACAACCTAGATGAGCTCTGAGGGGCCCAGATTACTAGAGTAGTTGGTCTGATTCATCTTTAAAACGAGCGCAGAACTTGGACGTATGTGCAGACATATTTAAATACCAGCGGATCTCAATATAACATTTGAATCTGGGCATAAGTACGCCCCGGCCTAAACAGTACATGTCGTATAAAGACAGACAGAACAGACTGCAGTATACGCTTCCTGCATATTTTCAATTTAAAGTCAAATCAGAATGCATGCAAAAAAAACTATATAAAAGAAATTACCAACTCATAATACATATAATACAAATGAAAGAGCTAAAAAAACACATACTTAAGAGAAATCCAGGACTTGAGGGGCTCACTGGGGTGGGAAAGTGGACTACTAACTGTCATGACAATAGGGTTTTTGGGATCCGTCTCGGGACTCTTGGGACTAGCTGTGGCTGCAGTGTAGAGGAAACTGGGAGGCCGGATGAATGTCTTCCTCATTGAGCTAGATCTAATCCTGTATACTGAATGCTAGGAGGAGGAATGCTGGACTAGACTCCGTACCAGAATAAGTGACTGGAATCTGGACCTGATGGACTGGGACATGGACAGGGGGGACTTGAACCCATGACCAGAGGCTCAATACCGCCAAGAAGTCAGAGACTCAGACAAATATAGAACCACAGCTGGGTTTCGGAAGAGTCAGAACTCAGGCAGAGACTATACAGGGGGTGGCAACCTCCTGAACAGAATGAGCCTGGAACTGGCCCTGGACAACTCAGAACTCAGAACCTGAGGTAGGCCTGGAACTAGAAGTCGGTACCCCGAGACACAGAGATGGCTCCAGAAAGTGGATAACTCAGAACAACAATCTGCTACCCCAGATAGCCAGTAGGAGAGGCAGGAATAAATTGATGAGAGGAGGATCCACACAGAGGATAACAGCTGGAATCTGTACACAAGCTGATAGAATGAAGGTGAATCCACAAGAGGAATAAATAGCCAAAGTATTTATTTCAGCAGGCAACATAAAGTTGAATTCACATAAAGGGTTAATGGTTTGCAGTTCATATAACAGCCACAGGATGAATCTGAACTCACTCAGAGGGTTAATGGTTTTAAATCCATACAACAGCAAACAGGATGAATCTAAACTCACTCAGAGAGTAAATGGTTGAAGTCCATGTATTAGCAACAGGATGAGGCTAAATTTACTCAGAGGGTAAATGGTTGAAATCTGTATACAGCAGGCGAAATGAAGCAGCAAACAGGATGAAACTGAATTCATACGAAGGATTGATGGTTGAGATCTGTGTACAGCAGACAGGATGAAACAGCAAACAAACAGCAACTGTGGTAGTCTGGAACCAGGAACTAGGAAAGTGTTGCATTGGCAATTTCTAAGGATCTGCCTCCAGAAAATGAGTTTAGGTCTACTTGTGTAATGTAGACATATGACTGGAATTGGTTTAAAGTGTAGAAACGTTACTTCAAAATCCAGCCTAGTAGCATGTTACGACTACCCCTTTACTTATAGTTCCGCTCATCTACACACAGCCGCACACTATACAGATATTTGAACAGACTAGATAGATAGATAGATAGATGGATAGAGATATGATAGATAGATAGATAGATAGATAGATAGACATAGATATATTAGATAGATAGATAGATAGATAGATGGATGGATGGATAGAGATATGATAGATAGATAGATAGATAGATAGATAGATATAGATAGATAGATAGATAGATAGATAGATAGATAGATAGATAGATAGATAGATAAAACAAAGCTACCGAAGGCTTGTTGAGTTCATTCAAATTATGAACAATTTGTTGTGTTTGATAAATACTTGCAGAAGATGATTACTGTAAATTTCAGACTGAACATGATAAACACAAAATGCATTAGGGAGCATATTTAGTACAATTAAACAATTTAAACATACTTTCTTGTAATGTTTTGCATTTATTTCTAAGTATGGTATATTCTGGAAAATTAGCTTAATGTCTCAGATGATATCTTTTAAGCAGCATCATTTAAATAAGTTGAATCCATAAAATGTAATGTAGGGTATTAATGTTTATGTAACTGACTTATGCATTAGCACGTCATAGTAGCTGAGAGAGCCAATAACAATTACATTTTCAGCCTTCCTTACAGTTATAACATTACGAGAGAATTTTATTATCTCTCCATTCCTTCTCTGTCATCATCAGACTTCTGTCTCTCGTTCCCTTCTCACCCCCCCCCCATTATACCGTCAGGATAGCTGCATTCCCCTACAATAATAGCACAAGCCAATCAGAATGAGCAGGTCTGCAAACATCGTTCATGGCAGCTCTGCAATCTGCACCGCCAGCAGCCTTGTCTGTCACTGGTCACCTCTTCTCCTCTGCAGCAGACAGCACGAGGCTGGTGGAACTGACATAAGGGGCTAGATTTACTAAAAATCAGATTTGGTTTTAAATATAGTGCTCCAAACACCACATTTACTACAGGGTGGTTTGAGGATGGAATGCTAAACTGCTGGCAAAGTGTGGCAGCGGGGGCAGTATTATGCATATTTAATTATCTTAAGGGGGCAATACTATTTGACTGTGAACGGTGGCAATAAGCATTTATAATGGGGGCAACACTTATTAGTTCATGGTGCGTGCACCAATTATACTGTACATATGTGCAGGGTAGGGCTGGCAAATTATAATCCAGGGGGGCAACACTCAACTCAGCAGCCTATTAGGAACATTTTAAAGGAAAAATAATGCAGGTGTCCCAGTTCAGGGGCGCAAGCAGGGGGGGTTTCTGGTTCTCCAGAAACCCCCCCCTCCGCGAACGAATGGGCACTAAACATTGCCCCTACACAGCAGCACTGTACTGTACAGCAGCCGCGGTGCTGTAACAGAAGCGTGAGCGGCGTACAATACAGCACTGCTGCAGACGCTTCTTTGACAGCCCCACAGCCCGGCCAGCCCCTGCATATGTAGCACTACAAGTCCAAGCATGCACTTGCGCCCATGTATTCAGGTATCAGAGGGAAATGACCGTGGCAGGGGTATTCAGGTGTCACAGAAAGATGGCAGGATCATGCATCTTTGCTTTCAATGAATCCAGCTAGATTTGGATTCATTAAACCTGTTCCTATTTTCAGAACATATTAGAAAAAAGACAATGGGGAATATTTACTAAACTGCGGGTTTGAAAAAGTGGAGATGTAGCCGATAGCAACCAATCAGATTCTAGCTGTCATTTTGTAGAATGTACTAAATAAATGATAACTAGAATCTGATTGGTTGCTATAGGCAACAGCTCCACTTTTTCTCAAACCCACAGCTTAGTCAATCTAGTCCAATGAAACTATATTTCTAAAACTTCCTTCTTTAATATATACTTTTTTTTAAATAGCAAGAAGCAAGTAAATAAGTCGACTTAAGTACAAGCTGTAGTTCTGCTAAGTATGTATTCGAAAAATGATGATGTTTTGCATACTTTGTGAGGTATATTACTACTGATAGTTAGATTACTGGGTTATATCCTGTTTGTGTTATCTTTTCATGTCACGGGATTATATCCTGTTGCTTGGTTTTCAACTTGCTGTGAAATTTATGTCGTTAAGTCCACAGTTCCAGCTTTTCTAATGAATATTGATGGGCCAATCATTTGTCTAAATTATTACATTGACTTTTTTCACTGCAATCCCTGGCTGACAGCTGTACGATGTTCTAAATTCAGACAGAGTTCCCATTAAGGCATTTTTTAACAAGAGGAAGTTGGCATTTGATCAACTCCAAGTCACCTTCTTCGTGTCAATTATCAGAGTGGAGATTTTTTTAAGTACAAGATGACAAAGACATAGCTACTGCTATCTGTATATCTACTATGGTGTAAGGAACCAAGTATAGTCCAGTGTTCTATGGGGTTATGGTCCAATCGTGCATTATTTCCGATTAGTAAGAAACTTATTTCACGTGTAACTTAATATAAGACCATACTTGCCAACTCTCCCTGAATGTCGGGGAGACTCCCTGAAATAGGGGTGATCTCCCTCACTCCCTGAAGAGTCTGGCGTTCTCCCTGATGCTGAGCCAGTACAAGACGTGGTTGGCTTCGCCATCTGTGGCATGATGACACAGTTCAGAAATTGTGTCCTATGTCCATGTATTGATGCCTATGGAGGTGGCCAAGATTTAATCAAAGACTGACAGGTAAGACAACATGACTTCAGTAATGGAGACAGAAATGTAAAATACACTTCAGTCTCTAGAGATTCATTATCTGCTTTTCTTTAACGCATAGTTGCCTACTCTCCCGGAATGTCCGGTAGACTCTCACATTTCTGGAAGATTTCCCGGGCTCCCGGAGAGCAGGGCAACCTTCCGGTTCTTGCCCCTGTAATAGATAAGTGACGGGGGGCAGGGCTTAATGGCGCAAATATCGCGTCATCTTAGCCCCACTCCCTGCTGTAATTGGCCAAATTGTGACAACCATTTAGGCCAAAATGGTGTGATTTGTCAAGTCCCGTCCCCGCAATCCCACCTCCCCTGGGATCTCCTTGAAGCTAAAGAGGAAAAGTTGGCAAATATGCGTAAGTGTCATTTGCATTCAGACGTAAATTCCATGCCATTGTGCTAATTGGTGTAAGGTCCGTAACTGTTTCTGAGCTATTTCACACAAGATACAGCACACAAAGGGACTTGCGTTCATACATGAATAAGGCCCAGTATGTATGTGCACTAATCGCATTATATAAACGGTGTGATCTGAAGTGCTCTGTATCGCCACCTGCTGATCAGGGCTGTCTTTCCCATTGGGCAAAATGGGCAGGTGCCCGGGGGCCCTGCAGCCCAGGGGGGGCCCGTCGGAGGCAGGAAAAAAAAACCTGAAAAAAAAGAGGAAAATACTTACCTTGCGGTCAGCTGGCGATCTGGCTCCCTCCCTGGTCTCCTCCTCCGTGCGGCGCTCGCAGTGCATGTTGGGTGTGACATCATCACGCCCGCCCGACATCCATTGCGGAGCGCGACGGAGGAGGAGACCATGGAGGAAACCGGATCGCCAGCTGACTGCAAGGTAAGTATTTTCTTCTTTTTTTCAGGTTTTTTTTTTTCCCCTGCCTCCGACGGGGCCCCGGTGCACTGCTGTGCCTGGGGGCCCAAGATGTTCTTAAGAGGGCCCTGCTGCTGATCATACTTTGCACCTTCTAAGCAATATTTGGACTACGGAAAACTCCAGGCATCTCTAATCAGTCTTTAACATTCCAGTGCCATATAACAAACAGTTACTTTTAATTTTACTGTTTTTTCATTTTCATTTTTCACGGTTGCGATCATGTATAGGACACTGTTACTTTTGCTATCTATTGAACATTCCTATACATTGTAAGCTCGTGAGCAGGGCCTTCTTACCACTTTGTCTGTTAATACCGAGACATATATCTGCCAATAGGTGGTTCCGACAAATTGGTTTGCTGTCATTTTGAAATTATTTTTTTTATTATTAAAATTGGCGTTTTAAAAAATTACGAGAAACCACAGAGAATTGGCTTTTTGTCGGAACTGCCGCTTTGGTAAATATACCCCCCAGTCTTGTCTTATTACTATGTTTGTCCCCAATTGTAAAGCGCTACGGTGTATGTCGGCGCTATATAAACAAATGTTAATAATACTAATACTCCCAGTTAATACTATGTATCCAGGCAAGCAATGTATCAGCTCTTATGGAAATGCAAAGTCATGCACTTTGTATACAATAATTTATAGCCAGATGTTTATTTTTATAAGTGAACATAAATGGAACACTAACAGAAATTGTTTATTTTCTATTTAAACTGGTTAAGAAATGCAGTGTTATAGGAGTAGATCATACTTACCAACTTTTTGAAGTTGGTGTCCAGGAGACTCTCTGTAGCAGGTGGGCGTGCGGGAGGCGGGGTGCCAAAATCGTGTCATTTTAACCCCGCCCCCGCGACGTAATGATGCAAATCGCGTCATTTGACAGCGGGGGCGGGGCTAAACGCCGCGATTCACCAGGAATCGCGGTGTTTGGGATCTAATTCTGCCCACTTCACTAGGAAGTGGGGCACTTCCTAGTGAAATGGGCAGAATTCGGGAGATTGCCACACTCGCCCGGGAGTCCGGGAGACTCTCGCAAAATGCGGGAGTCTCCCTGGCATTCCGGGAGAGTTGGCAAGTATGGAGTAGATGACTTGAGGATCAGGTAAAGGCAACATGGTTTATTGAATGCTGCAAATGTCTCTATTTAATATATGTTGTGCTTTGCAGCATCGTCCATTTTAACGTCTTATTAACTACGATTTCCTCTGTCATTTTAAACTCTGAAACCGGTTCATTCCCATGTGTTTGGAACATTGACTCCAAAGTATCTAGGTCAGATAGGGGACTGAGTACATCCCTTATCTGACAGTAATATTCAGACAACATACATGAGCGTAGCCAGAGAAAAGATTGAGGTGTGCTGGGATGAATCTAACGCAATGTGCTATGAATTACTGATAACATGTAGATGCTGCAAAGTTGGTTTTGCTGGAAAGTTTCGAGCAATGTGCAGTCAGGTATGTAATGAGTGCAGATTACAATGGATTTGACTAACTGACATTCAACCTACCCACTCATGCATATAAAATACTGTACAAACAACAGCAGAAATGTAGTTATAAAAAAATACCAGCAACTATTCTCTATACAATATGCAAATGAACTAATAAGATAGGTGCACAGTAAACAGTCTGTGCAATGGTAAAAGCACACTTTGATGTTTAAGGCAATAAAATGACAAAGGTCACATTAAAGAGCTACATGACGATGTTACTTCTTTATTCTGCACATGTGAAGCATTTAAATTCAAATTAGTTTAATTGTGTAAGCCAACGTTACTATTTACACCTAGTCTAGTGGACGTGGCGCCTACACAAAGCCGGAGCACCCATGTTGTCTGCTGTACCTGAGTGCAGCCTATCAACGTGCTAGGAAAATCAATTAGGCCCTGCCTAGCTAATTTTCATTAGTCCTGACTAATATTCATGAGATCTGGCTAATATTCATGAGGCCTGATGAATATTTATGAGGCCCAACTAATACATATGAGGCCCAACTAATACATATAAGGGCTGACCAATTTTTATGAGGCCTGACTAATATTCATGAGGCCTAATGAATATTTATGAGGTCCAACTAATATTCATGAGGCCTGACTAATATTCATGAATGTAGTCATGAATTGTTGCTACATTCTCATAAATATGAGTTCAGCCCACAAAATGGTCTGAACTAGATCATTATATCAGACATGTATTTTTCAGAAACTGAGCATTACCTATGCATTGCTCAGCATCATTCACCAAACTTCCTCCTAGAGGAAATCGGAAAAGGGATGTGGTCACATTATTGACGCCGGGGAGTGCCCAAAATTCAACTTCATGGATCTACCTGCACATTACAGAGTCTAGTTCTCACTCTGTGGCTTCCCACTTGTCTCAATTCCCTCCTCTAACCACAACACTGCCCCTGTTACATGCAGCCATGTCCTCACTAACACAATAACATGAACTGCTTACTCATCCCCTTAAATAGTTCCCGCTGTTGTGAACACTGTGATAATCTGATTGGCATTCAAAATAGGTGGTTCTTTGTCCCAAATGGGTGTGGCCCAGTCAGATTACGGAGTGGTTTAGGCAGGTAAGGGACGCGGCCTAATCTTTTCTGATTGTCCAATCAGGAATGTTAGCTATCTCCTTGGTGTGTCTCATGCGATTGGGAGTATAGAGAATGTTTTTTGTTCTAAACTTTACAAATGTTTTTTATTACAGAGCAATTACAGACAAACTGGGTGTACCGAAAGACAAATAATCGATCCCTATTTGCATAATATAAATTACACTACAGGATTGAAGCATAATTAATCACTGATTCGGACAAACATACTTTCATGAGTAATCCTAGCCCTAATAGATTACATTATATTTAGGACAAAATTTAAACATCACAAATGCAATTTTGATTGCATTACAGTCCTCTTGGCGAGAAATTTTGCAGTACTGCTGCATTATGTCTTGTGGTCAACAGATGGCGCACAAACATTCTTTAATTGCATTAAACTTGCAGTGAATTGTAGACTAGTTTAGGTTGAGTTGAACCTACATCAAATACAAATTACAGCGCAAGCTATACACATTCATTTTTGGGTCAATAGCATGGTGAGGTAAGATTCTGGCAACACTCTTTGTGTGCTATACTTCTTTACAGAATTACATTTACCATGAGCAGTGCACCACATAACATTGTGCCCCAACAGAATGACCATTTAACTATTTAGCTCTAATATAATCAGTGAATACTGCCATATACAGCCTCAAAGTAACATTTTTCCAGCATATCTCTGGAGATGGCAGATGTTGGAGGTCAGCTATAACTTTAATTTTATACTTCAACAAAATGGCCATCATTATTGTTCTCACTTTTGACTCTATTGGTTTAGCTCTAGTGTTTCTGTGACTCTAGGAAGAAAGATATACAGTAAAAGTATAATACTTGTGTTCCTCTGTGGTTTCCTAGCTGCTGGGGAACTGTAACTGTAACACTTATTGTGGTTTTTTTTTTAAAAAAAAAATAATTGGATGTGATGGGAGATTAGTAGTCATTTTGTAGGGTGATATAACTAGTCAAAGTATTACATTGTATTAATTCGATAAGATGGTCAACATTGATTTATTTTAAGGGGCTCAATAATAACGTAAGTTATTAATGTACAGCTTACTTTATGAATCATTGTTCTTTTTTTTTATTATTTAACCTATGTTATTACATTTACATACATTGAACTTTTCTGAATTTATTATCATTGTGGCAAGTGGTTTTTGTATTGCTTTTTTCCCTGAAACCAAGAATTCCTGCGTTTGCCCCTGCAAATAGTAATTGATTAAGATGGTCGTGTTAATGTGATTATATACAGGACATTGATTAAAAAAATAAATAAATCATTTTTTGGCAAGTTCATTCACATAGCAAACTGCATTCCTGCAAAACAATTGATTGGTGACAAATAAGTGTACGTAGGACGTATAGGTGATGCCTTTGCATTGTGTAACATTATCAGACAAGGCTATTCCACAGGAGCCTAAATAGAGGAACTTCTGATCAGCCTGGATAAAACGCAGCTACATTTCTATACAAAAGTACGCTTCCTTTTCATATCCCCTGACAGCTCTGGAACAGCAGATGTTTTCCAGTAAATGTAATAGTATAAAAACAAAACAATAGTTTATACAATTAAACATGATTGATGAAAAAAGGGAAATCCGTTTGCCATATTTAAGTGTGATTTAAGGATTCAGCTAAAACAGTAAGATCAGCCCTGATTGTATTGACATGTGAGTGTAGAGATTAGTTACCTTATATTTCTCAACCCAGCTCAGAGAGAACATAATGATAGCTAATCCGGGGCCCGTTATCATCTGTCTGTTTGTCGAATCAAACCAATAAGGATTAGCTTAATCCAATATAGGTTCCTGCTGTGTGCATAATTCTTTATGTCCGCTGCTATAGGTAATGTTTGTGCTATATCACAGCTTGAATAAGGATATTGGACTGTGATGTTTCTATGTTATATATCCCATGTATAACACTATGTAGTGGCAAGCACTGGATTTAAATGGAAGAGATTGTTATTTACTACTTGTTATACTTTTCATATAACATACACACAGCGTATCCTATTAATAGGAAAAAGACAATAATGTAGGTAATAGTCTCAACAACAACATTGAGTACAGATGTATATAGAAGAGAGGATGAGTAGTCCTAGCAGTGCAAGGCCAGACTTCTAGCTCAAGTGGGTCACTATACTGATAATCAGCCCTGTGTATGGTATGGTGCAGTATATGGTGGGTTATGCACACTTGCTGTGGATACTGACCGGTTCTGGGAAACTGGTTGGTAGGGGCAGCACAGTGGCCTAGTGGTTAGCACGTCTGCCTCACAGCACTGGGGTCATGAGTTCGATTCCCGACCATGGCCTTATCTGTGTGGAGTTTGTATGTTCTCCCTGTGTTTGCGTGGGTTTCCTCCGGGTGCTCCAGTTTCCTCCCACACTCCAAAAACATACTGGTAGGGTAATTGGCTGCAATCAAAAAAATTGACCCTAGTCTCTCCCTCTCTGTCTGTCTGTCTCTGTGTGTGAGTGTGTGTCTATAGTAGGGAATTTAGACTGTAAGCTCCAATGGGGCAGGGACTGATGTGAATGAGTTCTCTGTACAGCGCTGCGGAATTAGTGGCGCTATATAAATAAATGATGATGATGATGATGATGATGGTTGGCCTTGAAATATGGATGTGCCATTTGTGGATCCTCCTCAATAGACCATAAGAATGATGTAGTACTAACAAAAGCAAGCACATTGAACAACTGGAACTGATCAGTACACTCTGCAATCAACTGGAACGATTCTGAGCTCCCACTGGACTGAACCTGGGCTTCCTCTGGACCTCTGATATGGACCTGGACTCACTGTGAACTGGACCTGGACTCCCTCTGTACCTCTGTACTGTACCTAGACTCCCTGAGACAACTTGCACTCCCTTTCTAACAACTTACTTTAATGGGAGGCTCCTCTGTGGGAATGGCAGTTCCCTCTGTGATTGTGGCAGCCCTCTATAGTAGCCTGGAAGCTCTACCTGTTAAATTGGCAGCTCTTATGGAAAGATTGTCAACTTTCAATATAAGTCTTGTAGCACTCTCTGTTCAACTTGCAACTTTCTTTGTTAGATCTTTCTAAGGCAGTGATGAGCAATTGCTATCTCTGGCCCTCCCGCATGCTGGGAAGTCTAATTTTCAATGCCTGAGTGTCATGGATCAGAGTAGAAATACAGCTGAGGAGTCATGGATAGGTGAAAAACAAACAATGTTTATTGCTGGAGAACAGTTAATGACATAATATCTTGCAGAGTTTACCAGATATACAGCTGATGCAGGTAAATGGGAGGTGAGGAAATATTCCAGGCAGCATGCACAGGGAAATGCACAGATAAGTCCCAGGTACAATTAAGGAACAGATCAGCAGATTGTATGCTGAGATAGATCCCAATGCAGCATAATCACAGGAACAAGGCAGGAGAAAGATTCCACAGGGTGCAACAACAGGATCTGACATCAGGATAGGACAACAATAACCAGCCATGTGTGCTGGGGGAAACAGGTTTAAATGGACCACACCCAGGTGCATGGAATGATTACTGAACAGGAAGGTTAACCCCTAATGCACACAATAAAGCACAATAGCAGCACCTCTGGTGAGTGGAGGTACTGCCAATACAATACAATAATAGGACAAAAAGGCAGGAGCTGCCATGCAAGCAGCATGTAATGTATAAGCTTGCAGGCAGATCCTGACACTGAGGAAGCATTGAACTCCTTCTCCCCTGTCTCCCAGGCCAGGTAAGCACTGAGTCTGGGGGTTACATCTATAACACGACCCCTTCCACCCAGTACAAACTCAATTTATGATTCACAAACTTCTCAATTATTTCTGTATCATAGCTAGTTGGGATGAATTTATTAATTCATGAGAAGGATGTTTTGAAATATCAAATAATTCAGCAAAGGTAACTACAATTGGAAAGTAAGTGGGAAGTTACAATGCACAGCAATTTGTAGCAGAGTCTATCTGCAATTACTCCCTGTGTGAGGTCAGTAGCTCAAGCTGAGGATACAACACAACATCCCAACCTTCCTTCCAATAACCCAGCCAACTGTCCAACAACCCAGCTTCCTGTCGAACAACCCAGGCTCCTGTCCAACAACCCAGCCTTCTGCCCAACAACCCAGCCTCCTGTCCAACAACCCAGCCTCCTGTCCAACAACCCAGCCTTCTGTCCAACAACACAGCCTCCTGTCCAACAACCCAGCTTCCTGTCCAACAACCCAGCCTCCTGTCCAACAACCCAGCTTCCTGTCCAACAACCCAGCCTCCTGTCCAACAACCCAGCATCCTGTCCAACAACCCAGCCCTCCATCCAACAACCAGGCCTCCTGTCCAACAACTCAACCTCCTGTCCAACAACCCAGCCTCCTGTCCACCAACCCAGCCCTCTGTCCAACAACCCAGCCTTCTGTCCAATAACCCAGCCTCCTGTCCACCAACCCAGCCTCCTGTCCAACAACCCAGCCTCCTGTCCAACAACCTAGCTTCCTGTCCACCAACCCAGCCTCCTGTCCAACAACCCAGCCTCCTGTCCAACAACCTAGCTTCCTGTCCAACAACCCAGCCTCCTGTCCAACAACCCAGCCTCCTGTCCACCAACCCAGCCCTCTGTCCAACAACTCAGCCTTCTGTCCAATAACCCAGCCTCCTGTCCACCAACCCAGCCTCCTGTCCAACAACCCAGCCTCCTGTCCAACAACCTAGCTTCCTGTCCAATAACCCAGCCTTCTGTCCAACAATCCAGCCTTCTGTCTCGCTTCCAGCACACGTTTCACTTTGTACATCGCTCATCAAGACCAACCTCAGTGAAATGCCTGCTGGGCCTCATTTTCATAGTAGCTAATCAGGTATACATTTTATAGTCCATTTTACAGTCTTTATATACAAACTAGTTTTTATAAATGTAGCGTATATATTACTTTTTTCTATTTAGGAATGTTGGGTGGTAAATACATATCTCCAAAACCTTTGAGTTTACAAATCAGGACAGTCGGAATTGTACTCATAAGAAGAAAGGGGGGGGGGGTTCAATCTACATATTGAGCATGGTCACACTACATCGGGCATGGTTGCGTCATGTTGGGAAGTGAAAGGTCCCCAGGGGGCATGTCCAGGGCTTTGGAAGCGCTAAGCTTCCCCCAAACACCATTCCTTCCCCTAAAAAGACCCTTTTAATGCTGCATGCTCCAGCACCCATCTCCCAACTGTCTTGAAGTCGGGGCAAAAGTCTATACCAGTGATTTGAGGACTGAATTGGGAGAGTTGGGTGCTATAGGATATATGTTGTATTTTTGCCATTTTGCTATGCTACAGTAATTACAACTGAAACCCTGAAGGCTGCAGCATGTGTATTTCATGATTACATGATTAATCTGGTAATTATGTTGTGCAAAGTGTAACAGAGCGGGAAAGTGTATTATTTTTGAAAACACATCTATCTCTTACTGAACTGTGAACAGTCTGTCTAGCACCCCACATCTGGTGTATCGTATAGAAATGATAGGCAGGATTTAGGAATTTTAGGAAGAGTCACAGGCCGGGACTGGAGTGGGATGTAGAGAGAACATATTCCGAATAGATTGTTTGCTTCAAGTTTCCCCTAATCTACATATATTCAGTGTTAGGAGTGTACAAGGATACAGATTAAATTATTTCTGGTCAATGTAGATTTTAGATATGAATATTGGTAAATGTAAGTTGCAATAGGATGATATAGGGCATTGTATCATCGGAAGAGTGAAAAGAAAATACACTTATATTAAAGGGAACTCCCCCTTCAGAGAATTATATTGTCCAGGTAGATATATCTTTCCGTTATTTAGACAATTCACAGACATGAAATTATCTGTCGTCTCTTTCTAGACAATAGGATTCTATGATGTGTAGTTCTCCTTTAAAGTGGTTTACCACATACATGAATTTATTCCCCATCCACAATGCTGGTTAATGGTTTATTTTTTTTTTCTTACGTACTCGGCACAACCAGTGCTAATTGGGTGAATTGCAAAGTTAGTAATGGTCTCAAATTTCATGATCATACCGTAGAATGCTTCTCTCTATTATTGGAAATATGCTGTGGTAGTTATAAGCTGCACAGAAGTACATTGTTGTATATTGTGCCCAAGGAGTGCAGGCTCCACCTACTCTAGTACTTTTACAGAATTTATAATTTTACACTTTACAGCATTCAAGGGAACCACACATAACACCAAGAGCCTACTTTACGCGCCACCCAGGATAGTCTCTTGATAATCCGAGCTATAAGTGCATGTCCGATTCTCCTTCTGCCAGCTGGGCAGCAATCCACTATAAATGCCTCTCCCACTGTCTTTTAGTGGGCACACACAAAATAATAGATCTACAGAGATATGCAGTTGGTGCAGTGCTTCTTTAGTCCAAGATCGTGGATTCCAGTACTCTTCGCAGACAGTCCAGTGGACGCCAAAACCTCCACACACTCCTGCTAACGTACAACCACATCAGGCTCACAGGCACCATCTTTTTAAATCCCTCCAATTCCTACGGTGTGGGGTGTTGAGTACCCTATGGGAAGTCAACCTCTTGGATGTCGGGATTGGTGAATCTTATTTGCTGGATGTGGTGCCAATCCTCTGTCTCACTTACTCAAGAACCCCCATTCAACATTGATTACAGCGCTCAAGAGCATTAATACCCAGTATAGTACAAAAGAATGTTCACTAACTACATCATCATCATCATCAACATTTATTTATATAGTGCCAGCAAATTCCGTAGCGCTTTACAATTGGGACACTATGCTGCAGGTAAATTTTGACATACAATAATGAACACACTTCTAAAGCTATATTAAAGTAGTAAGTCCAAGGTTTTGTCCACACTTTTAACTAACATTATTTTTCAATACACGTATACAAGCCCTTAATTGTCAAGTGTTTTTTTCCGGTACATTGTATAACAGCTGATCATGAAGAGACATTTTAGACAAAATCCCCGCAGTACTTTATAACTAAACTTTAAAGCACTGTCAACCTTGGTCTATTTGAATTCAGTTTATTTGTTTTTTTCTCCAAATGTTTATGCCCAAAAAGTTTGTTTAAAGTTCAGCTGCATAGTGAAGGCAGCCAATTTTTGGGGAGGTCGCTAGGAATGAGTGACACCACTAAGGCTCAGCGGAGTCAGCCCGCGTAGGCAGGCGCCGACTTTATGGTCTTGAGGAGATAAGACAGAAGTTCAATTAATAAACTGACCAGTTGAGGATCTCTTACCCTAAATACAAGACTGTTAATAATAGTTTATTTTTTTTTATTTTTTTCAACTAAAATACATATTAGCATAGCTTCATTTTAATTATTACATTTCCCAAAAAACTTACTGTGTTTTAGTAAAAATGGATTATATTTCCACTATTCTACACAGGGGCTCTAGTAATATATTGGATTATTATGATCATCACATTTTATTTGTGAAAATGTATTGCATTTGTCAATTTTTTTTCACGTTTGCTTGTGAAAATAGACAAATGCCATTGAGCCAAATTCCATAACCATTTGGTTAACATACAGTGCCTATAGAAAATGATCATACCCTGTCGAAATCCTTAAATATTTTTTTTCCAGCTGTATTTGCAAATTATAACCCTCAGCATCAATGTGAAAATAACATTTACAAATATTCTTAAAAATGAATATAAATTAATTACTAAAGTACCTGGCTTGCATAAGCGATCATACCCTTGGAGTAACCATTATAATCGTGCTCAGGTACAACCAATGATCTTCCAGATCACACAACAGGCTAATTGGCCACCACCTGACATTAATTGTGGTGGTTTTGATTTCTTCAGAATAAATCCGGCTGTTCCTTGAAGATTCCACTACTAACAGTGCATGGTAAGGCAAAGAATTCACTGTGGTTGGAAAGGTGCTTTCAAAAGGACTCCGGGATAAAGTTGTGGAAAGGCACAAGTTGGGAGAAGCAACAAAAAAGACTTCAATGGCGTTTAGTCTCCCTCTGACTACCGTTCAAAGCATTATTAAGTACTGGAAAGCGTATGATACCATCAATGCCTTGCACAGATCGGGCCGTCCCTCCAAACTGGACAACAGAGCCAGGTGGAAGTTACCAAGAGGACAATGGCAACTTTGAAGGACTTTCAAGTCGTTATGATAGAGGTTGGTCGGCTGCCCTGTATGGCAAGGTGGCAAGGAAGCTCCACCTGAAAAGGTGCCACACCCAGTCTTGTTTGCGCTTTGCAGAAAAAAAACACTTGGAAGATTATGATACCATGTGGCGAGAAGTAGTATGGCCAAATGAGACCAACATAGAACTTTTTGGACTGAACTCCAAACGTTATGTTTAGCGCAAACCAAACAGCACACCACCCAAAACACACCATGCCTAACTTTGAAGCATAGTGATGGCAACATTTTGTTGTGGAGGTGTTTATCTACAGCAAGATCTGGGCGAATGGCCAAGATTGAAGAGAAGATGGATACTGCCAAGTCCACCCAAATTCTTGAAGTCCTCTACTAGACAGCTGAAGTTGGGCAGGTGGTTCACCTTCCATCAAGACAATAACCCTATGCGCACAGTCAAGAAGACAACTCAGTGACTTAAGGCTAGAAAGGTGAATGTCCTTGACTGGCCACGTCAGGGTCCTGACCTACATCCGATAGAAAATGTGTAGATGGACTTGAAGAGCAGTCCATCACTGCTGACCGCAACATTTGACTGTGTTTGAACAATTCTTCAAGGAATTCTCCAATCCAGGTGCACAAAGCTGGTTACAGCAAAAGGTGGCCCTACAAAGTATTAAATCAGGGGACTGATCACTTTTCCAACCATGTTATTCCAGTTTTAATTATTTATTAATTTTTCAGGACTGTTGCCTTTTTTTTCCGTTAGTTGAATGTTGTCAATTTTTAAATAAAGCTGGAAAAAGTTTGATTTCATTTATTTAATTTCCAAGATGTAATGTGACAAAGGTTAATGACTTTGACAGGCTATGGTGATTTTCTATAGGCACTGAATGTCTTTAATGTCTTTGGTAGGTGGACAAACTTTTTGCCTACTTTAGAGAAAAACATTATCAGCAAAAACATTCAATGGAGTTTACATCCTAATTTAGCTCCCTGCTAATAACATATTAAAATGCCTGGGGAGAAGATCTCATCCATTTTTCATTATTCTCCAAGGCAGGCATTACAAAACCCTTGTGTATAGTCAGAAAAAGGTCTTTCAGTGATCCTGCCAAATTTTTACTTGTAAGACTTGCTCCTGCCAGCCAAAACCTGGGTTGGCAAGCAATACATTATTGCACCAATGTATGCTTAATATGATTTATCACTGTTTGCTGACCTGTAGATGATACATTAATATATCAACAGATCAACAGCTATCCGCTCACCAGTGTCCAATGTTGTGATGTATTTGTTTATGTGAGCTGAGAAGGTCATTTCGTTGATGAGTTTATAACTCACCACCGTCATCCCGCAGAGCTGCAATATATTCAAAACAAAAATACAAAACTTTAAAATGGAAAACCCTTAACACTCTCATCTGCCCGGCTCTCTCCATCAGAAAGTGGGTGAAATAATGCAAAAATAAGCTCATAACATAAAAAAACAGCAATTTTTTATGGTTCGTAAATGACCTTTTCAATGTGGTTTTGAAAATCGCTCCGTAACGCTAGTTGCACTGTCACTGCCGGAAGAGAGGGAGTTAATAGGAGCTAACAGGTTGACAAAACAGGTTGCATAGCTGATGGGAGACATGTTTGCCTACTTTTTAAAGGGGAGATCCAAGAGAAAAGGGTGGCGGGCATGACAAGGGAGCTTGGTACCGCCTCCCACAGTGGGCGGGTCCATGATGACGGGATTTGTATCTTATCATCAAGGCCACGCCCACTCCCCAAGGAATTGATGTGGGATCTGGGAGGATGGCTTACGCTCCTTGGAGTCTGGGAGTCTACTGGACATTCCAGGGGATAGATTTACTAAACTGCGCATTTGAAAAAGGGGAGATGTTGCCTATAGCAACCAATCAGATTCTAGTTATCATTTATTCAGTACATTCCAGAAAATAACAGCTAGAATCTGATTGGTTGCTATAGGCAACATCTCCACTTTTTCAAACCCGCAGTTTAGTAAATATACCCCCAGGAGAGTAGGAAAGTATACTGTGAGATAGTCTACATACCTCGACATTCTCCCTTACCTAATATGTTCTTGCAGTAATCATCTGTCCTCAGTGTATTGTAGAGGTGGGAGGGGGTCAATACGAACGAACAACTTTGTATGTTTTCTGCAGTGTTCAGTAATTGTGTTCCAATGTGTGGTCAGAATGTTTTACCTATCTTGTCTTTCATCTTTCTTTAGAACCTTGAGACTACTGAGTATTGTCTTCATTCTAATCCTCCCCGTGGTTCATGTAATATCATATCATATAAACTGTTTCCTGATTGGCTCTAGTCACCTTTGTTTGTATTCAGCAATACATTTGCTTGTGCTACTTGTTATACTTCAGAAATAGCATTATAGATGTGTGCCGACTAATACCAACTAGAAATTGTACATTAAACATTGTTAACATGATGATTTTTTTTTCATGACAAAATCCAAATCCAGCAGGAAGATAATATATCTGTATCTGGTAGGTTCAGCTATCTGTGGAACTGGAAATCTCTAACTGAAAAGAATTGTTCATTTGAAAAGACAGAACATGTAACTGAAGCTAAAACACGTAGTTCTTGGCCGGGATTCTTTCTGTTACGAGTCTCTTGAACTATGAAGTAGATGAGGTCAAGCTGACGGCGTGATGCCATTTCCCCCTGAGGAATCTTGACAGCGAGATCTCATTCCTCACGGAGGATCAGTGGTCAAAAGTACTTTGCATTTTAAATATGTGAAAGATCTGTTTTTCTGTGTGGTCTGTAGTCCGTAGCCTGCATCTTATTTTAGTGAGTATTGTAGATAAATGTCTATGATTACATTTTATTTATATTGATTGAAGTGTAATACATTCTAATCTATATATTATAATTAGAATTAAAATAATAATAAAGTACTTTCATCAATGTGTTTATGGCCTTTTCCAAATAGAGATGTTCACTGACCCCCGTGTTTTGGTTTTGATTTTGGTTTTGGATCTGAATTAACTTCATGTTTTTGTTTTTGTTTTGGTTTGGGTTTTGGCAAAACCGCCCCCACGTGTTTTGGCTTTGGTTTTGGACCCCGATTTTTTTCCCTCTAAAATCCCTATTTTTATGTTGTTGCTAAAATCACATGATTTGGCTCTTTTTTTTTAATCCCTACATTATTTTTAACCTCAATAACATTAATTTCCAGTCATTTTTTGTCAAGTGACAAGAACACTGCTACCCCTCCTGTTTCTGTATGAGCAATGGCACTGAGCAATGTCACTGGAGACTGGAGAGTAACAAGAACACTGCTACCCCTGTGTCTGTGTGAGCAATGGCACTGAGCAATGTCGCTGGAGACTGGAGGGTGACAAGAACACTGCTACCCCTGTTTCTGTGTGAGCAATGGCGCTGGATCTCCTGGGGAGGGAGGTACGTATGGAATCCAAAACCCGCAAGATCCAACAATGCAACAATGACGTTTTGCCTCGATTCAGATCAGACCCGCGAAAGTAACGAGCCGGCTCGCAAGCCTACTCGGATCCCCTAAGTTCGGGTGGGCTTTGTTTTCAGAAAACCGAGCCCGAGCATCTCTACTTCCAAGTCGTATAAAATTGTCTCTGCTCCCATTTTTCCCCATTTATTTTTCTATTAGAATTACTTGATGTTAAACAAATGTTTATCTGTAGTGTTGTGTCATTTCATTGTCTATGCATTGTATATTTTTAATAAGCTTGTAATGTGACTACACTGCCACCAGGGGCACATATGTTTTTTTTTACATTGTTATGACCTGCATTCCCTCATTTGTAAGCCTTTCCCATCAGCCACAATAGTAGGTTTTTCCTTGCCTCCTTTTTTTCCAGCTACTATTAATGATTTAAAAAAGTGTCATGTGGTTACCTTGGCAACCACATTCAGATGACATATGAACAGAGCGTCTTTGGGAACATCTTGTTGTCAGCATGCTTGTTCATAGCACAATCCACTGATCCTCTCATTCTTCTCACATCATGTCAATGGAGGCAGGGCTCTGACTCAAAGTTTAAGTGACTCTCTTTGGGCACAAGCTGGAGTGCTGAAAGGCCAACGCATACAAGCTGAGAAACTGTGCAGTCATATAAAGCTTTCATTCACAGAGATTTTGCAAAGGGAAGATTAAGTTCTGAGAAGTTATTGTGAATATTTTACAGTAAGTTAATTGAACTAAAATTTTTCTGAATTAAACAAAAGCAATTGCAATCCTCTGTCACAGCACTAACGTTATCTGTGAGCTGAATGATGATTTTATACAACTAGATGTAACTGTATAAAAAGCAGCTGAATGCATTACTCTTTATTGGGTTCCCACAGTGAATGCAGCTTACTGAGAGGTCAAAGTTGGTTTTAATTATCAGACACTGTCTCAATCACTCAAGCAGAAGCGGCCCTATATGTACTGTGCTTCAGATTAATCTGCTTTGATTGAGAATATGCGTAATGTGTAATACAAACCTAGGGCCGGAGTCATTAAGGAGCGCAAGGCAAAAAAAGGAGTAAATTTGATCCTGGACAAACCATGTTACAATATAAGGGGTGCAAATTAGTTTATTGTTTTGCGTACAAGTTAAATATTGGCTGTTTTTTACTTGATAGATTTATTTTTACACTGAAATTTAAAGTTGATCTAGGACTTGTCCCATCCCAACTATAAATCTGTCCCCACATTTAAAAAATTCCCCCCTCTCCAATGCAACATTGTATTGCCCAGGTGCAAAATTACTCCTTTTTTTTTGCTTTGTTCTCCTTAATGCCTCATGCCCTTAGCCTATAACCGGAATGCTCAATTAGGGATCAATTTAAAGATGAATGTAAAAGATGGGCAATTGTATGTGTGCAAATATTCACCTGCACACTTACGTTTGCATCTTTTTTTTTTAAGTTACGCACTTCTTAAGACCTAGCGTATAGATGTGTCAGGAGCAAATAGATGGCCATCATCATCATCAAATTGAAAATTGCACCTATCTTGCGCCAATCGTGCATTATTTCCGATTAGTAAGAAACTTATTTCACGTGTAACTTAATATAAGACCATACTTGCCAACTCTCCCTAAATGTCAGGGAGACTCCCTGAACTAGGGGTGATCTCCCTCACTCCCTGAAGAGTCTGTCAGTCTCCCTGATGCTGAGCCAGTACAAGACGTGGTTGGCTTCGCCATCTGTGGCATGATGACACAGTTCAGAAATTGTGTCCTATGTCCATGTATTGATGCCTATGGAGGTGGCCATTTTCATGGAGACCAAGATGTAATCAAAGACTGACAGGTAAGACAACATGACTTCAGTAATGGAGACAGAAATGTAAAAGACACTTCAATCTCTAGAGATTCATTAGCTGCTTTTCTTTAACGCATAGTTGCCTACTCTCCCGGAATGTCCGGGAGACTCCCACATTTCTGGGAGACCTCCCAGGCTCCCGGGAGAGCAGGGCAACCTCCCGTTTCTCGCCCCCACAATAGATAAGGGAGCGTGACTTAATGACACAAATATTGCGTCATATTAGCCCCACCCCCTGCTGTAATTAACCAGAATAGTGACAATCGTTTAGGGGGTGGTGCCAAAATGATGCAATTCATCAAGCTCTTCCCCCGCACGCCCACCTCCCCCGGGATCTCCCTGAAACCAACGAGGAAAACTTGGCAAGTATGTATAAAACGAGTCTCTGTCACGACAGTGTTCACTAATCTGTTATAGTGCGTATAATTCAAGTGTGGACGATTCACACTCCGACCTTCTCATAATGTGGCTGATGCACTGCTTAATATCCAAATGCTTCTTTATCCACTGTATCAAATGCTAATAGACTAATATAAGGAACAGGAAACGACTGCAAATATATGGGGGGTGGTTAGAGAGTAAAAGCACCATCCCAGAAAAGTAGGAACTATTGTAGGTAATTAATAATGTGTTATGGAATGTTTTTCTGTGTTTGTATGTATAGATGTATGTGGGAGAAGGTTTTGTATATACACCCAGTGGCCACTTTATTAGGTACACCTGTAAACCTGCTCGTTAATGCAAATATCTAATCAGCCAATCAGGTGGCAGTAACTCAATCCATAAAAGCATAAAGAAAGGGTCAAGAGGTTCAGTTGTCGTTCAGACCAAACACCAGATTGGAGAATAAATATCTGTTTTTTCATGTAGCACACAAATATTGATAGCTTTATCTTTACACTGTAAGTTAAAGTTGATCTAGGACAGTGTTGGCTAACCTGTGACACCCCAGGTGTTGTGAAACTACAAGTCCCAGCATACCCTTCCAGAATAAGCTGCTATATATTGGCAAAGCTTGCTGGGGCTTGTAGTTTCACAACACCTGGAGTGTCACAGGTTAGCCAACACTGATCTAGGACATGCCCTACCCCCACTATAAATCTGTCCCCACATTTTAAATTTAACTCCCCCTCCAATGCAACATGATTTTGCCCAGCGAAAGCAGTGAGTGCATATGTGTAATCTGTAATAATAAATAAACAATGTATGTTATTGCATGAGGTTCATCCCTATTTTTTGTCTTAGGAACTAATTTTCCCAAGACCCGGCCTGCCTGCCAGGTCATGTTTTCCATATCTGCTCACAATGGAAATAATAAAGAGCACATGTTGATCTCTGGAGAACGAGTTGGTCACTAAGTTGTGCTCCTGATAGGAGATCTGGAACACATGCGCTTTACGGAGTTATTGGGGATTTTTACTAACAAGTCCCGTTTTTCACCAGTTTCGGGTAACTCAGCTCCCTCCCGTCCCACTGCATTTACCTGAGCTCCTGGCTGTGCTACAATCTAATGAAAAATCCAGGTTTCAAAACTGCCACAGATGGAAACTTGGAAGTGAATTCTGTGCAATGTTTGGACAGATGCCAGAGCCGTCCAATCAAATGATGTTGTCACTTACACATTCACATCTAAAGCAGTTATGAATCCTGTGCTGTCCACTGATGCTGAAACCTGGATTCTAAAGCTGGGTACACACCTATGCAATCTTAATTCAGATGCAATTTCTATAATGATTTTACCAAAGATTGAAAGTCCAGACGAGCATGCAAATTCCTGCGTACACACCTGCACATTTTACCTTCAGATCTGTAATCATCATCTGTCATAACCACCTGCTGAAAAGATTGTGACTCTCTCCTCTCTACAGATATTTGCCTACACTGCTGGTGGTGAGTGCGTGCACACTTCCACATTTGCCCGACATCGTTCCATCGTTGATCGTGATTTTTGTGATGGATTAAATATCATACAACTGGAATGTTCCAATTTTACAGGAACATTATATCAATGGCCGTAAATCCCTCTGCCCGTCTTACCCCAGTCATCTGCACAGATCAGATAAATTCCTCATTTGGCTGGGAAATGTCTACTCGGCTTCTAGATCATACTTTCCTACTCTCCTGGAGTTTCCGGGAGGCTCCTGAATTTCGTCGAGTCCTCTCGGACTCCTGGAAGAGTAGGCAAACCTCCCGCACCCTGTAAAATGCCGAAATTCACGACATTGAATAGCGGGGGTGGGGCTTAATCACGTCATTAAGCCCTGCCCCCTTTATTTAGTACCTTGGATTTCTGTATTTTATAGTGGGGGCGGGGTTATAGTGATGTAACAATGTCATCACGCCCCCTCCTACCCTCTGTCACATGATCTGTCCTCTGGGACCTCTTGAAGTACAGATTTAAAAAGTAGGAAAGTACGTTCTAAATATATATGACAGATTCTGGCCAAAGCCAACTTCTTGCCCAATGAGATTCCAATCGATAACTTTAACGGTGCTGCTTTGCTGACAGCCTTGTAGGTAATGGCATGGGTGAATCTTTCACTACCGGCTTGGGTTCTGGGCATGGAAGTCCTGTGTGGTCCTACCTGCAAGGGATATTATATTTGAATATACTTAGAATGTATGGTGTCTTAGTTTTTAAATCCTATGAATGTCAATTTAATATGTGTTTGCAGTTCTCTTATTACAGTTCCAAGCTCTATTCTTCATGTGAAATATAAATTAATAATTGCATATACTATCCATTCTCCCCAGCGGGAGTTCATTAGCTTAAATTTAAATGGTGTCGGTAAATTAGCTGTCTAGTTATCACTGACTCATAGGTAAAAGAGTTAAACTGACACTGATGATTCCATCAGTTAAGGGTTCACAAGCAGATTTTCATGAACAGGTTGACAACCAATTAATACAAGTGACAAGGATTTGGCACCGCTAGAGTCTTAATACCAGCCTGCAATCAATTTGCAATGTAGTTAACACTTTCCAACACTAGATGGCAGAGTTGCAATAGCAAAAAAGTCATGCTGCTCTGCAAAAACAAATAAATAAATTAAGATTTTGGTCAGTGGGTATTGTAGCATTTTAGGGTCAAGCAATAAAGCCGCCTGGCAGTGGATAGGCGTGCCTGCCTACTGAAGCTTGCATGATTGCTACAATAATTTGTATGTGACAATGAGATTTATTCCAAATTTGCCACAGCTACAGCAAATGTACTTGATTTTCATTCCCCGGCAGCGCGGTGTTAGTTGTGTGTGTAGAGTCAGCACAATTTGCAGAGATGCACTGAGCAAAAACAGCAGAGAGCTCAAAACTGGCCGGTTGGATCAAAGTGCGCTAAAAGGTTGCAAAGATTTCAAAGCAACAGGAGATAAGTATATAAAACATTAAAGGACTTTGCAGTCGTCTAAATGAGGTGAGTGAGGTTGGAAGTATTTTCTCTAGTTACAAATAGAAAGGTAATTTTTGTTTCCTTCCTTTTTTTCTTTTTGGCTTGGACTAATGTCATTTGAAGTGCTGTTTTTTCGGTATAGCAAAACCACTGCAGTCATTTTCAGGTAATTACATAGAAAAACATGAATTACAGAACAAAATATACATTTCTGGAGAGAGAAAAAAAAAGTAGCTGAAACTCCCTATACATACTTAATATTTTATAACACGCATTTTATCTAGATTGTGTAAAAAAATATTTAGCCTACCTGTTTTCAACCAGAATTCTTTTAATACTGTAAACCAGTGGTCAGGGAACAGGGGTAAATTACCCCAAATGGGGTAAAAATGAAATTCCTGGGGGTAATGCTGCCGATTCACATGCTGTCAGTTGGATTGTAGACCCCTTTAAATGTGAAATTGCTGTTGTACCTGAAGAGCCTCAAGGGTTGGCAGAGGTACTTCTTAAGCTTTGATGCAATAATGAAGCACATATTGCATTTGAAAACAAAGCAGATCTGTCATATTTTTGGATGTCAACAGCTGCAAAGGCATTCAAAATTGCACATGGGGAGGCAGTCAAAAAGTTGCTGCCTTTTGCAACAACCTACCTTTGCGAACAAGGATTTTCCACTCTAATGAACATAAAAACAAAGCAGAGAAATCAATTGGACGCTGAAGACTGTATCCAAATTGCTCTGACATCAAAATGCCCCAATATTGATGCTCTCGTATCAAAAATGAAGCAACATCATTTCTCCAATACCTGAAGTTTTGAAGTTGAAGCTTTGACATTTTTTTTGAATAGATTCAATAAAATTTTTTATTCCAATAATTAATAATATATGATTTCCTTCCTTTCAAATCAAGGGGATAACGTCGGTGTATTTAAATATATTTGGGGGTAAAAGGTAAAAAAGTTCCCTGACCCCTGCTGTAAACCATACTTACGTACTCTCCCGGAATGTCCGGGAGACTCCTGAATTCCGGGTATATCGCCCGTGCTCCCACGAGAGGAGGCAATTCTCCCGCATCCTGTCCCAGACAGACCTCAATGACGCAATTCATGGCGGAAATGCCATTTTTATCGCAGGGCCAAAATGACGTGATTATTCCTGAACATACATATTTGCCAGTATAACATGGAAGATTTAGTTAAGAAGAAACAGCGTGGCCTCCAGTATAGTAATATTGTTTAATTAGATTGCTTTGGATAACTTACACTGCTGTGCAGTCTTAGGACTATCTATCCTGACCACTCCCTCTCAGACTTTTGTTTTACCTTCTCTGCAGATATTAGCTCTTTGCAAGTAGATATCAAATAGTAGTTTCTCCAACCAGTCTGGAGGCAGTTGGTGTTAATGTCAAAGGGCAGCACAGTGGCTCAGTGGTTAGCAATTCCGCTCACAGCACTGGGGTCATGAGTTCAATTCCCGACCATGGCCTTATCTGTGTGGAGTTTGTATGTTCTCCACGTGTTTGCGTGGGTTTCCTCCGGGTGCTCCAGTTTCCTCCAACACTCCAAAAACATACTAGTAGGTTAATTGTCTGCTATCAAATTGACCCTAGTCTGTCTGTGTCTGTGTGTGTGTGTGTGTGTGTGTTAGGGAATTTAGACTGTAAGCCCCAATGGGGCAGGGACTGACGTGAGTGAGTTCAAATACAGTGCTGCGGAATCAGTGGCGCTATATAAATAAATGATGATGATGATGATGATGAGGGGAGAGACAGATACTGCAATGCATGATTGTAAGTGTAAAATCCTGACATACAGATCTGTGATATCACCATACTTGTCTTTGAAAAATAATTTAAGAGAGATTGTGCAAGTAATACCCAGGCGCCATATGTAGGGCAGCAGTCTGCAGAAGGGGCACACCCTGCTGCGTAAAAGGTGATTGTTTAGCTGCACCTGTGGGCATATCTATTGCTGCCCAGGTGTGTGTCCAGCACCACCAGGTGGAGCCTATAGTGCTGTCCGTAGCATGCTGCCAGAGGGAGTTTGTGCGAGGCTGGCACGCCACCAGAGGCTGCAGGGAAGGGATTTTACTATACAAGTTATGGCAACTCTGGTGCTAACCAAGCAGCACAGCAGTGAAATTACTGCCGCACTGTTTGATAAATAATAAGGTCTCCCATGCAGAAACCTGGGGGCCCAATTGCTTGTTATAACAGGGTGAATAAATAGAGCAAAGTAAAATAAAAGCCCCTATCACTGTGATAAATCACGTTGATAGAGATTGAAAGATAGGACCTAAATTCTTTAACTATCAACAATCTAACTTTAACAAATATACTTTGAACTTCTAATACATTTTTTTATATAAATAAATATATAAAATTACAATGAAAAATAGCCTTGTGCTGACTCAGTGAGTCACAAGGACCCTCATTCTTCTTGCTGCGCCCTGATATGTTACATACTGGCTAGTGTACATGTGCTAGCCTGGATACACGCCCTATGGCGCATCACCACGCATGCAAAGCCGTCAGTTCAGGAGGTTGGACAGGCCTTTCTTTTATAGCTGGTTTGTGACATCGGTTCTTGGTGTAGGATATCAGCAGGAATAGTCTATTACTGCACCTCTTTCTGTGTGCTGGGGAGTGGCGGCCATTTTCTTGTAGTGCACCTCTTGCTGTGTGCTGGGGAGCGGTGGCCATTTTCTTGTAACACAGCAGAGAACTGTTACCTTAGGTGACATTCCCTGGAGTCTGTACCAGGAGCAGGCTGGGCTGGGGGGCAGGGGGTCTATCTTGGGCTAGGTCACTGGGCCACCTGCATTTTTTTATCCTTTAAGGTGTTCCTAATAGGCTGCAGAATCGAGGCTCCCCCCCCCCAGGCTAAAACTTGCCAGCCCTCCCGTCTGTAGCTAAGCTTTTCGCAGCTTCTTAAATTGCCCTATTTCGCCATCCAAACAGAAAACTATGGAGAGACGGCTCTTGTGAACGATTTTCTACTGATATCTCTTAAGTTACAATATTGCTAAATTTCCCCTATCGGGGTAATTAATTACCACATCATTGTCCTAAAGTCCTACAATGCCCCCTTCGGTGATCTCACCCACCAACATTGGAGGGGGAGGGGGAATAGCACCGCGTAAAGCTAGATGCGTTACATATGATTCATCTACTCTCTGAATAATGATGCAGTGAATTAAAGACACGTTGCTCGTTCTAATAGGTTTTAATGAAAAATAAAATTGGGTGCAGCCTAATGCTAGATCTGGCAGGTAGAGAATGACTGAATTACACTGCGCAGGAACTGGCTCTGTTTCTTTTCATTATAAATGGATCATGTATCTTAACAGAATTAGCATTGATTTGGGAAGATCTAAAAGATCTGGCAGCCCTTGACTTCACATTGTCTTTGCCAAAAATAACTTTGCAAAAAATAAAAAAACAAACAAGCAAAATACATACAATAAAGAAACCTGTGTTTAGTCCATATCCACATACGTTATATATATATAGATTCATATTCAACCTAGGAATCTGCCTTGTTTTTTTGTAGCTGCGTTGTTTATTACTTACTGCAAATATTTACATTTGGTAATTACGGGAAAAAAAACATATATGACCATAATTAAATGAGTGTCTCAAATTTGGAAGGTGCCGGTCCTCTTAGATTTTGTTGCGGTTCTCTTTAGTTAGTGAATTCTGGTCATAACAATATGCCTGTGAATGGAAAGATTGTGTTGTATGTGGGGCCCCGACAACCTTTGGCTCTACAAGTCCCAGCATGCTTTGCTAGCCGATAGCTGCAGGGCATGCTGGACTTCAAAATGGAGAGCTGCCGGTTGTCCAGACCTGGACTAGATTACCAAGATTAAAAAACAGAAGTTTGGAACAGCCTGAAGATTATTTTAGAAAGCCCTGTGAATGGGGTGTGCTGATTGTATTGAGTACTAAGTAGTTCAAATCAAGTGAAAGACTATGTGAGCTGAATTAATTTTTACTCAAATGTGAGTTGATTGACTAAGGGACTATGGAATAAATTAAGTGAAAGGAACATGCAGTTGTATAGCACATAAACTATAGGGCAGTTCTGAATGTTTGTAAAATCATTCTGAGTTAATGAGTTTTTTGGATTGAATGACGGATGGGTCAAATCGGTGTTAAATCAATGAAGGACTAGGCATTGAAATAATGATATAAATTCAACAAATAAATTATTCAAACTATAGCACTAGATACTCAAAACAGATGACTGTTCAGAAGCAGAGAGCTCAATGGCATACGTCTGGAGCATTACTGTATACTTATAGATATATGATAGCTTAATAAATTGCTTTGAGCTACTATAAAGTGTTTGAATCAAAGGAACGATGGGTCGAGGAGTCCTTGGGATCGAATGAATGATGAACCAATGAGGTATTGGAAACCAATTAGACAGAAGTCAGTGGGATGTTAGAATCATCGTAATCATGATCATAATTTATTTGTAAGGTGCCACAATGCTCTGCAGAGCTGGACAGTTGGTATAACAAATCATGGTACAGAGAGCAGATTGGGTCCTGCTGGTGAGATCTTACATTGTAGAGGGAAGAAAGCAATTGTCAGGAATCACCCTACGAGTTGAGTTATCAGAACCTGTTGTTGACGAGAGCTTCACCTATAGCAACCCCCTTTCCCATAGAACCAGATATGTTCGTCGGTACTCGGTTGTCCCCAGGACTTATTCTCGAGTAGGGATAACTCAACTCCAGTAGGTAGGCACCACAGAGGACTAAACAGTGGGATGCCGAGCAGAGATTCTCCTGGACCAGATAAAGCAGGAACACTGAGTAGTAACAGGATGCAGTACCAACCTCCACCAGAATTACAGATTGGCAGTGTGGAGTAGAGGATGGTGTAGTACCAGCTGTTGCCTGAGTGAGATGGAGCTAGGGAGCAGCACAGTGTCAGGGAAAATGCCCGCGCAAGACTGAGCAGTAAATCTGTATTGTGAAACACTGCTGACACAGGTGAGTCTGATGGAATAGCTGGCACCTCGATCCTGCGGATGGGAGGAGATTTCTCAGATGAAAAGGCAGAGTCCGAATCCAAGTAGAAGTCAGGGCCAAGAGCAAGCAAGGTCGGTATCCAGGCAGAGGTCAGGGTCACGAGCAAACAAGCAAGGTTGGTATCCAGGCAGAGGTCACAATGGGTATCAATCAGGTAACTGGCAGACTAATCACAGAACCAGGAGCACAGAGAAGCTAGCGTGTGAACGCTATAACCGGCAAAGGCAGAGTGAAGCTGATAGGTATTTAAACCAGTAATAACCAATCAGTGCAGGTGTCAGATAGAGCTGCAGGTGAGAGGAGGTCAGGTGATCACACTAAGGAAACAACACTGCAGTAATTACCTGCTGTTCCTAACAGCAATGCTGAGTCAAGGAGCTTGAACTTGAGCCTGAGACTGTAGCTGGTAGTACACCAAGGAATAATATCGGGCGGGGAAGGCTATAATGAAGAGGTAGGCTTTGAGATTGAGCTTGAAGGATTGAAGGGGGAAAGTCTGGTCAGGTGGGGTAAGTGAGTAATGGGCAGCAGCACAAGAGAACCCGTGAATGCAAGGGGGGTGGTTATCACAGATGAGGTACAGCACAGATCAGAGGCAGATCTAAGTAGGTGAGCGGGAAAGCATCTCATGTTGAGGCCGGAGATTTATGAACGGGAGCAATTGGTGAGGGCTTTGGTTGAGTATCTTGAACTGTATCCTGGAAGTTATGGGGATAGATTTACAGAGTAGTTCAGCTGATGAGGAGTGATGAGAGAGGAAGATCAGTCCCACTGTAAAATTTAGGTCGGATCGTAGCAGGGATAGGTGGGTGTAGGGGAGGCCAAATAACAAGAAGTTGCAGTAGTCAAGGTTTAAGATAATAAGAAAAAGAATAAGTGTTTTGTTAATGTACTTAGTGAGAAATAAGCGTTCTTTGGCAATTTTCAAAGAAGGAATCAACATGACTGCTCTAAGGATTGAATGTACAGAGTAAAGCTGAGGGTGGTGTTGAAGATGAAGTCAAGACAGCAGTCATTGGGAACTGGACGAGTGTGATATTATCGATGGTGAGGGAGACTAGTGAGGGGGTGATTCTGAGCTCAGTGTTGGACACCTGATTTAAGAAACTTTGGGACATCTAAGTGGAGATGGCAGAGAAGCACTTGGACATATGGGATAAAAGAGAAGGAGTGAGGTCAGAGGAGGAAAGGTCAGTTTTGGTGTTGTCTGCATAGAGATGGTAATGAAGGCAGAAGGATCATACTACTTTCTAAGAGAAGAGGTAAATAGAGAGAAAAGCAGAGAATAGAAAGCAGAGCCTTGAACGAGCCCACCAGAAATAGGGAGAGGGGGGAGGATGTGTTAGAAGCAGAGACAATGAAGGAGCATTTAGAATGGTAGGTGAGAAGAAGGGAGCTAAGGACAAGGGAATGAAGGGTGTCATCTCTATCGAAAGTAGCAGAGAGGTCAAGGAGGAGGATGTGTAGGGAGAAGTGATCCTTTAACTTAAACATGAGAAGATCATAGGTCACTTTAGTGAGGGCAGTCTATGTGTAGTGTAGAGGTGAAGAAGCCCAATTGCAGAAGGTCGAGGAAGTAATGAGAGAAAGTTGGTTAGACAGTTGTATACAAGCCACTAAAGTAGTTTGGAGGCAAAGGGTAGGAAAGAAATATTTGAAGAAGAAATAGAAAGCATCATTGTAGTGGGTCATTCAGAGGAAGGGAGTGGAGCATTTTGAAGGGAACATGATCAAGGGAGAAGGTTGAGGGAAAAGAGAGGAGTACAAAGATCTTATCCTTAGTAACCTGAGAGAAAGAAATGCCCATGGGTAGGGGATTGGAGGAGTAGATGTTCATGGGTGCTGGATCTAGCGAAAGAAAATTGATGGACGGTGACGATTTTAACTTAGAAGTTGGTGGTGAAGTTGTGAGCAGTGAGGAAGGCATGTGGTAGCAAGGGTGGGAAGAGAAGTGAGTTGAAGGTGGCAAAGAGGTGATTTGCTAAACTGGTTCAATATTAGGGACTTAAAGTATGTTCTCTTGGTGAGAGAATGGACAGTGTAATGTAAAGACAGGATACGTTTTAAGTGGACAAAGTCAGCATTGGTGTGAGAGCATCTCCACTGGAACTTGATTGATTGTAAGGGAGCCCCTCTTACATGTGATGGATCTGATTGTTAGTAAGTCAGGAAAAGTAGAAGCAAACTATTTTAAGGAAAGAAATGATGGAAGTTGGGGAATTGGAGAGAATGAAATGGGATCTCTGAACGGATTGTGAATGACAACTTAAAATATGACAGACATTAAACCTGATTGATTGTAACAGTGAAAATCATGTAAGAAGCTACAGAGATAGAGCAGACTAGCATGTGTCATACATGGCTGACCAGGGAATACAGTACTCAAGCAGTAGGAAATTGAAACAGAGTTGGAAGAAGACAAAGGTGAAACATACTACTGCTAAAATACATAGTAAATAGATTAAAACACTAATAATTAAATACAAATCTGGACTGCACCTTTCAAATATATATAATATATATATATATATATCCCAGAGAGAGACAAAGCAGAGAGCAGTGGGTACATTACTGAGTAGGACAGAGGATGTTAGACGGACAGGGTTGAGCTAACGGCTGATATCGGTGTTAATAAGTGTGATTATGAAGCTGGGAAAAGGCAGACAGGAAACAGTTAACAAAGGAAATCAGAAGAAATGGGATGAACTGACACTGACAACTTTAAAATCGTGATGACCCTAGGACTCAGAAAGTGAACTGTGCTGACATCTAGGCTTGAGGGAGTAAGGGGGTTTAATTAAACCTCCGGCCACTCTCACGATTGCAGGCTAATTAGTCTTCTTAATTGTCAGAAGCCTGATAAAGTTACAATGTTGATGACACGGAATCTTACGTATTCCCACATCGGGGAGATGTTTTCTTCTCTTTCTCATGACATGGTAAAACTACTACAAGTGCCAAAGTCACCAATTTAAATTGCAATTTGGCCTTGGGTTACAATCCATGCTATCCTAGATGAGGAGGTGTCATAGCTGCTCCTGTATACATTTGTAAACTAAAATATGAAGGAAAATAAGGGTCTTTGCAGGAAAAGTAAAACCAAAACGGCCCTCAAGCAAAAACAAGTTGTATTTACATAAGGAAACGTCTGGTGCCCTGTTTAAATGTGCAAGATACAATTAAATATTCTATGCACATTGTTCAGTAATTGCTACTTAATGTTACTGTCTGAATGAAGGTGAAATTTCCACTGAAAAGTAGAGTTTTTGTACCAAAACAAAGAAGTTATAATTACAAAGACTATGATGCCTGAATGTCATCATGCTCTGTCTTAATGTGTCTCAATGGAACGTTTATGACTTTATATGAGACCTAAAGGGGGTTAATCAGCTCCCTCCCATGTAAGGGAAAGGGAATGTATTTGCTGTAAAGAATGTAAAAAAATCATCATCATTTATTTATATAGCGCCACTAATTCCGCAGCGCTGTACAGAGAACTCATTCACATCAGTCCTTGCCCCTTTGGGGCTTACAGTCTAAATTCCCTAACATACACACACACACACACACACACACACACACACACACACACACACAGACAGACACACAGACTAGGGTCAATTTGTTAGCAGCCAATTAACCTACCAGTATGTTTTTGGAGTGTGGGAGGAAACCGGAGCACCCGGAGGAAACCCATGCAAACACAGGGAGAACATACAAACTCCTCACAGATAAGGCCATGGTCGGGAATCGAACTCATGACCCCAGTGCTGTAAGGTAGAAGTGCTAACCACTATGACACTGTGCTGCCCTATAAAAATAAGTAATGAGGGACTGCTGTTGGGGGTGGGGGGTAGGGGGACAGAAACAGGAGATGCTGGCAATCATCATTACACTCACTGAGTTGTAGGTAAAAGGGTTATTCCTCCTGGCTGCTAGCTGGTGGTCCTGCAATGGGGACACAACTTACGATTGGCAGGGCATCCTGGCATCAGGAAAACAGCAGATTTGATCCTCGTCCATTCTCTTGCCTCAGGATGAGGTCTCTTAGTCCTAATTGACTTGACCTTTAGAAAAGTGCTGATTGCAATGAGCAGCTGTCAGTGGGCACTGCCACCTGTCTCCCAGCTGGTATTGCAGTATATCCTCTTATTATGCAATTGTCATAGTTGATAGCACACTGCCACCTGTCGTCTTTATCTAGTATTGCAGTGGATCCTCACATACATGAACCCCACAGTGTAGTACAGAATATGCAAATATGCATAATACAATGACACACCGGGTGATGAGGTGGGGGAGCGGGCAAGAGCAGGGAGGAGTTAGGAGTGCCCTGCTAGTGAGTTGAGGAGGGGGAGGAGGAGCCGGAGAAGGTGGAGCTGAGGTGGAGCATGGTGAGCTGCATGTGGTGTAGGAGCTTGAAAGGGTGGAGCTGAGGTGGGGGGAGGAGGGGCCGGAGGTGGTGGAGGAGCCTGAGAGGGTGGAGCTGAGGTGGGGGGGAGGAGGGGCCGGAGGTGGTGGAGGAGCCTGAGAGGGTGGAGCTGAGGTGCGGGGAGGAGGGGCCGGAGGTGGTGGAGGAGCCTGAGAGGGTGGAGCTGAGGTGGAGCAGGGTGAGCTGGATGTGGTGGAGGAACCTGAGAGGGTGGAGCGGAGGTGGGGGAGGAGGAGCCAGAGGTGGTGGCGGAGCCTGAGAGGGTGGAGCTGAGGTGGGGGAGGAGGAGCCAGAGGTGGTGGCGGAGCCTGAGAGGGTGGAGCTGAGGTGGGGGAGGAGGAGCCGGAGGTGGTGGAGGAGCCTGAGAAGGTGGAGCTGAGGTGGGGGAGGAGGAGCCGGAGGTGGGGGAGGAGTCTGTGGATTTCTCAAATGAATACTTAGACATGGTGGAGCTGGAGGAGTAGGAAGAGGAGTTGGCAGTGGTGAAGGGCATATTTGCACCAAGACAAGTGCAAAAGGAATTTGTAATAACGAAGGTGTATTTTCTTAAATGAGCCTTACTGTATTGCAACTTATTATTTTTTGCATCCAACATTGGTTTCAAGGTAAGACAGCATTGTTATCCCCTTTGCTACAAAGTGTGAAATTTTTTCTGTAGTTCCTCTTTAATATCTAGTGTATAATGATCTTGTTTAAGATGATACGGCCAAGGGTTAAAAGAAATCTCAGCAATTATGTTCTTAAAAGACAACATTGAAATTATCCTCTAAACAAATGGGATTGTTGCCAGTGGTGTTACACAAATATTTTTAATGCTAACAAGCAAGTTGAAAGCTGTGAAAAGCAGTTTAAGCACTTTGCCTACTAACGATGCTTAGCAGTAATATTAATTAATAAATGGACATTTTGGTTTTCCAAACTTCAAGCCTTTTCCTAAGCTCAGAGATCTCTAATGTGCTTTTTCCTTCCAATGTTCATCTTTCAACGAAGCCCTTGTAACACCAGCTCCGGATAACACTCTTTGTCATTATGCAGATACAGAGCGTTTCTTATTGTCATGTAAAAACAATAAGAGGAAACTCTTCCCAGCGGTATTAGGCTTCTAGCTGCACATCAGTCACATGCATGGAAGAGCAGTTTTATCTAAATGCAAAACATGGCTGACTGATTAGTAGAACAATGCATTCAGGCCATGTTTTCTTTCTGTATTACATGTAGTGCCTAGTAGTGCAAAATATCCTTATAAACTAGACCATACTTGACTACACTCCTGTAGTTTCCAGGAGTCTCCTGAATCTCAGAGAGTCTTCCCAGACTCCTGGAAGAGTAGGCGGCACCCTCCCAGATACTGGCACCACCCCGCTGTACGATGCCGTGAGTATCGGGATTATGTAGCAGGAAGCAGGGTCACGGTGATATGGTGGCATCACTATACCCCTGACTGCACTTGCCACCTGACCTCCCCTACAGGATCTAAAAAATTCCACCCTGTCACCCAGATCTGTCACTTGCTCCAAAATAGCCACATATGCCCTCTGACTTGTCACAAAATGCCATAACAAAGTTTTTCAATAAATTTGCCACTATACCAAATAAAATCTTGTATTTCACAGCATTACACTTTTAAAATGTGCCCATTATAGCCCCCAACCAGGACTTCCCCCTTTGCACAGATCCTTACTTCTTACATGATGCACAAAGCCGCCACCCACCTTTCTCATCCATAAATCCAGCCCCCAAACCCTGCAGCGACAGTTCATGCAGCATACTTTTCCCATCAAAAGTAATATTGCGTAGGAATGAAGGATAAGCCTGGGTTGGGTCCTGGCACTGACCAATCAGCAAACTGACAGAGCAGTCTGTGGGCTGGGCTAAGAAACTCTGGATTGGCTCAGTGAGCGTCTAAGGGGCTGCAGGAGAAGGCTCGGCGGGCAGACTGTTGCCCATCACTGAGCTAGAGTGAGAGTCTGCAGATCGGAACATAAGAAGGAGGTAAGTGAGCGATGAAGCCGTAATATGCAGTAACTGGAAAGAAAAGTAACAGACAGTAAGTAACAGGAGGAAAATACTAAAGTAAGAGTACAGATATAGCAGGCAGAGAGAGATGATGGAGAAAGAGAAAAGTGGCGGAACTATAGCCGCTGCAGGGAGTGGGGCTTCTATAGTGCTTTGCAATACCTGGTCATACCCTGGAGGCCCCTGCTCTTCCCGCGGGCCGCATCCGAGCTTGCACCAATCCAGCACATGCACATTGAATCTACTGGGCTGCCACTTTAGACTTGATTCAAAATATTTCCATTGCTAAAGACAATAGGAGACATTTCTAAAAACGGATGTAAAGGAAAAACATGTGCTCTGCCCATAGTAATCAGCTGTTAACTCTTGAGCCCCCAACAGTGCATGTTTTCCATATCTCCTTGCTGGAGCACAGGTGTATTCATTACTGACTGACACAGAGTAACAGATCCACAGGTCGACCTGGAAAGCTGCACTGTTAGGGCTCCATGTGTACTGGATTTGGGAAACACTGTATTACAGGATATCCTGGGTTCTCCGAAAGCCAGCGGGAGTCAGAAAAGGCCATTAACAACCTGCAAATGTTCCTATGTGGTATCATGTCCCTACATTTACACAAGGGTGTTCAATCAGAAATACAAAGTTTGTACCTGACGATAGAGGTTGCTCATTGATAAATGCAGATTAAGCGCACCTACTGCTGTAATAGAGTGCAGACATGAGATAAGGGTTCTGTAAATAAAATAGTGGAGAATTTGCATTAATACAGCCCTTCCCTGCTTTGCAGAAGGGCGCACAGCCTTTTTCTTTCCGGGACTTGAAGTCATAGGAAAACTGAGGGGGGTGTGGGGGGGGGGGGGGGGGGGGGGGGGGGGGGTTTCTAGTGCCTGGAAACCCCCCTCCAAGCCTCCGGCACTGTATAATTGAGGTGGCTGGACCCTGCCCCTGCTTCACACTACTTTGCTCAAAAAGAGAGAGCTATGTGCACCTAACAGTAGTGCAGGCAGCATTGCCCATGTATATTATGGGGATAGGAAGAGTTGGAGAGCAGCCAAGCACTCTCTAAAAATATAGCTACGCCCCCATGCATGCTGGTCACGCCCACTGGCGGCGTGGTGTGGAAACCCCCTTCTACAAATCCTGCCTTTGCCCCTGGAAGTGTCCATTATCTCTGAGGGCCTGGAGATCAGACATTGTCCCTATACTTATAATGAGATGCGCTTTGCAGTAAAATGCATTTCTAGGTGCGCTTTGAGCAATGTAACAAAAAGCTTCAAATACACAAAGTGACACAAGTAATAAACACAGTCCTGATTTAAAACATAAATGAGGTTAAATGGAGCTGTATTTTAGTGGAGAGACTGAAAATGCGGATTTTTTTACGATTTGTACACAACGCGTTTCTGAAGCATCCATCAACCAATGAAACTAAACGCGATTTGCTTTTACGTGGACTGTGAAGCAGGCCCAAATTTTTAACTTGGAAATCAGACTGTGAGATGATTTAAAATGCTGATCAGAATTTCTTTGCAGTCAGCCTCCAGCAAGCTTGCAAAGGTTGGCTAAGCTTGAATGAACTTGTTAGTGTAGCTGTATAGAGATCATTACACCAAGAAGGCTTTTAAGTACTAGAAATAGTCATGATTCATTAGTTGAGTGAAATATTTTTTAGTTTATGAAAAATGCAACACACAGGAATAGTATAGAGGATTTGTCAAGGGAAGTTTGTTTTTCATTAAAATGTTCATTAGAATTACAAATATGCCGAGGTACAAAATAAAACAGAAAGGAAAGCTATGGAGAATAGTTAGTGTGAAAGTCGATTCTCAATAAACAACATTAGTTCAGATTGTAATTTTATTTAAAAATTAAAAGTATTATTTTAATTTAAATGTTCCGTGAGTCACAAGGGCCATAAATAATTCTGCGAAAGAAATGTGACTTCTTACTAAAGATGTTGGGAAAATTCCGAACTGGTTACAAATTTGCCCAAATTTTAATAACAGTGAACATACTCAAGAACATGACATTTACAATACCCGTTCACTGTTTGCGTTTGTGTAATTCGAACAAAGCAGATTACTTTGTTTAATATTGCTGTTTGCCATTTGCATTCGAGATCCGCTATTTCAGATTTATGTTGTTAGGCCCCCTAATAATAAGACCTATAATAATTTATGTTGGTAAGAAATTGTTTAAATATTGTCTAGGAATAGCAAAGTCTGCTTTTCTGGAACTCTTTCATTTGATTGTCTGTTTTGCTGGGTAAACCACATTTCTATAAAAGACAACGGCCTAGATTTACTAAACTGTGGGTTTGAAAAAGTGGGGATGTTGCCTATAGCAAACAATCAGATTCTAGTTATATTTTATTTAGCACATTCTACAAAATGACAGCTAGAATCTGATTGGTTGCTATAGGCAACATCCCCACTTTTTCAAACCCGCAGTTTAGTAAATCTAGGCCTTTGTAAAAATCGGTTAATAGTTTATTATTAAATGAAAACTAAGTTTTAGTTCCAGTTTGCAAAACTGTTTCAAGGTGGTTCAAGCGTCTCTACTTCTCAGCAGACTGACATTAATTAGAGTTTATGGGTTAGTAAATTTAATGAAAGCAGATGTTTGTCTGTTATATAGTAAGTTATTGTCCAGTTGCAGTTTTGCATCTACATTAGTACATACATATCCCCACTTGGGTTAGCGTTGGGATTGGTTACAGAATTTGTAATGGGGGTATTATGTTTCCTGGTTTATTTTTGTAATTATTTGTTTTTATTGACAGTGCTGGTCCTATGTCAATAGGAAGACTTAGTGGTTCCTGAATACCAACGTTGTTAATAGAGAAAACAATATATAAATTGCACACTAAAAGCAAAACGCAGCGTCCAGTCTAAATTCTTTAACTAGCCCCCCACAAAGAGCCAGCCTTAGTTGCTTATTAGTATAAGGGAATAACCAGCAACAGAGCCCCTCATTATAGCCAGCTTTGAGCCTAGGCTGGTGACTCTGTTGGAGGAGTTGGGGTTAAAAATAGAATGTTGCCTCTCCTAGAAGTCACAAGCTCTACACTGACAAAGGCTGGAGTGAGGGGTATAACTAAAAATGCTGGTGCGTCATTCTAGGGGGGAATTCAATTAGCCGCAAGGTGCTCCCCGGACATCACCTCGCACATTGCTGGCCAACACGGTACAGAATCTCTGATCATTATCTCTTCGCATCTCTATGGGCCGCGAGTCAATGTGTCTATGCAGACTGTTCCCGAGATAAATCCCTGAACATTGTGTTTAAATAAATTCCCCCCCATAAAGTCATATCCACCAGGATATCAGCTCCTCCCCAGTAGGGCATATTACTAATTGTATTAATAGCAATCTGGCATATTAGTCTGAATTATACAGTATATGTAATAATTTTATCCACGTATTTTTATTAAGCCATATTATGTTAGTCCTTTAAGGCACAATATTTCCATAGGAACAGGCCCCCCTGTGTTGCTGGACCCATAGAAGATGCATGGATCCATGTCTATAGTTACATCCTAGGCTGGGGATCTTTCAGACACCCCCTGGGCTGGTTAATTAATGAATGGGAGTCGTAAATCATCATCTTTACCATCCTGTGGTCACAGTAAAGGATAAAGGGTCCATAAGATCCTAAAAAAATCCCCAACTTCTTGTCTTCTCGTATTGGTGTGGAGTCCACCAATGACTGCACATTTGCCCAATGCAAGGGAAAAACAAAGCAAATCACAGAAAACATTAAAAAAAAGCCTAAGAATAAATAAAACCAAAATGGAGATCAATGATAATTTAGATAATCATTTAAATCATATTATACTGAACATATTCATGCAGGGTAAACAGGATTGGGGTAGCTGAATGACAGCGTGTCCCTGTGGGATTAACCCGTAATGGAATATATCTGTTCCTCTCTGTGAACCTGAGGATCTGGGGAACATAAAGGGGCAAAAAGTACCTTGAAAATAATCTATTATCTGTGTGCTAACCCCTCTTTCATCACCACATGGCAAACACATATATAGGCATCATACACTGCAGGATACTGAGAATGATAACATTACCATTAAATTCAGGATGTGTTATGGGGAAAATGAGAAGAGAGGAGAGGTGGTGGACACAGGCTCAAAAAGGGGGCAGCAGGATTCTGTTAAACGTTGGCTTCCACAGCTTTCTATGACGGAATATTCTCTGAGCAGGCTGTGGATAAGCCAACAAAGTGAATGGGCATAGTCTCTCTTCTCAATATGAGGTGATTCCTGCAAACACACTGGACATCTTTAACTTGACACATCATTTCAAATATATTTATGACCTTATATATAAAAAATACCCCAAAAAATGATAGTATCCCTTTAATCTCAGCCATTCGACTTATTTTGTCAAAAATAAGCTTTTTGTTTTCATTCTGACCTTTCTATTAAATGAGCAGCTAATTCTAAAATAGGCTGCAAGTCATAATTCCATTAATATACGTTTAATATATTTCTGGATAATAGTATATGAAACAATGGAAAGCAATGTTATTTAATTTTTTCTCAGAAAGCTACTATTTAATGTCACAGTTTGCTGCCTATTGCTTTATTATTTTAATATAAAATGGCAACTGAAAGAATGATCTTTTTTTTTGTTCTCTCCCAGTATCAGAAATAATTTTCTTGCTGGTAGAAATGATTACCCATGTATGTAGACTCTAAGACGATTCCTGAGTGTGCCGACGAAGATTTTCTGTAAGTGCCTCTGACTGATTCCATCATTTGCACGTTGCAGACATACAGTATCCTCGGTGTCATTAATACAGATTGTCTGTACATCGCACAGTCCGAGGTTACTCTCTTGATGTGAAGCCTCAGGTTATACTCCATAGGAGAGCATTGCCATGGAACACAGCAAAGATCTTTTTTTTTTTTTGAAAGTAGAAAGCAGGATTTATCATTTCACATATTCCTTTATTCTGCATAGTTCTCATTATTATTTTGGCAAGGCAATTACAGCTCTTTTTTATGTATCCATTTCTTATGTATTTTAAGGCATATTTGAAAAATATACTGTAAAAGAATATCTTTAGTCATTTTGTTTTATGTATTGTTAAACATAACGCTGGTTGTTTACTAAAAAAAAAGGCAAAATTCTGTGGTTTGTGGAAAAAGACGACAATTTTGAATGGCACGATTAGCATTTTTGCAGTCGTTGTGCCCATAGCCATCCAACCTCCTCATCCATTTCTGTGGACACAGGTCAAACTTGACTATATAGTAAATTAAACTCTGACAGTGGGCCAGGTATACATGGAATTATTTTATTTTAAAAACTACTTGCCTACTCTCCAGGATGCTCCAAAGAGCATGTACCCTCCTGGGTTGCGAGGGAGGCGGGACCTGAACCACGTCATAAAGCCCTACTCCCACATCACAATGCCACTTATTGTGACAGGGGGTGGATGAACCAATGGCGACAACCCCACCCTCTTCCACACTTGTCACCCGAACTCTTCCGGAGGTGAAAAAATTACAAGTTGGCAAGTATGTTTTAAAATGTGCATCAAAATAGATCACAAAATTGACATCTGAGCACCATTCACAGAGAACATGGTGACAGGGTTCCAGAAATGGAGAAAAAGGTGTTTGTAAAAATCAGTCCTTTATAGCAGAAGCATGCAGCCCATAGTGCTTCAGCTGCTGTGGAACTAAAGGTACCAGCATACCCTGCTAGCCTTGAAATGCTTGTCTATCAAAAACTATGATGTCTTCTGTTATGGAAAGCTCTTAAAAAGAGTGATGTGATCTTTAATACTAATGAAAGACAAAGGTTGCACAATGCTTATTGCATTATCAATAACATTCATGAAAGTTCCATTCTATGAAGTTCAAAGTTCCATTCTATGAAGTTCAAAGTTCCATTCTATGAAGTTCAAAGTTCCATTCTATAAAGGTCCAACCAACTATTTATACCTGTGATAATTATCTTTTTATGACACACTCCTGAGCTGAGCAGTATTAGACATTGGGAATTTTCTGCTTCAGCATGTAATTGTTTACCACCTAATTGAACTTCTCCGTAATTACAGGTAAAACACAGTCATCCATTTCTATGTACCCTGGAGACACAGTGTGTTAGTTGAACCTGCTCCGAGCCTGAAATGAACGGCAAACACAGACGACCAAGCTCACTATTCCTTGATTGATCAGATCCGTATGGATCAATATCCTGCATCTCTTACTGTGTGTAATTAGGAAATGGTGAGAATGAAGAAAGGCCAGCCAATTAGAATTAAATGTAACCAATTAACCTTATATATGACCAGGAATGAACCACCAACTCCCATCCATTTGCCGGTGTGACACTTTCACAGTAAACTTTGTCTGCCACCAATTATTCAAGGCAAACAGTATCCAGTGATTCCTTAATAAGCCGTTCATAAACGATGTGTGTCGTTAGTCTTCTTTCATATACACATCCATACCTTATGTCACCCACGGAAACTAGAAAAGTACTGTAAGTATATAACTACTATTCATAGCTGGAGATCAGGCAACTGTGACATTAAACTAGAGTGCTTTACTTGATCACTTTCTTTTCCCGTATTTACTCAAACAGATCTCCCCCTACTTGTGTGACATCATAATAAGATTCATTCTGGAAAGCCCTAGATATACCTTACAACCCCTCATTAAAAAAGTACTAATGTTATTAACTTTTCTGTTGTCTTCAAGTGGAAATAATACAATATTTTTGTTTTAACTTAGCTGCTTGTTGTCTGACTGTATGAGGTGAGTTTAAAGGGATAGATGTCTGTACTCTCATCTCCCCTCCCTTCCTGTTAACGACAATACAAGTGGGAGACAAGCAGGATTATAATTGCCTCTTCATTGTAACAATGTTTCACCACTCTGCAATTTAACCGTAAAGCAGAAGAGAAATTGTAGATCACTCTATTATCTATTGGGGATTATCATGAATGTTGTTAAATACTCTGTATATGTTAATGTGCATGGTAGCATCCACACATTATGTTTATAATACTACTTGAGACAGCACAACAAAATGACAGCAACATCAATATTGTGCACAGGTGTATCCACTTATGCCCATATTGAGTTAGGTCAGGTACACACTGAAGAATTTTTTCCGATTGACCTGTTATCTCAAACGGCTGTACCTACGACTTAAGGTTCAACCAGTCTGGCCATTCATCCGTACACACTGACACGATTTACTTCTGTGCTCTTCATCTGGTCCTCTAGTCTTCGGAGAATGACAGCACAATATTCATTCATTCATTATTGTCACATTGTCACACTGATTAAAACCACCTTGTTATAGCTATCCACGTGTCCTAATGAATTTCGTTAGCTTCTATGACTCTGAAACGAACTATTCTGTCTCAGAACAAACAAATTAATTATTCCTTCTACAGCACTCTCTACATTTATTCACCGGGGACACTCATCGCTACCATAGGCTGAAAAGAGCCCGACTCTGTAAACTCTATGGAGGTCGTGAGCATGAGTGCATACACACTACAATAGATCAGTAGATGATAGCTTGGAAAATATTAAACAGTACGACCAACCAAATGAAACGAGGATCGGCACTTTGGGACAACTTTAGATCATTGTGTCACTATACACACTAACCCAACTCCCGACCAAATGATTTGCCCGATTATTGGACAAAAACGCTCCGGTGTGTACCTAGCCTTTATTGTATCTAATATAATGAACACATAGGGCCTGATTCATTAAGGAAAGTAAGGCAAAAAAAGGTGCACGTTTTTTCTTGGACCAACCATGATACAATGCAAGGGGAGCAAATTAGTTTATAACTTTGCACTTTTTCATGTAGCACACAAATACTTAATAGCTTTGTTTTTACACTGAACTATAAAGTTGATCTAGGACAGGCCCTACCCCTGCTATAAATCTACCATCACATTTTATAGTTACCTACCCCTCCAATGCAACAGGGTTTTGCCAAGGTCCAAAGTTACTCCTTTTTTTTGCTTTACTTTCCTTAATGGATCAGGCCCATTGGAATGTAATCAGGTTAAACAACTGTGTAACTACTGGAATTCATCATCCTCAGGGGGGGAAATGTAACTAAATAATGGGGTACCCATTAATAAGAACCTCTACTTGACCCATTTCATTCTGGAGAAATTTGCCTGTATCCAAATTTACCACCGGATTTTTACCATATCAAACCAATAAATGAATTTATATAAAAGACTTTTTAAATTAATTGAATTGAGGTCAGTTTATTCAGAAAGTCAGTAGTAAATACAGGAGTGGACAGTTGTCTCCTGGATAAATTTGAGGTTCCCATTGATATATTGCCTGGCTAGAATTCTTGCAAACACAGAGGTAGTTTCAATCCAGCTGTTAGTAACTTACTGATGGGATCCATTCAATCAACTGTGTTTGTACAACATCAGTCAGCTGGAAGATATCAACGGATACAAACCTTGGAGGGACTGTTTTGCTTTGCCAAAGTTGCACAAGTATTTATGTGTTACAGAAAGTCACTAATATAGGGTTAATTTTCAAGCAAGATAACATTTTTAGAATCGACTGCAGATGCAGGCCTCCTGGAACTCCCAAGGTGTTGTGAACTACAAATCCCAGCATGCCTTAGCAACCTTGTAGTAAACAACAGCTAAGAGAGGCACAGGCAATACCTCCGCTCTCATGAAAAAAAATACAGCTTTGTTAATTCAGGGCCTGATTCATTAGTGATCTTATCTGCCGTTTTTTGCTTATCTTAAACAAATCCACTCTTTGCATGCTCAGAAAAGGGAGATAAGAAGCAAAATCCACTGCGCAAGTGAAGAATTTCTTAAGTTAAGATGACAATCCATCTTAACTTCACTCTTATCTCCCCGTTTCTTCTTAAAAATAAGCATCTCAACTTTTGCACAAGATAAGGGGCCTTATTCATTAAGGATCTTAACTTCAGAAACTTCTTATTTCAATCTCCTGGACAAAACCATGTTACAATGCAAGGGGTGCAAATTAGTTTTCTGTTTTGCACATAAGTTAAATACTGGCTGATTTTTCATGCAGCACACAAATACTTGATAGCTTATTTGTACACTGAAATTTAAAGTTGATATTTGTGTACTACATGAAAAAACAGTCAGTATTTAACTTATGTGCAAAACAGAATTCTAATTTGCACCCCTTGCATTGTAACATGGTTTTGTCCAGGAGACTGAAATAAGAAGTTTCTGAAGTTAAGATCCTTAATGAATCAGGCCCTCAGTCTATAGTACATATAATTTATGTCTAAGAAGTTAAACATTCTTGGCAGCAAATAGTTAACCAGCAAGTTGCTACGAAATGAAAAGCAATACATTACTTGTAGCGTATTCCATTTCATGCTGTGATCTCTGTCATTGCTCAAATCAACGTTTTATCATGCGAATCAACAATCAGAAAGTTTTTCTTCTAAAATTGCAAAATGAGAAGAAAAAAAAAGTCTTATTTTTTTTTTCCTTCTTCTTTCCATCCTATTGATATCTCATTATAAACCATGGAGGCTGCTCCCCAATCACTTCACAAACATCAAATTCTAGAGAACAAATTGAATTGCTTTAAAGTGAAATGCTCGTACGGCACAGGAACAGGTCAGAGTTTAAACTAATCACGGTAAAATGAATAATTTCACAAAATAACAAGTTTATTTATGGGGAAAGAAAATCTTTCCGGAATTTCAATTCAAAAGAAAAATCAGAAGGGCTTGAAAAGAAAGTTTAATGTATTTGCCATGGGCTCCATAGTTATATACGGTGCCAAGCTTGGTTCTCTGTACAATACAGGTGATTGGGGGCAATTTTACATTATATCATATTGAATATATGAAGAGAGACAGATCAGAGGATTTATGGTTATCTGTGAGTAATAGGTCATGTATTGATCAGTATGTTAACCTTAGAATCTCATTATTCATCCTCATCATCATCATCACCATTTATTTATATAGCGCCAATAATTCCACAGCGCTGTACAGAGAACTCACGTACGCCAGTCCCTGTCCCATTGGAGCTTACAGTCTAAATTCCCTAACACACACACATACACACACAGACTAGGGTCAATTTGATAGCAGTCAATTAACCTACCAGTATGTTTTTGGAGTGTGGGAGGAAACCGGAGCACCCGGAGGAAACCCACGCAAACATTGGGAGAACATACAAACTCCACACAGATAAGGCCATGGTCAAGAATTGAACTCATGACACCAGTGCTGTAAGGCAGAGGTGCTAACCACTACGCCACCATGTTGCCCAATGCTGGAGTGTCCGCGGCTATACAGCCACTGGACCCGCAATCAGTACAGGTGTGGATGTGATTTGAGAGTGAGGGGATTGGTAGTTTTAAACTTTATTTGTTGTTTTTTTAATAACTGTTTTGTGTTGGCAGTTCAGGCGGCTGTATAGCCAGATCCGCCATGGATTGCTCTTTCAATGTCGGCATTGTGACTGTCGACATTCTGAATGTTGACAATCACACTGTCTACATTTTGAAGCTGTTACCAGACAGGAAGTGTTGACACTTAGCCTGACGACATTTCCATTGTAGACATTTCGTACCCAACCCAGTAAATCTACCCCTGAAAGTAAAACAGTGGAACTAAGATATGGCTCAGTGATAGTCAGTAAAAAAGAAGTACAAGTTTCACCTCCCAGTAAAATCAATGATTTTGCGAAGGGTTGTGAACACTTTAATTACACACCGTTATCTGCCATTTTCTTGTGGAAGCTTCTCCTTATTTCACTGTGGGACATATTTTTATCAGGGGCTGGCTTTGCTGAGGGGCAGGGGGGCATCTGCGACTATAGTGGCTACCTTTGGCTGGGTCACAGCATATTTTTTTCCCTTTAAAATGTTCCTAATCCACGGGCCAAAATTTGCCAGTGAGATCCAGATTCTTGTATTGTTTTAAAATGCGTCAGTAAACATTGCTTTCAATATTTTTGACAATAAAAAGTTTTATTAAAAGAAAATGCTAAAACATAAAAGCACTAAGCAAAAGAAAAAAATGAAGACATTCAACATGTCTGAAAAAAGCTGGTCTTCAGCATCCAATCAGTACATATTACAAGGCATTCAGCAAGTGAAGTAATTAGCTATAAAAGATCGGGTGGGCTTGGGAAGACAATAGTCAAAATTCGTTAGAGAGAAAAGACCTGTCTGCAGTCAGCGCTGAGTAAATTTGTAGAAGATTGTCAGGTAAAAATATTTTAAAACATTAAGAAGCCATTTTTTTTTAATCCAAAATGCTCAATGCTCAAAATATTTTCTCTAAAAATATAAGCTTTGATAAGCTAACGCTGAGATTTGTAAAACTCGGAACACACTCTCCATCCAAACCTGACATAATACTTGTCTGTTGTATTTGAATCACATTCCTGGGGATAAGACAAAAATCTGAGTGCTTTCAAAAGTATAAAGCTTCTCTGTTATTTTATATTGATACAGAACCCCGGTGTAGAGCAGTTTGACGTGTATTCCCTTTGCAGCTATTTGACACCCAGATAAGATATGAAAGGTCCGAAGCCTTTGTACTTGGGCTCAAACTGTGGAAAAGAAGCCTGATAGTAATTGAAGTCTTTCTACGCTGTGAAAAAAGCAGTCGGCCCCTAAGGTCTGATTGTGGCTCTTCAGTCAATAATACAAGTTCTGGAGTTTGCTTTGTGACAATTGCAGGCTGTGCGATTGACATGTATCTCGTGCAGTCCTCAAGATTTCTGCCTCAGAAGCAGTTGGAGAGCCTTATATTGTCTTTCAACGAGCAGCGCAGCATCAAACTGTGGGACAACATGCTCCATTTAACTATACTATGTGTCAGATTTGAAGTGTGTGTGTGTTGAATTTCAATTAATAAATGACATACTTATCACACCTATCACGTGATCAATTCCTGGTTCATGCATGCGTGTGTGTATGTGCATGAGTGAAGGATGGTAGATGTAAACTAAGAAACTGTTGTTAGGTGGAACTGTCCTTTATAAATCAAATAAGCAATATCTAGTTAATATCTGGAAGTGTGCACAGCTGCACATCAAACAAGTTCCCTGCAGAACACTATAGTGAATTGAATTCTACCCTCAGGGCCTGATCAGCCAACACCCTGACCAGGCTGCAGCCTGGGGCGCTGGGTCGGTGGGGGGCGCATCGCTGGTTAAGTTATATTTCCTTTTTTTTTTTGCCGATACAACCCGCTCGTCCGCCCCCCGCCCGCCCGGAATTTTTTACCTTCTGGGGTCCACTCCTGTGTATGGAGTCCATCTATGACTCCATACACAGTCAGTGACAGCTCCATCAAGCAGAGACGGCAGGCGCAGCTAACAGCATCAGAAGCTGTCAGTGCAGTCGCGGTGCGCTGTTCAGTGTGGTCACGTGAGATGTTAACATCTCACGAGACCACACTAAGCAGACATGTGTGTTAGCCTGGGGCAGCTGGAACCCTTAATTAGGCCCTGTCTAACCTGTTAGGCTGGGTACACGCAACAGGGTTTTCAGCAGATTATCGGGCCAATCACACAATAAACCACCGTTCGGCTCAATATCTCATCAGTGTGTACACTCCAACGAGTGCTAGAGTGCACCTGAATTCTGAGAGGGAGTCTCTGTGCGAGAACCATGAGACAGAGTGACGGTTCCAAGAGAATGTCAGCTCTTGGCATCAGTATGTGATGTACTGCCATTTATTAATGAAACCAAGAACTGTGCTGGACAGTGTAAAGGAATATTTAATAAAGTTATGATTATTTCATCAAAGAGAAACAGTGCTTCATCCATTGTTTTAACACACAGATTGTACTACACTACTATGTTTGTATCTGCATTAACAATATTGTCTAGTTACTAAACCTCTGGGCTGGGTCTCCTGTTTACATATTCACCTAAAACAACCTGAGATGGAGAGGATTGAGCTAGTACCTGGGTGGCTGCCCCAGAGAAGTTGCAGAGTTAATACATTTCCCTTGGCACCTACCTCTACAACTCCACCCAACCTTGTCACCTACCTCTGTAACTCCACCCAACCTTGTCACCTACCTCTGTAACTCCACTCAACCTTGTCACCTATCTCTGTAACTCCACCCAAACTTGGCACCTACCTCTTCAACCTGGGCACCTACCTCTGCAACTCCACCCAAACTTGGCAACTACCTCTTCAACCTGGGCACCTACCTCTGCAACTCCACCCAAACTTGGCACCTACCTCTTCAACCTGGGCACCTACATCTGCAGCTTTGGCACCTGCCTCTGCAACTCCACCCAAACTTGGCACATACCTCTGAAACCTTGGCACCTACCTCTGCAGCCTTGGCACCTGCCTCTGCAACTTCACCAAAACTTGGCACCTCCCTATTCAAACTTGGCACCCACCTATGCAACATTGTCACCTACCTCTGCAACTCCACCAAACCTTGTCACAAACTTCTGCAACTTCCCCCAAACTTGGCACCTACCTCTGCAACCTTGTCAGCTACTTAAGCAACTTCACCCAACCTTGTCACCTCAACTCCACCCAAACTTGGCAACTACCTCTGCAACTCCACCTAAACTTGGCACCTACCTCTGCATCTCCACCCTATGTTTGGGGATGTATTTATTTTTTTAATGTAATAGAGGTATGATTTCTATAGTTTACAGTTAAATGACAGGTCCTCTTTAACAACAGGGAGTATCACATGAAAGATGCATCTAACACAATTAGAACAGTATTATCTCATTATTTGCCTCAGACTTGTCAATTGTCAGTTTTTTTAACCGAGTTAGACAATCAAACACTCTTGATGTGATGCACAATATTAAAATAAAACAGCTATTAATTAGGTGACCTCTCTGGGTGCACAAACACATGGCTCCTGCCTTTGGGTTCTTAATTATCAATGTTTGAAGACTTCATGAAAGCAGAATTATAATTAAGACTGAAAAGATCCAAGTATCATAGGTTGATATCTACAAATAAAACCGGGGATCCTTTTAACTGAAAGCAGCTTCAAATGAAGAACTTCCATTTAAACAGTTATTAACTACAATCGAAATATCTCACTGTGACTGCTAAAGGAGTCACATTATATCAACACACAGTGACAGGCATATTGTATTGTATTGTCTGCAACTAGAGGAGATCTCTCAAGCTTTCAAAAACATTCCATCTTTTTCCTTGGATGTGAGAAGAAAGAAGAAAGGGTATAATTAACGTTTTTGTGAATGCTGACAGATAGTTTGAAAAGCTCTATTAGAAGCTTTGATGTAAAAGTAAAATGTTTTGTAAGATTTACAGAGACACTTGTGAAATCAAAGTAGTTTTGCCACCTGATCTAACCAAGTGGGGCAACCATTTTTCATTCTGAACCAATCTTAATTAAAAGGATCATATTACTAGAAAGCAGCACTTCTGAAGCATTTAATTACGTATTTATGAGGCCTGACTAATATTCATTAGGGCTGACTATTATTCATGAGGCCTGACTAATATTCATGAGGCCTGACTAATATTCATGAGGGCTGACTAATATTCATGAGGGCTGACTATTATTCATGAGGCCTGACTAATATTCATGAGGCCTGACTAATATTCATGAGGGCTGACTATTATTCATGAGGGCTGACTATTATTCATGGGGGCTGACTATTATTCATGAGGCCTGACTAATATTCATGAGGGCTGACTATTATCCATGAGGGCTGACTATTATTCATGGGGGCTGACTGTTATTCATAAGGGCTGACTATTATTCATGGGGGCTGACTATTATTCATGAGGGCTGACTATTATTCATGGGGGCTGACTATTATTCATGAGGGCTGACTAATATTCATGAGGGCTGACTATTATTCATGAGGGCTGACTAATATTCATGAGGCCTGACTAATATTCATGAGGGCTGACTAATATTCATGAGGGCTGACTATTATTCATAAGGGCTGACTATTATTCATGAGGGCTGACTAATATTCTTGAGGGCTGACTAATATTCATGAGGGCTGACTATTATTCATGGGGGCTGACTATTATTCATGAGGGCTGACTAATATTCATGAGGGCTGACTATTATTCATGAGGGCTGACTATTATTCATGAGGGCTGACTATTATTCATGAGGGCTGACTAATATTCATGAGGGCTGACTATTATTCATGAGGGCTGACTATTATTCATGAGGGCTGACTAATATTCTTGAGGCATCAGTTCATAAGGGGATTTATAAGATACTTTCTCAGGAATTTAGTTTCAGTTCACAACAGATGTCTCCATTGGGCCTCATTTACAAAGCAAACTGGGGGCCTGAATTATCTGAGCATAATTTCTGATACGTGCCGTATGTTGCCCAGAACCAGGGCACACGCAAGTGAGCACAGCAACATCCAACTCATCTTCGAGCACAAAGGACCTACAGCCTACGATTTCATGGGAGGAACGGGAAGGGGAAGTGCCGGATGCAATGTATAGTAAAGGCGTGCCAAGCTGTAGAGCACACTGCAGCGTCCCATTCAAGCTTTATGCATCTCTCAGGTACTCGATTTTCTGTCGTATCACTTGCACCAACTGCTGGTCTGGTGTAAGTGCCGATTACTAGTGATGATGGCTGTGTGTGCAGCTAGAACATGTGTTTGCAGTCAGAAGCAACCTTAAAAATGCATATTATGTACAGTAGACATTAATATCATCCTAATAAATACATTTTATTGAGAGAAAAAAAAGAATTTTATATTTTGTCATTAATGACTATAATATTAATGATAAAATCTATTAACAACTATATTATATATTGACATTAATTGAATACTTTTATTTTTTTTCTTTACGTTATTTTGGGACTTTATATTCCACATATGTTTTGGCCATATCCTGCAGACCTAGGGGCCTGATTCATTAAGGATCTTAAATGAAGAGGATTCTTATTTCAGTCTCCTGGGCAAAACCATGTTACATTGCAAGGGGTGCAAATGAGTGTTCTGTTTTGCACGTGAGTTAAATACTGGCTGTTTTGTCATGTAGCACACAAATACTTGATAGCTTATTTGTACACTGAAATTTAAAGTTGATATGTGTGTGCTACATGAAAAAACAGTCAGTATTTAACTTATGTGCAAAACAGAATACTAATTTGCACCCCTTGCATTGTGACATGGTTTTGTCCAGGAGACTGAAATAAGAAGTTTCTTAAGTTAAGATCCTTAATGAATCAGGCCCTAGATCTGTATTCATCACCTCACGTATCTTTACATCCGCTCCTTGATGAATAGGGACATGCGTAACCCCCGATGAACATGGGTTTAAGAAAAATAGTAAAAAGGTGAATGAGGCCCTGGGTGTGCACCCCAATCGCTTTGGTTTCTCACCGCTATGCCTAAATGGCCCACTCACGCGCTTCATAGCTCATAGGTCTTCTGCTAAAGTGTAAACATCACATAAAATATGACCCATATCCCTTTAGTGCCACCCCCTGCCGCCATTAAATTAAACTTTTCAGTTTTTCTATTAACATACTGCTCTGTTTAGCCTCAGTTATGACTTAAATTAATCATGAGTGAGACATAATCAGAACTTTCTATATTCCATGTAACAATATTGTGCATTTGAACCTATTCTTACATTGGGCAAAGTACGAGTAGCTACGCGTTTCGCTACAGAAGTGCAACTGGTCTAGACAGCATGCATCCTGTTAACAGTGTAATACGCAGCCTGATCTTCGCCAGTCTTGAGCTGGTGCAAAAATCAAGTGTGTTTAGGAGTTAATATCACTGTTAGCCCTTCAGCAAAGCAAACATTGAAGTGCAACTAATAATGTGATTTACTGTATAAAGCACACTTGTAAGGTCCTATTGAATGTTTAGCTGGTTTCCCTATTTCTTAGGACATGTACCATTCAAGTCCTTTTCAACCCACCACTAACCAGATAAAATCCTCCTACATGCAATTCATCATCATCATCACCATTTATTTATATAGCGCCACTGATTCTGCAGCGCTGTACAGAGAACTCACTCACATCAGTCCCTGCCCCATTGGAGCTTACAGTCTAAATTTCCTAACACACACACACACACACACACACACACACACACAGAAACAGAGAGAGAGAGAGAGACTAGGGTCAATTTTGATAGCAGCCAATTAACCTACTAGTATGTTTTTGGAGTGTGGGAGGAAACCGGAGCACCCGGAGGAAACCCACGCAAACACAGGGAGAACATACAAACTCCATACAGATAAAGCCAATTATCCACGTTTCAGACTTTTTTAAATGATATCATCCTAAAATCTATTTTTTTTTGCCTTCGGATGAATAATTAGAGGTGACTCCAATCCACCCAGTTCCTCCAATCAGAGGATGCCAATTTTTGTTCCCCGCCCCATCTTTGCTTCCAAATCAATATGTTTTCTCCAAAAATACTGATGCATTTGTACAGTTATAGTTGCAAAGATGTTAATTATATTTATTGGGCCACCAGTCCTATTTATGGAGAATTAATTCACAATCTTATTATTATTACTATAGAAAAACATGTTTGTTTGTTTTTTTACTTTTTATTTTCAAATGACAATTTGAACAAACAGTATAAATAAACAAAACAAGTGTAATTTAACAATTTTTAAACTTAGATTGAAAGGGTGGGTGAGGGAAATTGAGAGGAAGGGGCGAAGGGAGGAAACAGAATGCCAATCTCAGAGTTAATAAGAAGGCAAGTGATACATTGTGTCCACTAGGCTATATAGTGGGACCAGAATAAGTTGTTTATTGCTGAAGGGTCAGTCTAGAACACGGTGTTCAATAGTCGTGGAGCATCAGGTGTGGAAGAGGCAAATATAAGTCAGGGTTCCCAGATGGGTTAAAAGTTATCTTCTTTTTCTTGCAGCTGAAATGCGATATTTTCTCCCATAGAGGTGATGAACCAAATTTTATTCTTAACATGCTGGAGGGAAGGTTGGCTCGGATCCTTCCAGTACTTAGCTATAGATTTGTCTGCCTTTTAAGATATAAGTTTGCTGGACTGTATTCCTAAGTTTAAAAATGATGTTTTATAGTTAACATTTTATATTGTACATTTCTTCACTTTGCTATTTATATGTTTTATAATAGAATTTGTTGTTCGCAATTGACATTTTAAATTAAACATTTGTTCAAAAAGACAAAAAAAAAAGTTGAAAATATATATAGATTTTTTAGCAGTTCAGAGAACATTTTTTTTAGCTTTCTTCTTTTGGTTTTCATTTTAACTCAAAAAGCAGAATGGCCAAATTTAATGAATTCTGAGAAAGGCTAATTGTTTCTATAATCAGGGCTGGATTTTTTGAATGACCATAGGCTGGCAACCCCCGGTCACTATTCACATCATTGTTTTGATTAATTTGATATATTAATAATTTATTATGTATATGTTATCAGGGTGGGCGTAAGGTTCTGTGAATTTGATTGCAAGTTAAATATCTGCTTGTCCACTTTAGTCTATAGTGCCTTCTTGTGTATGTAAGTATTGTTCCTGGCTTATGACTCAGGAACTCTTACAGCCTTTATAACATCTGCGACCTTGTTATATGGGCACTGCCTAACTTTATGAAGATAATGTACCTGCAGATGTCTTTAATCGGGCATTATATGCAGGGCCACTTCTTGGACCGACCACCACGTTGCACTTACAGTCTAGGGAGGTGTGATCGCATGGACCAATAGAAATCTATTGGTCCGTTCAATCACTTTCCCCCCACCCACAATCCAGCACAGATAAGGCAACTAATAGGCACTTTACCACCATTCTTGCCCCTGCCAGGTCCCTTCTAACAGGATGGAAACACAAGGTATCTTAACTAAAGATGCTCAAACTGGTTCATTGATTCGGCTGTAAAATTTGGCAATTCACCTGAAACCATTGGATTTTAAGTTGATTTAGAAAAAAAAATTGATTCAGGAGAATCTGATGCAGAGTTTTCGCCAATGTTGGAGTCTGTTCTACCATGGTCAAGCTAAAATGAACACATTTGGGCGGCTTTTAATTGCAAACACTGAAACTCAAATGTGAACGACAAACTCCAAACACAATAGTTCGTAACCTTGGAACCAATGGAATGTGATCGATTCAAAATTTCCATGATTCTAACTAATGAGCAGGTGAGTATAATTTAAAGGGATACTTCCCTATGAAATTAAACATAAATCGTCTTGTTAAATTCTTTTAAAGGTGCTTGGCTAGTAATTGCTATCTGTTCCCATCAGTTCTAAAATGTAATGTGTAAGTTTATGTCTAAGATATAAAAGTTGCAGTGATGATTGGTTATAAAGAATAACTCAATAATTGTTTTCACATTGTTCTTCCAACTGGTAGAAAAGCAAAGTCCAGGACTAAGGACACCCACAACTCACAAATTACCACACAATACGCTATGTCATTACTCCCCCATGCTGAGATGTGCTCCATGTGAAGGTGAAGGTCTCCTTAGGGGGAATCTAGAAGATACGGTCCTACCATACAGATACTGTTTAATGATGTCTGCAATTAGGATGGTGGCGTATTTTAATCCTTGTGAAGTGTTGAGCCTTGTGCTGTTTCCATATACTGGGCCTGATAAAGCAAAAAAAAAAAAATTAGTTACTTTACACCTTGGCAAAACCATGTTGCATTGGAAGGGGAAATAAATTTAAAATATGAGGACAGATTTATTATTGGGTTAGAGCAAGTCCTAGATCAAGTTTAAATATCAGTGTATAAATAATGCTTTCAAGTATTTGTGGGCTACATGAAAAAGCAACCAGTATTTTCCTTATGTGCAAAATAATATGTTTTTTGGCATTGCAACATGGTTTTGCCAAGTTGCAAAGCTACTCATTTTATGCTTTCCTTTCCTTAATGAATCAGGCCCACTGTGTGTTATATAGAGATCTGCCTGTTTTATTATTATTTATATAGCGCTACCATATTACGCAGCGCTGTACAGGGAATGTTTATCACTCACATCGGTGGCTGTTCCATTGGAGCTTACAGTCTAAATTCCCTACCACACACACTAGGGTCCATTTTTAGTGAGCAGCCAATTAAATTGCCTTGTAGGCCTTTGGAGTGTGAGAGGAAACCGGAAGACGCCCATACAAATATTGGGGGGGACTTAGAAAACTGCATACAGATAGGGCCCAAGTTGGGAATTGATCTCATGATCTATTCCCAACTAGGTTAGCACTTCTGCCTCACAGCACCGGGGTCATGAGTTCAATTCTTGACCATGGCCTTATCTGTGAGGAGTTTGTATGTTCTCCCTGTGTTTGCGTGGGTTTCCTCTGAGTGCTCCGGTTTCCTCCCACACTCCAAAAACATACTGGTAGTTTAATTGGCTGCTGACAAATTGACCCTAGTTTGTGTGTCTCTCTGTCTGTGTGTGTATATTAGGGAATTTAGACTGTAAGCTCCAATGGGGCAGGGACTGATGTGAGTGAGTTCTCTGTACAGCGCTGCGGAATTAGTGACGCTATATAAATAGATGATGATGATGATGAGTTCCTGACGCAGTAACGACAAAGTAAGTAGTTGCCAGTTGGTTCTGCAGGGAATGTCACCTCCTAGCTGGTTAAAGTGTCTGTGGGGAACATTGCTGAAGTTACTGCTACAAAAAGAGTGGCTCAATAGAAAAGAGCATTTGGCACCTATTATCCGTTGTGAGTTCCTTGTACTGAGAAGCAGTGAGTTAAACTTGCCAAAATTAACACACTGGTATTGATGTGCAATTTTACCAGTTTGGGAAAACCCTGCAAAGAAAAAAAAAATGTAAATTTTCTTTCTTTATCTTTAGTTTTCTCTTTTTTTTTAAAAAAAACAAATAAAATAAAAATGTGCATATTTATTTTCTAAAGTTATATATTTTCAGATATATTTTCTAAAGTTTCAAAACAAAGGATTTATTTATTTTCAATGGAATGTGTGTGTTTTTTTTTATTAATATGCCGAAGAGCAAACCCATTTGTTTTATCTCATCAGCACCCACATAAACTATTATATTAGAAATAACTTATTCCAGGTTGACTGAGACACATTTAAAACGAGGTTATCGGAGAGGCTCAGAGATAGGAGGCAGCGGATGAAACCGCCTCATTAGTTCTGCAAGTCAGGAAACTTTATTTGTCCTCGGTCAGTGGCAAAAAGTCACAAATTAGGTTGTACACGGCTTTATATATTAAGGCTGTTTGCTTTCGAATTAATTTGGTGGCTCTGCAGTTCAAGACGCATTATATCAATTACCGGCGACGTTCACGGAGTTCTCTGTAACCTATGTATAACGGTCCTTAGGCTTCTCCTTCTACCTAATGAATCTCTGTCTGTTTGGTATGCTTCATTAATTCAAGTATGTATATATAAATTGTATACAACACCCATTGTGACTAATATGTCACCTCTGATTCTCACTCACATTCCCTCCCCCATATAAGTGGAGTTATTAAAAATGACCTGTAATTTGTATTTTTACCTTTAGAGGAACTAGGACATAATGAATTGATTGCATTACTGTGTTTAATATTTGATCATTCTAATTTGCATAATTACACTCTTCTGGTTGTTATGGTGTAATCATTATTTGTCACAGAAAAGTGAAATACAGATTGAGAATGAATGAAGTGGCTGAGAAAACTACAATAATGGCATTTTAATCGTTAGGTTTGAGGCATCAGTCATTTAATTTAATATACTTAAGGGAAGGGACCGTTTGTGTTATCAAGAAGGAGGACGAGGACTTAGAGATAAAATATATTAATTGCTGCAGTTTGCTGTTACATTTCGGGTGTGCTTCTTTATTATTTGAGCATGTAAAATACTTTGTTTTAGGGGAATCGTTTTCATGGAGAGCAAAACAGGACCCATTTCACATGTTGGAAGTAAGTAATACCGACAATGCATCTGTCGTTGTAGTCAGGGCTGCCATCAGGGGGGTACAGGGGGTACCCTTGTACCGGGCCCAGGCTCACCAGGGGGCCCGGCGGCACACACTTACCAGGGGGCCCACTGTCCTCCAGTCCCTGCGTCTCCGTTGCTGAAGACAGCAACGGAGACGCAGGGACTGGAGGACAGCGGGCCCCCTGGTAAGGAAGAATGCAGAATGTGATCGCAGGGGCAGAGCAATCATTCCCCTGCGATCATGTGATCTTCCTGTGACAGCCAGGCAGCTGTCAATCGTGTTCGCAGGGGAATGATTGTTCCTTCCCTGCGATCATGTGATCCTCCCTTCTTCCTGTCAGTGAGTGATGGCGTGACCTGACGCTGAAGGAGGAGCAGCAGCTGCAACATCTCGGTAAGTATATTTTAAAGAAATGTTATTATCACCTTTGTTTTTCTGATCTTTCTGTTTATTTCAACTACTAATATATATATATATATATAAATATAAATATATGTGTGTGTGTGTAAAAAGTGATTTTATATATATATATATATATATATATATATATTAGGGGCCACCTTAACTTACCTTTCAATCGCCTAAGTCCGATCCCCTTCACGGAAGAGAGAGGGATCTTGACCACAAAAGGTACGTTTTTTTGTTGGTTTTTTTTTCTACAGGATTTATTTTTTCATTGCCGCGGGCCCCCTTTCCCCCTGGGCCCCCGGGCACCTGTCCATCGTGCCCAGTCGGAGAGACGGCCCAGGTTCATCAGGGGGGGGGAACCCTGCCGGCTTCATTGTACTGGGCCCCATGATTTCTGATGGCGGCCCTGGTTGTAGTGTTTGTCTCTATGATTTACTACAACAATGGAAAGGGTTATGGAGAGTTTTAAGCTACTCTATATGGAAAATATTCAAACTAACCACTCTAACATGCTTTTTAGAAATGCCCATTGGGTAGTGCTTTACCCACTTTGTAGAGTTAGACGTCTGAGTAAGTTACGTACTGTGCATGAGCGCCAATAATGCACATGTATATGTGGGCAGCACGGTGGCTTAGTGGTTAGCACTTCTGCCTCACAGCACTGGGGTCATGAGTTCAATTCCCGACCATGGCCTTATGTGTGTGGAGTTTGTATGTTCTCCTCGTGTTTGTGTGGGTTTCCTGACTTTCCTCCTGGTACTCCGGTTTCTTCCGACACTCCAAAAACATGCTGATAGGTTAGTTGGCTGCTATTAAATTGCCCTTAGTCTCTCTCGGTCTGTGTGTGTGTGTGTGTGTGTGTGTGTGTGTGTATGTTAGGGGATTTAGACTGTAAGCTCCAATGGGGCAGGGACTGATGAGAGTGAGTTCTCCGTACAGCGCTGCGGAATTAGTGGTGCTACATAAATAAATAGATGATGATATTTGTATGCTATTTTGTGTACCGTTGACTTGAGTCCCCTTTTGCTAAAGGAGGCGGAATGGGGGCTGGGCAGGCAAGTGTAGTCCAAAAATAAAAATATTTCTCAGGGCACAGTGGACCTGAGTTATTAAGTAGTGCAAAGCATAAAAAAAATGAGTAACTTTCCACCTGGGCAAAACAATGTTGCATTGGAGGGGGAGGTAAATTTAAAAACTGGGGACAGATTCATAGTTGGGGTAGGGCATGTCCTAGATCAACTTTAAATTTTAGTGTAAAAATAAAGCTATCAAGTATTTGTGTGCTACATGCAAAAACAGCCAGTATTTAATTATCATATGTGCATAATAATAAACTAATTTGCACCCCTTGCATTGTAACATGGATTGTCCCTGAGCAAACTTACTCCTTTTTTTTTTTTTTTTGCTTTGCTCTCCTTAATGACTCAGGCCCATAGAGTAAAGCCTAATAACACAGTGTAGGAGAGTGTGACTGTGTTAGAATTTGCTATTTGCTAAAAAGCCAACACAAAATAATGATTTATACCTGGTGATTAGACAAGTGTAGTCTGAGTATAGTAAGATTTCGTCCACGTAATTGCAGCACAATTAGGGTGCACATATACCTATTAGGATGCTTATCTCTCAGGTGCTGGAGCGCTGGTGCAACAATATGCAATCACGGTGATGACTATCTGCAGTACTATCTAACCGCTTCTTAGCTGATTACTTCAATCATTAACATTGCAGCTATATAGTATATTAAGTCACGGTCGTCTATTTGCATTATCTACTTAATATTTCAATTTGGACTACTGAAGGAAAGAAGATTTGATTTTTAAAGGGGTAAACTACAGATGTTTGTATTTAGGTTTATTTTATCAAATTCAATTTGTATTTGTGCTTGTATTTAAATACATTTTACATTGAAAATGCAGAATTCACATCTATTACTAAGTGTCCAGACCATATTCTCTCTTGTGTATATGACACTTGTGTATACATACAAATAGGGTAAGGTCCCTTTACCATTTACCATTGACACTGTCTGGCCACATCTCTATGCTATCTTTATGCTATCTCTACGCTATCGCGGATTGTAGCAAAAGCTGTTGTTTTTCTCTGTACAGCGCTGCGGAATTAGTGGCGCTATATAAATAAATGGTGATGATGATGACCTAGGTAGATTACATGTTAGGTCAGCAGACAAAATTAAAAATGATGTTCCTTCGATCTACAAGTTAAGTTTTTAATATTGAAAGTACTTGCTTTACTCTATTTTTTTTTAAACATTAGAACGTTTAGTTAAACTGCTTAGCCTGAGACAGGTGCACAATCCAGTCTTATATGAATGAATGAAAGGCTAATGAACTTGCCACTCTGAACACACCGAAGCTTGTATGTAAGAGTAGCGTGGCTTAGTACATATCCAGGATACCGGCATATATTTTATGGTAATTGTACTCTAAGTTAGCAGTAGATTTAGCTTCTAAACTGTGATAGATGGCAGAAGTAGTGTTTAAAACATTGACAAAAGAATACATAATGTTGGCACAAGGCTTTGTGCTCATTGTATTAGCTGGAGTACATCTGAATTGCACAAGCAGTTTGCAGGTTACTATTACAAACTTCTATCGTTTCCTCTTCTGCTTACAGGAATAAAATTAACAACTTTTGTTTTAATTTACATTTTCTCTGGCTGAAAGTCATTAACAATATTAACATATGCTCTTTTGTCTTAAGTCTTTATGAAGGCAAATTTCGAGCACATCTGGAATTAGGCAAAAATATCTACAAATTACTCAGATTATAACACAAAAGCAGTTATATTGTTACTGAGATCAGGTGGTAGTTTGCTGCATATATATTTTTCTAATGGTTAAATAAGAGAATTGTATGGTCTTATTGTCAGACACAACTCTTTGCTGTAATTCTTAGAGTTAAGAATAATGGCTGGTAGCTGATAAAGTGTATGGGTAGAAAATAAAATATGAATTGTCATTAATGCACATAGTATCTATTGACTTGTAGCCAACCCAATAAATAGGCCAGCATTTTGGGGACATCTGGTCCAATGTTTAACACAATTGTGTCTTAGTGGAAGAAAGCTTATGGCATGGAGAAACCAGCACAGACATATAATAGTATAATAATTGCGCTTCTTGATAACATAAAAATATTGGCACACAGACCAAGTATCAGGATTATGAAGAGAGGTTGGGATGTTTTGACGCATTCCAATACATCTCAGCCTATTTCGACTGCACTCGTTTTCTTGACCTCAATTAACTTCCCTGGCATTCCATGCATCAGTGATCAGTTCTGTGTGGGAGGGGCTGATTAAGTTATTGAGATTGGTTACAGGTGGCTTTATAAGGCTGCCAGCAGCACACTATCATTGTCTGTTACATTAGCTTGCTTAGGCACTTTGCTCTGTATCTGTTTTGTCGGTTGGATTTTTGACCCTCCTTATTTATTGATTATCCTTGTCTGTCGCCTGCACTGACCTTAGCCTGTCTGATTATCCTTGTCTGTCACCTGCCCTGACCATGGTTTGTGACTGCTAACTATTATGTTCGCTGCATGCAACTATTTTGTATTGTACCTGACTTTTCTGTCTTTTGCATTCAGTTACCATTTGTCATCTGGTATTTGCTCTGTGTTAATTCAGGGTACTAGCCTTCAGGATATCTGAAGGCAAACATATATAGCTCTATTGGAAATAGGGGCTGCTATAGGGGAAGACTCGACCTTTGTTTCCGTAGGTTTATTACATAAATGGTGGCATATATTACACCTTTAATAAATACAATAAATCTATATAAAGTTGCACATGATGTTGTTACTATGCATTTTTGGAACCCTCCTTTGAAGGCAATCCACCACCTCAAGACTCTTGCTGGTGTCCCCAAACCCTACACCCGCATTCAGCTGATAACATATTATCTAAATCCTATATAACTCATTTCTGATTTAACTATTAAAGAGTTCCTAAATATTCTGCACCGCAGGAGAATGCTGTCCTCCCTGTGCTCGCCTTTGGACTCCTGCGTTATAGTTTTCCAAGTGTACTGCCCCAGTCAAACTCCCCACCTGCCGCTGCCCTTGGAGCAAAACTTTTAGCTGTCTACTTATGGACATAATTACAAAGAATTGATAATTCATTCAAAATTATATTCTGTAGAATTATGAGACACATAATCCTACAGCTGTACTTGCAGTAGTGCAAGCTGCATTACTTGATAAATAAGCTTTCCCATGCAAAGGAATAGGGAAGCCTTCATCAGTAAAACCCTACATATCATTGGCGATGAACTGGACATTTACATCTAATTGTGACGGTATAAAGGATATAAATTGATTATGTATAGAAATAACCGTATACATTTTTGCTTTGGAGATTTAGTACATTTTTATGTAGATTTTAACTCGTTTTTTTGTGCCTCCATGTTTTAATACCGGGACATAGTTACCTTACCTCATAATCATATTATTTGTATTAAAGGAGTTGTCATGGTGCTGGTTCATCCCAGAAGTTAACCACCTGGCTGGAGGTGGCTATCAGAGACATACCACGACTGGCCAAAAGAGCTTACTCTTGAGAGGTCAGTTTGTGAGGGTCAAAGCTGAAGTTGGAGAACGTAGAATTGTGAGTTGAAATTCTAATTTTGCTAAGAGTGATGGTCTTATAAAGGCTGCATACATGGGAGATCTCTTAGTTGGCCTGACCTTTAGCAAAGTGCTGATTGCAGTAAGTGAAAAATGTGCAATATTCAGTATTAAAGGTGCACTGCCACCTGTCGTCTGTAGCTGGTATTGCTGCATATCCTTACATGTTGCAGTTGTCAGTGTTGACAGTACACTGCCACCTGTAGTCTGTAGCTGGTATTGCAGCGTATCCTTACATGTTAAGTTGTCAGTGTTGACGGTGCACTGCCACCTGTAGTCTGTAGCTGGTATTGCTGTGTATCCTTACATGTTGCAGTTGTCAGTGTTGACGGTGCACTGCCACCCGTAGTCTGTAGCTGGTAATGCTTCGCATCCTTACATTTTGCAGTTGACGGTACACTGCCACCTGTAGTCTGTAACTGGTATTGCTTCGCATCCTTACATGTTGCAGTTATCAGTGTTGACGGTGCACTGTCACCTGTAGTCTGTAGATGGTGTTGTGGTGGATCTTCTCAGGAATTTTATTTGCACACTGCTACATGGTGTTCCAGATTTCCTGTCAAAGGGGAGGTCCTAAAATATGTAGCAGGAACACAGAGGGTACGTCTAACCATATCCTGTCTTGATCTTACTGACGAGTGATGCCTTATACTTGAACGTGCAACTTTATACTGTTTAATCTTATCTATTAAAAAGTTTCACTTGGTCTATGTGCCAATATTTCTCTTTCATCCAGTGCTTTTCTATTCTAACAGTATTGCGTTCACCGGTGTGACAGTGTATCCTGGGATCTGGACTCGCTCTCTGCGGAGGTGGTGCTGTTTAAAAAGTCTACTGAAATTCCATTTGATTGCTGCTAGGTGCTTTCACTGTTCCCTAGGTGGGGAATTACTCCTGACAAACGTAGTCAAAGCCATTCTGTATTGCCTTGAAGCTCTTTAATTTTTAGTATTAAATTTTAGATATATTAGTCAGATATAGAAAGAATAATATTTAATGTCATTTTTTAAAAATCTATTAACATAATATATTAACTAGTAACCGAGGTAAAACATTAAATTAGGACCAGAGAGAGCTTTTTAGCAGTGGCATTGCTGGAAATTTTAAAGGTCTACCATTTAGTACATTTATTTTATGTCTAGGGAGTCAGTAAGTGAGGCCAAAACATTTTGGGCTAGATTTACTAAGCTGCTGGTTTGAAAAAGTGGGGAGGTTGCCTATAGCAACCAATCAGATTCTAGCTTTCATTTATTTAGTGCTTTCTACAAAATGACAGCTAGAATCTGATTGGTTGCTATAGGCAACCTCCCCACTTTTGCAAACCCGCAGCTTAGTAAATCTAGCCCTTTATGTTCTCTTCTTCTTACACCAATGGTCAACAACAGAACGACAGACAACATAACAAATGCAATCAGTCGTAAAAATATCTTCTTTCTCTTTATCTGGTGTGATTAAAATAATTGGGACTAGGGACTGTTTCCTAACATTTTTTTTTCACCTTTTGCTATTTAAACCACCCTTCTTTTGTTTGTGCAGTTTACTAATCATCTTTATTGGTTTGTTTGATTATATTGGTGTTATTGAAAAATGAATATTAAAATAATTTCAGTCACACTTCTGTTGTGTTTGCATTATAAAGACTATTTTTTTTGTCACAGTTAGAATAAAGTGTAATAAATATTTGGAACCACACCTACTATGTTAGTTATTTGAGTGAAAATATATATATTTTTTTATAACAAAGACACTTTTTTGAGCAATTGGTAATAATTAGCCTTTAAATGAGTAATTGAATTGTTACAGCCATCCCTACGGCTATCTGTATTTGAAAAAGAGGCATCTGCAGTTAATATCAACTATAGTCCAATAATTTAAACGACACCTACTGTGCTATTTGAGTGAGAAAAAAAACCATTTCAAAATCAGAGTGTTCCTAAAACCAAATCTTTATTGCTACCAAAAAGTATTATTTGTATAATGTAAAGATAATAGCATAATTGGTTTGGATAAATGGCGTGATTGAGTGCCTCTAAGCTATAGCGGATTTGTCCAGTCCTGCTGTAATAACGTTATTCACTCCATAGTAATACTGTTGAAGTGCTATGTGACTAAAACTGAACAACATCAATTGTAATAGGGGCTTAGTTGTAATGTTGTCAATGCAACTGTGCACCATCTGCAAATTACAGCTTTGAAGCTACTCACGACAATGTAACTATTAGGGGCAGGTATTATAATAAAATATGTGTAATTGTAAATGACAGTGTAGCAGTGAATCTGTTTAATAAGCAGGGCTGAGGTAAGATTAATTAAAGAAACACTGAAAAGTGTTTCTCCTTTCATACAAGCAGGAAGTTTAAGGGCCTGATTCATTAAGGATCTTAACTTAAGAAACTTCTTATTTAAGTCTCCTGGACAAAACCATGTTACAATGCAAGGGGTGCAAATGAGTTTTCTGTTTTGCACATAAGTTAAATACTGACTGTTTTTTTCATGTAGCACACAAATACTTGATAGCTTACGTGTACACTGAAATTTAAAGTTGATATTTGTGTGCTACATGAAAAAACAGTCAGTATTTAACTTATGTGCAAAACAGAATACTAATTTGCACCCCTTGCATTGTAACATGGTTTTGTCCAGGAGACTTAAATAAGAAGTTTCTTGAGTTAAGATCCTTAATGAATCAGACCCTAAATGCGTATTTGGCTACTTTTATAAGGTTATGGTCATGTGACAATGCTTTTTGCAATGTCATTGGCTCCTTTAATCTGTTTGATAGTGATTGGTCTGATTCTACCTGAAACACCGTGATAGTCCTTGGAATTCTGTGGTCCCAGCTTTAGGAAATGTTTATACATTTCAACTGTGGAGATTTTTAATTTGCACATCTCATCTTCTGACTACAGATTGGCTATAACGATAATTATATTAATATCAAAAGTAGATGAGGTAGTGGATCTGGATGGTATATATGTTAAATTATTAAAAGGACTCAGAATAAAGCTAAGTACGATTGATGAAACTTGTTTGTGTATTACTTATTCATTTTAATGAAGCTTAACAAAGCACTTTAAGATAATATCCAGGAGAGAGGATAAAGAAGAAAGAAAACATGAGGCAATTCAGAGAACATGGTCTGTTTTATATAAAAATCTATAGCACAAAGGTACCTTAAAGATACATTTTAACCAAAATTTTAATCAGTTGCAGCTACGAGGTTTGGGTGCAAATTTAGTTCAGCCCCAACAAAAAGACTAAAGGAAACAGTGTGGTAATAATAGACCTGTGTATCTTATATCAATAGTAGGGACATTAATAAAATCATTTACGAAACATTCTTGACCATGAAATGTCACGTCACGTACGAGACCCAAGAAGGCATGTTGAGCCTACTTAATTGTTTTTATTGGTTTATTCATAGCCCCAGTTGAGCAATTAAAGCTTTGAATATGACAAGCATTTGTTACTGTATTTCACAATAAATACATTCATAAATCAAATAATACAGTAGCATTGGGATTCACTCAAAGGTGGGACGGATTAAAGTTTGGCTGACGACCAAACTTTCTTATAACAATAAAAACTGATGGGCATTTAGCTCATAAGAATTATTGAGCACTAATGGTCAATATTTTCTAACTTGTAACAACCTCTAAAACAGTCATATTTTTTTCCTATCAATATAATGCAGTGGATGAAATGGTATACAGTCCATATTCAATGTTTTTATTGATTTATTAGCATCAGTCACGTAATGCGCTACGGACCTTAAAGATTATAAGAGTAATTTCCAGATGTGCAAATATGCACAGTGCCGATGCCGTTTCGGGAGATCCTTCTTCTATATTTGCACCAATGTGCCCATTTTTACAGGAAGTAAGTTGGGTGCCCTCTGCAATAAGATAGTAGCATCAATACTCCTATCCTCTCTCTTTATGGTGTTGGTTTAAATAGCTTGGAACAGGGCCTAAGGCTGGGTACACACTACAGTGTTTTGAGACGATTATCTTCAATCAAACGATTAATCAAACGATAAACGACCGTTCAGCCGGATATCGAATTAGTGTGTACACTGCAACGATGGCCGATTATCGTTCCAAAGCTCTCGTATCGTTTCATTTTTAAACCAGACTAAAAATGTTGTTCAACGATGCAACGATGTCATTCCAATCCTGTGTGTATGCACTCTGGACCGGCAGTGTCCATAGATCTCTATGGAGTGTGCAGAGTCACCATCATTTCAGCCGATGGTTATGACAGATGAAGAGCACAGATCTGAAGGTAAATCGTGTAAAACGTGTATAGTGTGTACGCAGGAATCGGCTGCTGATCGGGACTTTTTTTTTGTGTCGTTGGTAAAATCGTTAAGGATGTCGCATCGATAGAATTTTTCTGTAGTGTGTACCCAGCTTAGCCTATCACTCAGTTGGGCAGTGCTAGTTTCTGACTATGGGCACTTGGTGATAAATGTGATTAATGTGTAGGACAAACAGCAAGTGAAAATTGCTGTCACCATAAACACCAATTAAAGATTAGGGGGTATATTTACTAAACTGCGGGTTTAAATAAGTGGAGATGTTGCCTATAGCAACCAATCAGATTCTAGTGGTCATTTATTTAGTACATTCTAAAAATGACAGCTAGAATCTGATTGGTTGCTATAGGCAACATCTCCAGTTTTTCAAACCTGCAGTTTAGTAAATATACCCCAAGGACTACAAACCATAACAGGCATTGGATAGGCAGGACAATTTCTAGTGACAAGAGGAAGAAAACCTTTAGGTTTAAGTTTATATTATCTCCCAGTGTCCTAGACAGTCCCCCTTAACCTTTTGTGATTGGATAGTGCTAGTTTAAAGCTGACTGATGTCAGCAAATTAGTGGACATTGGTGGTATAAATTTACAAAGTGCAAAGAAGCGGTAGCCTATGCCAACCAATCAGATATTTGCCTGCCCTAGCTATATTAGAACTTATTGGTGCATGGTTGCTGTGGGTTACTGAACATTTGCACTTTCTTTTTAAATAAACTTTATAGAGAATAAAACAATAGTTTTCTGTGCAAAATGTTAGTCAATATTTTCTTTTTATTAAATAGTTCCTGGTTTTTTCCTAGCCCGCTCCATTCACCTCATTGTAAGCTAATATCTCAGTTATATTGCACAGTCAGGACAATCGCTGAAGCTTTGCATTGATACTGTTATGGATTGTGTTTCTCTTTTCTTTTTAATTAAAAGCTGAAAGTTGGATTGTCAACGGCGCTGCATCTAAAAGTCAACAGAATGTGCTACTTTCCACACTCTGCATTGTGTATTTGTTTTGAAAAAATGAACTTGTTTATTTTCATTTTTAACTCCAGTGCTTCAACTAATCCAGGCAATCAAATGCTAAAATTGAACATTTGCTGTGATTTAGATTAAAAATCAATGGTGCAAAAGTAATATTCTTTGTAAGCTTTGTATTTCCTGAGAATATTTTGTGCATTTTACACACCTTTAGTTTATCTGATGAGCACTGGTCTATAGCACAACAGTCTTTGTCCAGATATAATCATAATAGGAGTTTTTAAATGTTATTGATTAATCATAATAAACTTACACAATTGAAATACTTTACCACTGTGTGACTTATGTACACATGAGTTGCACTTATTGTGTTACCTTCGTTAAGATGGTTTATTAACTTTGATTAACTTTCTCCACTTAATACTCGAACAGTGCAGAAAAAGTGAGTTAGGCTAGGGAAATACTAGAGAATTTTCCGATCAATCTGTTATCTACAACGATTGTACCTACGACTGAAGGTCCAGCCAGTCGGGCGATTCTTCCATACACACTGACACGATTTACCTTCAGATCTGTGCTCTTCATCTGGTCCTCTAGTCGTTTAAAGAATGACAGCACAATATTCATTCATTCATTCATTTATTCCTATCACACTGATTAAAACCGCCCTGTTATAGCTATACACATGTTCTTGCGAATTTTGTTAGCTTCTGTGACTTTGAAATGAAATATTCAGTCTCTTAACGAACGAACAAACTATTCCATCTACAGCACTCTCTACATTCAGTCACCGGGACATGTTCATTGCCGGCATCGGCTGAAAAGACCATGAGCTAGATCTACTAAGCTGCGGGTTTGAAAAAGTGGGGATGTTGTCTATAGCAACCAATCAGATTCTAGCTTCCATTTTGGAGAAGGTAATAAATAAATGACAGCTACAATCTGATTGGTTGCTATAGGCAACATCCCCACTTTTTTAAACCCGCAGCTTAGTAAATCTAGCCCCATGACTTTGTAAACTCTATGGAGATCATAACTGTAAGTGCATACACACTGCATGATCGGAAGGTGATTGGAACGAGATTATTAAGCAGTGCGACCAACCAAATTGTCAGGAATTCCTTACTTGTCCGCGGCGATCGCTCCAGGCTCCGTACTTCCGGGTAGCCCTGCTGCGGTCACATGATCGTGGAGGCGGGGAATTCAAATATTGCTGCTACTTCTGCCCCACTCTGACACTCTCCTGTGTCAGAGCAACAAGTTTTCTTGGCGTCCGGCTGCTCCTGGTTCCTGTGCTTCCCTAGTGTATCTTTCTCTGTGTATTCCAGCTGATCTACTGTGTACCGACCCGGCTTGTCAGTTAACCCTTCTCCTGCTGAATCCCTGGCTTATCTGCATCAACTGATCTACTGTGTACCGACCCGGCTTGTCAGTTAACCCTTCCCCTGCTGAATCCCTGACTTATCTGCATCAGCTGATCTACTGTGTACCGACCCGGCTTGTCAGTTAACCCTTCTCCTGCTGAATCCCTGGCTTATCTGCATCAGCTGATCTACTGTGTACCGACCCGGCTTGTCAGTTAACCCTTCTCCTGCTGAATCCCTGGCTTATCCGCATCAGCTGATCTACTGCGTACCGACCCGGCTTGTCAGTTAACCCTTCTCCTGCTGAATCCCTGACTTATCTGCATCAGCTGATCTACTGTGTACCGACCCGGCTTGTCAGTTAACCCTTCTCCTGCTGAATCCCTGGCTTATCTGCATCAACTGATCTACTGTGTACCGACCCGGCTTGTCAGTTAACCCTTCCCCTGCTGAATCCCTGACTTATCTGCATCAGCTGATCTACTGTGTACCGACCCGGCTTGTCAGTTAACCCTTCCCCTGCTGAATCCCTGACTTATCTGCATCAGCTGATCTACTGTGTACCGACCCGGCTTGTCAGTTAACCCTTCTCCTGCTGAATCCCTGGCTTATCCGCATCAGCTGATCTACTGCGTACCGACCCGGCTTGTCAGTTAACCCTTCTCCTGCTGAATCCCTGACTTATCTGCATCAGCTGATCTACTGTGTACCGACCCGGCTTGTCAGTTAACCCTTCCCCTGCTGAATCCCTGACTTATCTGCATCAGCTGATCTACTGTGTACCGACCCGGCTTGTCAGTTAACCCTTCTCCTGCTGAATCCCTGGCTTATCCGCATCAGCTGATCTACTGCGTACCGACCCGGCTTGTCAGTTAACCCTTCTCCTGCTGAATCCCTGACTTATCTGCATCAGCTGATCTACTGTGTACCGACCCGGCTTGTCAGTTAACCCTTCTCCTGCTGAATCCCTGGCTTATCTGCATCAACTGATCTACTGTGTACCGACCCGGCTTGTCAGTTAACCCTTCCCCTGCTGAATCCCTGACTTATCTGCATCAGCTGATCTACTGTGTACCGACCCGGCTTGTCAGTTAACCCTTCTCCTGCTGAATCCCTGGCTTATCTGCATCAACTGATCTACTGCGTACCGACCCGGCTTGTCAGTTAACCCTTCCCCTGCTGAATCCCTGACTTATCTGCATCAGCTGATCTACTGTGTACCGACCCGGCTTGTCAGTTAACCCTTCTCCTGCTGAATCCCTGGCTTATCTGCATCAACTGATCTACTGTGTACCGACCCGGCTTGTCAGTTAACCCTTCCCCTGCTGAATCCCTGACTTATCTGCATCAGCTGATCTACTGTGTACCGACCCGGCTTGTCAGTTAACCCTTCTCCTGCTGAATCCCTGGCTTATCTGCATCAGCTGATCTACTGTGTACCGACCCGGCTTGTCAGTTAACCTTTCTCCTGCTGAATCCCTGGCTTATCCGCATCAGCTGATCTACTGTGTACCGACCCGGCTTGTCAGTTAACCCTTCTCCTGCTGAATCCCTGACTTATCTGCATCAGCTGATCTACTGTGTACCGACCCGGCTTGTCAGTTAACCCTTCTCCTGCTGAATCCCTGGCTTATCTGCATCAGCTGATCTACTGTGTACCGACCCGGCTTGTCAGTTAACCCTTCTCCTGCTGAATCCCTGGCTTATCCGCATCAGCTGATCTACTGTGTACCGACCCGGCTTGTCAGTTAACCCTTCTCCTGCTGAATCCCTGACTTATCTGCATCAGCTGATCTACTGTGTACCGACCCGGCTTGTCAGTTAACCCTTCTCCTGCTGAATCCCTGGCTTATCTGCACCAACTGATGTACTGTGTACCGACCCGGCTTGTCAGTTAAGCCTTCTCCTGCTGAATCCCTGGCTTATCTGCACCAACTGATGTACTGTGTACCGACCCGGCTTGTCAGTTAAGCCTTCTCCTGCTGAATCCCTGGCTTCTCTGTATCAACTGATCTACTGTGTACCGACCCGGCTTGTCAGTTAACCCTTCTCCTGCTGAATCCCTGGCTTATCTGCACCAACTGATCTACTGTGTACCAACCCGGCTTGTCAGTTAACCCTTCTCCTGCTGAATTCCTGGCTTATCTGCACCAACTGATGTACTGTGTACCAACCCGGCTTGTCAGTTAACCCTTCTCCTGCTGAATCCCTGGCTTATCTGCACCAACTGATCTACTGTGTACTGATCCAGCTCTGTCATTACCTACTCTCCTGCTTATTACCTGGCTCATCCGAACCGGCTGATCCACTGTGTACTGACCCGGCCACGTCTCCTGACTCTACTTGTGGTAGCCTCCTCATGCTTCTGTTTTGGAGTATCAAGGTACGTCTGGCCTTCTTCTCTGTGCAGACAGTCTCTGCTAATTACCCTCCCTGACGTGGTATTAAACCCCGTTCTCAGAACCATTCACCCTCACTTACCTTGCTATCACGTCGGTGGGCTAACCTAGGGGCCGCGACCTGTGGGCCTCTGGCATCAAAAAACCATCCTGCCTTGCGGCGGTTCTTAGAGAAGAGCGGGGGGTCCGTTTGACTCCGAGCCCTGGGAAGGCCAGTGCCAATACCGACTGGTAGTCGTCTCCCGTGAGACATAACACAAATGCAGTGACAGTCGGTACTTTGGAATGACTGTCGTTCATCGTGTGAATATACACACTAACGCGATATGTGGCCGAGCGGCCGTTTATCGGGTGATTGGCCCAATAATCAGCTGAAAAACTTCCAGTGTGTACCTAACCTAAATGTGTTATTTATAGTTATGGTTCATGAGACTTGTGACCCTTTTTGTTGTGGAGAACCTCTGAGTTGTTGCAGGATATTAGCATTACCATGGCAGGGTCTGTTGCTCTCCCTGGAAGCAAGAGAAATTAATTTTCTCAGTATGAAACTCCTTAAAGATTTTAAAGGTATTGTAAGTAGCCCTCTCCTCTTCATCCTCAAAGGCACCGGGTACCAACTCGTTGTGTCTCACTGGCCCTATGGTAGTCAGGCAGTATCTGTCAGTCGTCCCCAAGACACAATGCAACAGGAGATCAATCAAAGTTGGAGCGATAGGCAACAACTGTTCCCGCAGATGTTGCAGAGAGCTGGGACCAGATGCTTCCACCTATCTTTTCGTGGGTGGTTTCTTACCTTGGTAATTAGGTAGGCAATAAAAAGAGGAGATGATATACACTCTGTAGCTTTCCTCTGGCTGACACTTGACCGTGTGTACATGGAAACAAATTATTCCTTTATTATTCCAAATTATTCCTAACATTCTAGCAAAGTCTTATACAGGTCTGTTTAATATTAAGCGGTGATAGGACTGGTTTTCTATGATACGCTCACCGCTTTATCCGTCTAGGGTCCATCTGCACATGCGTGGCGCGGCTCTGCTGGCTCACGCATGCGCAGTAGAACAGGAAGACCTGACTTGCGCTTATAGTTCCACTAGTAAAAATAATTATTTTATTTCATTTTTTTTAAAAATTGTATATATAAATATTTTTTTTTTGAATAAATGTTTTGCAGTCACTGAGAATATAAAGAATGCTTTATTGAAATAAATATAACATTCTATTATTAATTTATTATTATCGCCTGTGATAGCAATAGGAGGACTATGGTTCTACTTGTATCACCATTGTCCTTGTTAAATAGACTTCCCCATTCTTTGAATGAGTAAGCTTTTGCTGGAGAAACCCTGCGAGATTATGCACACAATGCATTGTTTGTATATAGCCTTCTGTTAATTTGTCAGTACTATGCAAACAAAAGTCCAATTTTCTCTGATCTCACCCAGTTCAACTCTCTATTAGGTCAGCCAGCTTGTCGAACATCGATTGCCCTGCCCACAGGGAACACAAGCCTTTTAAACTCTAAGCTCCTCCCCAACTCTAGCCTGATTGGCAGATGTCAAGTCCATGTTTTCCTCCCCGAGTCTCACCTTTCCTAGTTAAAATGTGATCAGAACAGGTGCTGTCTGCAATGCCTCACACAGCCACACCCAGAGCCTTCCCTGCAAGACACACATGGTAAGTAATTCATTTTGCCACACTTGCAAAATTAGAATAACAAATGGGGAATGAATGTTTGATTAAAGAGTAACCAAGGAGATGCAAACATGCAAATGAAGGCTTTCCGTCTCTAGTCAAAACATGCAGATTGTCGCTACCAATTGATTGCTATGAGTAACTATTATTGTACAATTGCAGATTGTTAGTAAAATTTTCACAAAATGTTCTTTTATGTTGGAAAGTCAATGTATTTTTTTTTTTCTTTTAAAGACCCAATTCATTGTCATCTCACAGTATGGCAATGATCCCACTTACTCCACCAATTCATTTCTATCTTTTGCACCCTAGGTGATTTTAAAATCATGTTTAATCTTTCTGAACATAAAAAACAAGGCAGTGCTCAAAATAAACCCTAATTTATTCTGTGGGGAGTGAAATTTAATTAGTCAGTTTTGTTACTCGGTTATATTACTGCAGTGGAAATGTGGTTTTATAACCGGTTGGGTGAAGCGGAAGGAACATTCCAAAATAAATTTGGATTTAAATGTCATTTGAGCTCCAAATAACATAAATGACCTCTTTGCTACAAGTTTAATATCCAATTGTAAGCTGTATTTAAAATGTCATTTTGTATCCCAGGTGGGATTTCTTAAGCTTCAAACTTTCTGGGGTTTTTTTAAGGCTAGATTTCCATAGTAGTGACAACAAAGGTGTAATAACTGAAAATGGTGCATAGTATTTAATAGTGTAACATTTTTCACGTTTTAACCTATGTCTTGTACCTTTGTAATGCTTTTGGCATAGTATACACATTTTTATGTATATACCCTGTACCAATTCGAAAATATCATTATGGCTCTAAAAATAAGACTTATGGGTGTAACATTTGTAGCTTTATGTCGTGAGCCATGTTTTAATGTCATTGTGAATAAGCATTTTTATGTAGCATCACAAATTGCTTCTATGTTATACACTTTTATAACTAGTATTATTTTTTTTTAAATGCATCTTCCCAATTATTTGCTGACAGGCCCTTCCTAATGCCAGGGGCGTTTTATGCAAAGGGTAAAATTACAGAGTCAGCTGGAAATCTCATAGTTTAAAAAGAAAAAAAAATCAGGTGATTATAAAAGTGAATTTCTGCTTTTGGCGCATAGGGTAAACTATAAAAGTCATAGAAACCAATTTAAACTTCAATTTTAACAATAGGTTAGTTTTAAGACTCAAAGTTAACCGTATGATTAACCGCTAACTCCAGCAGTAAGATGTTGGAAGGTGATGATGACAGCAGGTAGCAGATACGTAATGACACAATAACAGGTAATCCCTACATGATGGGAGAGGTGGCCACTAGCCGTTATTGGCACAATTGGACAGGGAGGCACGGAGTCTAACGTACTACCAGTATTCGCCAGGGACCCTCGCAAGGGAGTTTGGGTTTTGCTGCAAGGGATACACAGGTCGCGGTTCTCCGAGACAGTCACTGGCGTAGTGACGGGAGTAGTCAGGCATAGTCGAGCAAACTGGGTCAGAACCAGACGAACAGAGCAGTACACAGGGAGGATCCAGAGAATAGTCAGGGCAAGCCAGGAGTCAGAGCCCAATGAACTATAAGGTACCAGAATGTAACCAGGAGAATAGTAGGAGAAACCAAGCCGAGTCAGAAACGAGTTATCCAGGATACAGGTACCACAGGTAAGTGCTGGAGCAAGGTAGTGAACCAATACTCTAGCACCCTAGTGGTGCCAGAGGCTAGTATTTCAGCAGCAAGAAGCACCCTGATTGGGTGAAAGGATCTCGGTGATTGAGTGCAAAGCGTCCCGTTGCCTAGCAATGCATGCGCGCGCACAGCGTGCAGGAAAAACAAGGAAGCGTCCTGTTGCTAGGCAACGGGGCACGGCAGTCGGGCAGAATACAGACGACCGTCTACTGCACCTATTGTCAGTGCGGAGACGGCGCCTGACACAAATCCTGCTGTCCTATTGGAGACCCGGTTTTTATCAGGAAACCTCCTGAAATAGCAGATAAAGGGGTCTATTTATGACCCTTCGTTTTTTTCTGTAGAAACTTTTCAATCCTCATTGCATAGATGCGGATTGAAAAGTTTCTCATATGTATTAAAAATCAACACAGGAACAGCCGTTCCGAAAAATGGCTGCTCCTGGGAAGTCTTACACTTCCCTAACACTGGATTCTTCTCTTTTCCTCCCTCTGCGGTGCTGATCGTCCCTCTTTCAATCTCTGTGCGCATGCGCCAACCGGTAAACTCGGGCATGCGCACAGAGATCCCTGTCTGCAGGAACCTGAGGCATTTGATGGAGGGATCATGTGATCCCTCCACGCATGCGCTGTGCAGATCTGCTCGTCAGAGCAGAGCTGTTTTCAGTGTAATGTTTCACTTATGTTAATGTACGCCAGCTTCAGATGGCGCCAGCTTCAGATGGCGTACATTAACAAGTAAAAAAAGAGAAATACTTCACCTGCCACACTTTAATACATAGCGGTACTGAGCACTCCCCATACATTGTTATGGGGAGTGCTCAGAAAAACGCTAATGGGTGCAAAGCAGCAGATATCTCCGATATCTGCTGCTATGCCAGATTAATACATAAGGATTTTAATGGTAAAGCCCCGAAAACGTTGTTTTCGGGGCTTTACAAGGGGGGAAAACTTTAATAAATAGACCCCAAAGTGTGTTAATGGACCCAAACAATCCAAATCAGGAGAGTAGAGCATTATTTTTTTTTACAAACATTTTAGTGTTTGACATATCCGCCTAAGAGAGAATAGAGGAAAACATCAAGATCTAACAAGTGTAGTAGAATAAGATCGGCACAGAAGGGGAAATAGGCAATGGTTCAGTTAACTAGATGTTGTTGCAATTCTGTTAGTCTCTTTAAAGCAGTAGCTCAAATCCAATATACATCAGGAACTAATGACTATAAGCGAGTGTGCTCCCCTTCAACGACAGATGTTATAGAATCTATCTTCCCCTCCTTCTTCTCCATTACGTGTCACATCCGTGTTCTTCCACTCCAACCCTCCCCTAGATTGTAAGCTCTCATGAGCAGCACCCTTTTTCCATATCATTGTTTCCCCACCCTCTTTCCTACTTGCTTTCTACCCCTCCCTTGTTACCTGCGGTTGCCATCCTTGCAAGTGCCCGGGAATTGCTCTTTATACTATGTTATAATGTTACCCGTTTTGTATTGCTACTTGAATTTGTTACCAACACTTTATCGCTTTTACTTCTGCTTTGTAAATATTTGTGAACTTTGTGGCGGCCTGTAAATAAACGCTAATAATAATCATAGTCTTAGGCCAAACTAGAGCAGGTAAAATATATTTTGGACATCTTCCTACTTGTAGTGGTGGCAGCTTTGTGGAACAGCACCCCCCAAATATAAATCATTGAAACAGGAAATGGTTTATTAGAACAATCATAAAATGGGCAGGATACACAAATTTTGCAGTCTTGAGTTCCATCATAGGAATGCAAATTATGGCAAATTATCTGTCTCCTCAACTATGTGTAGACAACTGATACACTTTATAAAGTATAGTGGTATATTACAAACAGGAAAATACACAACAGCTCTTATAAAAACTGATTGAGGCTTTTGATATATTGTAACTAGAGAAGCTCAAAAACGTATAACTGGTTTGAAATTTGATCGAAATTCACTGGTTCGACGGCCATGAACATGTCTATGATATAATCGTCAATGGACCCCGATTTGAATTTGTGGTTTAAAATTTGTGGCTTTCGTTCCTTATATGCAGTTGGTGTTCGCTATAAGCAGTTTTCATTTGCCCTTTGCAGTTCATGGTTTGCATTAAAAGTGTTTTTGATTATTTTACACATTATGTAAGCAATAGTTTTAATGAATAAATCAGCATTTAAGCATTTTTTTTAAAGTCCAAACTGAATCAACCACCTTTGAAATTGTGTCCAAGCCTTAAACAAGATGAAATCAGGTTGAAAATGGTTGAAGCTGTTTGACTTTCTCAAGTTTAGCTAATGTTTTAAAAAAAAAAAAAAAAAGTATAATTCGAGAAAATCTGGCACACTTTTGAATTTTAGATTTGATTTGTCAAACCTGTCTGAGCAGAGATGTGCAATTGATTTGAGAATCTCTAACTGCAAGTTAAATAACACACTTTATGTTTAGTGTATGCACTGTAAACGATAGATAAACGCCTGTTGTGTGCCGTATGTCGGTGTCTTATAAATTCTCCATGTATAGAGTTAGTTTGTAATGTATACAACTGGTTTCAGAGGTGGTCCACGTAACAACATCACAATAAAATCTAGCAGCATGAAAGATATCTACATTAAAACTGATCCGGACCCTCCATTCAGTGTGTGTTCCTGATGCAGACTCAATGTCTGCAGGGGAGCCTGGAGCAAGGTTGACCCAAATTGCAGAGGTGTCACAGAAAATCTAACAGTCAGCTTTTTTTTTCAACTCTCATGTTTGTAAAAAAGCTGCAAATTCTGACATTGTTTTCTGTAATTAAAGTCAGATGCTCCAACTCATCTTCACACTTCTGTATACAGGGCGATTCAGCGACATATCTAATATAAAGTTTGAAATGGCAGATGACTTACTGTCACTTTGTTTAGCAGTGCATACCAAATGATCAAATTATTTTATAAAATAATTATTTTATGACTCCACGGTCATCCAATATTTCCTCTGATGAAATCACGCTTGTGATGAAACGCGTCAGGAATGATTAGGCACTAACAACCTTCCACTTGGTAATAGTTATACCACTGCATAGGATTCTTTTTTTATATTGGAAATATCCAGGATCATTTATTTCTAAGACCAGTCTTAGGATATTGGATGACCGTGGGGCCACGGATTGAATTGAGTCCCATACACAACCCGGATTGTGGTTAAATGTATCACTAACATGAATGAACTGGATATAGAGGCTTAGACGGTTTGTAGGATCCCCGAGAGGTGTATCACCATATCAACTTCCAAGGTACAGGAAAGTAACGGTTTATTTTACATCTATTCATCATCATCATCATCATCACCATTTATTTATATAGCGCCACTGATTCCGCAGCGCTGTACAGAGAACTCACTCACATCAGTCCCTGCCCCATTGGAGCTTACAGTCTAAATTCCCTAACATACACACACACACACACACACACAGACAGAGATTGGGGTACATTTTTGATAGCAGCCAATTAACCTACCAGTATGTTTTTGGAATGTGGGAGGAAACCGGAGCACCCAGAGGAAACTAGGGATGTGCACCGGCGACTTTTGAGGTCTCGTGTTTTGTGTTTTGGATCCGGATTTTCGTTATTTTTGAGGTTCGGATTTGTCTCGCAAAACACTTGAGGAAAGGTCTCGGTTCGGATTTAAGGTATTGGATTCGGATTTTTTTTGAAACAAACATAAAAAGTTTAAAAATCAAGTTTTTGGGCTTATTTTCACTCCTAGGCTATTATTAACCTCAATAACATTCAATAACAAGCATTTCCACTAATTTACAGTGTATTCTGAACACCTCACAATATAGTTATTAGTCCAAAACGTTGCAACAAGGTATCTTTCTGGACTGCGTAGAGGAGTGGGTCACCACAATATATATTAAAAACCCTGAACTTTTATGAATCGCACCAATAAATGTACCTGGACTGCGTAGAGGAGTGGGTCACCACAATATATATTAAAAACCCTGAACTTTTATGATTCGCACCAATAATTGTACCTGGACTGCGTAGAGGAGTGGGTCACCACAATATCTTAAAAACCCTGAACTTTTATGATTCGCACCAATAATTGTACCTGGACTGCGTAGAGGAGTGGGTCACCACAATATATTAAAAACCCTGAACTTTTATGATTCGCACCAATAATTGTACCTGGACTGCGTAGAGGAGTGGGTCACCACAATATCTTAAAAACCCTGAACTTTTATGATTCGCACCAATAAATGTACCTGGACTGCGTAGAGGAGTGGGTCACCACAATATATATAATAAGAAAACCATCAACTTGTATGATTCGCACCAATAAATGTACCTGGACTGCGTAGAGGAGTGGGTCACCACAATATATATTAAAAACACTGAACTTTTATGAATCACACCAATAAATGTACCTGGACTGCGTAGAGGAGTGGGTCACCACAATATATTAAAAACCCTGAACTTGTATGATTCGCACCAATAATTGTACCTGGACTGCGTAGAGGAGTGGGTCACCACAATATCTTAAAAACCCTGAACTTTTATGATTCGCACCAATAATTGTACCTGGACTGCGTAGAGGAGTGGGTCACCACAATATCTTAAAAACCCTGAACTTTTATGATTCGCACCAATAATTGTACCTGGACTGCGTAGAGGAGTGGGTCACCACAATATCTTAAAAACCCTGAACTTTTATGATTCGCACCAATAATTGTACCTGGACTGCGTAGAGGAGTGGGTCACCACAATATCTTAAAAACCCTGAACTTTTATGATTCGCACCAATAATTGTACCTGGACTGCGTAGAGGAGTGGGTCACCACAATATATATTAAAAACCCTGAACTTTTATGATTCGCACCAATAATTGTACCTGGACTGCGTAGAGGAGTGGGTCACCACAATATCTTAAAAACCCTGAACTTTTATGATTCGCACCAATAATTGTACCTGGACTGCGTAGAGGAGTGGGTCACCACAATATATTAAAAACCCTGAACTTTTATGATTCGCACCAATAATTGTACCTGGACTGCGTAGAGGAGTGGGCACTGGGCACCACAATAAAATATATAAAAAACCTTCAACAGATCTGCATTACACTACACATACGGCTGCTCCTCCATCCTCTCCATCATATACATGTTGGAGTTTTAGCGTGTGACAACCTCTTGTTTTTGATAATGTCAGTGCATTTTGAATATTTTTCAATTTGCCCCACACCACTGAATGTACTTTATCTATGATACGCAATACGCATCTATCTATCTTGACTGCGTAGTGTGGTGGCCCCGGTACACAATTTGGTACCGAGGCCACAATATAATTAAAAAACCCTCCACGTGTCTGAATTCCACCAAACAAGTATCTGGACTGCATAGTGGGGTGGCCCCGGTACCCAATTTGATACCGGGGCCACAATACCTCCTCCAAACATGGTACAGACAATTCGTCATTGAGAGACCCCAGACAGACAGGGTCGAAGTGTTATTGTTTGACTTTGTAAACCCAAAAAAATGTCCCTGTTGCACATAGTCGTGCAATGAAGACTGACTTTTTCATTTAAAGGCACGATCTTTAAAGTGTAGTGTTTGTAAGTCTAAGTCATATTATACTTTTGGTAAAATTGGTTTTTTTTGTTCCTCTTTATGGTAATTAATTAGTAATAGAATTAAAGTAGGAAATAGAATTAAAGTATGAAATAGAATTAAAGTAGGAAATAGAGTGGTATAGAGTTGTAGTGTGGTATAGATAGAGTGGTCCACACAATATAATAATAAAACCCTCAACTGGTCAGAATTCCACCAAACAAGTATCTGGACTGCATAGTGGGGTGGCCCCGGTACCCAATTTGATACCGGGGCCACAATACCTCCTCCAAACATGGTACAGACAATTCGTCATTGAGATCCCAGACAGACAGGGTCAAAGTGTTATTGTTTGACTTTGTAAACCCAAAAAACTGTCCCTGTTGCACATAGTCGTGCAATGAAGACTGACTTTTTCATTTAAAGGCACGATCTTTCAAGTGTAGTGTTTGTAAGTCTAAGTCATATTATACTTTTGGTAAAATTGGTTTATTTTGTTCCTCTTTATGGTAATTAGTAATAGAATTAAAGTATGAAATAGAATTAAAGTATGAAATAGAATTAAAGTATGAAATAGAATTAAAGTATGAAATAGAGTGGTATAGAGTTGTAGTGTGGTATAGATAGAGTGGTCCACACAATATAATAATAAAACTCTCAACTGGTCTGAATTTCACCAAACAAGTATCTGGACTGCGTAGTGTGGTGGCCCCGGTACACAATTTGGTACCGAGGCCACAATATAATTAAAAAATTGGGCATCAACTGTCACCGTTGTTTAATATCTGATACACCTAAATATGGACTGCACAGTGGAGTGGCCCCGGTAGTAAATTTGGTGCCGGGGCCACAATACCTCCTCCAACTTCCAAGTGTAGTGTTTATAAAGACAGACAGCGTCGAAGTGTTATTAGTTGACTTTCTTAACCCTAAAATTGTCCCTGTTGCAAATATTCGTGCAATGGACAGTTACTTTTTTATTGAAAGACTCAAGCTTTCAAGTGTAGTGTTTATAAAATATAAACAACAATACAGTAGTTTTAGAGCACGTCAATACCTCTTGTTTTAAATTATGACACGGCATTTTACTTTTGGTTTAATTTCTTGAATTTTTTAAAATTTGGTTTTACTTTTTGAACATGGCAAACGACTGTTGATTGGTCATATAATGCCAAAAAAAAAGGTCCAAGATGGAATTGTCCTTGGGCCCTCACACCCACCCTTATGTTGTTTAAATAGGACATGCACACTTTAACAAACCAATCATTTCAGCGACAGGGCCTACCAAACAACTTTGGCTGAAATGATTGGTTTGTTTGGGCCCCCACACCAAAAAAGCTATTCATCTCTCCCTGTACAGACTAAACAGGCTCTACTGAGGCAAGATGTCGTCCTCATCCTCAACCTCTGATTCCTCTCCCCCTACAGTGTGTACTTCCTCCTCATCACACATTATCAATTCGTCCCCGCTGGACTCCACAACCACAGGTCCCTCTGTAGTATCTGGAGGGCAGTGCTGTACTTCATTGAGGAATTGATTATTCATTTTTGTAAACATCATTTTTTCAACGTTGTGAGGAAGCAACCTCCTTCGCCGCTCACTGACCAGGTTCCCCGCTGCACTAAAAACTCTTTCCGAGTACACACTGGAGGGGGGACAACTCAGGTAAAATAGAGCCAGTTTGTACAGGGGCTTCCAAACTGCCTTTTTTTCCTGCCAGTAACAATATGGACTGTCTGACATGTCTACTTGGATGGTGTCAGCAAAGTAATCATCCACAATTTTTTCTATTGTGACAGCATCCAATGCAGCGAGAGTAGACATGTCTGCAATGGTTGGCAGGTCCTTCAGTCCGGACCAGATGTTATCAGCATCCCCGCCAGTGCCTCTTTTGGGAAAACTGAGCTTTTTCCTCGCAGCCATAGATGTGGAAGAAAATGAGGGTGGAGCTGTTGGCATGTCACGGTCCTCTTCAGAGGACAATCTCCTGACCAGCAGGTCTTTGCACCGCTGTAGACTTGTGTCCGCCGGAAACAGAGACACAACATACGCTTTAAACCGAGGATCGAGCACGGTGGCCAGAATGTATTCCTCTGACTTTAAAAGAGTGACCACCCTCGGATCCTGGCAAAGCGTACGAAGGGCTACATCCACAAGAGCTACATGCTTGGTGTAATCGCAATGGCTTACCAGCTCCTCCCTCACTTTCTCCAGCTGCTTCTGCAACAGCCTGATCAGGGGAATGACCTGACTCAAGCTGGCAGTGTCGGAACTGACTTCTCGTGTGGCAAGTTCAAATGGCTGCAGAACCTTGCACAACACGGAAATCAGTCTCCACTGCGCTTGACTGAGGCGCATCCCCACTCCTTTGCCTATGTCGTAGGTGGCTGTGTAGGCCTGAATGGCCTTTTGCTGCTCCTCCATCCTCTGCAGCATATAGAGGGTGGAGTTCCAGCGCGTCACAACCTCTTGTTTGAGGTGATGGCAGGGCAGGTTCATGCTTTTTTGATGTGCCTCTAGTCTGCGGTAGGCACTGGCTGAATGCCGAAAGTGTCCAGCAATTTTGCGCGCCACCGCAAGCATCTCCTGCACACCCCTGTCACTCTTGAGGTAATGCTGCACCACCAAATTAATGGTGTGGGCAAAACATGGGACGTGCTGGAAATTGCCCATATTTAATGCCCGCACAATGTTACTGGCATTGTCTGACACCACAAATCCCCATGAGAGTCTAAGTGGGGTAAGCCACTGGGAGATAATTTCCCTCATTTTCTCTAATATGTTGTCAGCGTTGTGCCTCTTATTAAAGCCTGTAATGCACAATGTTGCCTGCCTTTGCATGAGCAGCCATTTTGTAGATGCTGCTACTGATGCAGCTGTTGCTGCGGAAGGGGATGCATCTACCCAGTGGGCTGTCACAGTCATATAGTCCTTCGTTTGCCCAGAACCACTTGTCCACATGTCCGTGGTTAAGTGGACAGTGGGTACAACCGCATTTTTAAGAGCACTGAGGACACTTGATCGTACTTCTCTGTACATTTTTGGTATCGCCTGCCTAGTGAAGTGGAATCTCGAGGGGATTTGGTACCGGGGACACAATACCTCCATCAACCCTCTAAATCCCACTCCACTGATGGCGGACACCGGGCGCACGTCTAACACCAACATTGCAGTTACAGCCGCAGTTATACGCTTTGCAATAGGGTGACTACTATCGTATTTGGTGGTCATGGCAAATGACTGTTGGACGGTCAATTGTTTTGTGAAAGACTTAGCGGTCTTACGACTTCCCCTCTGGGAAGATGACCGACTAACAGCAGCAACAGCAGCAGTGGCAGTAGTAGGCGTACCGCTGCAGGATTCCTCGGATGAATCCAGTATTGAGGAGGACTCAGTCTGGCTGCTGACTTGGGCTGCAGGACTGAATCTGATGGAGATTGTGGAGGAAGTTGACGAGGAGGGTGTTGCTGGTGTGTATCCAACTGGACCACGGGATTTAGGTGTCCCTGTACCGATGAGGGTCCTAGCCCCAGTTCCTGAACTAACCACTGAACTATGAAGGTTATTCAGGTGACGTATAAGGGAGGATGTTCCTAGGTGGGCAAGATCCTTACCCCTGCTTATTTGAGCTTTACATAAGCTACATATTGCCATACATTGGTTGTCTGGATTTGGATAAAAATAACTCCAGACCGAAGAGGTGCATTTTTTGGTCTTCTGACCAGGCATGACGATGGGCTTTTTCATCCCATGGACATCAGCTGTTTCCCCCCCTGGTGCCTCATTTACAATAACCACATCACCATCCTCATCATCAAGTTCCTCCACAGCGCCAGCTACATCATCAATAGCCTCCTCCCGAGCCACCTCTTCCCGTACAGTGATGGGAAGGTCAGGCTTGACAACCACCAACACCCTTGGACTCGCCTTGGGGATTTGTGATAATTTCTCTTTAGAAGGCAGAGTTGTTTGCTGTTTTGTTGCTGACAGCATAACTCTCTTCAATTTTTTGTAGGGGGGGGGAGGAGGAGGAGGGCTAAGATCCGTGGGTGAAGCTGAACCACTAGTCATGAACACGGGCCAGGGCCTAAGCCGTTCCTTGCCACTCCGTGTCGTAAATGGCATATTGGCAACTTTACGTTTCTCCTCAGATGATTTTAAGTTTCTCTTTTTGCTACTTTTTCTTAACTTGGGCTTTTTGGATTTTACATGCCCGGTACTACGAGATTGGGCATCGGGCTTGGAAGACGACGTTGATGGCATTTCATCGTCTATGTCATGACTAGTGGCAGCAGCTTCAGCATTAGGAGGAAGTGGGTCTTGATCTTTCCCTACTTTATCCTCCAAATTTTTGGTCTCCATTATATGTAGCACAAGATACTGCAGAATGTGTGAACTTGGTAATATTGCAGTACCAATGGACTTATACTGCTGGATTGGTTTTGCAAATTTGGTTATAATTATTATATATTTTTTTTTTTTAAAATTTTTTATTTTTTTTTACTTTTTTTTTATTTTTAAAAAACTTGGGAATAGTGGGGAAATAACTATGCCCTTAGAAGCACAGAGCACAGGACACAGCACCACTGGACTGAACAGGACACGGCACAGGACCCAGCAGCACTACGGAACTCAGCAGGACAGAGCACAGGACACAGCACCACTGGACTGATACTGCAGAATGTGTGAACTTGGTAATATTGCAGTACCAATGGACTTATAATGCTGGATTGGTTTTGCAAATTTGGTTATAATTATTATATATTTTTTTTTTTTTAAATTTTTTATTTTTTTTTACTTTTTTTTTATTTTTTAAAAACTTGGGAATAATGGGGAAATAACTATGCCCTTAGAAGCACAGAGCACAGGACACAGCACCACTGGACTGAACAGGACACGGCACAGGACCCAGCAGCACTACGGAACTCAGCAGGACAGAGCACAGGACACAGCACCACTGGACTGATACTGCAGAATGTGTGAACTTGGTAATATTGCAGTACCAATGGACTTATAATGCTGGATTGGTTTTGCAAATTTGGTTATAATTATTATATTTTTTTTTATTTTTTTAAATTTTTATTTTTTTTTACTTTTTTTTTATTTTTTAAAAACTTGGGAATAATGGGGAAATAACTATGCCCTTAGAAGCACAGAGCACAGGACACAGCACCACTGGACTGAACAGGACACGGCACAGGACCCAGCAGCACTACGGAACTCAGCAGGACAGAGCACAGGACACAGCACCACTGGACTGATACTGCAGAATGTGTAAACTTTGTAATATTGCAGTACCACTGGACTTTTACTGCTGAATGTGTGAACTTGGTAATATTGCAGTACCAATGGGCTTATACTGCAGGATTGGTTGTGCAAATTTTGTGGTAATTAAAAAATATTAAAGTAGTTTTTGGTATTTTTTAAAAAAACTTTTTTTTATTTTTTTAAACACAGGGGAATATTGGGGAAATAACTATGCCCTTAGAAGCACAGAGCACAGGACACAGCACCACTGGACTGAACAGGACACAGCACAGGACCCAGCAGCACCACTGACCTCAGAAGGACAGAGCACAGCACACAGCACCACTGGACTGATACTGCAGAACACAGCACAGCACAGCACAGCACAGAACTAAACAGCACAGAGGACCACCTAACACACCCTCCCTCTACCCTGATCAATGCCCGAGTGAAGATGGCGGCGACTAGCGGGGAATTTATAGGATCCGAGTATCGCGAGATCCGACAACGGGATTATGAGTCAGAGCCTCAGTTTCACTTTTGAATTTGGCGCCAATACCCGGATCTGTCTCGGATCCGACTCGTATCCGCAACGTTCGGGTGGGCTCGGATTTCATAAATCCGAGTGCGCTCATCCCTAGAGGAAACCCACGCAAACACAAGGGGGAACATACAAACTCCACACAGATAAGGCCATGGTCGGGAATTGAACTCATGACCTCGGCGCTGTAAGGCAGAAGTGCTAACCACTTAGCCACAGTGCTATTGCATTGGTCTCAATAGGCTTTCTACAGAGGGTGATACTATTGTTAATCAGATTGGACTTCTCATAGAGTGTGATATTAATGTGTCACATTCTATCTATCATCGTTATATAAAGAAATTTTACCGATGTAATGAGGAGGATTAATACCGTCTTTTAAAACCTCTACCTTAATTATCTATATATGGGATTTATACGCTAATTGCATGTTTGCCGGGACTTGTGCATATTACAAAGACACTCGATATATATATTTTTTTCATTTTACATTTTGGAATCTTTCAATTTGAGCTTATGTGTTAGGCTTATATTCAACTTATCCCATTTTTTCTTCGGTGGTATTTACTTGCCTATTGGGATAAATTTTTTATCCCAAAACTGAGGTCTAAGACCGATTAAACTTTTTATGTTTTAATACGATATTTGTATGAGTGGCAATGGTATTATCAGTGCACTAATATATGAGATAGTATACTGTTATATATTTGTGTGTTTAGTTTATTAAATGTTATATATTTTATCGACCACGTGGATTCAGTTGTGTGGTTTGTTGTCTCAGCGCTAATCCCAAATGGAGATGAATGATGTTAAAAGCTGGGTCTGCATTCCCACCACAGCACTTACCATTAGGGGTTAACCTTTTCACAGGAGCTCTGAAGTAGCCAATGGAATCCGTGGGGTGGGGTTAGGAAGTCATTATAAGCATAGGTTCAGGAAAAGATCCCTTACTCTTTTTTCCTCCCTAAGTGCACTGCAAATTAATTCACTGAAATCACGGGTTTTTTATTAACGTGTTTTTCTCTCCTAATATAGACGAGGCACAGTTGGTGGGAAGACAGTGCAGCCAGCGGTCTAATACATGGGCGCAAGTGTTATGTTGGCCACAGTAGTCTTCCCCTTTCGCTCCTGTCCCTACAAGGTCACTCGTGTAGGTACCCGGGGAATCGATTGTGGAAGCGAGGCCAGAGGGGGGCGGAGTCTTTCTGATACCTTTAAAGTAGCGCCGGGGGTTCTGGGCCGGCTGGCCACCCCAATTTCTCGTTTGGTATTGACTGGTAGCTGTTACTGCATCTGCTTTCATTGACGCCATTTTTGTTTATAGCAGTGGATCCCAAACTTTATCAGTTCAAGGCACCCTTAGCGTCTCCATAATTTTTTCAAGGCACCCCATACCCAAAATAATTACCAAGTAGTCCTCTGCCTTGCTTACCACTGGCCCTGGCCGAGGCACCCCTGTGAGATATCCAAGGCACCCCAGGGAGCCTAGGCACACAGTTTGGGAACCACTGGTTTATTATAGTAATTAAAACTGTGGCCTTAGGACGCCAAAAAGTTAAACACGTGTCCGTGTCGTGATTTCAGGTTTTCTGGTTTGAGCTTAAAAGAAATAGTTCGGGCCAAAAAGGGATTTTTGTTTGATGCTCTGGTGGGGTATCAGCCCCTAGCGTTTAAGACTCTTATGTCCATGTTGACCAATAGATCCGTCACTGACATAAAACTCCAAACCATATTTTCACAATACTTAGTCTAAAATAACAAAGGAAAATATGAGTTTGAATAGCTTCTATAAAGTCACGTACTTCTAGCTAATGGCCTTGATGAGTGCTTGTTGTTGTTTTTTTAATATGTTTTATTGTATTTTGTTTTTCTATACAAACTCCACTTAACATGTTTTTCTGAACAGCTATTTATGTAATGGATGGCCCCCTCCATTACAACAACTCACTTAAATAGCAGAAAAAACATGGACAAAAATAAAATAAAAGCTATATGTTTATTTGTTCTATTAATTGACATTATGCTTCTTTTCACTTAGTGCAGTCCATATCTGCTGTTCTCTTATCTTTCAGCCCAAAGTCCCCGCACGGTGGAACATTAATGTAGTCTGTTTGTGAAGCTATTGAGTTATAATCGCATTGTTAAACTATTTAGCCACAGTGACACAAGGACATGAAACAGACATGTTTATTCTTCAGTTTCAAAGACTCTGCTTCCCTCTGTTAGCAAAGAACCTTCACTACTTTGAAGAGCAATTTTCTCCTAGAGCTATTGTATCAGTGACCAAAGCTTGCATTGTTTACAAAGAATGGAGCGCTTGAATAAAAAATGACAACACGTGCGCTACGGGAAAGTTTTAGTGCATTGAAAAGAATATGTGCTTGGATGAAAAGCACAAGAATAAATAATAAGCGGAACTCATTTCAGAGAATTTCAATAAACAAACTAAATATATCTGGTTGAATTTCTCTGTCAAAATTGTTGAAAAACATAGCTAGGGGAATTGTGAAGTCAAACGGTGTTCAGAGATTAACGGGACTCTCATCATCATCACCATTTATTTATATAGCGCCAGTGATTCCGCAGCGCTGTACAGAGAACTCACTCACATCAGTCCCTGCCCCATTGGGGCTTACAGTCTAAATTCCCTAACACGTACACACACAGACAGACACACAGATTAGGGTCAATTTGTTAGCAGCCAATTAACCTACCAGTATGTTTTTGGAGTGTGAGAGGAAACCGGAGCACCCGGAGGAAACCCACGCAAACACGGGGAGAACATACAAACTCTCATCCAATAAAATGTTCTTGTGGCGTATATTTATATAAATAATGCAGAAGTGGAGTTGCTCAATCAATTTATAGGGTCATAGCACGCCCTTGAAAGGGTGGGGTTATCCAAATAGGAACAAATACAAAGAAGATTCCCCCAGCACTTAGCTATAACCAGCAAAGGAGCTGCTATTTCTATTTGTACATAAAAATGCAGAAACCTCAGTTGCACATATTTGCAAATGTATGATAAGCCACCTGCCACTTCACGGCGCTTCTGCTAATAGGGTGGTCCTAATTAGAGATGCTCACTGACCGCCGTGAACTGGTTTTGGTTTTGGATCTGGATTAGCTTCGTGTTTTGGTTTTGATTTTGGCAAAACCGCCCTCATGTTTTTTGGTTTTGGATATTTTTAGAAAAAATCCTAAAATATGCTAAAATCACATGATATTGCTCTTTTTTGATCCTACATTATTATTAACCTCACTAACACTAATGTCAAGTCATTTGCAGTCAATTTTGACCACCTCACAGGTCACAATATTATTTTCATACACTTTCGGAGAAAGACTGCAGCGACCTGGCTGGATGGTAAGCGACAGAGCAATGACACAAACACACGGCAGTTCCTAGCACATCTAGGACACATTGGCACACAGCAGTGGCAGAACAGAAAAATGGTGCAAGATGGAATTGTCCTTGGGCCCGCCCTGCCTCCCACCCACCGTTATGTTGGATCTGCTAAGTTTGGGTATATATTCGGTTCTCGGGAAACCGAGCCTGAGCATCTCTAGTCCTAACTCTAAACAGTGAGAGTCCCTATTTTTGGGGCATACATACATGTGTTTTTAAATTGAGAGCTATCTTACCAAGAGGTACCCCAAACTCCTCCAAATGGCAATACAGTGCCAACATTTCCCAGCACTATATTTCTTATATTTGAAGGGGTATCCTGTAATAGTTGTTCAAAATATAATCTTACATTATACATTAATGTTTTTTCTATGTATTTTATTGATAGGAAGTCCACGGGGTTAAGTTATGTTGCTACATGTGGCTTGCACATCAGTTAGGTCTTATCCCCAAGTCTCTAGTAGTATTGTGTTCTCTAACGACAGACTCTCTAAGGACCTTTTATTAACTTCAAAATATGCAGCACACAGGACTTGAGGCATAAAGCTTCGGGAGGACAGAAACCTCCCGTGGAGCAGAAGGGCTAAAGTTTGAGTATAGTTCTGACCGTATTCAAATCAAGCTGACCTCAAGATGCATTTCGACTTGAATCTGGGGGTTAATATGCTCTGCCTAAATGATATTTGCTTTATGGAGACAGACAGAACAGATTAAAGTATACGCCCAACCGATTTGTAGAGAGGGGTTTCCACGCCACACCACCAGTGGGCGTGGCCAGAATGCTTCAGGGCGTGGCTATAATCTTAGACAGTGCTTGGCTGCTCTCCAACTCTTCCTATCCCCATAATATACATGGGCAATGCTGCGTGCACTACTGTTAGGTGCACACAGCTCTCCCTTTTCGAGCAGAGCCGTGTGAAGAGGGACATACCTCCCAACTGTCCCTATAATCAGGACAAAGTCCTGATTGAGTGTGTCAAAACAGTTGACAGACTGTCCTGCTCTCTCCTACCTGTTCTTGCTGCTTTCAACACTTGTTGGGGAGAGATGTCTGTGAACAGTGCAGACAGAAACGATCGGCACACAATCTGCTGGTCCCGGGGCAGAGTCCAGCCACCTCGAGCATACAGTACCCCAGGCTGGGAGAGGGGGTTGGCCAGGCACTAGAAAACCCCCCCTCGGATTGCCTATCAATGCATACAAATATATTGTATTGCAAAATAAATGAACAACTGATAACAGTATAAATACTATACCAAAATGCATGAACAGCACAAATATGGGCATGTGTATGGCACGAAAATTAGCATACGCCCAACTTTAAAAGAGTCGAAATTATACAATTTTTTGGTTTCTTAATTACCTTTTTTTTATCATGTTTGTTTCTTTCAATATTTTATTCGACCTCATGCTAATCATATACCTGCAATCTTCTGTTTAATTCACAGGTAGTAAAGTGCCAAACTACCAGGAGGTGGGGAACTAGCTGAGGACGAACGGGTGTAATTGTAAACAGAGAAGAGCAGTTGGCTACTACCTGGTTGACTGGAAGTACAACATTCGTCAATGCTGTCACTTCTCCCTAATGCCTACTTTCTATTTTGTTTCTTTAGTGAGTGGATGCCCTTCCAAGGTACTGTGTGTATAGGAACAATACATCACACTGTTCATCTGAGAGCTCTTTAATTGACTCTCTCTTTATTCTGTGTCCTGCAGGAAGAAAATAGCTAGTGATTTTGCTGACACTGCCGGAGACGAAGTTTAATTAAATGCTCTTTGGATAAATAATCATCTCTTTCTAAGCTGGAACCCTGTACATAATGTCCATTTTGTTACATTCTCTATTTGATTAAATGGAGATATTGTAATATAAATATATTTCTAGAGCTGCATTTGCAGCGAAGTTAATGTGATAGTGAGGGGCATAGTGAGGGGCATAGTGAGGGGCATGACTGTTACTGTTTGGGTCTAGATTGTGGCTCTTTGAATGATGATGTTTTATCAGGCATTTAAGGTGATATAATGTATATTTTCACAACATACTATATGAAAGGTCTATGAAGAAAAATGCAAAAGGCTGTATCAAGCCGCTTTTAGTGTGATAAGGACTCTGTTGTGTTCCTTTTAAAGTTTTAGAAAAGAGAGAAGAGGGCGAAACTTGTAGAGAAACGTGATCAATATATTTTATGGAAGCCTCAAGTAAAGCCGCCTAGCGGTTGATCCAAAAATACCTTCATCATCATCATCAGTTATTTATATAGCGCCACTAATTCCGCAGCGCTGTACAGAGAACTCATTCACATCAGTCCCTGCCCCATTGGAGCTTACAGTCTAAATGTCCTAACATACACACAGACACAGACAGAGAGAGAGAAACTAGGGTCAATTTTGACAGCAGCCAATTAACCTACTAGTATGTTTTTGGAGTGTGGGAGGAAACCGGAGCACCCGGAGGAAACCCATGCAAGCACAGGGAGAACATACAAACTCCACACAGATAAGGCCATGGTCGGGAATCAAACTCATGACTCCAGTGTTATGAGGCAGAAGTGCTAACCACTAGACCACTGTGCTTACCTTTACATTATGCACCCTGACACCAAATAACTTAACAAATAAATAGCCACACAGGAGGCATGCATGGCGGAGAAAGGTCACTAATTTATTGAATGATATCAATTTTAATGGCAATGAAGAAAAGCAAAGGCCAATCAGCTCCCAGTCGACAGCAAACACCAAAATGGAGCGACCAATCGCCCATGACACTTCTAGGCCGGGCCGTGACTCCCCACTCTCCCTTCTTTGGCTCAGTAGCTGCGGCCCGCCTGCACAGACAGTGCCCCATAAGCCCCCCAGAGGGGAATTGTTACTAACCTCTTGTTTTAGGGAGAGTGCTACACTACCACACAAATGTCTCATCTATAGCTGCTGATGGGTGTGCTTCCCCGCCAAACCAAGACCCTTCTGAAAGAGAAAGATAATAAACATGCAACTCAAGAGGGTATATTTACAAAACTGAGGGTTTGAAAAAGTGGAGATGTTGCCTATAGCAACCAATCAGATTCTAGCTGTCATTTTGTAGAATGTACTAAATAAATGACAGCTAGAATCTGATTGGTTGCTATAGGCAACATCTCCACATTTTTTAAACCTGCGGTTTAGTAATTATACCCCAAGGACTACAAACCATAACAGGCACTGGATAGGCAGGACAATTTCTAGTGACAAGAGGAAGAAAACCTTTAGGTTTAAGTTTATATTATCTCCCAGTGTCCTAGACCGTCCCCCTTAACCTTTTGTGATTGGATAGTGCTAGTTTAAAGCTCTTGGATACTGATCTAGAGAAGGGAGTTTGACTGGAGCACTGCCAGGGTCAGTTTTTTTGGGAGCCCTCTAAGACTATACCAAAGCGCCCCCACCCTTTGGGACCCCATTATTTCACTAATTCAGTGGTTTAAGCTCCCCCTACGCTCTGACGTCGAGCCTAGTGCCCTGAGCACTGCCTAAATTAGTCCTTACCATATAGGTACTGTCATTACAGGACCACCTCCTGGTTGAATGGATGAATTATCATTTTTGAGGATAAATGGCAATATTGGATAATTATGTTTCCTGGATTGAAAGGAATACAGTATAATTGTGTTAAAATGTTTGTTTAATAGACTTATGAGTTCCAATACAGATGTGTACCATCTCTGACATCCTCTTACTGAGACACAGAAACGAGGTTAGCCTTTAAATTTGCTATAATATAAACGGGGATATATTTAACCACGTGGTCCCTTAAGAACCGCGCACAATGCGTCTACGCGGGATGTTTCTGTTAATAATCTTTGCTCATTTTTGCTTGCACCTGATAGCGTAAATGTTAATAATGTAAATAATAATAACATTGATAACAATCGTGATAAAAATAACAATATCGCAAAAACTCTCAATGTTATACACTTTTTATTCATTTAATATCCATTTATACTCAACAATTTTTAGTTTGTATTGGCACTGTTGCAGTCTATAATCTTTCTTTTGGTCTTAAAGTAGGTTGACATATGTTTGATTTAGAAAGTCTACCGTTCAGACTTGCAGAATATAATGAAATGAATGTAATGTTAACAATGTGCACCCTTCGCCATTTAACTGTAACAAATCTTCTGAGTATCATAATCACTTAGGGATTGCAGATGTCACCCATGCAGACCCCATAATTTCCTTCCATAGTCTAAACGCACGCTGTCTGCCTTTACACTATACGTTCATTATTTGTGATAGTACCTTGACCTTAACCGGGTGACAAGGTAGAGTCCACTAACTCTTATCATTTTATTGGAATGTTATACTTTTCTGAAACTGTATATCTTTTTGCAAAAAGTAAAGTAATGTAATGTCTACCCATTTCTCTGCCTCCATTCCCGCCGGAATTCATCGGATCGGGGTCGTCCCTGCCCCCGGCTCCGACTGTCACCTGTTCAAGGAGAATGGCAGGCAGCTAACAGCAAATGTTATGCTGTTAGCTGCCTGCTGTCACTGTGTAAATACTAACTTACACGGCGCACAGTAATCTCCTTTCTGAGGAGATCTCGTGAGAGTGAGATTACAGCGCGCCGCCGAAGCACTACAGGGAGTGGAACAATGGAAGGAGGTAAGTTCACGGGGGGCTCATGGGAAGGGCCCTCACAGTACCCTTAGCCCGGGGGCCTCTCTTCCCTTAATCCGGCCCTGGCTGAATACTTAATTCATTAAGCTACTAGTATGTTTTTGGATTGTGGGAGGAAACCGGAGCACCTGGAGGAAACCCACGAGCCTCCTATGTATCAAAGTACTTCCATAAATACAGGGAAGGAGAGAAAACATACATGTAGAGTGCAATAGATCTTTGTCATAAATAAACCATGTATTGTTCACAAGCTAGATCTAAGCAAGTCACTTGCTGCTACAAAATATATACCAGGTGGTTTAGACCATAGTATCATTTTCCGCTCGCTGACTTTGAAGATAAAATAAATCTGTCACGCCAGGCGCAGGAACAAGACAAGTCAAAAAGATGAAATTCAACTCTTTTTTTTTTTTCATGCTGGATTGCTCACAAGACCCAACAAAGACATTGCTTGATTATTGTTGTATAGAATGTGGACGTAGAAGGTAATGTTAGGTCTCCAACACTTGCAATCAGGAAAAAGACACGTCTCTTGCTGTCAGATGTCTGGAACAACCTCATATTATACAGTGTCACAACTGCACTTGATCGACTACTCTATTTATAAGAGATGTGACAGGCAGGTTTACCTGCTTAGCAGGAACACGGAAAAATGCACAGCGGCCCTCGGCTCTCACATTATCACAGGAATACGGTTTTCATGAGAACAGCAAAATTCTAAAAGCCACGAGATCAATAATAATGGCTTGGGATGCAAGACAAACATATTATTGACTGTAATAAGTGAGCAATAATTGGAAACTGACATTGTTATAGTGCAAATGTCATGGGGTGCATAGTGTGATGGGATCCATATTTATTGACAAAAACTAAAGTTAAGTGACTTTTGCTTGGTTCCACCAAATACACGCTGCAGTCATTCAACAGTGTATATGGAAGAAGGACATAAAGCATTTTTGTTTTTTTGCTTAAGTGTCTCATTTGGATATAAATGGCAATTTATTATAACCATAAAAATAGTATTTTGGTGAGGCATGAGTCTCTAGCATGTTGACCTTAATTTTTTATTTGTTTTTATTGTTTTTGTATTGATTTATTCAGGGCCTGATTATCCAATAGGCTGCCTAGGCTGCAGTCTATGGCGCAAGGCTTGTGGAGGGTGCAAAGTTTTTTGGGGTGCAAAATTGTGACGGAGAGTAAAAAAATTGAAAATAATAGTTTTCCGAAGTCAAAAGAAAACATGAAAGAAATGTAGTAAGGTTTAATCTTGACGTATTTCCATGGCAAAGGCTGAAGACAATGAGTCATCCATGGGCGAGCGCTTGAGGATAAGCGAGTAGGAGAGACAAGGATGGCGCCAGGTGAAGACATTAAAGCCCCCTCTCTCTTCTCTTCGTTCAAGCCTCCCTTCTGTTATACAGCTCTGATTTTAATGAAAACAAAATGTGACAAAGATTGCCGTACCCCTTTTGAAAAACCAAGTGGAGCTTAATTTTGAAAATACAGGAACATAAACATTGATGGCAGGGTGGTAAAGGAAGCCGGATTTTAAATTAAGGATGAGATGGTTTTCACCTGCCAAATATTATCCTGGAGAGGGCGCACGACGAACGTATTAACCTAGGGCGACCTTAACCCTTAATCAGATTTATAGCAACTTATTTGATATGCTTGAACTATCTGACTACAATATCAATATATGTTTTATTTGTGTTAAAGTGTTAATTTGTAATGTATGTATATACATGGTGGAAACAAGTAAACATGTAAATTAGTTTTTGAGTCTTACGGCTAACAGTTACTATCATGAGCTTGCAGAACAGGGTGTAGAGGTCTTCACCGATAGCAGCCGTTTTTCCCGCAGAGCTTGTTTCGCTCACAGGTACTCAGATGCCCCCAGGTTTTACACTCAGCGTAGTACAAGCTTATGAATAAACCGTAGCATGGGATCGCAGGTGATGGCAAGCGAAGCGTGGTCAAGTACAGGCAAGTGGTCAGGGCTAGCAACAAACAAAGGCAGCCCAAGTAACTAAGCAGAGGTCAAGGCAACAAGCAAACAATCAAGTCCAGGAAACCAGCAGAGGGTCATACACAGTGAATCAATAGAAAGTTTCAGCAAACTGACAGGAGCAAGCAAGTTAACAAGAACTGAACGCTATAACCGGCAGGAAGGCCAAGTGGGTGGCAAAAAGGGGCATATTCAATTAGGATTCCGGTCCGCGGTAACGTGCGTTACCGCGGAACCTGCGCAGTATTGCCGGCACCTATGGGGTGCGAACGAAAATCCACGTTATTGCGGTACCGTGGATTAACTTCGCAGCCCGTTTCAGCGCGATCCCGCGGACCGGAAACCTAATTGAATTTGCCCTTAAGGCTCAGAAGGATGATATTTGATTAATTACAGTGTGCACACGCGTGCCCAGCTGTCAAACTAGCTGGGTCACGGCGGTGATATCAGAAGCGTCCCAGCTGTTGCCCTGGTGACAGCCAGGGCGGAAGTAACGTTCCGGTGATCATGACGACGGCCGGGACCTGAGATGCGAACAGAGAGCGAGCCGCGGCGGTTGCAGGAGAGAACGCGGCTCGTGACATTGAGAATCTTTGTCCCTGATTTTGGTTATTGGTAGTCGTCTAATAAACCTGAATGAGAAAAAAACAATCCCCAATCCCCTATTAAGCAAAATGTGTTTTAACATTTAACATGATGTGGGGTATTCAGGCAGGCTCAGCAGGCGTTTATTGGCATCAAAGTAAAGTTCACAGGGCTTTCTGGTCTGTGTGCATTCAAGCAATAACAGAAAATAAATCCTGCTCGTCTGAGCTCTAGCAAAAAAACAAATCCTAACTATCCAGTGAATCCTTCCAACACTGATCACTAACAGAATCAATCACAGGTTAGTTTCACAACTTTCTGCAGACACACCCTTCTTATAAGAGATCAGCTCTTAGGTGATCTCTAACATAATTAACCCGTTCTTATAACACATGTGACAATATCCTGGGCTAAAAATACCTCCCTTCATGGAATCTACCAGTCACCTTCTCACAATGGTAAGCATTCATCTAAAAACCTACAGTATATTGAGCCACAGAACCAACGCTGCCACCAAGTACAAAATATATTTTGTGTAACAAAATAGATTTTATTGCAAGAGTAGATGTCTTGTAGCACAAAATATGTTGTTAAGACATTATGGGCCTGAGTCATTAAGGAAAGTAAGGCAAAAAAAATGAGTAAATTTTCTCCTGGACAAACCGTGTTACAATGCAAGGGGTGCAAATTATTTTATTATTTTGCATACAAGTTAAATGCTGGCTGCATTTTCACGTAACACACAAATACTTGATAACTTTATTTTTAAACTGACATTTAAAGTTGAGCTAGGACATGCCCTATCCCAACTATAAATCTGTCCCCACATTTTAATTAAATTTATCTCTCACTCCAATGCTACATGGTTTTGCCCAGGTGCAAAGTTACTCCTTTTTTTTGCTTTGCATGCCACAATGACTCATGCCCTATATTTATAACTAGCCCAATATCTGAGAATGTCTAAGGGCAATCGGTATATGTCAAAATAATCTTTTTTTTGTTTAGGCAATAGGTATATTTTATTTTCTACACTGTTTTATCACTGCATTGAAATCTCATTTTAAAAGCAAATGTTGACTCTGTAACTTGATTGGTTGGAAATCTAGCAATGTGGTGTCTTGGGGGTAAATATATCAAGCTGAGAGTTTTCCAGGGGGTTTGAACAACCAATCAGATTCTAGCTATCATTTATTTAGTACATTGTACAAAATGACAGCTAGAATCTGATTGGTTGCTATAGGCAACATCTCCACTTTTCAAACCCGCCGGAAAACTCTCAGCTTGATACATTTACTCCTTGATGTAGTTAATAATATTTAACTATTCTGGACTATTTCCTTGGCCTTGTGGTAACATTGCGTTAACTCGTACCCCTCCTGACCTTCCAAAAACCGCATAGAAGGATATTACGCAAATAACTAATTTTGAAAGTGTATGCTATAAATTCCTCCAAATTATTTCTACATTCTAAAAGTGGAACATTAATGATGTACTTTACAGATTCATTTTAAAGTATAATAATTATTGGTCTCTTGGATAAATGAGGTTGAAATGGATGATTGGGTCCCGAAATATTTGGTGCACACAAATGTTTTCCCAATGCACTTCTTGCCCCTCTTTAGAAGTAGCCCTTTAGCTATAAATATCTTGGAACTCAATATTATCATGAGAAATTCAATATAATCTCATGTAAGAGACGTGTGAGACTGATTCACACAAGAATTATATTCATATAAATACGTCAATTTCTTTCTCCTTTTGCATCAGGCTGTGAAAGAGAGAGATTGTATTGTTTGATATTAGTATTGCACAGACGGTTTTACTGTTCAATAGGAAAAAAAACATTCTTAGGGAAACATCACAAAAGCCACATCTTTCTAATCACGATCTGCCACATGCATAGCAAAGAAAGAAAACATAATGGAGAAAAGGAAAAGCGATAAAAAGCCCTTTATGTTTCTTTTCTGCCTGAATCCTATATATGTCGGAGCAGTTAGCTAATGCCATTTACATCACTGCTAGGGGTCCATTAAGTAGTCAGGAAGTGAATAATTCTATTTCTACTGTCTTGATCGACCGGAACACGTTAGCGCAGATTCCAAAAAGTGCTTAGTGCCGGAAAGCAACTAGCAAACCCGATGATGTCACTATGATGTCACTATGAACCCTTCAGAAGTGGGTGGCTCTTTAGAAGACCCTGATCGGATTTTCCATGACATCAACACTATTGGATCTAGTGTTAGTGTAGATCTAATTGTCGCTCACTAGCGCTAACAATGTTAGTGCACAGAGAGATCCACAATACTCTCCTCTCACTATAAAGGTTCTCCCACCTAACCCCCCCCCCCCTTCCTAAAAAACACAGCACAATAAATAAATAACATCAAATATGAATAAAACAAGTACATCCAAATCAGCAAGCCTTGCAGGATAAAGCCTTATTAGTCATGTGTGGCGAAAGCAGGGAGTCTGTCATATTGAACTAAAAGTTTGAACCCCCTGGACACCCTCTCTTTCACTGGGAATAATGGTATATTGTAGCCATGCCTATATAGAAGTCTCTTTCATTCTATATTACCCATTGTAAAAATGTATTTTGCTGTTATTGCAGTGATGCTGCTATGCATTGTTCTTGAAGCCAGGTGGGTTATGGGTAAGGATCGGGTAGGGTCCAGTACCAGGATACAGGTAGGGGTGTTGAAGCTGCATTCATTTTCCCCCCTCTTTTCTCTACAGGAAGTCCTGATCAGCTGGAAGCTAGTTCTGGCTGAAAAAGCTTGTAAAAGGTTAATACTGGGAGTGTCACTTAATCATCTTGGCCTTGCCCCTTAATTAACCTGAGTATGTCCCCATTGTCTGAGGTTGCAGACAATAGACAATTTGGAATCAGCCCAACAGGGGACCAAGGGATGTTTTGGGATGAGAAGGGAGAGGCCTGTAACAGTCTCTTTAAACAGGCACTCTCAGAGTATCGCACTACTTAAGGCGACCCAGCCCCTGGAGTGGGGGAACACTTCAGGGTAGAGAGGAAATGGTGAGGGCCAGGGAAGGGGGTATTTTCTTTTTGCTTTGACTCCATGGCTCTTCTTGGATTCCTGAAGTCAGGACACCCAGGTGACTGTAACTCCTTAGGCTAGTGGGGTAAAGGACAGATAATGGGGTAAATCTACTTGGCATTTATTTAATGTTTGTCTATAGAATTCTAATAATTGTTTTTATTACAATAAATGCATTGTTATACTTTCCAACTGCATTTGCCTGAGTGATTATAAGAACCCTAGAAGGTACTGGGTGGGCTTCCCTGGCATAGTAAGTCACCCCTGGGTGGCCAGCCAGCGTGAAATAGGTATAATTGGGCCAGATCAACCCGATATCCCCACAGTATGTCACATGCATCCTGCACGATAGTCATCCCAACACTTCACAAATTGTGTTATCCCCCAAAAATGTGTCCATTCAGCTCTGTCCCAAGACCCACCCTAATGATTTGTGCACAAGCAGGGGCGGGCTGGCCCGGGGGGCAGGGGGGCAACGGCCCCCCGGGCCGCTGGGTCAGATGGCTATTAGGGCCGGGGGGTAGGCCGGCCGGCCGCTTCCCGGATGCAAAAAACATATCAGATGCGGCCGTGTCAGCGCACAGGCGGCCGTATCACATGACAGGGGATGCGGCCGCCTATGTGCCCCCCGGCCATCCCTCTCCCAGCCCGCGCCTGTGCACAAGTGTGATGGCTAAAAAAATATAATAAACAAAACAAACTAAAATGCACACACTGGACCTTATACAAAATGTAGTCCTTGTATAAAATACACATATTGGGTTTCACTATATTCAGGAGATGTAGCCTATTACATTTTGGGATACATATTTAGAGGAGATTTATTTCCTTAAATGCGTGGAAAATGATGGAAAAGGACATTTATTCTTTTTTTTACCTATATATCATATATTTATTCTACTTCGTACCAAAAGAACGACCGTAGCTGTCACAAAAATCTGAATAAAATAGTGGATTAAGAAGTAAAAAAGTCATTTTCCGTGGAACAGACATATCACCAGCATCTGAAAATTGGTCTTGAAGTAGGAAAACAATTCAGATATGAAGTGGTTAAATAAAGATAAAATGACAGTATCTATTAGACAGGTAAAAGAAAAGATAACCTGTCTTTAATGACTTTGTGCGTAGGTATTGTTTTATTTTCTTTAAATGGTCCTAAAACACTTTACTTTTATCAAGCTAGATATACCTAGCTATGTACAGTCTTTGTTTCTAAAACCTCTGGAGGAGAAAACGCAACATGAATTAATCATGACTTAATTGGCTGAGCTAATTCAAGTTCTCTTCACCCCAATGCACTGTGATATTCCAGGTTTCCCAGTGCTGCAGCTAAACGGTACAGTGCATCACACTAAAAAGAGCATTTTCCTAAAAACCCTAAAATAGAATTTTCAGTCTAAGTTTCAATTTGCCTGGAGTTAAACTTGAAAAAATCATTTGCTTTTCAGTAATGCGCATTTAGCTGTCTTGCCAGCTACATGCTGTGTCTCACTTGTCATCCTCACCATCCATTATTCAGAATATTACCTTGGCATAAAATACATTGCTATACTTTCAATTGTACTAAACGCATGTCACTTTCTTTCCAGAGTTACGGTGTAGATACAATACAACAGGTACGTTGGTCATCTGGCTTTGTTGTTCACCTAGCAAAAATTGTACAACTATATAGTGTCGAAGTTGTATAATTGGATGAAAGAAAGTATATTGATTAATATTGTTTTACCATGCGATTGCGAAGTGTTTATATACAGCTCCCTGGAACCAGATAAACAGTCATCTCTGACCACAGTCTTCTGGACCGAAGGACTGTAGCTGGTACCAGCGCAGCGCAGCGCAGCGGGCGCGCGTATCTATGTATGTATTTGGTATCGACTGTATTGTACTTGTTTATTGAACTGATAAACTTTTGCTTTTTTGCTAAATAAATTGCTTGTGCTTTGGAACCACATAAATCGCTTAGACAATGCTTATTGAAAAACGATGAAATTACTTTAATAATAGGGTTGTAGTTGGAAGGTGATAAAATAAATGAATGAGGTTAACACATGGACAGAATTCAGTGCAAGATGAGCAGTCACAAATGATGTGGAGCATATATTAACATTTCTATAGTGAGACCTAGACTGGGTACACACTACAATGTTTTCACCGAATTATCGGGCTAATCAAACGATAAACGACCGTTCGACCTTATATTGCATTAGTGTGTACACTGCAACGATGAACGATTATCGTTCTAAAGCACATTGTATCATTTGATTTGATTTTTAAACTGGACTAAAAATGTAATTCACCGATGGAACAATGGTTCCATACCAGGGGCCCTGCAGTACCCCTGTCCATGTAGCACCTTGTTTGAAAGTCGCACAGCTCTGTTTGGATTCAAACTGCTCCGGTTGTCAACATTAGGACAAAAACCTTTGTAGCACAAATGGGACAAAGGTCTCCTGAACTGTGGGGGTCCCTAGGATGGAAACCTCACAATAGTGCTAAATGGGAAGTGGGGGATGTTATACAATAGCTATATTTTAGGTTGAGTTTCACTGCGACCAATAATATTATTCTCTACACTAGAAAAAAACAAACCGTATGCTTTAATTTTGCAGCATTGCAGAAATATACAGTAGCTATAAAAATAATATACACTGGTGATTTATAATACTTATCAAACTGTTCGTATGCCCTGAGGTATATCTAGTATATAATAGATATATTGCTTGCAAAATGTTGACCCCCCAAAATATAATTTCTTATATTTTAAGAGCTCATATACATATTTGTATATGATCCTGGATATTCTATCATGTGTAACTAATTTAGTATTATATATTACTGCATTTCACTGCAATAATGGCTGGCTTAAATATGATAATGCAATTATGCAAATGAACCCAATGTGCCATTAGCTCAGATATGAAAACCTTTCTCCCTCAGAAACTACTGTACAATAATTAGTTTCATTAATTTCCATCATTTTCATGCTTTGTAGAACCTACCATTTTTTCCCTTGCATTTTGCATTAGCGACTCTTTATAGTAAAGCTGGTATAAATTTAGCTGTTTGGATCCAAGGAGTTTTAAAGGTTTATCACAGTATTGCTCCTGTTTGTCTTACATGAAAAAAAAATACACTACTATTAGATTTCATATATTTATTCCCTACCAAATCCATGTTAAAAATGATTGGGAAATGTATGAACAAACATTGACACTGTGGTTAGCATTGCTGTCTCACGGTGCTGGAGCTATGGGTTTTATTACAACCAGGACCCTAATTGTGTGGACTTTGTATGTTCGCCCCCCTGTTTTTATGGGTTTCCTCCGGGTGCTCCGGTTTACTCCCATGTTTCAAAAACATACTGGTAGGTTAATTGTCTTCTGAAATAGAAAAAGGTGCTTCCCAAAACAATAATCTGATCATTATCATTCATGGAGGAAAATGTGTTCAGAAGAACAATGTTTGTGTGTGTGGTCATCATCATCATTTATTTATATAGCGCCACTAATTTTGCAGCGCTGTACAAAGAGCTCAGACACATCAGTCCCTGCCCCATTCCCTACCATATACAGAGAGATAGACTAAGGTCAATTTGATAGCAGCCAATTAACCTACCAGTATGTTTTTGGGAGGTTTGGGAGGAAACCGGAGCACCCAGAGGAAACTCACGCAAACACAAGGAAAACATACAAACTCCACACAGATAAGGCCATGGTCGGGAATCAAACTCATGACCCCAGTGCTGTGAGGCAGAAGTGCTAACCACTGAGCCACCGTGCTGCCCTTGCATGAAGTCCCAAACAACTGTATCTCGTCCAGTACAGATAAGCACATACCTGGTCAAATCAGACAGTGATCTTTAAACAGGTTATCTGAATATAATTGCACCATGTGCCTAGATCCTTGGCTCATAACCCCTTTGTTTTTGTTGTGACACACATAATAGGTAGAACATGTGAGAATTACAGCTAGTTCATTAAATATAGTTTATATATAATCCTATTTTATATCTTCAGCTTCTTTGGAAGTTGCTTTTTGCCAGTTGCTCAAAATATCTTTGGACACATCCATCCAAAAGTGCTCCGAGTCCTATCGGGAGAAAGTACTATATAAATAATTATTATAATTACAGTATAAAAAAAACCTCTACAATTGTTAGCAATTAATCTAAAGCACAACGTAGTTACGGCACAGGATGAAGGTGATCTAATGTTTCACTAAACAATATTAAGATCAGCTATTTACAGAACTTTGTGTATGGTTGCTACACTGATTTCTGCTACAATTGTTTCTCAGATCCCTATAGTTGCACTGACTCTGATAATTACATATGCACAAGTTTAGTATTATTAAGTAATATATTATGTCATCTGAAACTGCATTCAGTTTTATTGTCAGAGCTACCGTACATTTTGGATTTATCATTCAGACGCATTATAGGTGCTTTTTAGGAAATCCGAAAGTGCATATCTATTATTTAGTACCCATCAATCAGCCTGGTGCTGTTTGAAGTACTACTTTGCTTATACCTTTTAAGAATTGCTCTATATCATCACCATCATTTATTTATTTATTTATATAGCACCACTAATTCCGCAGCGCTGTACAGAGAACTCACTCACATCAGTCCATGCCCTATTGGAGCTTACAGTCTAAATTCCCTAACATACACAGAGAGCGGGAGTCAGAGAGAGAGAGAGAGAGAGAGAGAGAGACTAGGGTCAATTTCATAGCAGCCAATTAACCAACCAGGGAGGAAAGCGGAGCACGTGGAGGAAACCCACGCAAACATTTGGGAGAACATACAAACTCCTCACAGATACGGCCATGGTTGAGAATCGAACTCATGACCCCAGTGCTGTACAGCAGAAGAGCTAACCACCTTCCAACATTTAGAATCCAGAAAATGGAAGAAGATAAGCCACACCCCTTTCTGACCAACCTCCGCTCACAAATGAGAAAATTTGTATAAGCCAATCCACTTTTCTGGTAAGCCCTCCCCTTTTTGCTGCCCTCAAATCAGGACGTCCCGTCAAAATGAGGACAATTGCGCGATTTGTATGATGTCATGGTCATTGCATGTGCTTTTAGTATTGTGCATTAGAGTGTTCTGCATGTATTAATATATTGTAAATTAACACTGTTGTCACTGTTTCACAAGAGACATATTTATAATATTGTTCTCTACTTTCCTTTTAAAAAAAAATTGTATTTTTAATTTGGCTTTAAAACTAGAGATGTTCACTGACCCCCGTGCTTTGGTTTTGGTTTTGGATCTGGATTAACTTCGTGTTTTGGTTTTGGCAAAACTGCCCTTGTGTGTTTTGTTTTGGTTTTGGATCCCTATTTTTTTTTTCTAAAATCCCTATTTTATTTGCTAAAATTAGGGGTGTGCACCGGCCACTTTTGGTGTTTTGGGTTTTGGGTTCTGATTAGCTTGAGGTTTTGGGTTCTGATTTGTTTTGCCAAAACACTCCACAAAAGGTTTATGTTCTGATTTTTGGTTTTGGGTTCTGATTTTTTTTAAAAAAAGTATAAAAAGTGCTAAAATCCATATTTTTGGTTTTTTTTCACTGCTACACTATTATTAACCTCAATAACATTCATTTCCACTAATTTCCAGTCTATTCTGAACACCTCACACCTCACAATATTGTTTTTAGTCCAAAAGGTTGCACCGAGGTAGCTGGATGTCTAAGCTAAGCGACACAAGTGGGCGGCACAAACACGTGGCCCATCTAGGAGTGGCACTGCAGTGGCAGACAGGATGGCAGTTTGCAAGAGTTTGCTAGAGGTGCAAGATGGAATTGTCCTTGGGAATAAAATAACAATGGCCTTAGCAGAACAGAGCACAGGACACACACAGCACCACTGGACTCAGCAGGACAGAGCACAGGACACAGCACCACTGGACTCAGCAGGACAGAGCACTGGACAAAGCACCACTGGACTGATCAGCAGGACAGAGCACTGGACAAAGTCATAGCTTCGTTTTCATTTCTTTTGACCGCCGGAAATATCCGAACAGTGCTCGGATCCTGTCGGATCCGCACTGTTCGGGTGGGCTCGGGTTAGCGCAATCCGAGCCCGCTCATCTCTAGCTAAAATCACATAATTTTTTGTTCCTACATTATTATACCATAATAACATTAATTTCCAGTCATTTGAAGTCAATTTTTGACAAGTGACAAGAACACTGCTACTCCTCCTGTTTCTGTGTGAGCAAGGGCACTGAGCAATGTCACTGGAGAATGGAGAGTGAAAAGAACACTGCTACCCATGTTTCTGTGTCAGCAATGCCACTGAGCAATGTCAATGGAGACTGGAGAATGACAAGAACACTGCTACCCCTCCTGTTTCTGTATGAGCAATGGCACTGGAGACTGGAGAGAGACAAGAACACTGCTACCCCTCCTGTTTCTGTATGAGCAATGGCACAGGAGACTGGAGAGTGACAAGAACACTGCTACCCCTGTTTCTGTGTGAGCAATGGTGCTGGATCTCGTGGGGAGGAAGGTACTTATGGAATCCAAAACCCGCAAGATCCGACAACGCAACAATGACGTTTTGCCTCGATTCAGATCCGAGGAAGCGCAAAAGTACAGAGCCGGCTAACGAGCCTAGTCGGATCCCCTAAGTTCGGGTGGGTTTGGTTTTCAGAAAACCGAGCCCGATCATCTCTAATTAAAACATCTTTATTATTGGATTTTACGGGTTTCTATAGAATTTTTCATCTCTACAAACAAAGGAAATGGTGCTGGAATCACTTATTTAACGTGCTCTGATAAACACTGAGAAACCACATGACAAGATAATGAGCTACTGCAACGGAAATATCCTCATTGCTAAATAGTGACATAGAGTACTCCAAGTGAATGTAAATGACAAATAAAATCCCCTTTAGTACAAATAATATTTCAGTACCATCTGTTTGTAAGCAGTGAGTATGTTTTCATTTTGTGACCTCCTGGCTACAATTTGAAATAACAGAAGCAAATAAATAAGGAACACAGAAACAGTTTTGCAAAGCATTGAGACGGAGCAGGTAATTTATTGAAACGAAACTCTGACTGTCGTATTCTTCTTCTAAAAAAACACCTCCCAGCACATGGCAAACCCCCTCGATAATATAATGTCTGGTATAGAAAATAAATCTCTTTACAACACCCTTGCCCATTGTCTGCTATAAGAAAAAAAAATCATGAATTGGTACATAGAGAATTTCGTACCAGAGGCTCCACGCTGCACATGGCTCCGTTAGATCCTGAATGAAGATGTGTAGTCACGAACATCAGCCAGAAAAGAATTTCTAGATTTGATGTTGCAAAACCTGAATTCTAATGTTAGTTAATAGTTTGCAATTATTTTTTGTATGGATTTTTCAGCATTGGTTTCATTTTTTTTTTTCATATATTGCATGTCATTTTTTCAGCAGGATTGAGTCACCTTTGACTTCAGCCTGAGGTCTGAAGACAAAGTGACTTGCCCAAGGTCACAAGAAGCCAACATGACGTTTCAACTCAGGGCGGCCCATTTAGCGTTGGACTCATTTGCGCATGGAACTTACGTAGGAAAAGTCGCATGCAAAAAAAAGCATATTTATGTGTCTATGTTCAGGTGGACGGATCTCAAGGTGCGCCCAGTTCAAAACCAGTGGCATTGACTAGTTAGCTATTGAAGCCTATGGGGACAACATTGCGGTAGAGGGATCTTCGGACTCTTGACCGCAGCTCACCTGCTCTCTCCTCTTGTCACTATGGCAAAGTGCCCACTTATAGTGACCATAGAAAGACACAGAACATAGCTAAAATGTTTGTACGCTGGGACAACCGTTTATCGTGACTGCTGTCCCAGCAGAACACTTTTAATAAATGCTCATGATCTTTCATTCCTTATCATTGCGATAAGGAATGAAAATGATCATGCCAAAAAAGTGGTAGATAATAAATATGCCCCATAATTTCATAAATAATAATATAATATAATAATATAGAACACATTTATTACACACACTACTACTTCCTCATATGCATTTATTCACACAGTCACTCACACATACACATCAGACCTTATTTTGCATTCAGACACCTTGAGAAAGTCTGATTACAGTTGAAACGCGTTGGTGAAGTGGACAACAGACGGACCGGGAACCCTCTCTCGTTATTTTACATCATTGTCAGAAAATGCTGTGGTTAGGAGCTCCGGAACATCATTAACTATACATGCGATTTTCTTTCAATTATCCGGTACGGGTAACCACATCCCCTGCTGTATTTGGATGTTTTGTATTAAATTTTTAAACGTAGTACACTAGATGTCTTTATCTTTCTTTTAATGTGGTGTCCGAGACATGTGGGAGACTTCTGAAGTACTCTGATTGTTACCATATGTGAAAAGCGGGCGGACAAGATCAGGTTTCCTCGTTACAAGTACCTGCTACGGGAACACGGGCTTATACTAATTGTAAGTCTATTTCTGATTGCGGGGATTGAATATCCTGAAGTTGTGAAGTTTCTAACTTCTATATGGCAATTAACATTACCTAAAAAGGAGAAACTGGTTCCTTATTGTATGTTAGAGTGGGAACGGATAGCGCAGAAAGTATCTTTCTCCCCATTTTCTGTTATGCAAAATCAGGACAAAATAAGCCCCACCACCAATCACTCAAATCCCTTTTTGCCAAAAATCCAGTTTTGGGAAAACTCTGCTCACTTTCGGGTAAGCCTCACCGGGGTTGAGCTCCATAAATTGGGACAGTTGGGAGGTATGTATAAAATTATATACACATATGCGCACGCAGTCGCTGACACACACATACATACTGTACACACAGTCGCTGATATACACATATTTACCATACTTGCCTACTCTCCCGGAATTCCTAGGAGGCTCACGAATTTTCGGGGAGTCCTCCCGGACTCCTGGGAGAGTATGTAAGCTCCCTGAAAAATGTGGGGGCGGGGCTTAATGATGTGCTTGCACCATTAAGCCCCGACCCCGTTATTCAATGCTGTGAATTTCAGTTTTTTTTTAAATAATAGGGGGCAGGGCTATGGTAATGCGCGAGAGCCTCACCCCGCCGCCCCCCCCTACACTTGTCACATGATTTGTCCTTTGGGAACTCACGGAGGACAGGTTTTTAAAAAGTTGGCAAGTATGATATATACTATACACATAGTCACTGACACACACATATATACATGCGATACTCACACAGTCACTGCCACACATATATGATACACAGTAACTGACAGACACATACATACAATACACACACAATTGCTAACACACACAGTCGCTGACAAACACTCACTTTAATTTTCCCACACTGCTCTCTGCCTCCAGACAGGTTTCCTTCACAGTGGCCAACATTGTCAACTTGTGTCCCAGGAGGCAGGTGGGTGTGTGGGGGCAGGGCTTAAAGAATCGAGTTTCCCCCAAAGCAGTCATCATTGCTTCGGCCAATAAAAATAGGGGGCGGAGCACACGGCCCCACTAAGCCCCCGCCGTTTAATTTGCCGAGCCGCCGGGTACCGGGAGAATTGCCAGCTCTCCCTGGAGTCCGGGGGACAGAGCCGAATTTCTGGAGTCTCCCGGACATTCCGGGAGAGTTGGCAAGAATGGTTTCCTTGCCTGTCTCCCAATGGTAGGACTGGAGGAAACTGTTTTAACATTATTTAAATGATAAAATTGCAGCAATGCATACTGTGTATACTGTGCTTAGTGATTGAGGGGGTGGTTGATAATGACACAGAAATGCCATCCACAGCACAGCTCCCCAGCACAGATGCAGATCATTTCTGTTTTTTAATTAAATTCTCGCTAACACGTCCCTCTTTCCTCCTGTCTCCCTGTCTACAAGCTCCACTTTCCCCTGTGTGTCCTTGTCTTATGGTTCTTGCATTTTATGTATTATGCTTTATGTTTTTCATGTACTTTGCCACCCTACAATATTTATAATTAGAACACACATGGTCCATTTCTCCATCTGCAGAAATCCAGGTATTTTAAACTATCCCTATTTTATATCATACATGTACATCAAACTCTATTCATAAAAAATATACAATATCTATGTTTAATTCAAAGCGATGTAAGCAGAGGTTTGTTAACACATTTGTATTTAAACAATGTTTATAAAACAGACATAACAATAGCAAAAAATATTTTTAATGGTCTTCACCTTTTCTAGTCTATACAACACGTTGTCCTTGATATTGTGGATGCGTTTGGCTACAGTTGACCTCTAGCGGTGCCAGTGTTTGTTGCATAGTAGTCATGACGTCTCGTGCATTATGGATGATTTATAAATGTTATTGCATTTAGACATCAGGAATGTTCAATATGTTGTCTTTGCTTGTTTAGTTTAGTGTTATTTTAACCTCTATGTGTTAAGTACTATGCTGCAAAGTATGGTGCAGCCTAATGTTGTTGAATATTTGTGTGAACAAATAAAAAATGTTTTAAATGTAAAACTACTAATAATACTGGACTTGAAGCTGACACTTTGATTCTCATTTCCATAGATGCACAACCGCCAAATATCGAGGTAAGATCATCAACACACAGCCATGTGGAGGACCCCCCCCCCATCCTACATAGTCCCTCACCTATAAGACAACCTCCATCACCCATTCAACAAATTTTGGAGACGGTGAAAGCAGACGGGCTGCCGAAAGGTGAATTTCCCAAAAACAAATAGGCCTTCAGCAGGAGCACAATGGCATTCAAGGGGAGTTGGCCTCTGCCCTCAGGGGTAACATTGAAATGATGTTGGCCTCATTACAACAAATAAGACACCCATGAAATTTACCATAACAGCCTGAAAGTAGCCATGGGAGTGCATGTGGCAGAACCACATGAACCTCTTGTCCAGCAAACATAACACACAAAATAAGTTTTATAGAGAAAAAATGGCACACAGAGCAATTATGTCGGACTCAACTTTTGGGGCATACAGACAGTTCAAGTTATCAAAAATGGGGTTTAAGCAGACTAAATCATCATCATCGTCAACATTTATTTATATAGCGTCAGCAAAATCCGTAGCTTTTTACAATTTGGAACAAATACAGTAATAAAACAATACAGGGTAATACAGACGGACAGAAAGGGAGAAGGCCCTGCTCGCAAGCTTACAATCTATGGATGTTCATTCTACGACCGATCTGGCTGAGGCATGAGCAGAAGTGTATATAAATTCTTTCTCTGTGACTAAATGTAATAGAGGAGTGAGGAGCCACTGCTGCAGAGGGTAAGCGCTGTCTCCTGCAAGAAAAACACACCAATTTGAAGACAAACGACAAATTTGTGTTTACATCCTATCCTAAGTCTGACAATTATCAGTCTCTGCTACCCCTGTTTCTGTGTAAGCAATGGCACTGAGCAATGTCACTGGAGACTGGAGAGTGACAAGAACACTGCTAGCTCTGTTTCTGTATAAGCAATGGCACTAAGCAATGTCACTGGAGACTGGAGAGTGACAAGAACACTGCTACCCCTGTTTCTGTGTCAGCAATGGTGCTGGATCTCCTGGGGAGGGAGATACTTGTGCAATCCAAAACCAGCGAGATCCGACAACACAATGATGACGTTTTTCCTTGATTCAGATCCGAGGACGCGCAAAAGTACCGAGCCGGCTCGAGAGTCTACTCGGATCCCCTAAGTTCAGGTGGGCTTGGTTTTCAGAAAACTGAGTCCGAGCATCTCTAGTAATAACAAATATTCTTTGTACTAGATTTTTGACTCACAGTGTATTGAGGCAGCGCGGGGTCAAACACAGGAATCAAATAACTGAGCCAAAAGGGATAACTAGGAGCTAATTCAGAAGGAAGCCGAGGTCGTAGACAGGAATCAGACAGGATGCTTGGAAGCAATACAAGGGAGCGCTGGAGCATGGGGACCCAATACTCTGAAACCCTAATGGTGCCAGAGCTGACTGTAAATAGAGACTAGGGGGTCACATGATTACTGGCGGTGGTGATGTGAACAGCTGCCGCCGGGTCCAGGAGTAGCGTCCCGTTGCTTGGCAACAGGACACGCATGCGCAGAGCTCAGTCCCAGCCTGCCGGGGATAGCGCATCTGGTTAAAACTTAATTTGTAGAGATCAGATATCTGTATTTGACAATTGCAGAACCTAGACCCTGTGGGCCTCGTATTACATTGGACATGGGTCATTGGACTTTACAGTTCTGTTATTTTTGCATAAAATACACATTCAGTACTGTGCATGTGCATGTAATTATGTCCGAATGCAGATTCGGCTGATTTGAACACTTATTACTCTTCATGCTTAGAGAGGCAGCAGCGGGGAGTGAAGGAGCCGGCAAGTGTAGAGCAAATACAGTAAGGAAACGTTCACGTAACTGTGGCAACTTGTGTCCCCGGAGGTCTGGGGGGGCAGGCGGGTGTGTGGGGTTGGGGCTCAAAGAATCGCATAGTTAGCCCCGCCCCCAAATCTGTCATACCTTTTCGACCAATAAAACTAGGGGTTGGGGTCACAATGACGCGTACATGGCACCAATAAGCCCCGCTCTCTCCATTTACTTTGCAGAGTCGGCCGGGAATCGGGAGAATTGCCTGCTCTCCCGGGAGTCCGGGAGTCCGACCCGGTTTTCGGGAGTCTCCCAGATATTCCGGGAGTGTTGGCAAGTATGGTTGCGAGTGCTTGAACATATCTGCATGCGGCACACGTATTTTACATTTTATGCTGATTCCATGTATGTCAAGATACGTGTTGCTCACTGTACAAATGTAATTGTGTCATTTTTAGGTCTGCTTTCCGGAGATAAAATGCAGGTAACTCTATACTGGCCACAAAATCATATCTGCCACAAAGATGCATTGCAAAGATTGGAGCTGAAAGTAATACAACCAAGAAGGTATATATTTAATGTTTGTATGTGTGTCTGTATGTATGTGTGTGTGTGTGTGTGCGTGTGTGTGTGTATGCGTGCGTGTGTGTGTATATGTGTGTGTGTATGCGTGCGTGCGTGTGTGTGTGCTTGACTGTGTGTGCATGCGTGTGTGTGTGTGTATGTGTGTGTATATGTGTGTGTGTGTGTATGCGTGCGTGTGTGTGTGCTTGTCTGTGTGTGCATGCGTGTGTGTGCGTGTGTGTGTGTATGTGTGTGTGTGTGTATGTGTGTGTGTGTGTATGCGTGCGTGTGTGTGTGTGTGTATGTGTGTGTGTGTGTATGCGTGCGTGTGTGTGTGCTTGTCTGTGTGTGCATGCGTGTGTGTGTGTGTGTGTGTGTAGGGGGCTGCTTATTGAATTTTAACGCAAATCCGTCAAATCAATGATAGCGTTCTCCTTTAAAAATTATACCCATAAGCTGCAAACCTATCTATAAAATATTACATATTATATTTCAATAATGCTGAAGCAGATGGCAGGTAGCAAGACAGATGTGCTTCTGTGTAGAAATTTGCCATATGGTATAACCCTGTCCATTATTTTTTATGATAGACCTAAGAACAGCAGAATTTTAGTTACAGTCACTCGCTAATCTTCTCTGCAGGATAAAATAGCCCAATTCAGTTTTTCAACAACACAAGGACGCAAGCTGTGTCTACCAATTTATAATAAGTTTCCACATCAAAGTCTAGTCAGTGTGAAGCTGGCTCCACCAAAATAAAGAAGGATAAAATGTCTTTAACTTGGTAATGTCTGCATTACAATTAGATAAACACAGACCGTACAAATGGATAAAAACCCTCAGGATAAACATACATTTTAGGAAGATCTTTCCTAATTAGGCAGAATTTCTCACATTCCTCAATCATTATCAGAAGATGTGATCCATCCTTAAGGTCTTTTGGGACTAAACAGGTTAGAGAAGGCTTATCAAATATAAGTGAGACAATTATTTTACTTGCGAAACACAATGACTTAGTGATCGATTCGCTGTGGGTGCTTTATGAAGTACAGAGATATATAAAATATTCTGCACTTAATTAATGTAATGGGTATGTTATGTATACCTGTTTTCCTTGTGCTCACCCAATCATGAAATCTCAATAGACTATGACAGATTTATGACTTGGTTGGCCATGATTTGAGTACCAGTAGATGTCAGGAGTTTCATTCAGGTGTCATGTATTTGAGACTCATTTCCTGATTCGTTAAGAAACGTAAGTCCCGTTTCGTGACGTATTTTGCGCGCAATTGCTCTGCGCGTGATCACAGACAGTCTTTATGGCAGTCAACAGAAGTGTGTGTATTTCATGTTAGAAGGCAAATGACTTCTGACAGCCTACGCTTTCAAGGGCGAAACAGGGGAGAGAAGGGGCACGTAGACAATGTACAGTAAGGATGTGCAAAGGCTGAGCGCGTGCACAGTCGTCTGATTCAAGCCCTGGGCTTCTCTCAGGTACGCGTCCATTAGTCATATTTGTTGCACCAGCTACAAGGCAGGTGTAAGTGCTGAGTGATAGTGATGACGGAGTTGTATGCATGCCAGAACATGTGGTTTGCAATTAAAAGCAACTTTTAAAATGCATTTTATGTACAGGCATTAAGAACATTATGATATATGTTTATCATGCTAACAAAAATAAGTAAATGTACTTTATTTAATGATTATACTATTAACAGGTGTTAATGTATTTAATATTTTGTTTTTCTGTGTGTTCCGATGGGACATTATATTGCACATATGCAGCACGGTGGCTTAGTGGTTAGCACTTCTGCCTTACAGCACTGGGGTCATGAGTTCAATTCCCGACCATGGCCTTATCTGTGAGGAGTTTGTATGTTCTCCCCGTGTTTGCGTGGGTTTCCTCCGGGTGCTCCGGTTTCCTCTCACACTCCAAAAATACTAGTAGGTTAATTGGCTGCTATCAAATTGACCCTAGTCTGTCTCTCTCTCTCTCTCTCTCTGTGTGTGTGTGTGTGTTAGGGAATTTAGACTGTAAGCTCCAATGGGGCAGGGACTGATGTGAGTGTTCTCTGTACAGCGCTGCGGAATTAGTGGCGCTATATAAATAAATGATGATGATGATGATGATGAATTTGTTCTCACTTTGCATTCCTTGATGAATCAAGCCACTTTAAATGGTTGGATCTCTCCAACCGTGCTAATGCAGCAATTTAATATGACTACAGAGAACCCCACATCTACAAAAATAATGTGTTCTCTGTTTTTGCTATTTCTGGCAACTGGGCAGCTAGGCTAAAGTTCCTGGGTCGTTGTCATTCATCAATGTCCTAATTACCACCCTTATTCTTCTCTTGGCTAATGTCTGATATGCCGATTGTGGCTGCTTTACTTGAATACTTCAAGGTGAGAGGTCGCTTCTTTGATTGCCCCATCTTTGTTTATATCTTATCTCACTCCGAGGGGGGAAATTGCCTTGATGTCCGGCTGCACACGTTGCCGACCAGTACGGTACAGAAATCTCCACTCATTACCAATTGCATCTCTACGGGACGTGAGGGAAAACGAGCAGAGATTTTGGTAAAATCTCTGCCACAATCTGTCTCCGTGGACTGTTCCGCCCCAAAAGGCTTATTTATTAAAGCGCAACATTATGTTTGTACACACTTTTTGGCAAGACAAAGGACTTCACCATTGTCTGTTTAGTTGAAAGAAGCAGTATACTTTATACATGTACTCATAGATTTGTTTCTGCATTTGTTATTAATGCTATTTAAATGCACAAATAACCAGACAATACATTATCCTCTCAACATATACATTTATTACAATACATGGACTGGAAAAAAAATCCCTACTTTTGTCTGTTCCTCCTCTCTATTTGAGGCCCTTATTATATTGGGGGGCTTAGTGCCTGTTCGAGACGCCTGTTGCAGACACTAATAATGGGGTGGCTTAATTCATCATTTTATTATTATTATTATTATTATTATTATTATCATCGTAGATCTGTAAGGTGCCACAGTGCTACATGAAAAAACAGTCAGTATTTAACTTATGTGCAAAACAGAATACTAATTTGCAGCCCTTGCATTGTAACATGGTTTTGTCCAGGAAACTGAAATAAGAAGTTTCTCAAGTTAAGATCCTTAATGAATCATGCCCTAGAATCTGATTGGTTGCTATGGGCCACACCTCCACTTTTGCTTTTTAGAAGGATTGAGAAATCTACCCCTATATTTTGAAAGCCTAAGACATTTGGCCTTGTGAAAACTGTTTTGCTCCTTTTAATGTTACTGAAGTCATCATGGCTGCTTCCATTTAGAAAAGAGCTGACACACCAGAATGTCGCTTAACTAACATAATTGTTCACATTAATCATTTTGCTAGACATATGTAGGCATACTAATAAAAATGGTAATTCATTACTGTTTAGTTCCTTAATTCCTTCATTTTCCCCAAGCAAGTATCCTTCTGACCATTCTGTTTAATGGCCATGGTCGGTCTAACAGAGTCTTGTATACATTGATTTATATACTGTGTAAATAAGCATGTAGCGTACCTTAGCAGGCGTTTGATAATAATAGCTTATTTGTAACTGCAATACTTACAGTGCATTCCAGCATTCTATTAACTCAGATTAGGATACAAAATATTTCCCTGAAGCACAACAGAAAAATGATTACTTTTGAATTTAGCACCTTAGCAAATGAATAGTTATAATACTGATCTAATCATATAATCCCTTTAAGACAAACTAAAAATTGATTGTAGAAAAAAAAAAGAGTGCAGACCTAGAAAATGTACTTTATAAGTACGGTATCAAAGTAGGCCCTCCAGTCATAATTTGATTCCAATACAGCTGCTTGCAAGGAGAAAATAAATTGATTTGTAAGCTGACTTTTCCAAACTTTTAGATGTATAACTGAAAATTGCAAACTTGAAAGGGGATGTCATTAGTGTTCTGGACAAGCCGGGAAAGGCTGAACATTTGGACATTTAAAATTGCCAGAGGTCAAAATCTAACCTCAATCTAATCTCCCGAACGTTTCGGAGACACTTAGGGGTATATTTACTAAACTGCGGGTTTGAAAAAGTGGAGGTGTTGCCTATAGCAACCAATCAGATTCTAGCTGTCATTTTGTAGAATACACTAAATAAATGAAAGCTAGAATCTGATTGGTTGCCATAGGCAACATCTCCACCTTTTTCAAACCCGCAGTTTGGTAAATCTACCCCTTAATGGCTAATTGAATTCCCCACTTAGACATTATTAGCTGCTGGTGTGTTCCACTGAATGGCAGTTTTGCACTGTATTTGTAAATTCAAATTTTACAGGTTTTATAGTTTGTAAATGGACCTGGGGTGCTGACGATGCTTTGTGGTGTTTTTGGGGTGTCTGTCAGAGCAAAGCATTGAAAGCCTATTAAATACATCAGCTGAAGCTTATATAAATGATACAGTCTATAATATACATACAAATATAAAATATTGCACTTACAAACATGTGCCAGAGATCAAACCAATGGTCAACTGAAAGTAGTCTGGAATTTCCAGACTCATGCAATCTGCTCAGTTCAAATAATACCGCTTTATACTGCCGCGCCGGCAATATCCCGGGTTTTTCAAGCCGGGTTTTTAACGGGGGCTCGGAGCGTCCCAGCTCAGAAACACCATTCATACTGCACCTCGGACCCGGGAAGACCCCATTCATACTGCACAAGTCTGTGCCCTGGCAATTTGTGTGAGTCATCACCAGAGCAGTTTTCATTGGCTGAAAAATGGTGATGTCATTGAAAGGTGACTGGTTTTTTGACCATCCATGGTTCTCCATCCAGTGTGTCATAATTGCTGTTAATACACACGTTTTCAGTGAAATAAAAGCAATTTTCTCCAACAAACTCCGATTCTGCTTCAGCTTGATCTGCACTCCACCATCCACCATTTCTCCTAAACTCCTTCTCGAATCTTCCACGGGCTCCCACCGATGACATCATCCTCCAGAGACAGGCAGACAGCCAATCAGCTTGTTTTCTGTGCAACCCGGGTTGAAAAACCCGGGTTGCACCATTCATAGTGCAGGCAACCCGGGTCCGACCCGGGAATTACCCCTCGATAAATCCCGGGTTGAAGACCCGGGTTTTTAGACCCAGGATTTTTGACTTGTACCATTCATACTGCACCAAGACCCGGGTCGTTTGAGTTCGCCCCGGCAAAAACCCAGGATTTTGGTGCAGTATGAATGAGGTATAAACCACTGATCTTAAATTTAGCTCTGATTATCACTAAAGCTGTGGTCTTGAAATAGATCTCTTTCCTTTTGACTTGCAAACAAAGACTGCTGGATTCTGGTTTTGTTTATCCAGGTTAACCACCAATTTCTAAAATCACTGCAAATTTTAATTCTTAAATAAATACTTAGTGACCTTGTACACTCTTATAGATGTCCATTTTGAGGCTCTAAAATGATTATTGGAAATGTACTACATCATTTATATTACTGAGATGCATAATTTCAATAGATTAAAATGGCAAACATGCCAAAATACAGGGTGCTAAGATGGAGAAAAGACTTTGACATCATATGGTGTAACAGAGGCAGAACAGAAGAACAAAAGTGGGATGATGTTGGAAGTTGGTTGAACAAGAGATTAACAATACCCGGCACAATAAAAACATTTTTTTTAAACAAATGAAGGGAATGTGTCACATCCTATACGACATTATAATATAATGGTGCACATCAAACTACAAGCCCAACCAAGTAAATCCCTTGTCATGGTATGTGCCAAAATGCAATCTTAATACCAGTGTCATATTAGTATAATTCTGATCTCCTATGAACACCTGACAATCAACTGGTGACAACAAGACCATGAGGGAAATAAAGGAACTTAGAACAAGGCAGAGTCTAATTTATCTAACGGAAATCGTAACAATCTTGGGGTCCAGCAACAGGAGGTTCAGAAAAAAGCAACTCAGGTGCTTGTAAATCCCACCGGGGGTCTCCAACTAGAGACGTGCTGCAGTGTGGGCATCACATAGGACAAGACTGAGTGGAACTCAACTTTGGAAAAAAACTTGCCACAAATGTAATGCCAGTTATCATGCATTAGACTACTGACACAGAAGCAACGGCGCTAACTACAGCATCACCCCTAGAAGACAAAGCCTTCTGCTGTAGTTAGCCCTTCTGTTTCATGAGCACACAGCCACTCTTTGCCTCAATAATAGGGATCTCTATATGCCATGAGATGATTGCACAAGAAACAAGTGACAGCAGCATGGCAAATTAAAAATTGTTTTACCAATTCCTCATCCTGTGACGCTGTATTTCCTCTCCAACAATGCTATATCCAGATACAGCAACTACTTCAAGTGAGGTTCTCCTGCCCACTCTTCTTTTCTCTTTCCTGTTCACACTTTTTCTCTCTCCTTTTCAGTGGTTATTTTCCCTTTTCTCTTTCCTTTCCTATCTCATTTTTCCTCCTGTCTCTTTCTTTCACTTTTCGCTTTGTTTCTCTCCCCAATTTTTCTCTTTTTCACAATCTATGTCTTTTGTTTTACCTGTGAGCTGTAAACTCAAACTTAGAACTTGAAATCGATATTTGAACTACGAATGTGTCTACAGCAGTCGAACCAAGTTGATCAAGTAATAAAAATCAGGATTGTTGGCAAACAAGTGAAAGGCCCTAGAACCTGCAGTATATGAACAAACTCTGGACCTGAGTATTTCTAGCATCTCTATTAGGAACCAGTACCTTATGGGTGTAAATAAGGCCTCATGATTATTATTCAGGTAGTGCCTCAGGGATGGTTCCTAGCAAATAGATGCCTACTGGTTCATCCCAGAAAATAGATGCTTCCATTGTATGTAGGTGATATAGAAAGCTAATGTTTAAAAGTTTTTCTTTTAGGTCTTAAATTTTTGCCCCTCTTGTGAATTCCATTAAAAATGTATTGTACACTGTATGTGTATTCACATGTAGAGTGCTTGCAGTATTACCAGGTTATAAATCTAAGGAAGTCTTGGATGACGAAACCTGTTGGGTACATGTTTCTAGCACAACTTTTAAAATACCCCTTCTTCTCTGTACGTATGTCCTAGGAAAATGACCTGTTCCAGCCAATGTAACAGGCCGATAATATGAGAACTGTGGAGACAAGTACGAAACAATTTTTTTTCCAGGACGTGTCCAATTGATTGTTTTATGTCCAACAAAAACTGTTTATCACATAGAGGTTTTCCCTTCCCTTTATATATACAAATAACTGTAAAGTGCATAAACAATACAAACAAACCAAAACTAAAGAAGCCCTGCTTATCAGAGTTTACAGGGTAAATAGTGAACAGAAAAAAAACAAAAACTTAGGTGTGTCAACTTGATGATCATGACTGGTATTTTAATGTATGATTAAAAAAATAGTTAAATAGTCTTTCCCCAGCACAGCGAAGTAAACACTGACTCTCATAACTGGTTACTGCTTATGGGAGCCGACAGGGGGACACAAATCGACAAAGTGAAGTTTATTGAGTCTCCATATGGGGGTCTAGCTGGAACTAACCAATCAGAGTGAAGGTGCACTGGATCGGTTACTTGCGGACATGCCTCCGAACTCGTCACATCCGGGCTCCGCATAGAGGAGCTTAGTGTCGTTGTACAGGGTTTGCTTATCTATCCTATGCAATACAAAGGAAAAGAAGACGATACCTTTGGATTTGTGTGTTTAATAATTTGGTGAACAAGGGATCGGTATTTATTTTAAAAAAAAGGATTATTTCTATGGTGTATGTGTTTTTGTTTTTTTTAAAAAATCCCTATATGTCATAACAGGTCCCAGTGGCTCCTGGATGCCAGGGCATGCTGATTCTTGTAGTTCTACAACCACTCGTATGCTCTGAAAGCACAGACATGATAGTACTTGTAGTTCTGCAAGGCCCAGTATACCCAAGCAGTTTATGTAGTACCACATATAAAAATACTATTTTTCGAATTAAAACAATTATTACCCCAACACCCAGTTTCTATGGCTGATGGAAGTTTGTTAACAATTCTTTCGATAGCGAAAAACACGTTTGCTATCAGGCTTTATGTAATACAACATATATGATACTCCTCTTTGCACAGGGATGAAAGTAGAGGAATAATAATTTTTAAAATACGAGTAGAGTAAATTGAGCAATTTCTTTATTTTCCACCTCTCTCTTTTTCCCCTTTTTTCAGCTATGTATCTTTCTTGGTCTCACGCTGAAATCTAGTCTATTAATGACTCACAATGACTCAGAAACATACAGGGATCTCTCAAATAATGGATTCTGTCTTCCACTTTAATTGTCTTATGTGAATATTGATTAGTGTGAATATGCTTCTGAAACGTTAGCGCGGGGAGACACAATCCCCCGCCCCCCACATCCTTCCCCATGTTCATCCTATTTTACTCTAGAAAGTCGTAGTTACTCTAAGGCTCAGCCAGCAGAATTTCTTGCTTCTGAAACCTGTAATGTGTGTTCTGGCGGAATCTACATCACAGCGAATTTTCTTTTGGGACAGCTGTGAAAATGCAAAAGACATTTTCAAACCATCAGAGTTTTAATGAAATGCAAATCACTCTACAGAAAATACAGACGAGATGAAAAAAAAAATGAGCTTTTTCTTCTTTCGTGATTTTTTTTTACTGTTTATCTATAGTAATAACCACATTTATTATGAATTTATGTAGGTTACTTGATATGGGTTTTGAAGATGGAAAATTAGAGGTTTCTTTGAAAAGGCCACATCATTTGAATGTTTTATTTGCATAATCTAATGCCGTCCTTAAATATTGTTGCATTAAAGGCGTCTAAGAGCCAATTTAATTAAGAAGCATATTTTGAAGCCAAGCAGTTTTAATATCAATTGAACAGTATAATACATTACATATAGCAATCTCCACTTGAAAAAAAACATTGTTATCAATAGTATGTGAATAGTGTGGTGTCTGATTTGCAAACCATTTCTTAGCACAGAAGTAATGAGATATAATCGATAACATTTGTGAAGCAGAGTTTTGTGATTCTCCAAATGCAAATAAAGCCCATCTTTTCATCTGCCATTCCTGACGGATTTTAATAAATATACCTTGTAGAAGATTAAAGTATTAAGGTGTATATGTCAGATTTTTTTTTCCAACCAATTAAACAGATCATATCGAATGCATAAGTAAATTTCATGACATTTAAAATTAATCTCAATAAACTTAAGTGGCTGATGGGATATAACTTGTATCAAGACGGCAGATTCTCAAGAGATTAAAAATGATTAATGAAAATAGAGGTCGATGGAAATGGGAACGGAGAAGAATAGGATACATCCTTGGATAAGGCTTATCATATATATTATTGTACACACAATGACTGATTAATGACTTGTTGGGCCTGAGTTATTAAGGTAAGTAATGCAAAAAAGACGTTAATGTTCTCTGGGACAAACCATGTTACAATACAAGGGGTGTAAATTAGTTTATTATTTTGCACATAAGTTAAATACTGGCTGGTTTTTCATCTAGCACACAAATACAGATACATAAAAGCTTATGTGTGCTTTAAAAATGCACTTTTCATGCCTATCTGTTTTACTATTGCAGTTTTTGTACTGGTAGCTTGCGCTAGCACATGAGAAATAGGGCGTTCTTTTAAACACAGTGAGTCTGATTCATTAAAGTTAAGCAAAAAAATGAGTACATTTTCTTACTCAAATGTCTCTGGACAAAACCATGTTACAATGCAAGGGGTGCAAATTAGTTTATTATTTTGCACATAAGGAAGATACTGTCTGTTTTTTCATCTAGCACACAAATAGTTGATAGCTTTATTTTTACACTGAAATTTAAAGTTGATCTAGGATGTGCCCTACCCCAACAATAAATCTACCCCCACATTTTAAATTTACCTCTCCCCTCCAATGCAACATGGTTTTGCCCAGGTGCAAAGTTACTCATTTTTTATACTTTGCTCTCCTTAATGACTCAGACCCGTAGAGTGCATTTGGAAGAACTGGTTGGTTTGCTGCCTATATTTACGACCTATATTAACAGAACAGGTTTTTATCCTGGCTATATGAGACTTGTAAAAGAATATGACAAACAGAGCTTGTTTCAGCTTCCAGAAGAGCAGAACTCGGGGTTGGCAGACGAAGCTGTTGCTTTGGGTATAAGAGGTTTGGGTGCATAAGTGAAGCAACAATTCTCTTCTGTTCAGCGGTAGTAATACAAATGTATAATTTTCCCGGCTGTCTCAGATTTATATCTGGCTGCAAGAACTCCGTCTGAATAAAATGATGCTAAAATGCTCAATTTATTATTATCCAGCATATATAAAATGTTGACATATTCTGCAGGAAAAATGGGATCACAATATAACGAAAACAAATCATAAACAATAAATATATACTAAAACAAAATGTATAGAGGTGATGTGAGATTTCAATTTAAACATTAGCATAATTTACGATTACTGGGCCCTGTATTATCTCTAGACCCGGTCAAGAAGTCTCATCTCCATCAAGGGACCTAATGCTTGTATTGCTCTTGTGGAGACGCATGTCTGGGGTGTCTCCGCATGGGTACAAATCACTCAGGCAAACAGTTAGGTACAAGATATAAAAGTGGGGTCTTGCATAAATATGTACGGAACAACATAAAAACAATAGCAAGACAATAATAGCAAGATAATAATATAACAATTATAGCCATATGCTTGCCTACTAGCTAAACCCTGATTGGTAGTTACCGTATGTGTTGCCTCTGATGAACCCAGCCCTTAAGAGGTGGAGAAATGCATCAGCTGATCTGCGCAAGTTTGGTTGTTTTCAGCTCATCGAACAAACAGTATTCACATTTGTGTCTGGAATCAATATTCATGGATCCCTCAGCCTCATTGAGACTTAGGGCTAGATTTACTAAGCTGCGGGTTTGAAAAAGTGGGGATGTTGCCTATAGCAACCAATCAGATTCTAGCTGTCATTTTGTAGAAGGTACTAAATAAATGATAGCTAGAATCTGATTGGTTGCTATAGGCAACATCCCCACTTTTTCAAACCCGCAGCTTAGTAAATCTAGCCCTTAGTGGAGCTCATTTTCTGGAGTAAGGTAAAAGCGGATTATTCACCCTTTGACAACAAAGTGACTTCTCTTATGGCCTCTATTTTTGTTTCCTAAAATGGATTGAACTTGTCATGAATCGAGTGACTTGTGGAACACTACTAAAAGCTGTGAAACCACTATGGGCTAGATATTATAACTGCCGTACAACCTTTCCTAGAATAAATTGCTGTTTTTAGTTTTCCCAATAAACTGTGAACATGTTTTACTCTGTTATCTGCACATTATGAGCTGGTCTGCAAGAAGCACAAGCAACTGAAATAATGACAGTGTGACCTTTAAATCAAGTAACCTGCAACCAAAGTACAGTAATTCCTTATTACCATAAAGCCAAACATGAGCATAAGAGATTGCAGAGTGTGGACAAATCAGTAACTGACCATTCACCTTCTAACAAGCAAATATATTATGGCGTTAACAAACTTCATCTACTACGATATGCGGTCAGTTACAGAGGCACTCATAACCTCAATATAGATTTGCACTACAACAAAATTACTGTGTTGTTACTAGAGATGCTCACTGACCCCCGTGTTCTGATTCTGGTTTTGGATCTGGATTAGCTTCGTGTTTTGGTTTTGGTTTTGGCAAAACCGCCCTCGTGTTTTGGTTTTGGATCTGTATTTTTTAGAAACATAGTTAAAATATGCTAAAATCACATAATTTAGATTTTTTTTCCCCCCTTACATTATTATTAACCTCAATAACACTAATTTCAAGTCATTTGCAGTCAATTTTGACCACCTCACAGGTCACAATATTATTTTCATACACTTTCAAACAAAGACTGCAGCAGTTCTTGCCAGTGATAAGAAGAAGGGCATTGTCATGCCTGGGCATAAGAGCAAAAAATGCACCTCTTATGTGTGGAATTATTTTTACCCAAATTCTGACAACAGTTGTCTAGCCATTTGTAGCATTGTAAAGCCACAGTCAGCAGAGGTAGGGACCTTAACCATCTAGAATCCTCATTCATGTTACGCCATTTGAAGCTCTTGGGAAAATCAGAAACTTATGCTAAAAAAATAACAACAAGCAGTCCAGCATCAGCTACCTCCCTTCTCTCAGCTAGATCCCAGCACCTGCAATCTACACCCCCAACACCTTCATCATCAATATCCTCACAAGTGATCAGAGTTAGTCCTGCATCCAAGTGGCTAATGACCCACTATTTGTCTTTTACAAACAGCCATTGAGAGATGCGTGTTCTGCAGAATTGCCATTTTTAAACGACCCATACAGGGGCAAACACAGGATTTGTAGAGGGGGGTTTCCACACCATGCCGCCAGTGGGTGTGACCAGCATGCATGGGGGCGTGGCTATAATTTTAGACAGTGCTTGGCTGCTCTCCAACTCTTCCGATCCGCATGATATACATGGGCAATGCTGCGTACACTACTGTTAGCTGATGCAGCTCTCCCTTTTCAAGCAGAGCTGTGTGAAGCAGGAACAGGGTCCAGCCACCTCAATTATACAGTGCCCCAGGCTTGGAGGGGGGTTTCTAGGCCATGGTTTGCCTATGCCATAGATACGATTGAGATAAAGATAATTTTGGGAGAATATGAGGTTCCCCTTTATCCACCTTTGTAGTATTTCTGACAGAGAAAAAAATACAAGTTTGAGGAACTCCTTTTGAAAATGTCTCTAGCTTCTACTTTTACCGTATTTTAAACCATTTATTTTAGAAGAGGGCTTTATGACAAGTCATGAACTGAATATTTTGAATTGCTCTGGAAATGTTCGTTTTTTTATCAGTAATCCAAACTGGATTTAGCATTTTAGCATTTTCTCTGCCTAGGCAGCTCTGTCTCATCCTAAACGTCATTCTTATTTTCTTTTATCGGCAAAGAGAAATTTACTGTTGGAATGAGAAAAAAAATCAGCTGATTAGAACTGAGGTGTGGATGAATTGTGTAGGTTTGTGACTCTAGAACTGGTGGATTTACAGAATGTTCCGTGCAAATGGTGCAGATTGGACCTAAATTGCCAAATGTTGTGTAGTTACACAATACAGTAATATGTTCATGTTTTCCGAGTTTAAACTACAGTATTACCATTATATTATGCAAAATAAATATGAGTGAATCAATTTGCCTGAACTTAAATTATTTTAATATACTTTATTTTCTGTCTAATAAATAAATATTTTCCACCGAAATTAATAGCTAGTAGGTGTGGTGGAAATTAATTAATTAATGCACTTTATAGCTACTGCACCAAACAATTGTTTGTTTTAAAAAATACCTGTTTTTCGCTCAAAATTTAGCAGTAGGTGTGGTTCAAATTATTTTAATAGAATTAATATACTTAATACATACTTGCCTACTTTCAGGCAGTGCAGTCCGGGAGAGGGGCGTGACTAGAATGCAGGAGGGGGCGGGGCACGGCGAATCGCGCCATTTTTCATAGGATAAATGACCGTTTGGCCCGATATTGCATTAGTGTGTACGCTCCAACAATGAACAGTTATCGTTACAGAGCCAATTGTATCGATTCATATTATTTTATAAATGGACTAAAAATCTCGTTCAACAATGGAACAATGCCGTTCCAATTCTGCAGTGTGTATGCACTCAGGAACGGCAGTGTCCATAGATCTCTATGGAGTGTGCAGAGTCACCATCTTTTCAGCCAATGGTTATGACAGATGAAGAGCACAGATCTGAGGGTAAATCTTGTACAACGTGTATAGTATATATATATGAATCTGTATGCTGATCAGGGCTTTGTTTTTTTTTCTTCAGTTGTTGGTAAAATTGTTAACGAATCGCATTGGGAGAAATTTTCTGTAGTGTGTACCCAGCCTAACTTATAAAGATAATTAATGAAGTGTAAAAACAAAAGAATAAATTGAAACAGCAAACGCTGACGCTAGAGAGAGAGAAAGATGACTCTGGTGGTGAATAATAGTAGTTGAACAGGCGCTTCCTATCGGAAAGCTGTTTTAATTGGCAAAGTACTAAGTCGATTTTGTACATTTCCAAATTACACCATTGTAATTGTTACAAATCAAATTTTAAAGGTTTCACTCATAAGTAATTAAAATACTTTGAAAATATGGGTTGAAATCTTCGGAAAACAAATGTTTGGTTTCCGAAAAAATATCGGTTAGTATAAAATGTATTAAAATCTAGGCTGACCACTTTCTTCCTGAAGAAACCAGAGTTAATTTGAAATAAGAATAAATAAATAATAAAGCGACACAGGGACTGTATTGCTGAACGTAGGGTTATTTCATAGCAGAGCTACAAATACATTTTTGTAAGCCAATGTGCTGTTGATTATAAAGATACAGCAGACATGTCGTATAAAATGCATTAGAAAAGCAGATAGTGACGCTCCCTTCAATTTGTTCAAATTGCTTTTTTTTTTGCACTGAAAGAGGCCAGTGTACGCTTTATATTAAAATACTGTTTGATGTTTTTCTGCCTAGTTCTGCGAAACACAAATCTTCAGTAAAGTGCAAATTTTACAGATTTTCTTTAGGTCAGGTTTTCATCTTGGAATATAAACTGCATCTTTCATCCTAGGCAAAGTGATCACGAGAAACGAAAATAAATAAACTTTTAGCCTTCAAAATGTGTCTTCTGATCACCGAGAAACTCCTCAGTGTTCTAATAATCACATCTTAAACTTTGTGCATTTGGCAAAGTTATGCTATATAATAGCATTGAAAATTGGAATTGGGGGGGGGGGGGGGGGAGTTTGCAAAGGAATTAAGGAAGATAAGGCAAGGAGTAGCCATGTGAGAATACTTTTGACTCCAGGGTCTAAATGTATCAAGCTGCGAGTTCCTGGTGGGTTTGAAAAGTGGAGATGTTGCCTATAGCAGCCAATCAGATGCTAGCTATTATGTTATAGAATGTGCTAAATAAATGATCATTAGAATCTGATTGGTTGCTATAGGCAACATCTCCACTATTCAAACCAGCCGGAATCTCGCTGTTTGATACATTTACCCCCAGATGTGTGACAATTGGTGTATGGGTTACACTTGTATATGACACTGTCTGCACTCTTACGCCACTTCCGGTTTTCGTCTGGACTAGTACTACTTGTGATTGTCGCTTTCTGGTCCAATAGCAGAGGCCTCTAGTGTCCCATAGCATTTGCATTATTTGTTTGTCACTATTTTATTGGATTGAATACTTCAGACAGTCGCCGAATACACATTTCCACAGAACAACAAAAAAAACCCAAAACAAGCCACTTCCCCAGATCACAATACACCAAAGGCTTGGTAAACACAGGTTCATTGTATCAGATATATACATCAGAAATAGGCATATCCTATAGCAAGGTTAAACAAGAGACAAATTTCTTCCCCTAGTCTCAGAAATAACGATTTCCTATCTCACAATATAAAAAATAAGTGCACGTACAGTTACATAAATAAGTGCCCTGAGCTATTTGCTTTATATAAATTTTTACCAAAAGTTATTTAATAGTGATCCAGTCAATCCCCATTAAAGTCAGTGTCTGGATTACCTAACCGAGCCTCAGTGCAGGACAGAAACTGCAGGATAGACAGCAGGACAGAAAATAATTTCTGTGTGGAGTTCTCCTATTAATTTGTTTCTGGATTTCTATTCAGAAAATGCAAAAATCTAGAAAACTTGGCTCTTACCAGAAAAACCGTCTGCTTTAAAATGAACCACAATCTCTCTTTGGTATTCCTTTAAAAAGAGATGTAATACTCACTGGGGCTAGAGACACAATAGTAATATAAAGTGAAATGGAGGCAAGTGTGAAAGGCATCAAATCAAATCTTAAATGAAAATGCATGAAATCTGCATAATCGCAGAGATGTGGAGCAAAGTGGAAAATTAAATGACATTGTACCGGAGCTATAGACACGCATATGTATCACTCACAGGGTGGAAGCACTATGCAATCTACATTAAAATGTAGCATCCCCAAATTAAATGAGTTATCGTCAGCCATACTGCTGGGCCAATATGTAATTCTTTATTCACAACAGTAATTAACTGTGCTTTAAAGAAAACACTCATAAATATTATATTAATATCATTTAACCTCTTAATGCCTGCCAAAATAGATCTACATCCTATTTTTGCAGGGCAATGATCAATTTCCTGATAGCCAATGTTTCCAGCAGTGTCCTGGTACCATTTAATTCCGCTCTTAGCCCTGTAAATCATTGAGTGGAAGAGGTACATTCCGACTGCTATAGAAACCCAGGAACATCATTTTGATATCATCAGCTTCTGGGGGGCAATCTAGATATTACAGACCTTAGATCAAACACCAATTAATGGACTGCGCGCCATGAATTTAGATGAGTAAGTACCACAATCAGGAGTAAGAGACTGGATTGGAGGATTTCAAATGCTACCTTAAGTTCTGATGGGAGGTCTAAAGTCCTGCTCGAGTCAAGTTCAAGTTGAAAGCCATTGACGTAGCCTTGATCTTGTCTAGGGGCTGACTGGACTAAGCAGATCTGAGCACCGATAACAGGGGCAGTGACAGGGTTAAAGTGGAGTGTTATGCTGGCTGGATAGGAGACTAGCACCAGCCATGAGGAGCTGCAGAGTCACTGGGCACATCTGCATCTTAGACCAAACAGTGCAACAAACCCGAGACTGTCGATTCTAACCACATAGACAACAAGGCCATTGGGTGCAAGGCACCTGGCCTAAACAACAAAGCTTTATTCCTGTAAGCTGAGCGGTAGCCTCTGTGATCAGCGAGATGGGAGGCCAGAGATCAGAGATCAGGGGAGCTGCAAAGGAGGGCAGCATAAAAGTCATGAGATGCCATGAAAGTCGAGTGAGTGAGTGTCAGCTCTTGTGCATACTGACAATTACTTAGTGCAACAATTAAGTGTGTTCTGGAGGCGTTCAATAAAGAAGTGAGATGTGTAATCTAACATTTGAGTGGTGAAGTGTACGATTACATCAGAGACATTCAAAGGACAAACTGGTATTCAAACTAGCATGTGCAAGGACGCCATTCTACACTTTTACCCACACAGCCTGGCAATACAAGGGAGACTCATCATCATCACCATTTATTTATATAGCGCCACTGATTCTGCAGCGCTGTACAGAGAACTCATTCACATCAGTCCCTGCCCCATTGGAGCTTACAGTCTAAATTCCCTAACACACACACACACACACACACACAGACACACACACACACAGATAGAGAGAGAGAGACCAGGGTCAATTTTGATAGCAGCCAATTAACCTACCAGTATGTTTTTGGAGTGTGGGAGGAAACCGGAGCACCCGGAGGAAACCCAAGCAAACACGGGGAGAACATACAAACTCCACACAGATAAGGCCATGGTCGGGAATTGAACTCAATGACCCCAGCGTTGTGAGGCAGAAGTGCTAACCACTGAGCCACCGTGCTGCCCTAAATGTTAAGTAGGTGCATGTATGACCTTCAATAAACACCTATGTAAAAAGCATTACATATCAATAATAAGAGATTACTTGTAATAGGAATACAATGCCAGCTGGCACACCATTGTTACAAGTACCTATTACAATAGTGAGGTGCAGGAGAAACCTGGATTAAGTCACTCTAATAAAAAAGTTGAATAGCAAAAAAATAAAAATAAAGATATAATAAAAAGTAAAAAAATAATATTGTACTATCCTACCGTAAATAATTTTTCTGGCAGGTATTTTGCACCCATGGCATAGCACAGCTTTCTACTGATGAAAAAAAATATTTTAAAATTAAACTGTGGACTTAATTTATGAAACAAAACATGTCTGCTCCACGTGCAAGTTTAGCTTTGGACCTGCCGTGTTCCTCAAGTTGGTGGAAGGGCACGTAGATGTCCGCCAAAGTACTTAGGCTTCTTGAGACCGAGTCTGCAGAAGAGAAGGTACAGGGGAAACTTTGGGAGTGATGGTGTTCATGTTGAAGCAACCTCAATGTGCCTTGTTTTGTGGAGCAGGGCAGAAACAACATTTTATTCTGCATAGTAATATTACTGTAATGAGATAAAGGGGTGGAGGACATGTTTTTAGAGAGGTTCCTTGCCATGTAGACAGAAGTGGGCTGCAGGGTAGTGTTTGCCCCCCAGGCTTTAATGGCCTTTAATGGACTTCCTGGGCCGATCTTACCAGGGCTGTACCCATTCATAGGCGAACCAATCAGCCACCTGGAGGTGGTCAGGGCAGGAAAGCCAAAGCCCAGATAAATAAAAAATTAAGTGTGAGAATAGATTTTATTTATTTAAAAAATGAAATAAAAATATTTATTATTGCATTTTTTTTAAAAAAATGATACGATGATACAAGGTGATATAATAAAGAAATGGACAACACCCCTGTAATTCCGCCTAAATCCTTTCCTTGTTGTCGTCTTTCTACATCAGGTTTCTGTCAATCTATGGTAAGAAGAGCAAGCCTTCATACTAGAGATGGTCAGGCTCGGTTCCTCGGAAACCGAACACACCTGAACTCAGGGGATCCGAGTACCGAGCCGAGTTGGCTCAGTAATTTTGCACTTTTTCAGATTCGAAAACGAGGCAAAACGTCATTGTGACATCGTCGGATCTCGGATCTTGCGAGTTTTGGAATCTATCAATACCGCCCTCCACGGCGATCTAGCGCCATTTGAGAGAGGGACAGAAAAGGGGTAGCATAGAGTGTAGTGCAGTTGGGCAGGCAAAGTTAGAGAATTGAAAGAGGAGGGTGGTAGCAGTGTTAAAGAAAGTAATCAGTGACATTCAGGAGAGCTCCATAGCTCCAGGGTTATCTCATTGCAGAAAAATACAAATACTAGTGCTGGCAGGGTTGGTGTAATTCTGCAGTCCAATTCTACTGTGTTATATAGGTAACACACAGAAAGGAGAGCTGCGTTGCTAATTGTCATTGCTGAAATACAACTACTAGTCCTTGCAGGCTTTACTTCTGCATTTGCGCCAAAAAGTGTATGGTGTTATATACACTTAAAGAGAAGAGCTCCATTGCTCCATTGCTAATTGTCATTGCTGAAATACAAATACTAGGCCTTGCAGGCTTTTCTTCTGACTTTTCTTTTCTGCCACTGCTGTGTGCCAATGTGTCCTAGATGTGTAGGAACTGCCGTGTGTTTGTGTCATTGCTCTGTCGCTTACCATCCAGCCAGGTCGCTGCAGTATTTGTCCTAAAGTGTATGAAAATAATATTGTGACCTGTGAGGTGGTCAAAACTGACTGCAAATAACTTGAAATTAGAGTTATTGAGGTTAATAATAATGTACGATCAAAAAAAGAGCAAAATTATGTGATTTTAGCAATTTTAAAAAAAATAAAATAAAATAGAGATCCAAAACCAAAACCAAAACACACGAGGGTGGTTTTGCCAAAACCAAAATAAGAAGCTAATCCAGATTCAAAACCAAAACCACTTCACGCAGGTCACTGAGCATCTGTACTTCATCCACATACATATATACACATATATCATTTAGGCTCAGTTATATTAATATAATTTATCACACTAGAACAAAGAAAAGGACACTAAACTTACATTTCAATAAACATTCCAGGATTGTCCAGGGATTTTTATAAAAACAAACATGAATAACTGGTGATGTCAACGACTGTGTTAGCGGCTAAGCGACAGATCCCGCGGAGAGTTTCCTGACGGTTACATATAACGCCCTAGTAAAGTCTACTATTGATTTGTGCGTATTTCACATCTAGTGACTCGCCATTAATGTGCTTCCTCAGGGTACCCATATGTCTGATATATGTTTATACAGATTGGGTACGTCCAATAAAATTACATTGATTTACTTGTGACATTTCTACAGCTATAAATTATGGTCCGTAACAAAGTTTATATCTTGTTCATTGAGGCATCAATAGAAATTTCCAGGGAAAGCGTGTGATATGTAACTGTAAGTACGTACAGGTGCAATAAATCACATTGTTAGTGATTACTAGGACACTTTTGCCCGATTGGTAAATAACAGAGATAATCTGAGTATTTATGCAGGTCACTGACAGGGGTTTTCGATGTCTGTATCTTCACCTGCTGATGGATTTGTCTACGTTCATGGGTGATTAAGAAAGTATTCAAAAATAACATCTTGCTTTAATGCTGTAGCATTTTAGGGGCTTCTAGTTTTCAGTGCTCAGATCTCGAAGGATAATTCCACCACAAACTTAAAATAAAGTTAATGCACTGGATTTATCGCCTTAGTTGCGGCCCTAATTTATGCTATTTACCTATAAAAGCGTTCAGTTGTTCACGTAGAAAAAGGTGATATTTCAAAATGCATTAATAAATAACAAAACCTGTTGAATCTGTACGAGCATTGAAACAATAAAAATTTTTTATGAAATTAACTTACCTAACAGGCCAAATCTGCAATTTCACGAGTAAATGTTGAACATCAAACAGTCCAGTCCAGTTTCCTAATCACCACTATATATATATATATATATATATGTGTGTGTGTGAGCAGGTTCAGATGTTTTTTGTGACACCCAAATACTTGCTAGACAAGCAATACATCTACCTTGGCTTTTCAACCTTTTGCTGTTGTATTTGACAAATACAAAGAGAATTAGTAGAGAAAAAAAATATTAATGATCTAATCAATGAATAGAAAAAAGTAGATGTTATCTGGATAATTTGACATCATCCAGGACTCCATAGGTTCGTATGATTGCACAAACAAATGATCAACATTATGATCTTTAAATACAATTACACATCTCCATTACATTTTTGTTAATATCCTCACAAAATAAGAGCGTTCACTTACGACCTTATGCAGAACGCTACGTCACCTCACTGTGCCCTACTGTGGCTGCGTGTACTGTGTTAAATGGTGGGTTAAATGCATCTTGTGTGCATACAGCAGGTTCCGGGATGTCCTCAGTTTTCAGGTGGGCGGAGATAGAACAACCTTCAGCCAATCAGGTCACAGCAGCAGGAGGTGAGGGAGACAATGACCTGTCCATCTGTGTGATTGTGTTACTGAGGACAGGGCTGCCTGTGACAGGGGCAGTGACATGATGTGAGGGGGGGGGGAATTGAGGTAGCAGGACGTCACAAACTGAGAGTCATATACTGGAAGGAGCAGGGTCCCACAGCAGCACAGAGTATATCAGGAGATGAGTGCGATGATAATGAGGGAGACAATGACCCGTCCACCTGTGTGATTGTGTTACTGAGGACAGGGCTGCATGTGACAGGGGCCAGTGACATGATGTGAGGAGGGGAATGGAGGAAATCAATAAGCCACAGACTGAGAGTTATATAGTGGAAGGAGCAGAGTCCCCCAGCAGCACAGAGTATATCAGGAGATGAGTGATGTGTTAGTGAGGACAGGGCTGCATGTGACAGAGCAGTGACATGATGTGAGGAGGGGAATGGAGGCAATCAATAAGCCACAGACTGAGAGTTATATAATGGATGGAGCAGGGTCCCCCGGAAGCACAGAGTAAATCAGAAGACGAGTGATGTATAAGTGTGAACAGGGCTGCATGTGACAGGGGCAGTGACATGATGTGAGGAGGGGAATGGAGACAGCAGGAAGCCACAGACTGAGCGTTATATAGTGGAAGGAACAGGGTCTCCAGCAGCACAGAGTATATCAGGAGATGAGTGATGTGTTAGTGAGGACAGGGCTGCCTGTGACAGGGGCAGTGACATGCGCAGTACGGCTGCAGGGAGAAAGACATCATATATTTTGCATTTGAGGCATGACCAGCATGGCAGAGGAATAAGGCTTTTTTGTGTGTTTGGAGAAGCCTGTTGTCGCTTAATGTGTATTATCATTAAAGTCACTATAATCTCTTATTTTATGACTTCTATGGTGTGATTTAATTTCCTCATATCAGCACTTTTTTGTGTCTCTCTCATATATTGAGACACAAAACACTGTTGGGTACGTACAGTACATATCTGCAATAGTCAAGTCCCACCAGAATGCACAAGAAAAAAAAGGGGAAAAAAAGTATTAAATTATCGTCACCTGTTAATAATATAGGACCTGATTCCGTGCAGGAGAACTGAAGTGTTAAATGAACCTCTCTTTAAATAAAGTTATGTTTTTTGGTGGAAAAATCAAGGACCAATTTAATCTCTTTACTTTGAAATATTATTCTGCTCAGGCAATACCTTTTATATAAAGGTGTTGCCTCAGCATATATTTTTTTTATAAAGTTAAATATTTTGTACTCTGTTTAGTATCTCAAGGTTACTTTTTGGATTTTATTTGATTTTAACATAGTAGGACGGTTGATTATCATAACTGGCTCCACAAATGTTTGTTTAGCACAAATTATTGATAGCTGTGTAGCTGTTGCTGACATATTGATAGTTAGGGAAATGACTGTTCCAGAGCAGTTGGCAGGAACACTTCAGCAAACTGGTACAGAGCGGAATTCAGTTGTGTATATTTCTAGTAAATTCTGTGAGCTATTTGGCTGAGCGTCTCATAAATCTGAACAAAATAAGTCATGCCCATCTTTATGCTGGATGTTATTTTTACTGAGAGAAAAGTCACCACATAAGTGGGAGATAGACCAATTTTAGATACTTGCAGAACTGCCACAGTAGATTAACAACAACAGATCGTCAGGATTTTTTTTTTTAAAGCTAAACGTCCATCTTTGTTCCTGGACTCTAGGGGCACCCTTAGAGGTGGGTTCCAGCTGCCACCCCCCCTCCTACACTTGAATAACCATAGGTCTGTGATTTAGATGGAGGAATTGGCTTCTAGGAGCCTCCTCCCCCTGTCTGCTTTGAAGAAAAGCTGAAACATTCCCCAATCTAAAACCCCATTTTGTGGGGATCTGACTATGTTTTAATGACCTTTGGCTTCAACAAAATGGCTGTCAAGACTGTTCTCTGGTGTTTCTTGTGACTTTAGAGAAAAGGAAAAGGCAGTAAGATTAAGGGGTATATTTACTAAACTGCAGGTTTAAAAAAGTGGAGATGTTGCCTGTAGCAACCAATCAGATTCTAGCTGTCATTTTATAGAATGTACTAAGTAAATGTCAACTAGAATCTGATTGGTTGTTATAGCCAACATCTCCACTTTTTCAAACCCACAGTTTAGTAAATATACTCCTAAATTACTTGTGATATTTTGTAGTTTCTTGGCTGCTGAGAGTAATGTGATGCACTAGATGAGTAAGAGTAACACTAATTGTATTTTGTTTTATTTTATTGGGTTTGTAAGTGGGATATTTGTATATATGTCGTTGTATTACTTTACAAGGCATTACACTATTTTATTTTGGTATGATGGCCAAGAATAATTTATTGAGGAGATTAATATTAATGTAGGTTTTTTGATGCACAGCTTACTTTATGCCTTGTTTTGTTTCTGTAACATGTGTTGTTACATTATTTACATTGTACTTATTATTATTGCAACAAATGTTTTTTGTTTTTTTTTCCTTAAACCAAGCATTTGAAACCCCCCTATAGAAATCCTGTGCTTGCCCCTGGAACCTATGGTGATGTTAGACCTTGTAAAAAGTTCTGATGTTTGGCATTGCTGTAACTAAACAATTACTTTTCGATGTAAATGTTCAGTGATAGACTAATCAGGTCTAAGGAACTGAACCGAAATCTGCTTCACATATGTACATTGGATGAATACTTTGTAGATCAGAGGTCAAGATCGGCTCTGAATAAACAGCAAATATTTTTTTAATTTATTTTCACATTTCAATGGGAAATCCAGACACTTCTGAGTCAATGGTTGTCAAGGCAACCCAGTGGGTTAGAATGTAGAACCCTTCATCAAAGCTTTCTTCATAATGTAAGTTCTTGTAATAATGGTCATACCCCCTCCTCCCTTCTCTTCCCCCCCGGCCTGTCTCCTCTTCTGGGCGACCCCGGCTATGAGCAGCTAAGCTTGGTATAAGAGCTGAACCATAGCAATTCAAACAATACATTTATATATGAACAAAAAAAGGTTGAAAGTATGTATAGAGAGTTTTTGGAATATCTGAATGAAGAATGTAAAAGAAAAAAAAAAGAAAAATAATACAATCTGAGTGACATTTTTAAATACTGGTAAATGTGTTAAAAATGTGACTCCCCCACCCCTATAACAACCAAAGAGATACTTGATTTAATTTTCTACCCTGCAGTATAAACATGTCAGAATATGATTGGTTGCTAGGGGCAACACATCACCTACTTTTCAAAACAGTTACCTGTAGAACAGTTTTATGCACCTTCCAAATACCTCCCTATATGGTGAAATAATTGTATCTTTATTAGCTGTAACAAATACGGTCTGTAATAGTCACAATGAAGCTCCTGTATGCAAATCTGTGAGATATTGTACTTTTTGCTCTAATTTGCATAGTCATTTACTTAGTCATTTGTTGCTTTGCCCATGTTCTGTTCAATGGCATTTCTCCACTCAGGTTATATAGGCAGTGATATGTCCCATTTTATATGCCAATTTTGGATTTCCCATTTATGCTAACAAACAACAAATTTGATTAAAGTGCACTTTTTGCCAACACACAAAGGAAGCAGACATGTCGTAGGTTGGAAACAAATAAAACCTTGCTAGGTACATAAGATCATACTTGACAACATGTGAGATCTCCCTCCCAGGAGGAAAGAACTCGCTGGCGACTTCTGGGTGGGTGGCCAATCAGGACACATCATTTGGTACTGCCCCCTAAACTGACACAACCCTTTTAGTCTACGTAAGGGGCATTTGGTGAGGTCTGAAGCATGTAAGGGGCATGTGGGGAGGTCTGATGGCATGTATGGGAATATGGATAGATGTGATACCATGTGGTGAGGTCTGATGGCATGTAAGGGGCATTTGGGGATATTTGATGGGCATTTCTGGGCATGTGGGTAGATTTGATGGCACATGGAGAGGTCTGATGACAGATGGGCAGATGTCCCCTGCCCCCCAGCCCAGCCTGCCCCTCGCCACCCCTGGTCTAAAGGAAGTGACAATAAGCAGCTCTGCTTGTGATATAGGAAGCTTGCTGCAAAGCACAAGAGATGGAAGCCAGAAATGTAAGGTCTGATCTGTGCTTGTTCAGTTCCAGACTTACCCTGTGGTTGGCTCACAGGTCTCATATGCTCTGAAATCCTGTTTGCACGTAGTCAGTGTACAGTAAGATTGTGCCAAGCTCAAGTGCACACAGCAGCGTCTGATCCAAGCTTTGGGCATCTCTCAGTCGTATCACTTGCACCAGCTACAGGTCGGGTGTAAGTGCCCACTAATAGTGATGGCGGTTGCGTATGCATGCTAGGACATGTGTTTGCAATCAGGCGCAACTATAAAAATTAATTTTATGTACAGAAGACAGTAATACCATCCTGAAAAATGTATTTCACGTGGAAGATAAAATAAAAGCAAAAAGTTTGTTTCCTTTTTTGAAATGATTTTTCATTAATGACTATGGGCCTGATTCATTACGGAAAGTTAAGCAAAAAATTAAATTACGTTTTCTTACTCAAGTTTTCTGGACAAAACCATGTTGCAATACAAGGGGTGCAAATTAGTTTATTATTTTGCACATAAGGAAAATACTGGCTGTGTTTTCATGCAGCACACAAATACTTGATAGCTTATTTGTACACTGAAATTTAAAGTTGATCTAGGACATGCCCTACCCCAACTATAAATCTGCCATCACATTTTAAATTTACCACCCCCTCTAATGCAACATGGTTTTGCTCTACTTACTTACTTTTGCTTAACTTTCTTTAATGAATCAGGTCCTATATTATTAACAGGTGACGATAATTTAATACTTTTTTTCCCCTTTTTTTTCTTGTGCATTCTGGTGGGACTTGACTATTGCAGATATGTACTGTACGTACCCAGCAGTGTTTTGTGTCTCAATATATGAGAGAGACACAAAAAACTGCTGATATGAGGAAATGAAATCACACCATAGAAGTCATAAAATAAGAGATTATAGTGACTTTAATGATAATACACATTAAGCGACAACAGGCTTCTCCAAACACACAAAAAAGCCTTATTCCTCTGCCATGCTGGTCATGCCTCAAATGCAAAATATATGATGTCTTTCTCCCTGCAGCCGTACTGCGGATGTGAAGTCGGCTGGAAGTAATTGGCAGATTCTCTATAGATTTCTTCTATAACTCTATAGAAAAATTAGACATCAGAACTGATAGTCTTCCGCGACTGCCCTTCGTCGCAGAGAAGAAAGAATGCACTCCAGAAAATTGCCTCATGAAATTTACAAAAGGAAGTGTGTACATCACTATCCCGTGCACCATGGAATAAAAAAACGTCTGTCTTTATGGAATACAGCAAGAGAAGCATACATGTTTCTTAGGCTTAAGAGAAAGATGTAGTCTTGATGGGAGACCATGTTTACAGTTCCAAGGGACGACCTAATGTAATTTTTCCATTATGTGTTATCTGCACGCTTGGTCAGGCAGCCAGTATGAAATACATAAATTCTACAATGCCATGTTTAAGATTTTTGTTTGCAGTGGGACTTTGCTCGAAACTGTAATCCCTCTGTTGTTGTTATGTCCCATTCAACGAACGTCCGACTACGTGATATTAGATGGGACACATTGTATAAAAGCAAGCTCTAACATTCAGCTACAGGTTGTGTCATCTGTTTTCGTTTTGTTTTTCATTTTCATTATAAACTGTTTTCTCTACGGTAAGTCAACTAAAGGCTGAACCCACTGTGCGCGAGTTGAAAAGTAGAAGAGGACTACATTTATAAATGATAGTGACCATTTAGGACATTCCGTCCTCTTCTCAGTGAAGGACATTTTCTGGTAAAACAAATTCAATCTTCTCTACACATCTGTGTTCAACACCAGCCTACTCTATCCTTAGTTGGGATCACTCTCGTTCCACCCAACTCGTTCCAACAGCTGGTGCCATCGTCCGTTCCTCTGTAAATACTGCCATCTTGCTCCACAAAGCCACGTGCCTTGGCAAAAATCTAGGCAGACCTGAGCATATGAAGGAGTACAGAGGATTTGGCTCTGACATGTTGTGTAAACAGTAAGTGTAAACAGAGACAGGATGCAGGAGAGTTCTGTGGTCTCTGCTCTTTTCCCCATACAGTGTAAATACAATGATTTAATAGAAGAAGACACATGTGGGCAGCACGGTGGCTCAGTGGTTAGCACTTCTGCCTCACAGCACTGGGGTCATGAGTTGGATTCCCGACCATGGCCTTATCGGTGAGGAGTTTGTATGTTCTCTCCGTGTTTGCATGGGCTTCCTCCGGGTGCTCCGGTTTCTTCCCACACTCCTAAAACATACTGGTAGGTTAATTGGCTGCTATCAAATTGACCCTAGTCTTGCGCTGTGGATTCAGTGGCGCTATATAAATAAGTGTGATGTATCCCTGCATGCGGAGGTGCTCCATGACAGGTCTGCCAAGAGGAATTTCGGACCCTAGTTAAGCAACTTCTTGGGGTCCCTTCCATAGCCACCAAAGTGAGCAGGGCCATACCAGGTTGGTGGCTTCTCCCATTACATGGACAGGTCAAGGCCCCCAGGTGCTCCCCAACAGTAACAAATGCTAATTAATATCGTTAATGGCTCTCCTGGGTCTCGAGCTGTAGGAGTTTAAGTATTGTGGATAACAGTTCTCTGCTACTAGCAACTAGGGGGGGAGGTTCACAAGAACAGCTGGGGTAGTATTGTAGTCGATGACGTTTAGCTGACACATGCACTGGATTTATCCCCTAAGCTTTGGGGCATGATCAGTAATAATCAGCAATAACCGGTAATAAACCCAGGTCATTAGATCACCCACCACCTGGCAGGCAAGGAAATTAATAGCCCCAGGAATTATTTATATTAAGTTTGGTTTAAATGTAAATAGTTGAATTTGGATGCTGTTATATATTTTCTACGCTTTTCATTTGAGAAAAAGCATCACGTTCCGTGAAAAAGTAAAAATGTCAAAAACAAGGGCTAAGGTTAACGTAAGCTTAACTGGCCCCACCCCTCAATAATTTTCTGATGACATCATTCATAAAATGGAATTGTCATTAATCTCACTTAACACTCCAAAATGATGACACCTTTGATCTTTGACATCACAGGGCATCGGTTATGACATTGAAAGCATCAACTATCGTAAAGATTATGACTACACAAGAAAGATCTTTAAATATTTTTTAACTAATTTAATTAAGTAAATTGTCATGTGATTATATAAATTATGCTATTAGAAAATCTTTGGGGATGGGCCTAGTTAAGAATGCACAAAAGTTTTTTCATTTGTTTATGACATTGTACACATAATTTAATGTATTTGTGCCTGTTTTATGGCCATGGGCAGGGCATAGGCAAACCGAGGGGGGGGGGGGGGGTTCATAGTGCCTGGAAATCCCCTCCAAGCCTGGGGCACTGTATAATTTGAGGTGGCTGGACCCTGCCCCCGCTTCACGCGGCTCTGCTTGAAAGGGAGAGCTGCGTGCACCTAACAGTAGTGCACGCAGCATTGTCCATGTATATTATAGGGATAGGAAGAGTTGGAGAGCAGCCAAGCACTGTCTAAAATTATAGCCACGCCCCCATGCATGCTGGTTATGCCCACTGGTGGCGTGGTGTGGAAACCCCCCTCTACAAATCCTGCGTTTGCCCCTGCAGGGGTTTGAACACCAAAATGGTACCGAATACAAAGGAAGCTAAATTGTATTCCTTCTCATAGGAGAAGATGATTCTGTGGTCTAAAGCAAAAATCTGATTTTGTATGGCTGATTGAGGTACATCAATAAACCCCAACGTCTGGAAACTGTATGGAGGTATTCATTGCCAAGCGTTTTGGAATATACAAAACAACCTGATTTTTACAGTATTCAGGTGTCAGACATTACGATCAGTGGCTTTACCTTTTGCACAAGTTAAAGGGAAATACTTTAAATGTATAAACTAACATCAGTCAATGTAATGAAACATTTAAAGTAGCAAACGTGACACCTGAAATAAATATATCCCAGAAGTTCTTTTACTGTTGTGACTTATTAAAAGTATCTGCCTGGCACTATCAGTATTTTAGTAGATTAAAAGAGAAGTTGTTTATAATAATAGGTGTATTCCCAAAGTGACAGTAGGTAAAACTATGAAGTGATGTGTTTACTTTTGCTGGCATACACGTTCATATGACAGACTGTAAGGCCGCAAAATGTCATCAAATGACCATGTGGTCACCAATGTTTCAAAAAGCATAATTAGACACTTGGCACGGGAATGGGCACTTGGCATAAACGGAATGCACTACACCTGCACAATGTTCTTGGTTCGCAAATAACCCATTCTCCTGATTGCTGAAATTCCTAATAGCTTTATCACCTGTCACCTCATCCATCATTACATTTATAATTCAATTAAACCGTTTATTTAATTTATTCATACAACTCCAAATAAATATCATTTCAGCTCACAATGTAAATCTATCCTGAAGGTTGGATCCCTACAGCTTGCAATATTTATATCATTTATAAGTCATTAAAAGTTATAATTTACATACATTTTTCCCACTCCAGGGGGTATATTTACTAAACTGCGGTTTTGAAAAAGTGGAGATGTTGCCTATAGCAACCAGATTCTAGCTGTCATTTATTTAGTACATTCTACAAAATGACAGTTAGAATCTGATTGTTGCTATAGGCAACAAGTCCACTTTTTCAAACCTCCTGTTTAGTAACTATACCACCAGGACTGAGTCTTCATCAGTTTTACTGACTAATATAATATACCTTCAACCCATTGCGGTGCAATATCTTTATATTCTTCTTCCTCGGTCAAGTGGAAAATGTGCATAGTGGAATGAGTCAAAGGATCACTTCAAAGTCCTATCTACTATCACTATCCCTTTATAGCCATCCCTTCATTAATTCGAGCTTTGTGTTTTTTGTTTTTTTTCATATAGTTGCATTACCATCTATGAATGTCCTTCTACTATTTGGATCTCCGGGGCGTCACTCTGTGAAGCCATTTCTCCCTGTTGCCTTCATGGTTTATCTAATAAGCGCCCTGCCGTGCACCAGGACTGTGTGATGTTGAATAGTGGGAGTGTGAGTGAGAGGACAGGCTTTCCTATACTTTAAAATGTGCTTTCCTATTTAAATTTCCCGTGGAAGGTGCTAAAGGCATCACATAGAAACTATAGGCTGATGTCCAATCTCTGCCACTACTGCCCCCTCCAAGACAGCAAAAATCATGTTGTCTGCAGGGGGGAACCAAAGGATCTGCATCTAACTCTGCTAAACAGGGAAATCCCCAGTAAATGCACCTTCTCCACCCCTTCAATCTCATTTAAATATCTCTGTCTGCAAAATATAATCTTGTATTTGAATATGGGCTTAAACCGAGGAGCAGAAGTGCATGTAGAACTTTAAATATTTTTGGTGATTATACATATTTGGTATTTGAAATAAAGACGATCTTATGTCTTACTTTCAGCAGTTATATGCAGCTATAATGCGGATCAAGCAAGCAGTATATTGGGAGAACAATATAACAATACGGAAAATCCTTAGTTCTTATGGAGTATTAGCGGGAGCTATGTGCAGAAAATTTGGATTTTGGGCTTCCCTACACATGCACCTTGGGGAACATGCTCAGAACAGCAGTACAGAGATGGGCATAGCTTGGCACTCCCCAGAGTTTTGTTATGGCATGTACCGTCCATGACCCCTACTGTGTGAAAAATAAGACCTGTTATTTACAGCTTTCTAAATAAAAACTGGTCCCAAAAAGACCATGGTGCTGAAACAATATTGAAAACTTTTTGTAGTGGCATATTACAGAATATGGGCCTTGTTGATATGGAATGACCAGCACGATAGCTGCAGTAAAATATTGTCCTTGCTATTATTGAATAACCAGCATGTCAGTAGTTTTGAAGAATTGCTCTTGCTGTTATGGAATGACCAGCTTGTTGGAAATGGTAGAACGTTGCCCTTGTTGTTATTGGGTGGCTAGTAGGATGGCAGTGGTAGAGCATTGCCCTGTCTGTTACTGAATGACCAGCATAATGAACATGTTAAAATATTGCTCTTACTGCTACTGAATGACCAGCAGGATCATTGCAGTAGAGCATTCTTCTAAAGTTACTGACTGACCAGCATCATTACGGCAGTTGAGCATTGTTCTTGCTGTTACTGAATGATCAGCATAATGAAAGTGGCAGAGCATTGTTCTTGCTGTTACTGAATGACCAGCATGATGACAGCAGTAGAGCATTGTTCTTGCAGTTACTGAATGACCAGCATAATGACGGCAGTTGAGCATTGTTCTTGCTGTTACTGAATGACCAGCATGATGACAGCAGTAGAGCATTGTTCTAGAGTTACTTAATGACCAGCATGATGACAGCAGTAGAGCATTGTTCTTGCTGTTACTGAATGATCAGCATAATGAAAGTGGCAGAGCATTGTTCTTGCAGTTACTGAATGACCAGCATGATGACAGCAGTAGAGCATTGTTCTTGCAGTTACTGAATGACCAGCATAATGACGGCAGTTGAGCATTGTTCTTGCTGTTACTGAATGACCAGCATGATGACAGCAGTAGAGCATTGTTCTAGAGTTACTTAATGACCAGCATGATGACAGCAGTAGAGCATTGTTCTTGCTGTTACTGAATGACCAGCATGATGAATGTAGTAAATCATTGTTCTTGCAGTTACTGAATGACCAGCATGATGACAGCAGTAGAGCATTGTTCTAGAGTTACTTAATGACCAGCATGATGACAGCAGTAGAGCATTGTTCTTGCTGTTACTGAATGACCAGCATGATGACAGCAGTAGAGCATTGTTCTAGAGTTACTTAATGACCAGCATGATGACAGCAGTAGAGCATTGTTCTTACAGTTACTGAATGACCAGCATGATGACAGCAGTAGAGCATTGTTCTTGCAGTTACTGAATGACCAGCATGATGACAGCAGTAGAGCATTGTTCTTGCAGTTACTGAATGACCAGCATAATGACGGCAGTTGAGCATTGTTCTTGCTGTTACTGAATGACCAGCATGATGACAGCAGTAGAGCATTGTTCTAGAGTTACTTAATGACCAGCATGATGACAGCAGTAGAGCATTGTTCTTGCTGTTACTGAATGACCAGCATGATGACAGCAGTAGAGCATTGTTCTAGAGTTACTTAATGACCAGCATGATGACAGCAGTAGAGCATTGTTCTTACAGTTACTGAATGACCAGCATGATGACAGCAGTAGAGCATTGTTCTTGCAGTTACTGAATGACCAGCATGATGACAGCAGTAGAGCATTGTTCTTACAGTTACTGAATGACCAGCATGATGACAGCAGTAGAGCATTGTTCTAGAGTTACTTAATGACCAGCATGATGACAGCAGTAGAGCATTGTTCTAGAGTTACTGAATGACCAGCATGATGACAGCAGTAGAGCATTGTTATAGAGTTACTTAATGACCAGCATGATGACAGCAGTAGAGCATTGTTCTTACAGTTACTGAATGACCAGCATGATGACAGCAGTAGAGCATTGTTCTAGAGTTACTTAATGACCAGCATGATGACAGCAGTAGAGCATTGTTCTAGAGTTACTAAATGACCAGCATGATGACAGCAGTAGAGCATTGTTCTAGAGTTACTTAATGACCAGCATGATGACAGCAGTAGAGCATTGTTCTTACAGTTACTGAATGACCAGCATGATGACAGCAGTAGAGCATTGTTCTTGCAGTTACTGAATGACCAGCATGATGACAGCAGTAGAGCATTGTTCTTGCAGTTACTGAATGACCAGCATGATGACAGCAGTAGAGCAATGTTCTAGAGTTACTTAATGACCAGCATGATGACAGCAGTAGAGCATTGTTCTAGAGTTACTGAATGACCAGCATGATGACAGCAGTAGAGCATTGTTATAGAGTTACTTAATGACCAGCATGATGACAGCAGTAGAGCATTGTTCTTACAGTTACTGAATGACCAGCATGATGACAGCAGTAGAGCATTGTTCTAGAGTTACTTAATGACCAGCATGATGACAGCAGTAGAGCATTGTTCTAGAGTTACTGAATGACCAGCATGATGACAGCAGTAGAGCATTGTTCTAGAGTTACTTAATGACCAGCATGATGACAGCAGTAGAGCATTGTTCTTACAGTTACTGAATGACCAGCATGATGACAGCAGTAGAGCATTGTTCTTGCAGTTACTGAATTACCAGCATGATGACAGCAGTAGAGCATTGTTCTTACAGTTACTGAATGACCAGCATGATGGAAGTGGTAGGGAATTGCCCTTGGTGTTACTGAATGACCAGCATGATGACAACAGTAGAGCATTGTTCTTACAGTTACTGAATGACCAGCATGATGACAGCAGTAGAGCATTGTTCTTACAGTTACTGAATGACCAGCATGATGACAGCAGTAGAGCATTGTTCTAGAGTTACTTAATGACCAGCATGATGACGGTGATAGGGAATTGCCCTTGGTGTTACTGAATAACCAGCATGGTGGCAACAGTAAATTACTTCTGGTTGCTATTGAATAATCACCATAATGACAGTGGTACAACACTGCCCTTGATGTTATAAAATGACCAGCATTATAAGAGTGATAGAGCATGCCCGGAGAAATCGTTGAACAACTGATGAAAGATTTTCAGGGTCTAGACCATCAATTTTCAAATGTTCTTTTCCTGCAAAAAAAAATATAAAAAAATAAAAACACAAGAAAACCGCAGCACAATCTTGTCAAATAATTGGCATGTTCTTCGTGTAACACATTTTTCATTTACAAAGAAGAACATTGCAAACTCATACACTTCTGTGCCTTTGGCCTATATAAATCATAAGCTTGTTCAAATGTGTTTAAGAAATAAAACACAGAAAATGTTCTATATTTCACTTGCAGTAATGATTATTTGAGATGTCTGTCACAAACGGGAATCGCAAAATACAACTGCCAAGCGCCGAAAGCTAAAATATTACTGCAGAATTAATATATATGTTTGCGGGTCATTATCGTTCAATTTTCCATAGGATACATTTGGAATTTGATTAGAGATGCAATTTTAATCTTATAGCTAATCAGAACATGACCAAGTACGGCCCCCAAGATCCAGAACAGAGGGAAGTGTATATATTATTAAATGTTATGTTTCTGTCGGAGAGAAATAGCCAGAAATGTTATGTCTCATCCAGTTGCTCATATCACAGTGAGCAGGGTGATTAGTTTAGATTTAAAGTTGGAAGAAAAAGTTTATTGCAAAGGATTCTGGACAATATTATGCAAATCATGTAGATTTTAAAGATAATCAGTTTCAACAGCTCTTAAATTTGCCAACAGGTCTATTCTTAGTGTTTGGCAGCTCATTATGAATGTACTATCCTGCCATAGATAGAGCTGTTGGGTCTGACACTTGGGGGAAAAAAAATTAAGGATACGGAAAAAGGCTAAAAGAATGAAAGTGGTGTAAAAGTTAACTTTATTGTTAACATACTGTATGTGCCGCATATTTTAGTCTGCATATTAGGAATGCACCAAGTCCATATTTTGTTATTTAGATAAATGTGCTTCAAAATGCAAAACTAGCATAATAAGAGGTTAATTATGAAATTGAACTTTAACTTTAGCGGGTAGCAATATTACACAGTGGTTAACATTGCTGCTACCTACTGATGGGACATTGGATTCCATTATGACTAGGGTTCTATCGGCATTGATTTTTTGGGTTCTTCCCTTGTTTGCATGGGTGTCTTCCAGTTGGTATGGTTTCCTCTCAAGGTCCTAGAGTATAGTGGCATGTTGACTGACTTTTAGGATTTAAACAGTTTCCAAACCAATCTTTGCTCTAGTGAATTCTTAATGCATATCCAAGGGTGGAAACCCTCTTCGCTAAAATGGATCACTCCAGAATTGGTATGGTCCAAATAAACACTTACCCAGGGTCTGACTTGGTTGTTGGGGCGGGGGACATTTGCCCCCCAAGTGGGTCCCATAGTGGGCTACCATGGGCTGGGTCACTGCATTTTTGTCCCTTTAAAATGTTCCTAATAGGCTGCTTTAGCCCCCCCACTAGGGCTAAAATATGCCAGCCAGCCCCGGCCCTTACCACTATATGTTATTTTCTCTGTTTGACACAGTGACATTAACTGCCCCTTTGGTGATTCCAAACTGATGCCAAATAATGCTATATGGTCCTAAAAACGTCATCAATCCCAAACAACAAACAATTAAAGGTTAATTAAGACCCTCTGAAATTCCATTCCGATGATGGCCATGTTCTCCCAGTGTTTGTGGCCAATTGATGAATGGACTATGCACAATGTGATCTAGTCGCCCAGCCAGAGTACTGACCAATTGGATACATGGCCATTCCCACCATGAGACCATGAAGTGAGAACTTCAGGTCAAGTGGCAGCATTACCGTGCTGGCAGAGATGAGGTTCTCCCCAACGTTGACCCCACATGCGTTATAGAGGCTCCTTCTCTGTGGCAGATTCCAATTCTCTCCTACAATGACTGCAGGAAAAAGCGCATAGTGACACGTATCCCTCTGTTCTTTTTCCTTAAGTGTCTCTATGTGAACAAGAGGGCCACTTGTACGTAAGTGCAAGTTTATACGTTGATCTATTACAAGCATTCTCCGGGTCTATGTTCATCCATCGTACTCCAATTTCCTTCTTCTTCCTCCTGCAGTTGCTATATGAGGAGTCTGACACAAGGAGAATAGAAAGCATGAAGGTGGATGAATACCTGCTCTTCTTCCTTTGTACCTCCTGCCCCTCCACTGTCAGACATGGCGCACATCACAAGGTGATTGCAGGAGGAAGAGCACAGTGATATCTGTCACTATGTGCCTTCATCTGCAGTTATTGTAGGAGGAAAGTGATAAGTGCTTTATGAAGTTCCAAGGGCAGTGGGGCTTCTGAACCTCTTCAGGTGAGTGGCTGAATGTGCCCTGGTATGGTCAGCTCTAAAATGACAAAAGAGTTACAATTAAATTATTTCCTTTATAATAAATAACTCTAAAAAGAGAAGGAAAAAAAGCCTGGAACACTAACATACAACTCATTTATAAATAGTAAATGTTATAAATAATTTACTAAAGGATAATTGAATAAGAACAAAAACAGACTGGACACTAAACACCATATTAGCACCAAAGATAACTGTGTTTATATGTATATATATATATATATATATATATATATATATATATATATATATATATAACACAATTTTGTTACAAAATACAATAGTACAAAGTGACGGCTAATGTGGTCATGGCATAATGTCATCCTAACTAGTGAAAGCATAACCAAACAATTATTCTGTGGGTCAACCAATTATGTGACTAAAGTGAGAGCAAAATACAGAAACCAGCTAAACTAACATTGAATCGGGCTTCACACTTAGTTGAACTTTTGACATTTTCACCGTTGATTTAGCCTTTCTATAGTCTTTCTAGAGATGTGTCTGCATTTGCATTTATATAACATACTTCCAATGAAGATTGTGTTATGTGCACATCATTAATACCATGATGACAATTATCAGTGACGGTAGGGTTGATATTATTGTAATAATCTGCAGTAAAACAAAATGTAGTACAGTGTATAGTGTAATACAAACACAGATAGAATGTAACAAATATCTGTACATTACTTGGGGGGAATATTTCCTTGATTTAGAGTATATGTCTCTTTTTCTATGAAATAATGCCAATAAAATAAGTTTTTTTTTATTTTACATTAGTATTTTATTTTGTAGTTTGTGTATATTTACATTGTCTCACAATAGGACAGGACTTTATTTCCTTTTTTAATATGCACAATTATATTTTTCTAATTTGCTGCTGATTGAACATTTAGATTATAAACGTAAAAAGTATTCAGTTAAGACAAGTATCATGTCCATTAATCTATCAACATGTAAATGTCCAGCAATGTCCAGCCTGCAATCATCAACTAATGACCAGCCTGTAATAGTTCACCAATGCCCAGCTTACAACTGCCCAACAATGACAAGCTTATAATTGCGATCAATGACCAGCCTGTAATAGTTCAACAATGTCCAGCTTATAATTGTGCAACAATGACCAGCCTGTAATAGTTCAACAATGTCCAGCTTTTAATTGTGCGACAATGACCAGCCTGTAATAGTTCACCAATGTCCACCTTATAACTGCCAAACAATGACCAGCTTATAATTGCGATCAATGACCAGCCTGTAATAGTTCAACAAGGTCCAGCTTATAACTGCCCAACAATGACCATCTTATAATTGCGATCAATGACCAGCCTGTAATAGTTCAACAATGTCCAGCTTATAATTGCGCGACAATGACCAGCCTGTAATAGTTCAACAATGTCCAGCTTATAATTGTGCGACAATGACCAGCCTGTAATAGTTCACCAATGTCCACCTTATAACTGCCCAACAATGACCAGCTTATAATTGCGATCAATGACCAGCCTGTAATAGTTCAACAAGGTCCAGCTTATAATTGCGATCAATGACCAGTCTGTAATAGTTCAACAATGACCAGCTTATAATTGTGCAACAATGACCAGCCTGTAACAGCTCACCAATATTCAGCTTATAAGTGTCCAGCAATGTCCAGCCTGCAATTATCAACTAATAACCAGCTTATAATTGTGCAACAATGACCAGCCTGTAATAGTTCACCAATGTCCAGCTTATATCTAACCAACAATGACCAGAATGTAGTTGAGCATCAGTGACCAGCCCATAATTGCCCAACAATAACCCAGCCCATAACTTTCGAGCAATGACCAGTATATAACTGTCCAGCAATGACCAGTATGTAATTACCACCTTTGATGAACCTGTAACAAACAACGATTGACCAGTTTGTAATTGCCCACAAATGATTAGCTTATAATTGTTAACTTATTGCCTGCCTTGATCATGACTGTGATGAGCAAAGATCTCGTGTGTCTATAGTTTTTGTGTTCAAATGTGACAATTTATACAGGAAGTGCATAAACCGATGTGTGAAAAATTTGCATCTTCTAATGGAGATTCCTAGCTGACTGTGGGCAGGGGGCGAATTTGCAGACCTCATATTGCATCTACATATATAAATGGCATTTCGTTTTATGTGTGAAGCCTCTCTCTTTATCTCCAGAGGTGCTGGTACGTGACATTCATCCTATACTTTCAATGATTTGCTTTTTGAACCAGCCAGGCGTATTTAATGCAGTAAGTGAATTTATAAATACCCGTGGCAATAAAACCTTTCAAATGCACACATGTAACGTATGTAATGAGACAATCCTGTTGTCTCCCATGACTAATTTAAGACAAAAATGATGCTCGAATGAGCAATGATTTGGGGCGAGAATATAAATGTTTAAAATAACATTGGTGTAATGGGAAGACTTGAAAGTGACCATTTTAGACCTTGGTTAATTTCATGTGCACCAGCAAAAGGCGATTCGTTCCCACTTTTCTTGGGACCGCCGCAGAATGTAGGCGCTCACCTATGAACCCCCGGTCTCACATGGTTATGGACAATCACTGTTTATTTATTTTTTGTAATCTAATTTGTTACCTTTTGTAAATCATATTTTCCTTTACTATTAAACCCTACCCTCTTTTCTCTCTGGGTCCCAATGGTTACAGAAAATGGAAACTTAATGTACAACCTGCATTATAGGCCTACTGGGTGCCATTATTGGTTTTATAAATGTCCTTTATAAACCAGTTGCTCAGAAATTAACCCTTTAGACCAGGACTCTCACACAACTGGAGCATTATAAGGAAAACAATACACCTTTCTGCCGTAGTGCTAACTATAGAATTTCGTGCGCTATATATTTACACGTAAACTCCGCACTTATGCTCAGAAGTAAAGATTAATCTTTTTTTTTTCCCAAATGGGAAATAAATTCCCGACACTCTATTCCATTTTAACAGTACATTACCTTGCGGATAACATTTCACGAGTGCCAACAAGTGAAATTAAATCAATTTATCAAGAATTAAACAGTTATCTCAATATCAATAGGCTGCATAATTGTTAAAGGTGCAGCCAATCACAGCATAAATGAAAACATGGCATCTGATTAGAAAGGTGGCTTAACCTTTGAGAACCCCGTTAGGAATTGCTTTGGTTACAGTAATATTATTAAGTACATAGAGTGTTCCCGGTTGCGCTCTGTGACTAATAATCCCAGATGAATAGATTCTGATTACAATCCAGGAGTGAAAGTCAATTGTACCAAACATTGAAGTCCTAGCTCGGTTGGTGATTAATGTGTTCATCATGTTGTGCTTGCTGGGAATGTTTGACCGGGAACCCTTCTGCAAACAGCAAATGTCAATGTATATGTTAAATGCTCCTGGTGCCTTCAGGGAACTCTCAAACAAATGTATTGTTGGATTGAAGTTGGCTAGTAATGTTGTTAAGCCTGATGGAGATCTTTCTTTATAATTAAATAAAATGCATTTCTAGACACTCACTTTATGCTATTTAAATATTGTCACCGATTCGCAACGTGGAAAGATCTGCAGTATATTAAAAAAAATGGTAATTTTCAATACTGAAGAAACATGAGTTCTAAGTAACTAGTGAATCATTTTTTAGAGGGAAGGAATACATCCCATTAAGTACAACATTTTAGAATATTGCAAAGATTAATTCTAAAAGTAAAAAAAGTAATAGCATAATTTTAAAAGTATATTTTTATATGCCTAGATAGATCACACTAATTTTCATCATCATCATCATCATCATCATCATCATTTATTTGTATAGAGCCAGCAGATTCTGTAGCGCTTTACAATTGGCAACAAACAACAATTAAATAATCCTGGGTAATACATACAAAGAGGTAAGAGGGCCCTGCTCACAAGCTTACAATCTATGGGACAATGGTTTGATGTAAGTGCTATATTATATTGCATATTTTCAGCTATAATGCAAAGGTAAAAAGTATTGAGTGAGCTGTATGATCCAATCACACTGCAATGTTAGTCAGAGGGTTGTTGCCTTGTGTTAGCTGTGTAGAGGGTGGTAATAGGGTAACTTAGAGAGATTAAGAGGGTGGTAGAGGAATATTATAAGCTTGCCTGAAGAGGTGGGTTTTCAGAGAAAGTTTGAAGACTAGAATGCTAAGTACAGTAAAACACTGAGAAAGCCACACAGTTACAAGTAATCATAACAAAGGAAATGTTATCCTATCATCTTTCACTATAAATATCACATTTATTCATAGACCATGGGAGACCCTGCCAATTATTTCACATATTCGATTTGGAATTTACTGTGCAGGCTTATAGATGACTATGGGTGCTGGTAATGGTGAACCTACCATCGTTGATAGATTGGGGCCTGCTTTCGGCCCATTCTCTCCCTCAGGACCCAGCCACTAAACTCCCTGCAACGGCAGTAATTTTCGTCACTTCCCGTACCATAGAAACATAGAAGAGCTACCTACCTGGTCCATCTAGTCTGCCCTGTGTATGTTTTAAATTTGCAGAACTAAGTATTAACAAAAGCCATATGTTTATATGCATTCTTGAATTCATGTCCCATGAACTATTTAAGAAACTTTGAGGAGTATAGTGGAACCAATTTTTTGCACGTGAGATGTGGTCAAATTGTGTCAACATTTCTGGTGACAATTGTAGCCATTTAAGATTGTGAAACAGCATAATTTTTTAGATGTAGATAGGGAAGGTTCAAATTCAATAAAAAGCGTAGCATTTTCCTTCCAGTCTTGAGTTCTAAGGCTCTATACTGGGTAGTTCATTAGGTTCTACTCCTAATACTGACCAGAATCTGAGAGGTGGGGTTCGTGATAGCGAAGGTGGAAATTCCGACAGTAGTTACACTGATATGGTAATCATGACTGACCTCATTTCCGACTGTCATCAAATTAGACATCTTGAAATACTGACATAGAATAATTACGGAAAACACACATAGTGACAGTGACCTTTATGTCACTTATAAGGGCGACAGTTCAAATCATGCTATTAAGGGGGCAATGAAAACACCTGCCTGCTGTATAAAGTTTTTTTTCGGAAGGCTTGTGCGTGTCTAATTTGATGACGGTCAGAAATGAGGTCAGTTGTGATTACCATATCAGTGTAACTAGTGTCTGAATTTCCACTGTCACTATCACGTGGGGTAGCACGGTGGCTCAGTAGTTAGCACTTCTACCTCACAGCGCTGGGGTCATGAGTTCAATTCCCAACCATGGCCTTATCTGTGAGGAGTTTGTATGTTCTCCTCGTGTTTGCGTGGGTTTCCTCCGGGTGCTCCAGTTTCCTCATACACTCCAAAAAGATACTAGTAGGTTAATTGGCTGCAATCAAATTGACCCTAGTCTGTCTGTCTGTGTATGTTAGGGAATTTAGACTGTAATCCCCAATGGGGCAGGGACTGATTTGAGTTCTCTGTACAGCGCTACGGAATTAGTGGTGCTCTATAAATAGATGATGATGATGACCATATCAGCGTAACTAGAGTCTGAATTTCCACCTCCGTTTTAATGACTACAGCCGAATCTGAGTTACACAATCATCTCTTGTATACTATGCCATGTAGCATTTTAGCAATCTTGGTTTTAATAGTCCTATTTATTTTGTTTCACAATAGATGATATGGTATGCTATGATGATATTGAAGAGGATATGGGACATGAAATTTTGATGTGTTTCCCAAGTACTTGCATGAATTTACATGTAAAATGTTTTCCCTGAATGGATTGAACAATCTTAGAATCCTATCTCCAAATGCAAAACGTATAAATTGTAATTTTCTTTTGTGTGCAGTTACCTCAACAATAGCATGACCGCCAGGATTTTTAGAAGCATTCTCGATAATTATCTTTAATGTATATATCTTTGTGAACTAATATCCTGTTCGAAACATCCACAAAACATTTGCGTTTCCACACAGCTAAATAATATACTTGTGCACAAACTACATAGGAACCGTAACCCGGCAATTGCTAGCAAACACTTTTTTTCCATTTCATCAATTGTCAGTCCACTTCGTACAATTTCTACTTTTGTTTTCTGTGCAGAATAATATTCTGCCAATTTGTGTTGCATTTCACAATCCCTTCCCCCTGAACAACATTTTGAAGCATCTGCGAATATAGGTTCATGAAATGTCTTTATTCCTCATCCAGTTATACCGCACATTCATGGGGAATTTTCTTCACATTAAATCTGATGGGGAAGTACATATTTAGTATTGTGATCAATCGCAATTTGCTTAGGTGACAAAGCCAACAACCAATGAAAAATCTTTCATGTGATACCTCTGGAATACTTTTTCAAGCATAAGTTTCAAAGGGGATTTATTTTGCAGAGTAATTTTGTTGAAAGCAACAATGGGCTGAATATAGGGACAGAGATGTTTTAAAACCTTGTTCAAAGTGACAGAAGTCTACAGAAATAGGATTGTATTCTCCGATGACCTCCCCATAATGGCAGGAGAACTTCTGGAATAACCATCTCAAAAGTAGGGTTCTGAGAAGAGCCAGTGTCTGAGCTCTTTGTATGGCTCTTTCATGCATCTCAAGTCTTGTAGTTCTTCTCCCCAAAGACCAAAAGAATAATCTCACTTTTCAAAAGATCATACTCAGCTTTTGTCTTTTCAGCAAATCCTTCTATGAACGCTCCAGAGAATTGTGTTAGTCCTACTGGTGCAATGTTTTATGAGATGTTGGTACACGGAGAGTAGAAATTGCTTGAACTCTTTCCTATATGTCTGTCTCTTTACTGGGCTAATAAGCATCCCAAGAAACCTTAGTTTGTTGTGTTCACCTTTATCCTTGTATCTTGCAAGAGAGTTATTAGTTCAGCAAAGACAGTCAAGTGTTCCTCCTCTGTTTTTGTCCCTAGCAAAATGTCATCTACCTACTGCAACAACCTTCTGGCCATCAAATTTGTGGTATAACTTTTACATCGCTTGCTGGAAAATACTAAGGTACGATGACTTTCCTTAGACAAGGGGTGTGAATACATAGTGCTCATTTTTAAATGTAAAAGCAAATTTATATTGACAACTCTTTGCAGGTGACTTACTAAATAAACTGTGGCTTACATCCTTCTGAGAATAATTTTGCCTTTGGATTCAAATATGAAGTTGCTTGGTGTTTAGCTTTTTTCCTTGGTTTGTTTCTTCATACTGGAATTACTGATTTAGAATTCTTCATACCTTCCTCTGCGTAATGTGACTACCATAGCAACCACAGTCACATGCGATGCAATTGCGTCACGTAAAAGATTTGTCTTGGTGTGGGACTGGTGCACTGCTGATGCGCACAACTTGTGTCCATATTTAGATTTGCACATATCTTGCAGCACAGTAGGGGTGTGCAGATGCATGTTAAGCGTACCCCTTTGAGATGCGTCTTCTTTTGAATCTCACAGATTTTGAAATACGTTAGCTTCAAAATGTCAATTTAGATGATGATTAATGCACCCTTCCTTCGGGTACACTGATAAGCTAGATTTAAGGTCATGCATATCTCACTCAAAATACAAATATGAAAACACAATTGTGCAGTTGCATCTCTGGTTATATGCAATAGGTACGGGCAGCACGGTGGCTCAATGGTTAGCACTTCTGCTTCTCAGCAATGGAGTCATGAATTCGATTCCCGCCCATGGCCTTATCTGTGTGGAGTTTGTATGTTCTCCCCGTGTTTGCATGGGTTTCCTCCGGGTGCTCCGGTTTCCCCCCACACTCCAAAAACATACTAGTAGGTTAATTGGCTGCTATCAAAATTGACCCTAGTCTCACTATGTTTGTATGTTAGGGGCATTTAGACTATAAGGTCCAATGGGGCAGGGACTGATGTGAGTGAGTTCTCTGTACAGCGCTGTTGAAATAGTGGCGCTATATAAATAGCTGATGATGATGAAGGGACATCTTTATGCTCCAATCTAATTCATCCCATTTAATGTACCTTTTTAAAGACCACTAATGCCTAGTCCTGCCATTCAAAAAGCTAAATATTTCCGAGGAGAGGAGAACATACAGAATCGGTGCTCAGCCGTTCGGTGCCCCCCTGCGTTAGGACAACGCAAACGCGCCACAAAGCCCCATTCAGCGCTTCACTGCTCTTTATTGGCAAATACATATTGATATTTTCTGTTTGCGATATTAGGAAATTGATTGTTGTAAACATGATTAAACGGGGTCTATTTAAAAAATATTTGAAGGATATTTTAGTTGTTGTTTATGGAAAGGGACCTCCTGCATATACTGAAATATTTATTACAAAGCAGCTACTCACCTAAACTTTATCATCAAACCAACTTCTGTTTTTCATTTCTGAAAAAAAAAACCACAGCGGGCAGACTGAGCAGTTCATATTTAGACTGGAAGAGATTAGAATAAATATAGGAAAAGTGGAATCATATAACATTACACAACAGTCTTTTATCCAGGGAGTGGGGAGATAAGCTGCAGCTAATTTGGGTAGGGAAGTAGTGATTTTATTCAGTTAGTTTCAAAACATAGATTTAAGGACTCTGCAACCCCATATATGTCCCTTTGTAGCTGATAGAAATAATTTGAAATGGAAATACAATCTGTTTTTTCATATAGAACATTTTAGACTATTTCAATGAAGATGTTGATAGGTATGTTTGCACAACATTCAGTAGATTTTCCCCCTATCTTCTCCTGCTAAAGGGTGAATTCTACACATACTTACCTACTTTCGCAAAGCTCTTTCCGGGAGAGGGGCGTGACTGGAGGGCGGGAGCGGACGTGGTGCGGCCAAACGCATCATTTTGGCCCCGCCCCCACGACAAAAATGCCGTTTAGTGGTGGCAGTAGCAGGATGCGCCAGATTTGCCAGCTCTCCCGGGAGTCCGTGAGACTGACCTGAATTTCGGGAGTCTCAAGATTTTACATCATATGGGACAGGATATGACATCATTAGGGAGTCGGTATAAAATATGGCAGGGAAGAGTAACGTGTCATAACTAAGGATTCTCTTAGGGGGGTATTCAATTGACCGCGAGTTAATTTTTTTCCCCGCAGTGTTAAAAAAAAAAAAATCACCCGCGGGTCTTTAACTGCTCTAGTGACCGTTTTTAGTTAACGCAGCACGAAAACTCGTGCAATTGAATTGAAAAAGAGGGAACTTTGCCACCACGAGTTAACCATTGTGTTTGCGAGTTTTTAGGGGAGTGATGGGGAGTTTTAACGCTGTCATGTATAACACAAAAAAAAGGATTTGCATATATTAGATTGCATTACACTTTGATAATATCTACATTACAGTACTTTCTTTAGCATATTTTTTATTGAACTGTTTTTTAGCATAGAATCACCTATGCATGTAAAAACACATTAGTACATACATATTTGTACCAAAAACATACACATAAATATAATTTAAAAAAAAAAAAATTCTTATGTTTTTTTTATGTCATTATTTTTTCACAAGTAAATCAACTTTTACCTGTTAGCATTAGTGATAAACATAAGTTTAACTTTTTTTCTCATTATTGCATGATTTCAAATAGTTTTCAGAGTTTTTTCCTTTTTATCACACTCCAAAGAGGTGCGAGATAAAACTGTATATTTGCCTGTTTAATGCGCCGTTGTTAAAAAACAATTGAATAGCTTTTAACGCGGCTGCCTCTTGCACACCCTATACTTTCAATAGACCGTCTACTGGAGCGCGAGAGGACCGTTTCATGGAAAAAAACTGAACGGTAAAAATGGAACTGAATCGCGGGTAAAGTTAACCTGCTCGAAAATGATAAAAAACAGTGTTAAAATGACTTAACGCGGTCTTAAAAAAAAATCTTGCAGCCAATTGAATACCCCCTAGTCTGCATAGAGACATAATTACAATTATATCTAGCATATACATCCCCCTATGCTATGCACAATTAAACAAAAACTATTTTGAGGTTAAAGTGAATTTAAGAATTTATCAGTTTAGCCTAAGTTACTGTGTGCTGTAACCTACAAGTGATTGTGTAGACAGGATAATGTCTATTTTCAGATTATTTTTTTCAATGTCACCAAAAACTAGTACCACTCATTTGAATGGCACTAATATTGGTACTCTGTGAGGAGATTGAGAAAAATTAAACATCAAGTCGTTTTAGGACAATCATCAGGTTTAAAATATTTTTACCTCATCAAAGTACTGATATGTGTTAGTTATAATGCTGCAGATTATTAATGCTTGGTATATATATTGTATATATACATATATATATATATATATATATATATATATATATATTGTAAAAATTACCAGTATGTTATATTTCTTTCAGATTTAAAGTTTGCAGAATGCTGTTTGACCACATTTTTTTTTAGCCGAAATTAATCTGAATCATGGGAAACAACATTTCTGGGGCTTCGAACAAACCTAATAATTATCAAAATTGGTCAATTTATGAGATATAAGGGTAAACGTATGAAGCTGTGAGTTTACAGCGGGTTTACAGTGGAGATGTTGCCTATAGCAACCAATCAGATTCTAGCTGTCAGTTTGTAGAATGTACTAAATAAATGATAACTAGAATCTGAGTGGTTTCTATTGGCAACATCTCCACTTTTCAAACCCGCCAGAAATTCACAGCTTGATACATTTACCCCATAGAATAATCTGTTGGTGAACATTCCATATTTTCAAGGTTCACCACAGCAGATGCTTTGCATGACATTTTGCACTTTTTTGGTCCATGTCTGGAATGAACATGCTTGAAATTAAAAGGCCACTTTCAGAGTACTGCTTAATGTTTGGACCACACCCTTAATTACTTTCAAGTTTTTGTTTTTTGTTCATAAACTATTGTTCGTGTGACCCTCATTCATGTATAATCTAACTTCCGACAATCGGGCTGCTTTTATTTTAAGTGTCAAAATGTTACAATTTTACAATTGACAATTCTTATTTCATTGATTTATATGCTAATATTAATACATTTCTGCTAATAAAAAAATCAATTAGACTGAACGAAAAGCATTTGACCTCCTTCAAGCTGATTTTGTGGAATTTTGGAAACAGAGATTACCCTGAGAACAGAGGAGCAACTAGCGAGCTGTGGATCTTGGTGCAGGTGGGCGGAAAGGAGGGAAATGTTTCCTCCGACCCTCTGCATCTGACGTGCAGCGGGCCCCATTATCTCCATGGGCCCCTGCTGTAACAATGGTAGTTCCGCCACTGCCTGAGTATCTATCCCTACTTAAAAAATAATGCCCAATATAGGCCCTTCTTAGTTCATTATCACATCCCATCCTGCAAAAACCAAAATTGTTTTTACATTCATCCGCACAATCAAGCCCACTTCAGTCCTCTTTTGTCCAAACCTCAACAGGTCTGCCAATCACACTGAACAACATGTTGCTCGTACCACATTCAACAGCATTTTATTAGTATTTCTTATCTGTTGTAACAAAGGGAGGCATTTAGCTGGCAATCTGCGTAGAAAGGATGCAAGCGGACCAATACATTTGTGCAACAGTACACCTAGTTTAAAGATAAACAGGTGGAGGACATACATGTGACAAAATAATGATATAAAGTCTGATTGAACGTTCATAGCTTGGAAGTGTCTATGTCCCACAGCAGGCTGACCGGGTTTGTCTGTAGTCAGAGCAAACAGATCAGCTGATGAGAAGTCCCTTTTAAAGGGAAGGTGGGAATCTTACCTGCTCATCAAGTTAGTGCTATGGGAGGAGTATATAAAAACCTGTTTGTTTCATTGTTCAGTATGACCGATGCTAGAAAAGCTGGCCGGTGTCTAGAGAGCAGGTAAGTGTCTAGGGTCACAAGAAACTGTATGTAATATTTATGTTGTCAAGTACTTAACCATCCTGACACCACCAGAAGTGTGCTCCTGCCACACTGTATTCAACTATATTCAACAGTGAAGATTTATGTGTATTACATCACAAAAACAGGAGAGATCATCATCTATTGTACTACATACTATTTCATTCATAAAGGACCTCACAATGTTTTTCCTAACCTCTAGTCACAGATAACCCATAAGAAAATAAGACCTATTCTGCTACCAAATAATAGGAATTAAAGTGTGTCCTTAAATGCAATGAATAACATTGGTGCATTCCAGGTCACAGAAAGATTGGACAAGATTATCAGTTACTCTGACATTCAATTTTTATTTGAACACTGCTTTAGAGAATAATTATTGCAACACTTGAACGCGATGGAGGTAATATTAGCCATCCAGAAGTGGGCGATTGCCTCCAGCCTGCAGTATTGTCGATGCTCCGAGCCTTTGACATTGGACTGTAGTTATATTCTGCTTTAGTCATAACAGTGTCATTTACAAGCCAACAAAGACATCTTGACAGTTTGATGCTCCAGAAAGATTATTCTGTGAAAATAGACATTTTTTTGGCGACTGGGGTACTAGATAAAGACAGAAGATTGACAATTATTCTAAGTTAAATCCATCATCCCTTCTCATTTGCAACTTGTCTGACAGATGGGAATTTTTTTCACCCCTAGTTCTTTCTCTGAAATAATTCGAAATATCAGTGGATGCTTTATAGACCGATATACACAAAATAAACTTAAAGTGTATATTGTTTTTCTGTTTTCATATCCTGTGCTACATTGACACCCAAAGCTAAAATATGTCCCACTGAGTTCCTTATCGCATCCTTAATTGTATTCTTATACCTTAATGCAGCGGTTCCCAAAGTGTGCGCCGCGGCTCCCAGGGGTGCCGCGGCGCTGTCACTGGGGTGCCGCGGGCCAGTCATAGAAAAAAAAAGAGAACACAGAAACTTATCAATCCGCCGGGCGCCGGGACCCAGCAGCCTCCTCTCTCCTGCAGCTGTCACTGAATATCAACGTCAGTAACAAGCTGCTACAGGAGAGAGGAGTCTGCTGGGTCCCGGCACCCGGCGGATTGATAAGTTTCTGTGTTCTCTTTTTTTATCTATGACTGGCCCGCGGCAGAGGAGTGTGAGGGATCGTGACAGCGGTGCAGAGAGGGTGACAGCGGGGCAGAGAGGGTGACAGCGATGCAGAGAGGGTGACAGCGGGGCAGAGAGGGTGACAGCTGTGCAGAGAGGGTGACCGGTGCAGAGAGGGTGACAGCGGTGCAGAGAGGGTGACAGCGGGGCAGAGAGGGTGACAGCGGGGCAGAGAGGGTGACAGCGGTGCAGAGAGGGTGACAGCGGTGCAGAGAGGGTGACAGCGGAGCAGCGGAGGGGGACATGGGGGCAGAGGAGGGTGACACAGCGTGAAAGAGAGCAGAGGAAGTGGGACATCGTGAGAGAGGGCAGAGGGGGCAGTGTGAGAGAGGGCAGTGTGTCTGGATGCAGAGGGGGCAGTGTATCTGGATGCAGAGGGGACATTTTTGCATACAACTAACTAAGTATTTCTGTCCTGACCTAAATACTTATTATAATTTTTTGACCCAACTACTTCTAAAATTATTTTGGAAACTCTAAGGGTGCCGCGAACTGCAAAAGTTTGGGAACCACTGCCTTAATGTCATGTTCTGTAATGGCCAATTTATTTATTTTTAATTAAAAAAAAATATAATCTTACCCTATTTTACTTTAAATCTCGCTTAACTAAAAATTAAAAACATTCTTTGGGAAATGTAAAGTTGCTCTATGAATTTTAATATTTTGCTCTTAAACAGCTAATCTTTAGTGCTAGAAAAGTTGGAGTTTGAAACAAAAATTGTTGTTTATTTTAAAGTGGCTTTCCTAATATAAATATGTAATTATTAACAGCAAATTCTCTTGTTTTAAAATTTAACTTGTAATAAAAGATTTATGTGAAAAAAACTGCCTATTTTTAATAGGGGTTCTGAAATCCATAATGCGGAAGGTTCACTCTGACTTGATTAAAAGACACTTGTACATATTAAACATTTTTAGAACATTGACGTTTCCTTCATTATTAGGTGTTTGGTTCCTGGTTCTTCTGTGCTGGGGTCCACACCCTGCCACTGCAACGACATCAAGAAGTTGAAGTGAAGATATTTGCTGAAGCAGCTTTATGATATGGTGGGGGATGGGGGCACTAAGTTGTGGCCAAGTGGTTAGCACTTCTGCCTTACAGCACTGGGATCATGAGTTCAACTCCCAACCATGGTCTTATCTGTGAGGAGTTTGTATGTTCTCCTCGTGTTTGCGTGGGTTTCCTCCGGGTGCTCCGGTTTCCTCCCACACGCCAAAAACATACTGGTAGGTTAATTGGCTGCTAACAAAAAATTGACCCTAATCTGTGTGTGTGTTAAGAAATTTAGACTGTAAGGCCCAATGGGGGAGGGACTGATGTGAATGAGTTCTCTGTACAGCTCTGTGGAATTAATGGCGCTATATAAATAAATGGTGATGATGATGATTGCACCAAACGGTGGAAATCAGACCTCTCTAGTGGAGCTACGGTAACACATGAAGTCCCACAGTTTAAAGAAAGGGGTCTCTGAGAAAGGACTTCCTCCAAACACCTAATAAAGAAGGACCTATTATCTAAGTGTGTTTGTCCTTCAAATGTGTAAAAGTTTTGTGTTGAGAACCAGAATGTATAAATGAATTCATCTAAGACAGGAAATGGATGGCTTATTGGGCAACACAGTGGCACATTGGTTAGCAGTGGTTGGTATCTCCGGCAGTGGAACAGGAGCGTGGCCACACCAGATGGGGGAGAGTTCATGCCTGATATGGGCATGGCAACATCCCCGGGGGGGGGTGCCCAAACCCCTTCATTGCCACCCATTTATGTGGTATGGCTATAGCATTGCAATACGAAGCTGCAACTCTGGAATGGCGTGACTCATTGACATTGTTGCAAACCGGGTGTCATGTTAATGCTTGCTACCTTTGTAACAGCAGACGCATGCTTTCCCAACCTTGCTTTCGGCCAACGACCGCCGCCTCTCCTCCACTCTTATCACCTCTTCCCACTCCAAAACTCCAAATCCTACCAACCATCTACTTAACCCCCATCTCCTCCCTTTAGCTCGTCCTCCCTTCTCTCCTCTTGCCTCAACTGGCTCCTCTTGTGCCTGGTCTGTTTACCCTCCCTTAGGATGTAAGCTCGTATGAGCAGGCCCCCCTCCCCTCCTGTCTCCATACCTGTTCTTCCACTCCGTCTTTACTGCATATGACTGGCCGGAGTTTCTGAAGTATTGGTACTTTTTGTTCATTGTTCTGTATGGTTTCACCCTGTATAGTCTACTGTGAGTACTGTGTGCGGCACTGCGGAAACCTTGTGGCGCCTAACAAATAAATGATAATAATAATAATAATAATAACCTTGTGGTACCTCAACAGTTTAGACGAACTTACCCCAACACAAGCACAAATGGGCTGATGCGGAGTTGGACTCAAAATGCAAGTAAATTACTCATAAAAAAAGAGCACAGAAAACAAACATATTTCCATCCATATGCACCCGCTTTTATATCAGGAACAAATGCTCCTGGTTTATGATAAGTCACTATCACCATTGCGTATTTGCACCTGCAAAAACATACACCTCCTGACAGGCATATATGACTGTTTCTGCAGTTCTGCATGCGCTGCATTTCTGTAAATGCATCTTTACTATACACGGTCAATGTTAGAACTCTTCTTACATTCCCAGTTCCATCTCTCCAGACGTAGACAGATATAAGTTCCAGATATGGCCGGGTCTGCATAGGAGCATATGCGTGAACTCACTTTGTGCAAAATACTCTGTGCAAACTGGCATACGTCTCAGCTGCATCAGCCCCAAATGGTGTAAACAAGACCAATCTGCAAATATATGCATCAATTTATATGACAACTTCACTGCTGCATGGGACTTACTAAATCATATCTACACTCAACTCCTTAAGAGAATCTAATTTAATTTGTAACACATTTACAACCAATGACTTATTTGTTTGTGAATTGAACGGCTGTATTTCACATATACTTTAAATTGTCAAAAAAAAAATAGCTATGTACTCAGATTACAATGCAAACGGCTTTAGAAGATAAACACCTGATTTTCCATCCTTGTGCAAACAGGGTTGGTCCCTGGGTACAGAGAGGAAGAGAACCTATCAATTAGTAGAACAATGGATTGTGGCAAACGCTAGAAGCTTATTGTTATGATTCGCAACTTTAGAATTAAAAATCCTGTTTAAGAATTATTAAATTCATTTCATTGTTTTCCAATAAGCATTGTCTATGCGATTTGTGTGGTTCCAAAGCACAAGCAAGTTATTTAGCAAAAACAAAAGTAGAACAGTTCAAATAAATAAGTACAGTACAGCCGATACATACGCTGCTCCTGCTGCGCAATGCTGGGTCCAGCATACAGTCATTCAGTCCTGAAGTCTGTGGTCAATATGGTTGATTCCAGGGAGCAGTATATATATATATATATATATATTTGGTGTTACTGTCAAAACAATACAGGTGACTTGGCAAGTTTCCATAGGTTCAGGCTTCAGGAAGGTCCAGTGTAATGCAGTCCATAGGTCAGTTCAAACAACCCCCTGCAAGGGTGGGGGTCAGCTTTCCAAGAGTGGGAGTCAGCTCTCCAGATGATGAATGCTAATTATCCCGCCGAGAACTAGTTTAAACTGATCTATTAGCATTACACATACAATACCATTCTAGTCATTTATTCCCTATCATCCATAACTAGCATACGCAAGGAACGATCCTTTCGGCGAATGAACCGGACGTCTGCAAATAAATAGGGGATTAGAATGATACCAGACATGACATGTTTCCTATGACCTGAACCTTAGATCTCACTAATGTGTACATATAACCTTATAATATATAGCTATAAACCAAATAGCATCTGCTCATAAACAACTGTGGATTTGAATTATTATAAATATGAAATATATATATATATATAAGCGAATGTGTAAGTGCGAGTGTGTGCGTGCATGATTTATCGTGCGATTGCGCCATGACACGTGGCGTACTGATTGCAATCGCAAGGTTAAACAATATTAATCAATATACTTTCTTTCATCCAATTATACGACTTTGACTCAATTTTCATAAAGACATTCTTTCTTGAATAAATTAGACTAATTCCATAGAAATTAAAACATTCCTGGGCCAGTTGACTGACTGCAATCATATACATTATCACATCAAATAGTAAGGATAGTGAAAATACATAGAAAACAGTGTAGCAGCGAGCATTATTTTTTTTAAATCAGACTCAAAAAATAGGAACAACATGACATTTTGTTAAACCAGTTGACCAGTCCATATAAATTGTCCATAAGTAATAAATGTTGCTTTTTAAAGAGCACTGTGATAAGTCACCTTCATGCAACTGACAACATTCCGCAAACAATGTAAACATTTCCACCCTGAAGAGTAACTTCTGATGCATTGTCCCTGTGCCGATAAAATCGCTACTGAAAACTTTGCTGTAGCTGGTTTTGATGAATAGGCTCCAAGCTTGTCATGCAGAGTTATTGCAATGGTTCTACACTTTAAAGTCAGTTTGTTTTTGAGATAACAGCGACAATCATTTTCACAATTGTCCTCGCTGGCGTCCAACTACAATAAATTCTCATGTATTTAAAAAAAGGGACTTCTCTCCATTTGCCTGACAGGCCAAGGTTAAAAAGTACCGTGATGGAGCGGAGTTTGTGAGATATTTTTTTAAGCTTAGGCATTTTGTTGTAAATAAAGCAGTATTTGGTTTGTTGCTGTCTCATCGGTGAGATATGAGGGTGGGGGGGGGACTTTGAAACAAATAGTGATACTTTCATTTTAAGGGTGCATATAAGGACTCACAAAGACTGGTTCCTGAATGGTGTTTATATACTATGCCTGACTTGCAGTTTCAATGTGTGTAAAGAACATGTACAAAATAAAACATCCTTTTCTATATGTCCATACCATTTGCGTTCATACTTTTTTGGGAAGTTGCTTTTTCGATTTCAGTGCTTTCAAAAAAATGTCACCACACTTAGTCCATTAACCTCTACGGGAGCACATTTTGTACATATCCACTAGGTGTATACAGGAGTAATTTGTTTCGATTCATATCAATGGCCCATTTATTCCAACTATTATTAATGGACTATCCATTTCAATGGGGCTCACAGTAACCCCATTAAAATGAATGAAGAGGACCATTGCCATGAATGCAGAAGTACAACAATTGTAATTGCCCCCCTCCCCCCCCGCACATCAATAGAAAATCAAGTAGTATTAACTGATCCATGTTCATATAAGGGAGTCCACAGGAATTACATTGCAGGGAGCATGGGGAACTGGTTGAGATCGATCTTATTAATTACCCCATCTAACACAGGCCAAAGGGGGTTCAGAAAAATCCCTGCGCTTTTCAGGAAGGAAGAGACTTTTTAAATGAGTGCAAGCAGGGGGCAGCAACTGGGTGGCACTGGCAGCAGCAAAAAGCACTTTATCGAAATCCTTTAATTAAAAAATAACAAAAAAAGAAGCTTTTCTGATAATCAACCAAGTATTACATTTAACTCATTGTATTCCAAGAACTACATAATAACTTTACTTAAAAAAAATCACTATGTACCCCTTATATATGGTAAATGTCGCTCTTTGATATTTTCACCTAAAGGGAGGTATGCAGGACTGTCTGAGAGACAATTGATTTAGGGAAAGACCTCCCTGACTTCCTAGAGAGCAATTAAATCTCACTTACTGTCAGGATCTGCCTTCACCTTACTGCATCTGCATGCTGCTTTGTTTTGGCAGCTGCTGCCTCCAGGACTATATTGTGCTTGTTACATTTAATGTATTATCCGGCAGTACTTCTAATTCACCAGAGGTGCTGCTATTGTGCTTTGCTTCTTCTTACTATTAGGGATTAATCTGCCCTAATCAATCACCTGCCTCTCCCAGTTACCTGTGCTGGTCATTATTGTTATGTTGCTGTTCCTTATTGTTGTGCTCTCCTGCTTCTCCTGTTCTCTGGGACTTCTACATGCTGCTGCTGACATCTCTGAACTGGATTTCTCTCTACTCAGTCATTCCACCTGCATCAGCTGTATTCCTTATCGCTATCAATTTTCAGCTTCACTCAGAATTCCTTGTTCAGTATCTGCAATACTTGGTTTGTTCATTTCCTGTGTTCTCTGGTTTATACCTGTTCAATAAACATCTTATGCTTTCATCATATTCCGGGCTCCATAGCTGTGATTTCCAGTTTTCTGCATTGACACGTGACACTTACCTGACACAAGGTGGGGGAGGCCATATTGAAAACCATGTCTTCAAGCCCTGTCAAGCTTGTGGGGGGTATTCTGTATTATGCTACTGACATTGACATCCAGCATTCCTCAGATTAATCCTGTCTGAGGAATTGGAGCAGAAGGGGAGTGGAGATCCAGGATACTAGGCAGCTACATACCTACAGGGTACATGCAGGGGTGTGCTTATAATAGGGCAACCAGTGGCGGCAAATTTTAGGAAAGCAGAAAATAGGGAATATAGTTTAAAAATATGACATTTTCATGATGCAAAAGTGTAAATTAGTGGTAAAAATAAAAGTCAATGTCTTTCAAATTGCACACAACGTAAACACAAACATTTATGGTAGTTTATTGTATGAAGGATGAGAGGAACATTATTGCAGAGGAAAGTTGTGCTTATATGCTGGTGTTGTAGAAATGTCTTTTGATGAGGATATTAGCTGCTATTGTTAATGGCATAATTATCTCCCTAGAACAGACACACTATTGTTTCCATGAAGTAGAGCAAACCATGAAAAATACTTAAAAAGTGACTTAATTGGCTTGCTACTGTGTTGAATTTCTTCTACACCAAACATTTAGCACAAGAGAGATGCAGATCACACAAAGCAGATTAATCCCTTTTTATCCACAGTCTGAGTATATATTTCCTTTTCTGTAATTACTGCTAAGTTGATGCTTTCAGGAATTCACAAGATATTCTAATACTAAATGGACCTTGTTAAACAATAAAAAGAGAACACGTATACAATGAAAGGATGCTTAATGTTCATCTGTGGACTATACAGAGCGGAAGCAGCCATTGTGTGTGATTACCAGTGGTCATGAGAATGCAGTTTAACAGGAGTAGCAGTAGTGCCGTAAGCCTCTGTGATATAGACTGCATTCCTAACAATATTGGTTCAGCCCAAATAATGCTGCTTCCACCCTATGACAGGTGACTTTCAATGGATGCTGCAAAGATACTGTCTTGACAAATCAAAACTCATCAAAACATAGAGTTGGATGCAAAAGGTGAATAAATTACGTAAAAATAGCATTTTTCTGCTCATAGGTAGAGCTGCGTTTGTCTCCGCAGCAGCTACATATGTAACTGGTATACGACCCTCTAGCAGGTGTATAGGCAGATCTCTGCAGTTCAGCATGAGCTGCAGTAATGCAAACATGCCTTTACTGTACTCGGTCTGTGTTTGCACGCCCCTTCCTTCTCCCAATCCGCCTTTCAAGCAGTAAACAGGTGTTAAGTGCCAGAATTGTGCAGGTCTGCTTAGGTCCATAAGCACCTGCTATGAACCTATAAATTGATTGAGCAACTTACACTGCTATTTTGTTTGTTTGAGAGGCATTTGGAGGAGTTTGGGGACCTCTTAGTAAGTTAGGTCTCAGATTTTTGGGCATGAGCACAGCGATTTCACACAAGATATGCTGCGCAAACTAAAAAGTACAGAACTTGCACTGGAATTCCTCATGTCATTATGAGTATGCCGGAACTTTATGAAACTGTGTTTGAATCAGAGAAGCCCTGCTCCGATGCCACACACCTGTGTGTGTCATGAAGCAGCTGGTTTTTGGAGGTCATCAACAAGAAAGTAATAATTTAAAGAAGAAAACATGCTTGATTAAAAGGATTATATATCTTTGTACACCTCCCGCTATGTACTCAACTCTTTTTGGGGGTGCTGAGTACCCCCTTTTACTGGAATACAGGGCAAATGGGAAAGGGGAAAAGCTTGTCTTTGTTTCTGGCTACGACTGCTCATTGTTGCTGGATACAACTCACCCTAATTCAATAAGCTAAGATGGGGTGCATGTTAACAGGGTTCCAGAATGGAATGTTTGCGAGTCCTTCCCCAGCAGGATCTATATTCGCTGTTTTCATACTGCCAAGTCAGTTCTCTTCTCTCACATCCATCAGCGTTGACAGTGACTGCTGTAATCTGGTAACAGTTTTACAGCGGATCCCAGGGGTGGATTCTTTTAGGGTGATGGCCTCTTCTAGCGCTGCTCACTGTTGATTGCAACAGAGATTTGTTCTGGAATCCCTTTTACTACTAGAAAGTAGAATCTATGTTCCCAGCAATGAGAGGGATTTTGAGTGACAGGTGAGCCAGGTCATGTGACCAGCCAGGATAAAGGGGGGTGAAGCCACGTGACTGGGCATGGTGGGAAGAGGGAAATGAGTTATGTGTCGACCAATCCCCTCTGGCCCTGTACCCATGGCGGATCCCGGCAGAGTGCATCTGTACACAAGGGGTACATGGGGGGAGGTGTGACGAAATTGCAGGGTTTGCATAAAGTTCTATATGATCATTAACATTAAAACATTACTAATACAAATGTTTATGTCAGTTTGTGTAATTAGCTGAGAAACATCAATTGAATATATAGCTCATACGCATATTTTTTATGCATTTTACTAGCACTTTTTAGTTAATATGATACTAGAAACCATTGCTTTAAAGGCTGGTGGGGTGTATAATTAGGAAACTGCAGGTTTGAAAAAAGTAAAAGCAACCAATCAGAATCTAGTTATTATTTATTTAGTACATTCTACAAAATGACAGCTAGAATCTGGTTGCTATAGGCAACATCTCCACTTTTTCAAACCCGCAGTTTAGTAAATATTCCCCTGGGTATGCATTTAGAGTTGCTTATATTTTTTTTAGATTGATAACATTTTGAAAATGATCTATATTTCAGTAAAGGTTTCCAGAATATATAGCTACAAGCAGTGTAAGAGAACCCTATCACTGCAGCTTAATAACCTGCCGCTAGCTGATTTTTTTGTCTTGACATACGGTACATTACAATCTTTCAGGACTTTTTTTTTTTTTTTTTTTTTTTTTTAAAAGAAAAGGATCTAAACCTAAATATTTTAAAATAATAAACTCCTTTGGACACTGTTTATATCTTCTGTGTTTGAAGCAGTAAGTTGTCCTAAAACACTGCTGTACATTAATAAACGCTGCCTTGGTTGCTCTATACTGCCACCTCATTATTTTTGCTTTGCAATCTCTATAAACAAAAGAGGAACTTTATGAAAAGAGGGCTTGAAACTAATTAAATTGCTGCCTGGAATTATCATTACGATAATGCTGAGATGGAATGGAACGGCTCAGCTCACCTGCGGTATTTTTCTGGCTTTTTATATGATCTTTCATTTAATCACCTGCGTTCCCAAAAGAACGGATGTGATTAAAAAATGTCAGCTGCGGTTTCAACAAATTATTTACAATCTGCAAGGGGTCGAAACATTTGCATCACTAACAATGTATTTTATTCTGCTGGAGAATAACCCAATGTCTGCCAGAATGTATAATACTGCCAGTAAGTGACCTGAGTTCGGAGTTAATTTGCTACTTTGCTCACCTTGTGGATAATGGTGAATTTAGGAAATGCAACACAATACCCATCCTCTCTTATCATCAACAGTATTCTGCACCAACATTTACACAACCTCTTCCTATAAAACAGCAATGCATTGTTGCACAATCAAACAAACAAATGCAAAAAGGACAAAAAGACAAAACAAAAAAAAACACCTTCCTCCAATTACTGATATTAGAATGAGGTAATGGCATTGGCAAAAAAAAAATCTCTGATTATCAAGATGAACTTCCCAGCAAAAATGTGTAGTGCTTTGACTTTGCAGCCAAACACTACATAAATAAAAATAAAATAAAATAAATAAGATAAAAATAAATAGATAAGTGGTTATAATAATAATAATTGTAGCACCCTGTTCACTGGCAGCGTAGTGTAGTTTTTACTCCCTGGTAGCTACATTTGGATCAGGCTAGCTTAGTTTTCCACTCCCGAGGCATTAGGGGGGATTAAAAAGAACAGGTGCCCTTGGTAAGAAGTAGAGATGTTCACTGACCCCCGTGCTTTGGTTTTGGTTTAGGTTCTTGATCTGGATTGACTTTGTGTTTTGGTTTTGGTTTCGGCAAAATCGCCCTCGCATCTTTTGGTTTTGGTTTTGGATCCCAGTTTTTTTTCTAAAATGCCAATTTTTTTTGCTAAAATCACATAATTTGGCTCTTTTTTTATCCCTACATTATTATTAACCTCAATAACATTAATTTCCAATAATTTCAAGTAAATTTTGTAAAGTGACAAGAACACTGCTACCCCTCCTGTTTCTGTATGAGCAATGGCACTGGAGACTGGAGAGTGACAAGAACATTGCTACTACTCTTGTTTCTGTGTGAGCAATGGCACTGAGCAATGTCACTGGAGACTGGAGAGTGACAAGAACACTGCTATCCCTGTTTCTGTATGAGCAATGGCACTGAGCAATGTCACTGGAGACTGGAGAGTGACAAGAACACTGCTACCCCTGTTTCTGTATGAGCAATGGCGCTGGATCTCTTGGGGAGCGAGGTACTTATGGAATCCAAAACCCCTGAGATCCGACAATGCAACAATGACGTTTTGCCTCGATTCAGATCAGAGGACGCGCGGAGATACCGAGCCGGCTCGGAAGCCTACTCGGATCCCCTAAGTTCGGGTGGGCTCGGTTTTCAGAAAACCGAGCCTGAGCATTTCTAGTAAGAAGGTAGTTAATGAGCTGCTGACAGCTCTTGAATTTGTGTGACAAAATGGCACCACAGATACTTCAATCCTTCAGAGTGAAAGCTCTAAACAGTGGTAAAAATACTGCCGTTACCCGTCGTGCAGTGGCCAAGGGGCCCAAAAATGTGCAGGGGCCCGTAGAAGCTCAATTGTTTGCTGTGATAATTTCTCCAATTCCTGCACTGATTCACTGAGTATATACAGCCCCCCTGTATGTTCATAGGACCAGAGTGGGCGGGGGAAGCTGTGAGTGGGAGAGTGGACTGAGATCACTGTCCATAATTTTGCTATGAGGCCTGACCTGTTCTGCTAGTTTGGGTAAAATTCATCTATATGTGATAGTGTACTGTAGGATTCTATGAGTAGTGTACTGTAGGATTATTTTTGTTTGTCTTTACCTAGATCTTAGTGTGTGCGACATTATTAAAATAACACCCTTAATGCTATGGGAATGAACATTTTTTTCTATGTGGAGTGATAAAGTCCAGACCAATTAGCAATGTGGCATGTTTTGGGCTGCCGAGTTATGTGTTGTCTATAACTGTTAGTATATAATTAATGAGTACAATATCTTTTATAGGCATCTGTAATAAATCGCAGAAATAGCCGAGTCACAAGCGGGATAGGGAATAAGTAGGTATTAAAATATTCCTTGTCAACCGTATCTTAATATAACTCTATCAGCTACCAAGCTGCAATGTGAGTCTTATTAATGGACTGTAGCTATTGGCTTTCATCACGATAATTCATATGTTCATATAGAAAGTTATTTTTCTACACACAAGTGAAAGGAAATCAATAATAAGGACAGGAAAACATTTCAGAAAGTACAGAGAGAGAGAGGGAAGTGTCAACCTTTTTACTAATCACCTAAACTAAAAAGTTAACCAAACTAAATCAAAATCAGACCAAACTAAACTCACAAGGGCGAAGAGAAAATGTTTTATTGATTTCTTTTTCTTTTTTTTAACAACTTTGATACATATTTACCAACTTTTCCTCTTTGGCTTCAGGGAGATCCCGGGGGAGGTGGGTGTGTGAGGGCGGGGCTTGATGAATCGCAACAGTTTGGCCCCGTCCCTAAATGCTTGTCACAATATTTGCGTCATTAAGCCCTGTGGACATTCCGGGAGAGTAGGCAACTAATGAATCTCTAGAGACTGAAGTGTCTTTTACATTTCTGTCTCCATTACTGAAGTCATGTTGTCTTACTTGTCAGTCTTTAATTAAATCTTGGTCTCCATGAAAATGGCCACCTCCATAGGCATCAATACATGGACATACGACACAATTTCTGAACTGTGTCATCATGCCACAGATGGCGAAGCCAACCACATCTTGTACTGGCTCAGCATCAGGGAGAACGCCAGACTCTTCAGGGAGTGAGGGAGATCACCCCTATTTCAGGGAGTCTCCCTGACATTCAGGGAGAGTTGGCAAGTATGCTTTGATATCATAGAGCAGGCCTGGCTAACATGTGACTCTCAAAGTGTTGTGAAACTACAAGTTCCAGCATGCATTGCCAGTAGATAGCCAGCCAACAGCAGGCAAAGAATGCTGGGACTTATAGTTTCATAACACCTGAAGAGCCACAGATTGGCCCAGCCTGTCATACTGGGTTCTTGACTGAATAAAGTGTCAAGTGATTTGATATGAGACAATCACATGATGGTCACATCCATTCATGCTCCTCCTTCATTGGTCAGGGAGACTTACTGCTTCAGTCCCTGCAGACCATGACTTTGACTAATGTGATCAATCTGGCTTTGCCCACTCTCTTTATTTCAAGATTTTTTTTAAGGGAATAATAAGCTGGTTATCATGTCATTTATTCAATGTATTGCTGTTGACATTTTTCAAAATTGCTTAATGAAATAATTAAAAAACATTTTTGTTCATAAATGACATTTTAATAGATGATCTTGTTTAAATAGTTTTTTTGTTGCTGTGTGACATTTACAAAGTTATTTGTTGACTCTATATCACTTTCAACTTGTAAAATGGTTTCCCCTAACACTAGTCATTCAGAAATGTTTTTGTCTAAGTTTTAACTGCCCATTACTTCATGATGTAAGTGGACAGGTGTAATGCAGCCTGTTCTGGTGCACTCAGGTCAATCAGACAAGCACCAGAGACATATTTACCTTACAGAGCCTCACTTCATCTGTACAACATTATGCATACAATTGCTTCGTGTGTATGAATGACTCAATGATCATTTATGTTTAAAATGAATAAAGTCATTTCATATGTGAGCAGTGATATTTCCACGGTGAAGTGGTTGGGGCAGCATGGATTACAGTGGTTAGCATTCATCATCATCATCATTTATTTTTATAGCACCACTAATTCCGCAGCGCTGTACAGAGAACTCATTCACATCAGTCCCTGCCCCAATGGAGCTTACAGTCTAAATTCCCTAACACATACACAGACAGACCGAGAGAGACTAGGGGCAATTTTGATAGCAGCCAATTAACCTACTAGTATGTTTTTGGAGTGTGGGAGGAAACCGGAGCACCCGGAGGAAACCCACGCAAACACTAGTAGAACATGCAAACTCCACACAGATAAGGCCATGGTTGGGAATTGAACTCATGACCCCAGTGCTGTGAGGCCGAAGTGCTAACCACTGAGCCACCGTGCTGCCACACAGCTCTCTTGAGTTCGATTCCGACCAGCGCTCTATCTGTGTGGCGTATCCAGCGGGTACTCCTGTTTCCGGTATGCTGGTAGGCAAACAGGCTTCTTACAAAAAGTAAACTAGTCTATGTGTGTGTGTGTAATAGTGTATTTAGATTGTAAGCTTCAGTGTGACAGGGACTGATATGAATGACTACATGTCCTCTGTAAAGCTCTGTGTAATATGATTGGCGCTATATAAATAACTAAGAATAATAATTCTGGGAAAATGATAATTCTGAGGCAAAACAAATAATAAAATAACAAACACCTTGTATTGGGAAAATTGAGATACATTGGTGCACTGACCTTGTGCAAAAACAAACATTAATCTAGTGGCAAATTTCCAGCATGCATTGCCGGAAAAAGGCCTAGTAGATCCTCTACAGATGGAGAGTCATAGGTTGCCTACCACTAGGTTAAGCATTTGAAGGACAATTGCGTCCCTCATGGCTGGCTATCTAGCAACACTGCCCAAGCTTCTTGGCTCAAAATTCAACTAAAAATTAAATTAATCGACTGCGGTTTTCATAAAGAATTCCCAGAAGGCTTTGCTCATATTATTTTTCCTTCACCGCCAAGTGATGATTTTTCTTTTTTTTGTAATAATTCCAAAACCATAAATTCCTCTTGATGCATCATTAATAATGATCGAAGGTACCATAATAGCCTGTCATAAGAATTTAAGTAATATACAGCAAAATTACTCATGGCTTTCTTTTCCATTAACATATTAACTGAAGAGTTATTGTTCGCTCATAATTCTCAAACATTTACGGTACATCTTTTCATAGTTAACCCAATTGTAATCTGATTAAATGTCAGGCTGATAAACTGGGACAAATGCTTATATTTCTATTTAGATTTTATTTTAAAAGCTGAAGCCTGTCAACCTGTCCGAATGGGTTGTTAGTAGCTGACAGCTTGAAAGTCTCTCAGTGGATGAAATTGCATCTAATTAAGGAAGTTAAGCGATGACAAACACGTTTAAACTGTCAAGTTACAGTTTTTTTTATTATTTTTTTTGTTGCACACGCAGCAAGATGCTTGTCAAGATGTTATATTTTAAATAAATGTTTATTTAGTTCTGGTGCAGGATGGACTCTCTAGGTAAAAATATGAGCGCCACAGGCTGCCTCGCAGAGCTGTGATGTTGATGATATAATCTTCGAGTTCCGTTTTTGCAGTGCACTTTCATGCACTGCATTTCTAAACACGCGTTTCACTGACTTACTGTCTATGTATAGAGCTGGGACAATGGTAACCAAATCTTTAGGCTGTGTGGTGGGGTTTAGCGCTAGGAACACTTAATAAGGCCAAATTCCACCACAGAACGTGGAATGAGACAGATATTTCAAAAAACAGTTTTGAAAATTTCAATACAATCATGGAGCAACCAGTGGGAGAAAAGTATTAAAGTTATATATCGAGTCGACATACTATATTATGAATATGTTGTAACATTAACCGGTATGCATTTATTAGCTTTTATTTTTCAAATCTGTTGCACAGAGTAAAGGTGAGAAGGTGATTAACACATAACAACCAATCGAATGATGTTATTTCTTTAGGTGAGCTTATAAAATGAAAGCGAGTGTCTGATTGGTTGTTTTTGGATACATCGCCTGTAAACTGCAAATGGCTGATATTCTCCCTCTGCACATTTACCTTCCACCCCTTATATCATAAACATACCTACTTAATACCTGAAATAAGACACAGACACAGATTTCAATTTTGGCGAACTAAGGTCACAGATTTAATTTTATAAATGATGGGAGTGAAGAAAGCAATGCAAGTTCAGCTAATAAGCTAATACTATTATATTTATTATTATTATCGTAGATTTGTAAGGCGCCACAGTGCTATGCAGCACTGTACAGTAGGGAAAACAGTACATACATAAAACAGGGACAAACAAGGCAGACAAAATAAATACAGACATGAAAACAACTATTAAAAAACAAACAGAACTAAACAACCAAACATAGGGACGGCCAACCGGCCCAGAATCCCAGGCGCTATCCTACAGTGTCAGAGAGACCACACCCCTTCTGACCTCACAGGGCGTGTTCACCGCTGCCCAGGGTCTTCTTAGAAAGGACCCTCAGAGAGACATAGATCGAAGGGGGGAAAATCTTGTGGACATACAAACTCTTGTGCCATGTATTAATCGCTGACTGCTCTGCTTTCCCGCCGACTGTGCCTTGTCTTAGGACAGCCTATTGGATATAGTTCAAAACAAGCCAGGGAAAGTTTTTACCCCTGAAGGTAAGTTCAATGTAAGCCTATATTGCACTCATCATTTCCCATCTTGAGTACTGCAACCTTCTCCTTACTGGACTCTCCCGCTCCCACCTCTTCCCCCTTCGCTCTATACTCGCGGCTGCGAGTCTTATCTTACTTTCATGATGCTCTTCTTCTGCCTCCCCTCACTGCCTTGCCCTTCACTAGCCCCCCTTCCAGCACACAATCCTTTTCAAACACCTCACCTACAAACCCCTATCTCACTCCACTGCCCCATAAATCTCCAACCTCCTCTCCATTCACACTCACTCCTGTTCCCTGTGATCGGCCAATGACAATCGCCTGTCCTCCACTCTGATTACCATATACCACTCCAGAGTTCAAGATTTCTCCCGGGCTGCCCCCCTTCAGTGGAACAACCTCCCGTGCTCCATCTGCTTGTCCCCAAATCTGTGTTCCTTCAAATGGGTACTTAAAACTCATCTGTTCCTCAAAGCCTACCAACCTTTTACCTAACCATCTCCTTGCTTGTTCTTCTCATCTCTCTCTTCCCCTGTCCCTGTACCCGCTCCTCTCCTGCGTGATTCCCCCCACTGACTCCCCATTGTGCCTGCATCTGTTTGCTCTTCCTGTATTATGTAAGGGAGCAGGGCCCTATTCCCTCCTGTCTCTTTACCATTTCTCCTCCTACTTCACTGTACCAGCTATGCTTGGAGCTATTGGAGTCTTGGTTTTACTCGTTTATTGTTGTATACTGTTTTACCCTGTATGCTCAACTGTCTGTATTCTGTACGGCGCTGCGGAATCTTTGTATCGCCTTATAAATAAATGATAATAATAATAATAATAATAATAATAATAATAATACAAGCCTGACGTTTATGTACATTCATCCCTATGCAGCTCTTCAATTATCATTTCTTGTGCACCAGTTTTTCGTAAACATGCCCAAACATTTTTAAGTATGTTTTGACAAAGGCAATGAGAATTTTTTTTTAAATGTTAGGTCTACTCACTCATTTTAAAGTGTTTATTGTGTAATTATACACAGTAGAGGATATACTAAATCCAGGATCTGCTAAAGTAGAGAGTGCACTTGGTGGTCACACAGGAATTGCATCACAGGCCGGCAGATTTGGGATAACTGTCAAGAAACAATATTATTTACAGGTTGCAATGGTACAGAAACAATTGATAAAATAACATAATGAATAACCGGCTATAATTAATTGTAAAGTAACCGGTTAAGGATCTTTTACTCAACAACTGCAAAACAGAGTTGCACAGTATAATAAGTGAAGCAGTAAGCTTAGGGCTTTTAAAATTAGGTGTTGGGTTTCTGAATAGGCACTTACCAGTTAGGGTTAAGATTTCCTGTGTTGATATGAGCCAGCCAATAAGATGTCCTTGAGAGTTTTGTTTACTCTTTATATATACACGGAGCAAGGAATGCTGGGATTCCTGTTCCTGATCGTCGCTGATAACGCCCACCCACCCTGCTTAGTTTTAGTAAGTTGTTTTAACATGTTTTAGTTATACAGAAGAGGCGCAGTGGGTAGGAGAGCTGTGTAATCAGTGACTAGTCAAAGGGGCTATCCCTATTGGCCGCTCGTCACTGCTCCTTTCGAAGAACGTGACTCTTGACCCTTTCTGCGTGGAGGGTCCCCTGCTGTGCTTTGCGCGGCGCGGCGTTGTCGAGTCTAGAGTGGAACAGTCACGCTGACGCCAGATTAGCGTTGGCCAATTGGTAAAGATGAGATTCTTGGTTAGTGGTTGAGCGTTTGTCTCCCACGGTTTATTGGTTCAAGATTAGTTGTTAGCTGACTGCTATGCTCTCACTGCCACCATGATGGTTCATTTATTGAGATAATTAAACTGCAACCTATTTATTTTCCAAAATTATCTGTGTCTGTGTCTTATTTCAGGTTTATATGATTACACACACTTAGCTATGTTGGTATAGTGCCAAGAAGAAAGATCTCACACTATTATTTTACAACCTTTACCTCAGACTGACAGCAGAACCTTTGTGGATCCACACTGCTTAAACACAGAGGACATATCTGTTGGCAGCTTTCAGCTGCCTCTCAGTCAAAATATCCACACCTACGGCATTTTTCGGTAGGTCCTTCCATTCAAGTATTGTATACACAGATACAGGCATTATTAATAATTCATCCGGTTTTAGCTAACACAGGAGTATTGTCTGTTAAACAAACAAAACAAAACTTAAAGAGAAAGTACTCAGCCTAACCCCTCTACAGAACATGGAGTCAGAGCGCTGTCATTGGCTGCTTCCTGGTGGCGAATCTGCTAGAGAAATCCAAACACCAATGAAAGTTGAGGAACGACATTCAACAGTGTCTATAATTTGTCAAAACGTTACTGCTGTTCACCTCCTGCTGTTTACAACACAGGTTGACAGACTTTCTTAGTGAAGGTGGCTGTACAATAATATTGCTGGAGATTAGTACCACAACCTATGATTTGTTGATTATGATGATGCTATTGTTGCATCCCCTTCAGAGATCTTAGTAACCCATCTGAAGCAGATTTCGGAGCACTGCTTGCTAATGAGCTAAACAGGGGCTTGCCATTATATTTATACAGTGGGGCATTCCCACACCCTTACCTCAGAGCATTTTGACATGCTGTACTACTGGTCCCAGCCACGGCTGCTAAGAGGAATTTTGGGCCTTGGTCTCTTGGGGCCCCCTCCATAGCCACAGAAAGAGGTGTGGCCAAACCAGGTACGGGGCTCCTCTCACTACCAGACAGGCCCAGACCCCGGTGCTTTGTACCTGCCCCTCTCAGCGCCCCTGGTCCCAGCAAGCCATGGCAGTAGCCAACCACTTGAGATGAGCCAGGGATTGCTGGGACTGGTAGTGAACCAGGGGCTGGCTTGGCTGGGAGGAAGGGGGGAATCTGTCCCCCGGGCTGGTCCCAGAGTGGGCTACCTTGTGCTGGGTTACCTAAAAATTTTTTTCCCTTTAAAGTGTTCCTAATAGGCTATTGAGCAGAGTCTTGTTCCCAGGCTAAAATTTGCTAACCCTCCCCTGTAGTGAACCATGTCAAAATGCTTATATCAATTTAAATTTCTTTATTGCCCCATACCCACTGCACCAGGGTGCTTGGGAAGAGCCTTAGTGCTTCCAGTTACACGTGTCAAACGGCCTAGGACTCGTTGTCACTGTTGCAGGGGAACGCCATGCTGCATGTTTTCCTGCTTTAGTTCCACAAGCCCTGTCTGGCATAACCTAGTGCCAGAAACAACATTTTTGGGGGGACCACACATATTCTGCTCCTACGATTTTGCCGGTACCAGCCTAGGTTAGCAGCGCTGGCACTACTTTTGCTTTTCTTTCCTATTATTTATTAAAATAACACATTGACGACTCCCACAGATTGACGTCTCCCACACATTGATGACTCCCACACATTGACGTCTCTCCCACACATTGACCTCTCCCACACATTGACGTCTCCCACACATTGACGTCTCCCACACATTGATCTCTCCCACACATTGACGTCTCTCCCACACATTGATGACTCCCACACATTGACGTCTCTCCCACACATTGACCTCTCCCACACATTGAAGTCTCCCACACATTGACGTCTCCCACACATTGACGTCTCTCCCATACATTGACGTCTCTCCCACTTCAATTGTATCATACTCTTCCATACGCAATATACGTACTATACAACCTTAATATTCCTGCGACTCTGCATACTTCGCAAATTGCATATTATTGACATCTCCCACACATTGACCTCTCCCACACATTGACGTCTCCCACACATTGACGTCTCCGACACATTTACGTCTCTCCCACACATTGACATCTCCGACACATTGACGTTTTCACCACACATTAACCTCTCCCATACATTGACGACTCCCACAGATTGACATCTCCCACACATTGACGTCTCCCACACATTGACCTCTCCCATACATTGGCGACTCCCACAGATTGACCTCTCCCATACATTGATGACTCCCACAGATTGACGTCTCTCCCACACATTGACCTCTCCCACCCATTGACGTCTCCCACACATTGACGTCTCTCCCACACTTTGACGTCTCCCACACATTGACCTCTCCCATACATTGACGACTCCCACAGATTGACGTTTCTCTCACACATTGACCTCTCCCATCCATTGACGTCTCCCACACATTGACGTCTCTCCCACACATTGACGTCTCCCACACATTGACGTATCCCACATATTGACGTCTCTGACACATTGACGTCTCCGACACATTGACGTCTCTCCCACACATTGACAACTCCCACACATTGACGTCTCTCCCACACGTTACCGTCTCCCACACATTGACGTCTCCCACACATTGACGTCTGCCACACATTGATGTCTCCCACACATTTACGTCTCTCCCACACATTGACATCTCCGACACATTGACGTCTCTCCCACACATTAACCTCTCCCATACATTGACGACTCCCACAGATTGACGTCTCCCACACATTGACGTCTCCCACACATTGACCTCTCCCATACATTGACGACTCCCACAGATTGAACTCTCCCATACATTGACGACTCCCACAGATTGACGTCTCTCGCACACATTGACCTTTCCCACCCATTGACGTCTCCCACACATTGACGTCTCTCCCACACTTTGACGTCTCCCATACATTGACGACTCCCACAGATTGACGTTTCTCTCACACATTGACCTCTCCCATCCATTGACGTCTCCCACACATTGACGTCTCTCCCACACATTGACGTCTCCCACACATTGACGTATCCCACATATTGACGTCTCTGACACATTGACGTCTCCGACACATTGACGTCTCTCCCACACATTGACGACTCCCACACATTGACGTCTCTCCCGCACATTACCGTCTCCCACACGTTGACGTCTCCCACACATTGACGTCTCTCCCACACATTGACGTCTCCCACACATTGACGTCTCCCATACAGTGACCTCTCCCACACAGTGACCTCTCCCACATATTGACTTCTCCCACACATTGACGTCTCTCCTACACATTGACGTCTTCCACACATTGATGTCTCTCCTACACATTGACGTCTCCCACACATTGACGTCTCTCTCCTACACATTGACGTCTCCCACACATTGACGTCTCCCATACATTGACCTCTCCCATACATTGACCTCTCCCACACATTGACGTCTCCCACACATTGACCACTCCCACACATTGACGTCTCTCCCACACATTGACATCTCTCCCACACATTGACGTCTCTCCCATTTCAATCGTATCATACTCTTCCATACGCAATATAAGTACTATGCAACCTTAATATTCCTGCGACTCTGCATACTTCGCAAATTGCATATTTTTTTGGACGCAATTTAACACCTTTTAGCGTAAATTGCCTCCAAATCTACCTCAGGCTTTAAATGTTTAACTATCTCACTATGTTAGACATTTCAATAGATCTTTAGCAATTACCAGAGAACTTCCACAGGAGCTACCTTTTATATTTATGCTAAAAGGTTGACTGTTGAATCTGTCTCTTCCCTCTTCTTTGCAGACGTCTGACACAACGACATTAACTAGGGGATGTCAGCAGCAAAGGGAGGTGATACATTAATAAAAGGCATAGATGTAGCTTTCTGGTTAGGAAAAAGTAAGTTCAATTATAGTCTAGCTTTATTGAACAGCACTTAAACAACTTGCATATGTTGGAAGTACAAAATGTTTTTTTTTCTATTTACTGGGTCTTCATATGATTGAGAAAGTGAAGTTCTATGTAGATCAGGACTCTATAAAGCACCAGATGTATCTCCTAGGAATGGATCTTGGTTTTTGACAGATGCTGTAAAAAGTTTATGACAATCAAATCATTTTTCTAAAAAAGAAAAAATCATGTCAAGAAGCCTGAAAGTTGCAGTTAGAAGCGAATACTTTTATACATTGATTGACTGGTACAAAATTACTTTGAAATTCAAATTAGGTCATGTAGAGATAATGTCAAAAAGGATAATGGATCATGCATGACACTTTCAGCAACAATAACAAAAAAATAAAACATTTAATATGAGGTAGAAATGTTGCACAGAAAAATAATAGGAGGCTCAGGTCACCAGGAGATAAATGAGAGCTAAGAAGAGTGAAAAATCAGGTCATGCTCACAGCAAGAACAAATTTGATTAAGTGTGTACAGTGATATGTGTATACATACATATACACACACACATATATATACTAAAGATACTCAGGGCTAGATTTACTAAGCTGCGGGTAGGAAAAAGTGGGGATGTTGCCTATAGCAACCAATCAAATTCTAGCTGTCATTTTGTAGAAAGCACTAAATAAATGAAAGCTAGAATCTGATTGGTTGCTCTAGGCAACATCCCCACTTTTTCAAACCTGCAGCTTAGTAAATCTAGCTCTCAGTGTCCCCCGTGAACTGGTTTTGGTTTTGGATCTGGATTAGCTTTGTGTTTTGGTTTTGGTTTTGATTTTGGCAAAATCGCCCTTGTGTGTTTTGGTTTTGTATTTTTTAGAAAAAATCCTATAATATGCTAAAATCACATAATTTTGCTTTTTTTTTCTTCCTACTTTGCAGTCCATTTAGACCACCTCACAGGTCACAATATTATTTTCATACACTTTCAAACAAAGACTGCAGTGTTCTGGCTGGATGGTAGGAGGAATGACACAAACACACGGCAGTTCATAGCACATCTAGGGCACATTGGCACACAGCAGTGTCAGAAAAGAAAAATGGTGCTAGAGGAAATTGTGCTTGGGACCTCCCACCCACCGTTATGTTGGATCTTAAAAAGGAATCAAAAACTCGCGAGATCCGTGATCCGATGACGTAACAATGATGTTTTGCCTTGTTTTCAAAAGTCCCCTAAGCTCGGGTATGTTCAGCTCTCGGGGGAACCGAGCCTGAGCATCTCTAATATATACATATATACACATATACATAGTTTACATACACACACATGTCTATACATACATGTCTATACATACATGTATTCACACACATATATATATATATATATATATATATATATATATATATATATATATATATATATATATATTAGCCTAAATGATTGTGTTTTAATCATATTAAATTATCATTTTTAAGCTGATCTATAAACAGTCATTGCTGAGGAATCATTATCCTATGATGTACATCTAAATATCCGGCACAAACCACACATTGACGTCTCTCCCACTTATCATATCATACTCTTCGGTGCACAATATACGTACTATGCAGCTTTGTGGATATCTCAAGGGATTCTGCATACTATGAAAATTGCATATTTTTTGGAAGCAATTTTTGCCTACTCGTCTCACTGAAGTATTTGGGAGCAGAGTTATAGTAACACAACGCCCCTATCTGATAGTGTAGGGTTTCAGGCCAGAGACACTGGCACTAGGCTGGAGCAATTTCTTCAATTCCCATTTCCCAAATCTATAGTTTTGAAGTAGCTACCTGTAGCTTCCTATTATACTCTTCATCTCTGACACTTCTCTTATCGTTACAGACCCATTGAGAATATCTGTTCTATGTTTTTCAGATGTGAATAAACAAGTAACAAGGCATTTGCGTCTAAACCGTGCATGTAAAATGTACGGTGCAAACATAGCGAATTTACTGGAGACATTAGACGCTCCTTGTTCTGTGGCGCCATCCTCCCCTATCATTAAGTGGATGTTGTGGCACAAATTTACAACTGATGGCGAAGGCTCCAGACTTTTTTGCCACTTAGATATACTCGACTCTGTAACCCCTGATAGGATCAATCTACCCCTAGCTCCTAACTGAGTCTACCTCTGCTCCCCATTGGGTAATTGTTAATATGTACCTACCTGCATGTCGTGTGGTTTGATATACATTGTTAGGTCATACATGCCAGCTTTTGAGATTTCCCTTCTGGGAGGGGAGATCTTGTTGGCAATTTATGGGGGCGGTGCCAAGTGGGACGCATGGCATAGCCCCGCCTCCTAAGCTGTCAGAATCATTTTACTCTATTACAGCAGGGGGCGTGGCCGCAATGATGCACGGTTTGCGTCACTAAGCCCCGCCCCCTCCATTTAACTTGCAAAACTGTCCGGGAGGTTGCCCTTCTTCCCGGGTGTCCAGGAGGATTCCCATAAATTAAGGAATCTCCCAGATATTCTGGGAGAGCAGGGCAACTATGTGTTATGTCTGCTCCCTACTATGTACCCCATCTCCCCTTTTTTCCTGTACCCCGTAACCCTTTACTTTTAAAACTTTAATAAAAAACTAATAATGTTAAAAAAAAAACAAATTTACATGTTCGTTCTGAGTTGCAAGTATCACAAGATATATGTGAGACTCTGCATTGTGCATAAAATACATCTGCATGAGGATACATGGAACTGAACTTCCTGGGGGAATCTGCCCTGTAAGAAAAATTAGCCCCTAGCCCCCCCTCCTCCCAGCAGTGGGTGTTAGGTTAATAAAGTGTTAAAGTAAGAAAAAAGCACTACAAGTGCCAGCAAACCCATGGCTGCCAGAGCATGCTGGCACTTGTAGAACTACAAACACCAACAATACAAAATAAAAGTTTAAAAAACGCACAGCGTGGAAAAAAAATCTTTAAAATAATACATATGAACGCTTCAGAACTTCGCTTGCTATATTGAAGAGTCTCTATCCAGGGTCTAGCAGCAACTAACCAATCAGAGCGTCTTTCTCACGCTCTGACCAATCACACGTTCTGCACGAGCCAGTCTGTCTCTCACTTAGATTCATATAGTATAATGTGACAACATTCTACAAGTTACAATAACTGCTGTTCAGTAGGATTGGAATGATATTGATCTATCAATGAGCCAAGGAGAGCGATGTAAACCAGATGTTACAATAAAGACCGCTACATCTGCAATGACTCCTGGTGAGAAGAAAACAGACCAAAATCAAAGGACCTTAGGGTTACCCAGTGACATATTGAATTAAGCAGTTTCTTGAAAAGAGCCTTGATATTTTCTTTACAATTTCTATTTGATGTAGGGCAAACATGTAATAAATCCATTCATTGCTTTTAATTAGGCTATCTTCAATAGCCATACAAGATATCAAACACCTTTTACAATGTCAATAACATTAAAAAAGAAAAATCTTTGTAATGATTAGTAGAAGCCTTTAATATCACTGATGCCTTTTGAAGGTCTAAAATTTAAGATACCTGTAGAGAAGACTGCTACTTTTTACTTCTATTTCTCACTAAAGGATTAGTCAGATCATTTTCTTCCTATCACGTCTATGGGGCATAAAAAGCAGTATTGAATGAATTCTATTTTAGACTAAAAGCCCGAGTGTATACTAGGTGATATTGATTTGTATGTGATGGAAAAATAGTGCACTCAGAATGCCCGGCGGAACATCAAACACAGAAAGGATTTGGAGAGTTTAGAAATCTGACAAGTTCTCACAAAATCCCTGGGCTCTTCTCTTTTTTGTTCTCCAAGAGGACAATGCATAGTTGAAGCAATATTTTAGGGATTGTTGTCTGAGCTATTTCTTTAGGGACAGATGAATTTCAATCTTTTTCAGTAGTTTTTATCATTCTCAGCGGGGGTGAACACAAGTTCATTTTCGCCCGGTAGTGTATACAATGCCTGAAATTGCACAGCCGTGTTAAACACTATTATAGTCATCTGTGAGATAAAGTCGATGGGAACATGGATTGGCGTTGCATGATTCTTTTATCATTCATGTTCTCCCAGAGTGGCGATCCAGGGGAATACTGTGATCAGTCCTGGAGGCCGTATCGCCAGAAGGATATAAATATACAGTAGAGACTGTACAATGAAGGGCAACTAAAATGGTGCATGGCCTATAGCACAAAACTTACCCTGAAAGACTACAAGATCTTAATATGTATAGTTTGGAGCAAAGAAGTGAAAGGGGGGACATGATAGAATCTTTAAAATATATCAAAGGTTTTAACAAGGTGCAGGAGGGAAACATTCTTCAAAGGAAGAGAAGTATTAGAACATGAGGACATGCACTGACACTGGGGGGAAGAGAAGTATTAGAACACTAGGACATGTACTGACACTGGGGGGAAGAGAATTATTAGAACACGAGGACATGTACTGACACTGGGGGAAAGAGAAGTATTAGAACATGAGGACATGCACTGACACTGGGGGGAAGAGAAGTATTAGAACACGAGGACATGTACTGACACTGGGGGGAAGAGAAGTATTAGAACACGAGGACATGCACTGACACTGGGGGGAAGAGAAGTACTAGAACACAAGGACATGCACTGACACTGGGGGGAAGAGAAGTATTAGAACACGAGGACATGTACTGACACTGGGGAGAAGTATTAGAACACGAGGACATGTACTGACACTGCGGAGGAGAAGTATTAGAACACGAGGACATGTACTGACACTGGGGAGGAGAAGTATTAGAACACGAGGACATGTACTGACACTGGGGGGAAGAGAAGTATTAGAACATGAGGATATGCACTGACACTGGGGGGAAGAGAAGTATTAGAACATGAGGACATGTACTGACACTGGGGGAAGAGAAGTATTAGAACATGAGGACATGCACTGACACTGGGGGGAAGAGAAGTATTAGAACACGAGGACATGTACTGACACTGGGGAGGAGAAGTATTAGAACATGAGGACATGTACTGACACTGGGGAGGAGAAGTATTAGAACACGAAGACATGTACTGACACTGGGGAGGAGAAGTATTAGAACACGAGGACATGTACTGACACTGGGGAGGAGAAGTATTAGAACACGAGGACATGTACTGACACTGGGGGGAAGAGAAGTATTAGAACACGAGGACATGCACTGACACTGGGGGAAGAGAAGTATTAGAACATGAGGACATGTACTGACACTGGGGAGGAGAAGTATTAGAACACGAGGACATGTACTGACACTGGGGGAAAGAGAAGTATTAGAACATGAGGACATGTACTGACACTGGGGGGAAGAGAAGTATTAGAACATGAGGACATGCAATGACACTGGGGGGAAGAGAAGTATTAGAACACGAGGACATGCACTGACACTGGAGGGAAGAGAAGTATTAGAACACGAGGACATGCACTGACACTGGGGGGAAGAGAAGTATTAGAACACGAGGACATGTACTGACACTGGGGGGAAGAGAAGTATTAGAACACGAGGACATGCACTGACACTGGGGGGAAGAGAAGTATTAGAACATGAGGACATGTACTGACACTGGGGTGAAGAGAAGTATTAGAACACGAGGACATGCACTGACACGGGGGGGAAGAGAAGTATTAGAACACGAGGACATGCACTGACACTGGGGGGAAGAGAAGTATTAGAACACGAGGACATGTACTGACACTGGGGAGGAGAAGTATTAGAACACGAGGACATGTACTGACACTGCGGAGGAGAAGTATTAGAACACGAGGACATGTACTGACACTGGGGAGGAGAAGTATTAGAACACGAGGACATGTACTGACACTGGGGGGAAGAGAAGTATTAGAACATGAGGATATGCACTGACACTTGGGGGAAGAGAAGTATTAGAACATGAGGACATGTACTGACACTGGGGGAAGAGAAGTATTAGAACATGAGGACATGCACTGACACTGGGGGGAAGAGAAGTATTAGAACACGAGGACATGTACTGACACTGGGGAGGAGAAGTATTAGAACATGAGGACATGTACTGACACTGGGGAGGAGAAGTATTAGAACACGAGGACATGTACTGACACTGGGGGGAAGAGAAGTATTAGAACATGAGGATATGCACTGACACTGGGGGGAAGAGAAGTATTAGAACATGAGGACATGTACTGACACTGGGGGGAAGAGAAGTATTAGAACATGAGGACATGCACTGACACTGGGGGGAAGAGAAGTATTAGAACACGAGGACATGCACTGACACTCGAGGGAAGAGAAGTATTAGAACACGAGGACATGCACTGACACTGGGGGGAAGAGAAGTATTAGAACACGAGGAGATGTACTGACACTGGGGGGAAGAGAAGTATTAGAACACGAGGACATGCACTGACACTGGGGGGAAGAGAAGTATTAGAAAATGAGGACATGTACTGACACTGGGGTGAAGAGAAGTATTAGAACACGAGGACATGCACTGACACTGGGGGGAAGAGAAGTATTAGAACATGAGGACATGTACTGACACTGGGGGGAAGAGAAGTATTAGAACATGAGGACATGCACTGACACTGGGGGGAAGAGAAGTATTAGAACACGAGGACATGCACTGACACTGGAGGGAAGAGAAGTATTAGAACACGAGGACATGCACTGACACTGGGGGAAGAGAAGTATTAGAACATGAGGACATGTACTGACACTGGGGAGGAGAAGTATTAGAACACGAGGACATGTACTGACACTGGGGGGAAGAGAAGTATTAGAACATGAGGATATGCACTGACACTGGGGGGAAGAGAAGTATTAGAACATGAGGACATGTACTGACACTGGGGGGAAGAGAAGTATTAGAACATGAGGACATGCACTGACACTGGGGGGAAGAGAAGTATTAGAACACGAGGACATGCACTGACACTGGAGGGAAGAGAAGTATTAGAACACGAGGACATGCACTGACACTGGGGGGAAGAGAAGTATTAGAACACGAGGACATGTACTGACACTGGGGGGAAGAGAAGTATTAGAACACGAGGACATGCACTGACACTGGGGGGAAGAGAAGTATTAGAACATGAGGACATGTACTGACACTGGGGTGAAGAGAAGCATTAGAACACGAGGACATGCACTGACACGGGGGGGAAGAGAAGTATTAGAACACGAGGACATGCACTGACACTGGGGGGAAGAGAAGTATTAGAACACGAGGACATGTACTGACACTGGGGAGGAGAAGTATTAGAACACGAGGACATGTACTGACACTGCGGAGGAGAAGTATTAGAACACGAGGACATGTACTGACACTGGGGAGGAGAAGTATTAGAACACGAGGACATGTACTGACACTGGGGGGAAGAGAAGTATTAGAACATGAGGATATGCACTGACACTTGGGGGAAGAGAAGTATTAGAACATGAAGACATGTACTGACACTGGGGGAAGAGAAGTATTAGAACATGAGGACATGCACTGACACTGGGGGGAAGAGAAGTATTAGAACACGAGGACATGTACTGACACTGGGGGGAAGAGAAGTATTAGAACACGAGGACATGTACTGACACTGGGGAGGAGAAGTATTAGAACACGAGGACATGTACTGACACTGGGGGGAAGAGAAGTATTAGAACACGAGGACATGCATTGACACTGGGGGAAGAGAAGTATTAGAACATGAGGACATGTACTGACACTGGGGAGGAGAAGTATTAGAACACGAGGACATGTACTGACACTGGGGGGAAGAGAAGTATTAGAACATGAGGATATGCACTGACACTGGGGGGAAGAGAAGTATTAGAACATGAGGACATGTACTGACACTGGGGGGAAGAGAAGTATTAGAACATGAGGACATGCACTGACACTGGGGGGAAGAGAAGTATTAGAACACGAGGACATGCACTGACACTGGAGGGAAGAGAAGTATTAGAACACGAGGACATGCACTGACACTGGGGGGAAGAGAAGTATTAGAACACGAGGACATGTACTGACACTGGGGGGAAGAGAAGTATTAGAACACGAGGACATGCACTGACACTGGGGGGAAGAGAAGTATTAGAACATGAGGACATGTACTGACACTGGGGTGAAGAGAAGTATTAGAACACGAGGACATGCACTGACACGGGGGGGAAGAGAAGTATTAGAACACGACGACATGCACTGACACGGGGGGGAAGAGAAGTATTAGAACACGAGGACATGCACTGACACTGGATGGAAGTAGGTTCAGAGGAAATGTGAGGAAAACTACTTCACAGAAGGGGTAGTGGATAAGTGGAATAGCCTCCCATCAGAGTTGGTAGAGGCTAATACAGTATAGTAGTTTAAACATGCTTGGGATAGACATAAGGATATCCTTACAAAAAAGTAAGGATCAATAGGGATTGCAGTTACAACAGGTTAAAAAATGGGTAGACTAGATGGGCCAAGTGGTTCTTATCTGCTGTCAAATTCTATGTTTCTATGTTTCTCCTCAGCCTCTGCCTTCTGGCCAGAGGACTAAGTGCAGCACTGAATAAACTCTTCTAATAAGAACAAATATTTTAATTGGGGCTAGATTTACTAAACTGCGGGTTTGAAAAAGTGGAGATGTTGCCTATAGCAACCAATCAGATTCTAGCTGTCATTTATTTAGTGCACTCTGCAAAATGACAGCTAGAATCTGATTGGTTGCTATAGGCAACATCTCCAGTTTTTCAAACGCGCAGTTTAGTAAATATACCCCTTGATCGTAGCTAAAAGAAATGGCAGAAAAAGCAGCACCGTAAGTGCTTTTCAACAACATTTTGTTCAGTCATAAAATGAAGCCAGTCTGAGGATGCCAGGCACTTGTGTAAAGACAATTAATATGCAGTGGAGATAAGCAGAATTGCCATCACATGAGGGCACTTAAGCTGTGAAAAACCACACATGCAAGCCTGAAAAACACCTATAAAGAAGGTCTGTGTGACTCCATCCTCAGGCAGTGAACTCAGACAACAGATTGCTAACTTTTACCTATCTTTTACTACTCGAATGAAGTTACCTTATATCCACTTTCCAAATTCTGGATCAGAGAGCACAGTGCTGAAACAGGCACATATTTGGAATTTTTAAAAACATTTTATTCCTTTCCCCATTTTTTTTTACATTTTTTTTTACAAACAAACAACCAAAAACAGAGTGGGGGGCGAGCAGTGCCCACCAGGCCCTGCTGCGGCTGAATTATAACACCCATGCAGAGAATTGTACTTCAACAGCTTAAAACCCACCGGCGGTCCGAGTCTGCTCTAAAAGAACAAAACAAGCCTAAAGTAAGAATAAATTAGATATACCTGATACACCTACCACTTTTATTCTCTTTATACTCCTACTTTTATCTTCCTAAAGAACGCGCAATTAAAACTCAAAAGAAAAATAAACATAATATCGTTAAATAAACTCTGCAGGGTTTTTCAGTAGACATTTGTAACTTTAATTGTAAGTACTGAATGGCTGGACACAAATTTAAGAACTATGATACATTAGGGACATAAATGGATAAAGGCACAGACGCATAGCTGCCAGGTAAATATTATATTAATGATGTCATGAAAGTAAACTATAGATAAAATATAAATTCTATTCTATTAAAGGTCTGTTTAAAATAAATTATAAATGCAGTGTCACCTTACTTAGATGTGCAGAAAAGAAAAAACATCCCTCTCGCAAAAATTTCACATCAGTTCCGTACGACCGGACATCTCATTTTATTGCAGAGATGACATAAAGTAAAAAGATTTCAGAAAGACAATCTCCCCCCGGTGTTAATAAGACTGATTATCATTATATGCATAGTCAGTCGATGCCTTGGTCAATACATAGCTTAATTGAAGCCCTTGAGCCTCTCTTAATCTAACGAGGTCTAAATGGGATAAAAAATAAATCCAGGAATAAAAAAATCAATTTCCCTGTCTGGGACAATGAGAAGGTGCATTCTGAGAGCTTCTTAGAAAAGAGTATATTGTACAGGTTTCCCCCAAAGCTCTGATTGGTTTAAAGCTTCCACCAATCCGAAGAGAGGAGAAAAAAATGAAAGGTTCTTCTTCCCACTTCTCATGTATCTGATTGGTTGACACTAACACATGAAGCTCTGAGAAACGTTAAATGGATGTGTAGTCAAGATCCTTTTTTTTTTGGTGATCTCCACATTACACTGTCTCTCGTCTTTCCAACCATACCAGACCACCAGATACTGCACATTCATCAATGGCTGCTTTAATATTATTACTAATTACTACTGGGATAAATTAATTCATTGACTTAGAACAAAACACCCTTCTTATTAATTAATTAATTAATTAATTAATGCATTAGGATCATTAGGGATTAGGTGACATACGTTAACAGAAAGATCTCTCGCCTGTTTGTTTTCCCTTTTTTTTCCGGAGGTTCCTGTGAATTCTCCGATGGTCTTGAGATGGAGATCTTTTTCCTGTTGAAAAGTGCTTTTTTTCAAATTGCTAGCAGGCTTATTGGAGCCTCTCCCCCATGAGTGTTTTGTTCATCCAAATAAGAATCTCTCAGAGGAAGGGCTAACACAAACCCCCCTAATAAAGGGTAAATGTCCCACCTGAGCAGGACAGAGTGATTTGGGACAGTGCAGAAGCCACTGGTTTGGAGGACAGCAGGTAAGTGAGATTGGAGGAAGCAGGTAAGTGAGATTGTCTTGATTAACAGTTTTCTCTGAAAACAAATGATCCCAGGCACTAAAAAAATGACCCCTTTTGCTCCTTCCATCCACATGTTCATGTACCCCCCTCTCCACCAATAGCCCTGAAACTTCACCCTCTGTACCAATAGGGTCCTCAGAAACATGACTATCAGAGCTCACCATGATATACCGTGAGACTGTGTGACATAGTCTCAAACCGTGTGCCACATCAGCAGCCCAGGGAGGGAGGCACTTTATAATATTCTTAGTAACTGCGGAGCCACGGTTTTCCTTGACAATTTGGAGACTAGCTCCGCTCTCTTCATGCTCTTCACCAATATATATATATGGAGACACCAGAAAGCCATGTTCTGCAGTTTCAGTACAGGAAAAGGCACTTTCAGGAAGGTTAAAGGCTTCCTGGGATCAGTATAATATTGTAAGTACTTAGGTGTTCACATATACATTTCTGGGATCACCACCAAGATCAGAAAACACTGCAAGTAGCAGCTCCATCAAACAGGAAGCCACTGAGCCGCTCATACACACAGACAGGGTCATTTAGTAGCTGCAAAATCTGTGGACCCACAATGCTTCTTGTCTAAGTGCACTGGTGTCAGAACTGACAGATTGCCAGTCCAACCCTGTCCTATGATAAAGCCCATTTACCCCTTTATCTCATTTAAATAGACCCATAAAATGAAACCTGGTTTGGGAAGTTCAGTGGAAAACTAGTCACTCATGCAATTGATCTGTACCCCACAGTCTCTGCCATTTTGACTTGCCAAGCCGGGTGCTTCTCTGTAAAGCCAAGCAAAACTGGGAAGAGTAGGCACGTGACATCACAAAAGAATATTTGCTCTGGTTTTTATACTTGTGCGGTTTGTATATGGCCCTCAGAACCTCTTCCTATACTGAAACTGCAGAATGCGGCAGATGGTTCTGTGGTGAAAGGGGCAGATCGCTCACTTTAGCGCACACTCAGTGATGGAATTACCATGGGTGCTGTAGGGCCCATAGGCAAACTGGGGGGGGGGGGTTCCTAGTGCCTGGAAACCCCCATCCAAGCCTGGGGCACTGTATAATTGAGGTGGCCAGGACCACCTTAACTACATTATTGGCATTATGCTGTCCTATGAACTGTACTGCTTGCTGAGAAACAGCAGGATGGGAAAATAATTGGACTGGGTCAAACTTGAATGAAACCCGTTTTGATACTTCATACTGCACTTCAACAGCTAGGAACATTTCCAGACCCAATCCGAGCCATGTGATATAAAGCTTCACCCACATAAAATTGCTGCGTGTAAAATAGACAGTGCTAATGTCCCTTCACTCTCATGATCAGTCATAAATGAGTTTAAATCAGTATTTTAGGAGAAAAATCAAACATTTTATTTTATTAAAAGCGAGTGATAGTAAAGTGTAGGAGGTGTGATTAATGTAGCATTCAGATAGGTATTGTTCAAACTGAGTGCATGGATAACTGTGACTAATTTTGTTGTCATCTTTTCTCACTCTAACTAGTCATCATAGTTAATTATAAAACTCTACTCATGAATTATGCAACAAAACATAACTTATACCTATGGTGATTTCCAATTCAGGACAGGTTAAGGTCCAAGGCTGAAGCCTTGACCCGTCTTTAAAAAGAAGCCCATTCTGCCTAAATACAAGAATCAGAAAGCAATTTCTAAGACAATTCTACAATCTATCTCTACAGAGCAGAGGATATAAAGAGTTTTGAAACACAAATAATTCATTTTTTTCACAGTAAAAGCTGATGCACAGTGATATTCAATTTGAGTTTTTCACAGATGAAATATTTCTAAAATCTAAGCAATAATTACTACATCCAACTGATCCTTACATTGTGCACACGCTGCTTAGTTCTCTGTTTGCCTTTTAAAGTCAGTGGAGGTATTTACACTGAAACACCGGTAATTTTAAACCCATGCAAAACAGATCTTGGCAGAAATCCACATCTACCTTGCTCAATACATTCCTGGCACAGATTTGATAAGCCCTTCATTGAAATGCTCCGTAGAGAAGAGCTCAACCTGACTTGATGGATTTTGCTGAAGAAATTGTCTTTCTGTGTTAAGTAACTGCAGATTCTTAGCAAATCCTTACAATATTGGTTTTCTCGCTTAACAACTACATGTGGGAGAATCTTTATTCAACTGTGATCACTTTGGGTCTGGTAGACTTTTCAGCCACTCTCGTCGCTGCTTAAAATGCTTTCGGCGACTAGGAATACAGTTCACTGTAAACCATAATCCCCAGTGTGGTCAGTGGGCACTTATCTGCTACGATTTAACGAGGGTGAGTCCTGTATGCGCAAAGCTTATAAATAGTGGGGGATCTCCTCACCCCCTCTCTTACCCCTCAATGTGATTGTTATATGGCAGCACGGTGGCTCGGTGGTTAGGACTTCTGCCTCACAGCACTGAAGTCATGAGTTTGATTCCCAATCCTCTGTGTGGTATTTGTATCTTCTCCCTGTGTTTGAATGGGTGCTCCAGTTATCTCCCACGCTCCAAATACATACTAGTTGGTTAATTGGCTGCTATCAAATTGAGGGGTGTGTGTGTGTGTGTGTGTGTGTGTGTTAGGGAATTTAGACTGTAAGCTCCAATGGACAAGACACAGGGAGTGTCTTGTTCATAGGGGTAGTCTAGGAAAGTGTTGCACTGGCAATTCTCTGAGTGTAGGAGGAGACTCTTATAGTCTGCAGAGGAAACTAATTGGTGGATGAGACCAGGTGTTCAGACTCAGCAGGATGTTTGGCAAATGTCTCACCCAAGATGGCAGCCTCCAATACTGCAGACAGAAGTCACACTTGTCCCAAGATAGAATGCTGCCTTTGACTAAAAGGGTGATGTGGTACCAAGACCCCGATTCGTGACACTCTTTCTGTCTACCCGTGTCTCTTCACACCGCCATCCCTTTCTCTATCACCCAACCTGGGCTATCTGTACCATACGGTCTTTGTACTCACAACTCTACCCGACTTACCAATAGCCCGGCACTAATGAAATAAACCGGATCTGCGGTCCATGTTCCGTCAACCACACCGATTCCCTAGGGACAACAGCCAAGACACTACACCTCCGGGAACCCTCTCTTTAGTGCACTCCACGGCTACGTAAATATAAGTATTACTTTTTCCAGTTTTACTAGGTGGAGGAACCCGTGTCTTCAGCGCACAACCATCACAACCTACACTAGCCAAGCGCAAGAGTGCTCTCGGAATGATTAGATGGTCCTGTTCTCTGCTTTGCGGGAGTGTTTCTTTTCCACCACGCAAAAGGACTTAAATTCTCTGCCACCTCTGAGGCCTGGGAAAACAGTCCTGATCCTTTACTTATAATGAAAATTAATTTGCATATTTAATTGTAAATACCGCTCTACCTGTTCTAGAGAAAGAATATAACTTGTGCTTGGGTAGATAGAACAATGAAAAAGATTGCTCCTCGCAAAACTAAAACAGCACAAAAATGTGGAATAAACGTCTAGAGGGGGCGAAGGGAAACAACTGGCAATTACTGAAAGGATTTAATGAAATATGCAAATTTTATACTTAAAATTTACTTAAATGGACCTCTGCCAAAAATACATTTGTAAATGTACCTTTAGCTAAGAAAAGTAAAAATATTTCTAATGGAACTTAGGAAAAGTTTACAGCATCCACTCTGTATCCTGAAGTGTTCTTTTGACATTTATAACTACTGTACGCACCTTTAAAATCCTTGTTCTGTATATTTTCATTTATATAATATATAGATATATGGACACTTGTTGGCAAAATGTGACCTGAGGTTTCCATTAGTGGCTGCAAATCACAATACACACACAATTACTGCTTTATAAATGTTTTCAGCTTCCTTTGAAGCCCACATCCAGGTTAATCTTTTGATTCCTTATCCATTGATGAAAGTTACAAAAGTCTCCAAGCGTAAGCTCAGGGCAAAGTTCATCCAAATGCAATTAGTGAGTCACGCTCGGATGACATGTACTGTACCTCCCTGTACACATGTTGTTTGATCCTCAGATGCTGATGATTACGTCAGCAGCTGCATTCAAAGATAGGACGTACGGACCTTTCAGAACTTTCAGTAGTGTGTCTACTGCAGTACAGTCATGTGCTCCATATAATAGATGTGCATATCAGTTAAAGCATACCTATCCCACTCAGCCACTCCCCCAATTTCTAGGCCACACCCACAAATGAATAGGCCATGTCCCCTTTCTGCTCTAGTACAATTAAACTGTCCTGAGACCCACTTATTCCACCATTAACACCACTGCAGGGCTCCCAAGAGCATGTCCCAAACTGTCTCGAATTTTGGCGGGACATTCCGATTCGTGGACCGCAAAAGGCGCTGGACTTTACAGAAAGGGGGTGGGGCCTTGCCCATATTTGCCCATTTATGTGCTGAGCCTGTACGGAATGAAGGCGGGGCTTATTTTGTCCAGATTTCAGGATTCCAAATGTTGGGAGGTATGCAAGAGAGGCCCGGGTACTTTGTACCTGTCCCCTCCCTCTCAGATCCCCTGCATTGTCAGTGCAATGTGGGGCCAATAGTTTTGGTGGGAAACCAGTACTTGTTGTTGAACAGCCAGTTAACTAAGCTTCTCAGTAAGTATTGCCTCAGCTGTAATGTACACTGTTTCAGGGAGGATAACATTGCAGGGAAGTCGTAACGTAGCCAAGTATGTATCCTGGACAGTCAATATACAATGCAATCTCTTAGTATAGGGACCACAGTTCGTGTGTGGCACCCTCTTGTCGGCATGGTTCAAGTAGTCGAAGGCTGGTGTCACATGGGTGCTTAGGTGCTCTGTTTGCCTGGACATTTCAGGAAGTGTAAGCGCTAAGCTCCTGTCACACAAGCAGTGGCGAAACTACCATTGGTGCAGCAGATGCGGTGCACCGGGGGCCCATGGAGATAATTGGTCCCGCTGCATGGCAGATGCAGATGGTTGGGGCCCCTATGCCCTCCTCCTCGCCTTCCTGCACTGGGGCCCACAGTTCGCTAGTTCCGCCTCTGCACACAAGCACTGATACACTTTATGAATACTGCTTGCTATGTGCATTAAATCATTGACAGATATACTAATGACACATATCAGAAGTCAGAAAAACAAAGTACAGGGGTGATCATAAAGCAATCATATCTGAAACAAGAAAAATCAACACAACAAAAGTGGATACCCTTACTTGTATACAAATATATATTTTTATATTGATATTTGAGCTGCTACTATATGTCTTGGAAATTGGAGGTAAAATTTCGTCAAGTTAAGGATGCACAGCGGGAAACCACAGCGAGCTGAATGGTTAAATGTCTCTTGGGAAAGAAATTAAAGCAACACACATCTCTGATATCTAATACAGAAAATTAACCCTGAAATTAACGGCGCAAGGAAAGAAAAGGTTGATGACTTATGTAAATCGGCTGATTAGGCAACATACTAGCGAGGGATCAGGAAAATACATGACAGAGGCAGCCAGCAGCAGTGAATATCTGAGATATTGGTTATTTCTAGATCAATGGATCCTGACTTCACAATGTTATTTCAAATCAAGGTGCTCACACGCTGTGACTATTGAAATATTCAAATTATCCACCGATACACAGTCCTGTCTATTGAATGCTCAAAGCTGTTTGATTTCCGATAGCCGATGGACATGGTAGAAAGAACAATATAAATTAGATATCTATATGTACAGACATAATACAGTTTAACCCCTCAATGGCGGGAGGAATGTTATACTTTAAATGGGATTTGTCATGTTTATGTCATTTGTTTAAGTGTATCAATTATAATTTCCCATTATTCCAATGAGAATTTTGAAAGCACTTTCACCAACCAATTACTGCGGTACTTATACCTCACTATTTCTATAAAGATATGACTGAACATGAGGGAAATATTTTGGTTTATATACAAAAGCAAAATAAATATGTTTAAATGACCTATTGTTTAGAGTATTATACAGGGAAGTCCATAAGAGTGGAAACATCCTTTTAAAATGGAAATGAGAAAGGAAATATTAATCCATTGTCTAAACATTTAATCTGGGTATGTGGCCAGTATGGCGGCCATCTTGAAGTCAGCCATCTTGGATGCAACTCTAATTTTTTTCCACACTTATGGACCACCCTGTATTGAGTCTCTCCATTCACTCAGTTTATCTGTCCTCAGCAAAATTCTAACAGATGAAAGGAATCCAAAAGTCCCAGAAGAAGGAGCACAAATGCGAAATACTAAATATTATTTTTTTTTAAAAAAAACATTGTTTAAAAAAATCATTCTTTAAAGGGAACAAATGTTCCCTTTAAAAACCAGATCATATTTCTGATGTACAAAACCGGATTTATTATTTTTGTTGTAGTTTATATTCCTTACACCTTGAATAATATTATAATTTTTTGTAATTACTTGATGTACAAAATGTTTTTTTCTGAATACCATGCTGTAAAATATAAGATGTGAGGGTAAAGAGCTTTATTAATGTAACACTGATATCTATAGATCTCACCTCCTGGATTCACTCTGGAGCAATAGCTAATGTCTCTCTTTAATGAGCTGCGCTGTGGACTCCATCTTGGCAGGTGTGGATGTCTACACTTTACCAGCTTGTTAAGGAAAGAACTACGCTTTATATACAGTAATACCACCGTTCTGTTGATCTGCCTGTAGTGTTAGAATTTGCTCCAATAAATACATTAATATTTGCCTGCAACCAGATTCTAGTTATCATTTATTTAGTACATTCTACAAAATGACAGCTAGGATCTGATTGGTTGCTATAGGCAACATCTCCACTTTTTCAAACCTGCAGCTTCATAAATTGACCCCTTACTCTCAGACATATTCTGATTTTATTTGATCCCATCGTGTCTTTTTTTCAGCCTGAGATCTGATCTATGTTTGTGAAAATCATAATACTTTGTAGACTGACCAACTCCAGCAATACATACTCCCTGGAACCTACATCTGGACATTCTGTTACACGTCTCCCAGGTCCAGCTCAGACCTCTTCTTTCCAGGATACAGCGGGCAGTTTCACAGACATGTATGCACATGCAGGTTTAGTAACGAGAATGTTAGCTCTGGAGCAGTCACAGGTATAGTAGCGCAGTACAATCTCTGGTTGACAACTGCCTGGTTACAGTACTATCTCTTTCGATGGAATAAATAATCACTTTAAATGCAGCTTTTCTCTTCAGAACAGTTCTTGGTTGTATAAATCACAATTGAGGCCTATTGCACCTATATATTTCTGTAGGGGTCTCTGATATAGGTCTTAATATGGGTTGCGAATTTGGAAGCGCATTGAAGGTCAGGTATACGTCTGGTGAATAAGGCTGGCTACACACTACAGAAAATTTCTCCCGATGCGATATCATTTACGATTTTACCAGCGACTGAAATTCCCGATCAGCAGCTGATTCTTGTGTACACACTACACACATTTTACAAGATTTACCGTCAGATCTGTGCTCTTCATCTGTCATAACCATCGGCTGAAAAGATCCTGACTCTGCACACTCCATAGAGATCTATGGACACTGCCAGTCCTGAGTGCATACACACTGCAGAATTGGAAGGATGTCGTTCCATCGATGAATGAAATTTTTTGCTGTTGTATAAAATCAAATCAAATGATACAATGTGCTTTGGAGTGATAATTGTTCATCGTTGCAGTGTACACACTAATCAAACGGTCGTTTATGGTGTGATTGTCTCGATAATCGGCTGAAAAACCTGTAGTGTGTCCTCAGCCTAAGAAATATCTTTTGTACATAAGCAATTCTCCCTCCCAACTACACCAACATCTCTCCCATGGATTTCTATAGCATATTAGTCGCTATTGTCATATAACCCAATGCTTTCACGTTGAGAATTGTCTCCGGCTATTATCTGTATTTTACAAGGTAAACAAGTGCACAACAAAGGATGAATAAGTCACTATCACAAAGAAAAGATCAGATACATCATTAAAAGAGACAAACACATTACAACTACTAGCTAATACCACCAGAGTCTTCACACACCAGGCTGACTGCAGATATGCTCCTTGAACTCATATTAGTTGTGGGAACAAGTTCAGATACTTTAGAAATGCTACAGTTGCAGACCGGTACATGACAGTAAATACATTCCATTTAGAACTGTAGCCATTGATAAATTAGTTCTTGCTTGAAATTGGCATTCTGTCTGTAAATTGAAGGAAAGAACTGCAAGTGCTGCAATTAGTGCTCCCTGCGGAGCTGAAACAGTGACAGTAAAGCAGCTTGTGAACACATACAGAATACAGGGGAGCTTTTATAATGCAACCCTGGGATGAATCCACTTTATTCCAGCATGCCTGAAACAAATATATATTTTCCAGTCTTTTAGATTACTACACGGTATGCCAGATATACAGTTATTGCGGAAGGATTTAAAAAAAACAAAACTTTAAAGAATAAATAAAAATGTAGTTTTAGGTTGAGTTAGATACGATTAATAAAATAACAAAATCTTACTATCTCCCATTCCTCTGATCTGTCTGGTTCTGCAATATCTGAGCAGCTGTTCGGCCATGTTTTTCTCAAACAATGGTGCAATGGTTAGCATTGCTGCCTAAAAATTGTGGGGGTCATGAGTTCTGGGGCCCTATCTGTGTGTAGATTGTATGTTCTAACCATGTTTGTGTGGGTTTCATCCGGGTGCTCCAGGTTAACTGAACAATAGAAGTGTATAGTTTATTTGTTATCAATTAGCAAAATGCAAAGTGAATGAACAGAGGAGAAATCTAAATAAAATCAGTATTTGGTGTGACCACCCTTTGCCTTCAAAACAGCATCAATTTTTCTAGGTACACTTGCACACAGGTTTTGAAGGAACTTGGCAGGGAGGTTGTTCCAAACATCTTCTGTGTATGTAGGCTTGCTCATCAACAATAAATAAATAAACTGTTTTTTAATATCCTTGACAACTCTGCGGCAGTTGTCAAGCACATACCTACCCACAATGATCAGACGTATTAGTTGGACTTACTTATACCATGTCACACTGCCGCTCCGGCGATATTGCCACTTCACAGAGCATCCCAGCTCATCAGACCCCGTTCACACTGCACCTTGGACCCAGGAAATTCCTGGGTCTACCCCATTCATACTGAGCGTGAGTCTGCCCTGGCATTAAGTGTGAGTCATCACAAGAGGAGCTTTGGTTGGCTGATAAAGATGAGGTCATTTAAAGGTCATTTCTATCAGCTCCTTTCTGTGAGACCCGGGTTGAAAAACTCTGGGTGCTCCGTTTACATTTGCGGCTAACCGGGACGGACCCGGGATTAACCCTGCAGAAGTCCCGACTCTAATTTCCGGGTCATCAGACCAGGATAGATGCAGGGATCCCCGTTCACACTGAGCCATTACCCGGGTTTTTGGGGCTCGCCCGGCAATATCCCGGGTTTTTAGGTCAGTGTGAACGTGTTAATACATGGAATTTCTAAACCCTTTAAAACAATGCCTCCCAGACACTGCAGCCTCCTTGTTTACTCAGCAAGACGGGCCTCTGTGTTATCACTTTTAAACAAACATATTTTCCTTACATAATGTCCATTTAAATCACCCCCATTATGACCCAAAGCAATTTGTAACAACAAAATATGAAACTAATAACAAAAAAAGACCATAAAATACGCTACCAGTTAGTGTTACGCCAAATAACGTCCCCTCTCCTCTTCCTTTCATGCCCTCCTGATATTTTACCATGAATAATTTATACATTAAAGATTATTGGTATAGTAATTTGGAATAACATATTTGCAGGTTATAAAATTCCTTGTCGTTTTCATGCTGATCTCTAACCCATATTATTCCTCATTTAATTATAACCGTAAAAAGATTGTAAGGCGGCTTCTCGTCCTGGAGGCATAATTTCATTTTATAGGGCTGTATCTAACAATGATGACTATCGATATCTTGGGAAATAAGATGCCGTTTTCAGAGATTAATGCATATTGTGTATTTTACAAGGGGCCAGCAAATGCATTTTGTAGGGTGAAATTTAATGCCATCAGATTGACCTTCTGGTCCTTATTGACCTGTGTTGTTGCAGAGAAAAATCCTTAATTTCTAGGCACCAGGGCTTGAAGACAATTATGTATTGTTATTTCCTTGTCCTTCATTGAGTTTGCAGTTGCATTTGTGATTCAAAACAATGTATACACCGCTGAACAGGAGATGAATGGGCTAAAGACCTATAGCCTTTCAAAGCTGCTTTGTTTTTAATTTAAAAAATGTATCTATTATTTGTTTTATTTATTATTTTTTATTTATTTTTTCTTTTCTTTCCTGACAATTTAATTAAACAAAATGATTAAAAATGTTTGATTCAGATTTTACCCAGTGGTTTCCTAGGTTTGAGTCTATCTGGGTCTATATGATAACTGACTGCTGCCCTTCGGTGCATTATATGTTAGTATAAATCAGCGGTCAGGGAACAGGGGTAAATTACCCCAAATGGGGTAAAAATGAAATTTCTGGGGGTAATGCTGCCGATTCACATGCTGTCAGTTGGATTGTAGACCCCTTTAAATGTGAAATTACTGTTGTACCAGAAGAGCCTCAAGGGTTGGCAGAGGCACTTCTTGAGCTCCGATGAAATAATGAAGCACGTATTGCATTTGAAAACAAAGCAGATCTATCATATTTTTGGATGTTAACAGCTGCAAAGGCATCAAAATTGCACATGAGGAGGCAGTCAAAAAGTTGCTGCCTTTTGCAACAACCTACCTTTGTGAACAAGGAATTTCCAATCTAACGAACATAAAAACAAAGCAGAGAAATCGATTGGACGCTGAAGACTGTATCCAAATTGCTCTGACATCAAAATGCCCCAATATTGATGCTCTCGTATCAAAAATGAAGCAACATCATTTCTCCAAAACCTGAAGTTTTGAAGTTGAAGCTTTCAAAGAAATTTTAAATAGATTCAATAAAATGTTGAATTCCAATAATTAATAATATATGATTTCCTTCCTTTCAAATCAAGGGGGTAACATCGACGTATCTAAATATATTTGGTGGTAAAAGGCAAAAAAGTTCCCTGACCCCTGGTATAAATAAAACAACTGCCGTCAATTCTTATTTAATGACACAACCCCATATGTTACTGTGGCACGTTGAAGCCACATCTGTAGATATTCCCTTGAAACACATACAATAGGTCCCTAAGCGTCAGCAACATGTCTAAAGGTGTCATAGTACTCACGTTTGCTTCCTATCACTTGATAAGTTGTCAGTGATGTGAGTACTCTACCTTGTGATCAGCAGACAGGAATGCTGATAGGAGACCCCCAAGCATCTGCCTTATTGCATTGATAGTGCATTATTTTCCAATGGCTGAGGCAGGTAGTATGAATAGTGCCCTATTAGCAAGGGCTGTCTCACTGAGGGATAGATTCCATTGGCAGGACTGATGGATTGGATGTGTAAATTGTCACTCTATTCAAACGTAATGGGCCTGGTTTGCAGGGAGCTCCAATAATATTCTGCTTTTTTTTTTTTTTTTATGTTATTGATTTATCAGAAACAGATTAGCAGTTTCTCAACCTGAATTGTGCTTAACTCGTTCATAACCGCGGCCCTACTGAAGAGTGCAAAAAATTGAAATAATAGGCTAAAATATAGTTTACTAAATGCAGGATCAAAGTGAGCTAAAAACAACATTTTAAAAGACAATTTATGAAAATAATTTTAGTAGACTATTTTAGATTTTTTTGTTTTTAAAAAAAAGAACATTCTAAAGACGGTGCTGGTCCAAATTCCGAAAATATTTTCATCTAACATCCGGGCCTGATTCATTAAGGAAAGTTAAGCAAAAAAAATGAGTAAGTTTTCTTACTTAAGTGTTCTGGACAAAACCATGTTGCGTTTAAAGGGGTGCAAATGAGTTTATTATTTTGCACATAAGGAAAACACTGGCTGTTTTTTCATGTAGCACACAAATACTTGATAGCTTATTTACACACTGAAATGTAAAGTTGAACTAGGACATGCCCTACCCCAAATATAAACCTACCATCACATTTAAAATTTACCCCCCCCCTCCTCCAATACAACATGGTTTTGCCTTACATGCTTACTTTTGCTTAACTTTCCTTAATGAATGAGGACCTAATGGAAGGCGAATCAGGGTTCACCTTCCACGAAATACTGATATTCTTAGAAATTTCTCATTTGCATAAACCTTTCACATGTCTTCAGATGTATTATAGAGTTTAGTGTATTATATCTTTCTGAACACAGAGTACAACTTGGCCTTTGTTCCAAGACTTTGCAGTCTGGAAGTGATGGAATCTGCACACGTAAGTTCAATAATTGTTCTATTTTTATAGTAATAATGAATGTGTCTACTTGTATTGTTATTAGAGGCACAGCCAGAAAGATCTGTAATGTCTTGTTCTGTCTCTGGGGGAGGAGGAACCACGCTGTTCTTAGTCATCTCTGAATGCTAAGACAATAGACAAATTGCTCAAATAGCTATAATGTTCTGTGTGAGGGTTAAGGTTACTCTTAATATATATTAAATGTACACATATATCTACATAGTCTATTATAGCACAGTTATGGCTGATTAAGGTTATAGTCATTAGTACTCAGAGGCTTAAATCGACTGTCCATTTTATTATATTTATTTAAAGAGGAACAAGACTTAAATTGCATTTACCTCTTAATGACCAGATGCATTTTCATCATCATCATCATCATCATCATTTATTTATATAGCGGCAGCAGATTCCTAGCGCTTTACAATTGGGAACAAACAGTAATAGAACAATACTGGGTACTACATACAGAGAGGTAAGAGGGTCCTGCTCGCAATCTATGGGACAAGTTTTACACTTGAAGAGGATGTCCAGTTTTAAGGTGCTAACTTTCTGATATCGCCACTTATTTATTAAATAGGGATGGACCCGGTAAATTTACATGCACACGTCATAGTTAAAGCTACCTTTTCTTCTCTCTGTTTTGATGTCATAGTGGAATTTTTATATTTTTACTGTTATTGTTTGGGATTTTATTTTAGAATCCTTTGTTGAGTTACTATCACTCGTCCACAGCTGTCTCGTTATTATCATGGATCTATTAGTACTGTCTGAATCATATCTGTCTTCCTCTTTATCTCCCTGGACCTGCCTCCTACTAGGATCCATCACTATTGCAGTGATACCACTATATGCACCCCCCTAACCTGAATGACTATATACCATCACATAATTCCCCAGTAGCACCATGTACCCCTTAATAACTCTGTAATGTCACTTAATTTCCACATTTAATACAGTAGCACCGAACACGCCTAAATGACTGTGGGGTGGAATTACCAACCCTTCTAAAAAGTAAAAGTAGAGCTGTTGCCCATAGCAACCAATTAGATTCCAGCTATCATATATCTAGTACATCCTAGAAAGTGATCGCTAGACTCTGATTGATTGCTATGGGCAACACCTCCACTTTTCCTTGTTAGACGGTTTGATAAATCTACACCTATGTATTGTTGCATAATTTCCCCATTTAATACAGTAGCACCATGGATTTCTAAGCAAATATGTAACATCACATGATTCACCAATTTAATATAGTAGCACCATGTCTCTTTGGATTAGAAACACTTTGTTTTCTTGTTGAGCGGAGTGTCTAATGGTGGCTGGCCAGTTAGCAAATGAGACAAGCTTGACCCCTGTTCTGTTGTTGGTGGTGTAGGTCCTCTGAAATGAGCATGTGAGATAATCAGCATTTTTGTTTTTGCAAATTTGGACCCTTTAGATGTCTTTTCTTCTAAATTTATATCAGGCGCTCAGCGCGCACTGGCCGCTCCAAGATTGCAATGCTGGAGCTGCACGCCTCTGCGTGGCAGCCGGTTCCACTCTGAAATTTCGATTTGCGCAAAATCTTTGCTGCCATTTGCAATTCACAAAAGGATATGATCTTTGCACCTGCAAAGTTGTAGGAAATAAGGTCTTGTTTTATAGATTTAGGGTTATTTTAACGTGCTTATACAGAAACCTAGGTGTGCTTCTAGATTGGATATAATATTGGAACTAAGGAGCTGTGTTATATATAACAAAACCTTTTTTTATTATTAATTACAGACAGAGGGCCTGAGTCATTAAGGAAAGTAAGGCAAAAAAAGGAGCAAATGTTCTTCGGGACAAACCATGTTACAATGCAAGGGGTGCTAATTAGTTTATAATTTTGCAGATAAGTTACATACTGGATATTTATTCATCTAGCACACAGATAATTGATTGCTTTATTTTTACACTGAAATTTAGAGTTGATCTAGGACATACCCTACCCCAACTGTAAATCTCTCCCCACATTTTAAATTTACCTCCCCCTCCAATGCAACATGGTTTTGCCCAGGTGCAAAGTTACTAATTTTTTATGCTTTACTTTCCTCAATCACTCAGGCCCATAGAGTGTAAAATACAGTGTTAAAAAGTTAAGTATGAAAGCTAAGAAAGTCTTATATTCCTAACAAACAATCTAGCAGCAGTTTGATAACAGACTGATGTGTTGAGATCTATCCTAACATTCCTCTTTGAGTATAATGAATGAATGAATATGGAAAGACCATTAACTTGACTAAATTAACTCCTTAGAATGTGCCTGTACCTGTTTCAAGGTTGTTCTGTTTGTCTGTATTTGTAAGAGAAATGTTTCTTGTTAACTTGGTGGCCATCAAACAATGTCTGCTGCCACTACATCTTCCATTGTCCTGTAAGTAGGAGAATAAGAAAGAAACAACAGCCTCTTAAAGTCTACCCAAGTTATTACGTTTTGTAAGAAAGTTGTTGTGTTCTTTTGCCTTTACTGTAAATGTCAAGGGCATTAAGAAAGAAAGCCAAACTAATACCATATCAGGGTGAAAACATGTAGCAGATAATACCAAGACTTCTAGCACTCACATATGCGCACTAAATGGTACGGAAGTTAAAATCATAAGAAACGAAAGAGAGATAAATTGAGATTTTTGCTAGGAATAAAAATGACAGCGATTAGGGATAAGTATAACCATCTGGATAGTTTCACTCAACAGTGCAAGAATTGGAATACCCAGAGGTACCTGAAGATTGATAATATAAAAGTACAATGAGATGTAGCATTCTTAGAATTAAAGAAAGACTAATTTAATACCATTGTTCAAGCAAATAGAAATTAAATATTGACAAATCAACGGAGACTCAAAAAAGAAGAAAAATACTTTTAAAAGAACAATCAAAAATATAAGCACACATTAAAACGGAAATATGTCACTCAAACTAACAGATTTTTTTTTTCATCAGGTATATAGTCAATCAAGAGCTTTTGCATATTGTTTATGATGAATTAATAATGTTTAAAATAATGGTTACTTAAACAGATCTCTCCCTCATATAAAATGGGTAGCAATAATTAATGGATGCATTGAAATATAACACCTAAACCAATGTGTGTACACAGAGACACATTGACTAGCAATGCTGTCTCGTAGCACTGGGACTTGGGGTTTTCTGTGTGGAGTTTGAATGTTCTCCCCTTGTTTCTTTGGGTTACCTCCGGGTGCTCCAGTTTCATCCCACAGTCCAAAAACTGGGCTACGACATTCTGATCATCTTACAACTTTGCAAGTTCGAGTTCGAGTAGAAGGCTTAAATTCAGATTATTACAGGCTTATTGTTTGTATGTTTTATCAGTTGTAATATGTATGCCCTATTACTGCTTATTAGGATTGTTGTGTTAGTTGCTGTGAGCCTCCTGGAGGTTCAAATAAAAGTTATTTATTTTTTATCAATCTCGGTGTGAGCTAAGATTCCTTCCAGACGGTGGTACGGATCCTCTCCGCTTGCTAGCTTAAGGATCAGTAGCAGATTGCAGATCAACAGCAACAGAGAAGCAGATTCCTACAGTGGAGTAGGATTCTGAGGATAAAATAAAGATGGGTAGTTGGGCAGGCTGCGATCAATACCAAAAGTCAAAACAGATATGTAACAGGGCACAGACACAACAGCCAAGAGAGCAGCACTATAGACACAAGGGAGGGGAAGGAAACTACTATAGAATTTCCCGGTCATGATCATCAGCTATTTATATAGCGCCACTAATTGCACAGCGCTGTACAGAGAACTCACTCATATCAGTCCCTGCCCCAATGGAGCTTAGAGTCTAAATTCTCTAACATACACAAAGATTAAGAGAGACTAGGGTCAATTTGATAGCAGCCAATTAACCTACTAGTATGTTTTTGGAGTGTGGGAGGAACCCGGAGCACCCGAGGAAACCCACGCAAACATGGGGAGAACATACAAACTCCACACAGATAAGGCCATGGCTGGGAATCAAACTCATGAACCTAGTGCTGTGAGGCAGAAGTGCTAACCACTGAGCCACCGTGCTGCCCGGTCACAGTGTGTTTTTGTGTTTACAGCAGCCACCTTTGCTCTTTAGTCTGCCTACACATACTCAGAATTGGTATTTCAAAAGGAATGCCAGAACCATCCGCAGGGCAAGCAGAGGGTGACAGAACCAGGGCAGAGAAATAAGGAAGGCAGCAGCGACAACAGACACGGGGACAGAGGAACCAGAATGCACAAAGTTATGAACAAGAACTTGGTGAGAGAGGACCAGGTTACAGCAAACTCAGAAATGCAGCTACAAGGCCGAGCTATACACGGAGGATACACAATTATCCAGCAACCTCCAGTATTTGAGCAGCCTTATATGGGCATAGGAATTGCTGGGAATTAACTGCAGTTGAGCTTGTAAGGATAGATAATACTGCAGAACATAGGCTAGATACACACTGAAGAATTTTCCAACCGACGTGTTATCTCAAACGATTGTACCTACGACTGAAAGTCCGATCAGTCTGACAATTCCTCAATATACACTGACACGATTTACCTTCATATATGTGCTCTTCATTTGGTCCTCTAGTCTTCAGAGAATGACAGCACATTATTCATTCATTCTTGTCACATTGTCACACTGATTATAACTGCCTTGTTATAGCTATCCACATGTCCTGACGAATTTCGTTAGCTTCTGTGACTCTGAAACGAAACATTCTGTCTCAGAACGCACAAATGAATTTTTCCTTCTACAGCACTCTCTACATTTATTCACCGGGACATTCATTGCTAACATCGGCTGAAAAGAGACCGACTCTGTAAAATCTATGGAGATCGTGAGCAAGAGTACATGCACACTACATGATCGGTAAGTGTTAAACAGTATGACCAACCAAATGAGCTGACAATTGACACTTTGGAACGACTTTCGACCATCGTGTCACTATGCACACTAGCCCAACTTCCGACTACATGGTTATATTTCGGCTTATTTGCCCGACTATTGGACGATAATTCTCCAGTGTGTACTCAGCAATAAAGAACGGTATACCACGGTACCTGCTTCAATAGCACAGAGGCTAAGGAGCAAGCACTAAAATACACAGGTACTTGGCTCAAAACCCCATCACAACCTTATTCCTTGCCCTTAATATGGAGTCTGTTTGTGCCACTCAGACAATCAAGGTGAAATAAAAGGCATCATTTGGGCATCTGGATAATCCTTTAATCTGTGTATCATCCCAAGTGAAAAATCCTCTATCATCATCCACAATAACTCTCCATGTGAAGTGGTGGGTTTAATTATGTTTCAGGTGAAGCAAATATAACAAATTTATTAAACTAGGATATTATTGATCTACCCTGTAACGCTATTTATCAACCGTATTTGTTTAATGCTCAGTCTATCCAAGTTCATGGAATAATTTATTATAAGAAGAAAAGCAAAACATGTTTAAATTATTTAAAGTCATTATTCTTCTTCTAACCTAATGAAGAGTTATAATTAACATGGCACACATCATTATAAAGAAAAAATATAATACTTTAATTAAAAATAGAAGGTCTGTTTGTTTTTGTGATAGCTCCCTTGGGATTCTAAGTTAAATATATTATTCATAGTGATATTTACATATATAAAAATAAAGCCTATTAAATTTTAGATTTTAGAAAGGATTAGTTATATGTGCTATTTTAAATTGATATATTTTGCATAGAAAATATATGCTATAATCTACAAGCCGTCGCAAAAGTGAAATTGAATTATGTCACCAAAATCAATTTGATACATTGTTACAATAACACAAACTATACACTAGTATATTACACAATATTACTCTGGCAGAATGGTAATTAGGTAATATTAAAATATATATTCATAAGAATGACTGCTTTCCACGGTTTTGAGTGCAAAACTTATCCAGTCTTAACAGAATATATTTTTTGATTAAATCAATTTATTATACAGAATTACTGTTTCAATATCAACGGATATAGATCTTATACATCTCTTTGGATGAAGCATTTAATGTGATCACTATTCATATTGTAGGAGACAAAAATTAACTTGAGCTAAAATTCTTTGGATTATTACGCATTAATTCTATGCAAAGCAATCATCTTATTAGTTTGGATTTATTAACATACTGTACTCTTATTTTAATGCATAACTACATTTCTATCTTGATTGTTCTTTGCAATGTTTCTTTGAATTGTATCTCATTGTTTTGTAAAAAAAAGTATTGCTTGAATAATTTTATTACATTTGGTAATTTAATTGTGAGAGGCATATTCAGTTTCAGTTTTCTATCCCGTGGTAATTTTATATTTTGCATGATCAATCTATGCCTATGGGGATTGTTATTTAAATGTAGATGAAAACATGTTCACTCTCTTGGGCAACCGAGTAAGGCTAATGTTTGACAAAAATATATAGTGAGGCTATATAGTAAAAAGAATGGGAGGACACCAATCATGTTTATATTATTATATTTTATTTATATGGTGCCACAAAGGGGCGTACATAAAATATGGAACAAAACAGAGCACGGCGTAAAGGTCAAAACAATAATTGAAATAAAGTGCAATAAAATCATTACAGCTGAGAACTTGTGCATAGGGCAAAGAGGTAAAAGTGAGTTTGAGAGCATTGAGAGACTAGGAAGGGAAGGGAGGAGAGGAGGGGTGTGAACTAATGCCGGCTGAACCTGTGCCCAGCAGGTTTGGCGTAGCGAGCAGGATCAGAGCAGTGATGGAGACGGGAAGGCAAGGTAGAGGAAAAGAACCAAAGGCCAGGGAGCTAGTGTTCCGAAGGCAAAGGTAAACAGGAGGAGGAGGACACGAGGGTTAGAGGGCCCTGCTCACGGGAGCTTACACAATATTACAATCTACCTCACTATCAATCAAATCCCAAACCAAAAAGTGCAATTTTGCCTTCTCATTCAGTTTCAATACAAAGGCAAGCTACAATAAAGTATGCCAGTTAGAGATAAGCAAAATGTTTCAAAACTATTTTGTGGAATGTTCTCCATTTGTTAGAAGGAGATATGGAATTAGACCTGTGTTTATCCAGCGAATTTTGTGCACTGCTCAGAATTCCCTTTATCATTCTTGTCCTGCCTAGAATTTCTAGATCATTTAGTTTCCGACTGGGCTGTACATCAACCACACCACATTGTTATATGATTTTACTGCTTTGTCATCCCAGCTTTATTCATAAATTTTAAATAATGAAAAATGCAGAATTTACAAATACAGTGCGGAAAGTGAGGAATGGTGAAGGAAAAGCAGAACTAGAAACTTTGTATTACTGAAACTTGGCACCTCTCAAATGGCCTGTTCTGATGCAAAATTCAATTTGGGTGACATTCCGCTGCAAATTTGTTCATCCTTAGTGCCAATTTTTTAGGTCTGAGGTTCCTGTCCAATGGAAATTACAAAGTTGGGGATTCAATTTGACGCGAGATGTCTTCAGAATGTCCACGGAGACACAACGCGCTGATGTCATGGCATGATTCTCCCATAATTTTTGTCCCATAGAGGTGCGCAGATAAATGAGCGGAGATTTCTACCCTAATAGCTGGCAATAGGCGCATCTGAACCTCGAGGTGATGTTGAGCAACACCTCACGCCAAATTGAATCTGCCCCAATAGCTGTTGGCACCGCATTCATTTTATGTAAGTCTTGCAGTAACGACCCTCTCAAAAACTAATACATAACTGTAAGAAATAGTGGTCTTTTGAACTTCAATCCCAAGGTTCCCCCGATGACTATTTACAAGCATTAGTATTAATATTATTATTATTTGTATCGTAGATCTGTAAGGTGCCACAGTGCTCTGCAGTGCTGTACAGTAGGAAAAATAGGACATACATAAAACCGGGACATACAAGGCAGACAAAATAAACGAGGACATGAAAACAAAAGGGCATAGAGGACCCTGCTCATTAGAGAACTTACATTCTAAGTGGAAGAGGACATAGCTGAAACAAGAGGAGCGAGTGTGGCTCAGAGTGGATATTGGGATAGTTGTGAGGGTGCATAAGTGTGAACAGTGTTATCTTGGATAAGGTAAGCTTTAAAAAAGAGATGGGTTTTTAGAGAACATTTAAACATATTAAGGCTGTGGGAGAGTCTGATTGGGCCTGGTAGGGAATTCTGTAAGTGGGGAGCAGCACGAGAGAAAGCATTTTTCATTCCTTAGCTTTCTCTTGGCCTCCAGTAACTGTTCTGTCCAGATTTTGTTTTAGGGACTATATATATGCATTAATTTATTTTTCCATTTATTAAGAATTTGGGAGATTGCATTTTTCATAATGAGTTGCTAACTATTACTAAGATGACTGCCATTCGTGGCTAAGAGAACTGGTGCTGACTGATACGATGGCTGCTTTCTGAAAATGTCATGTTAGTCTGGAACAGAAAACTGTATAGGGTTATAGCCAAGCTTAACATATTATGGGTTATCCTTCTTCGGAACCTTGTATTTACATATAAATGTTCAGTTTATCATACAGTTCTGCATGTACTAAGGTAATTGTTGTGTGAAGGTGCAATGGATTTACTTACAAAGTACAAATGTACACTAATGAAGTCAATACCCAATCAATAATTTATTGTGATTGTTTTAGAAGTTATTTACTGACTGTAGTGCCCTAACTTATCTGCCATGCAATTTTCAAGGTGCTTGCTGGTGTCCTGCTCCTTGGAACCGTCCCTGTAAAATTAATATGTGCCTAACTTTGAGGATCTATGGACACACCAGAAAAATATATATTGTGGAAAGAGTGAAACATCACTTCAAAGGCCAACCTGCTACTCTCACCATCTCTTATCATTGAACAGTGCAAACTTTTGCAACCTCAAGCCTCTGCCCTCTCGGCCAGCAAATTCATGTGATTCACTGTAAAACTGGGCAAAAGTAGATGCGTCATGTCACAAACTACCAATTATCGTTGCTGAATTGTACATTTTGCACTTTTGGAAATCACCCTTAGCCAAAGCAAAATGTCGACAGGCTCAATGCCGACACTTCCACTCTGGTGACAGCTTCAAATTTTAGTCAGTGTGATTGTTGACATTCACAATGTTGACAGTCACACTACCGACATTGCAAAATTTATACAGCCGCCCCACTCACAATCAACACATTTTCGGATGTGTTTTGGGAGTGTAGTTTTGAATTTTATTAGTTTTTTGTGTCTTTTATTTATAACTGTTTTGTGCTCATGTCGACAGGATAACTGTATGCATGCATTTATTCGATAACTTAAATAACCCAGGGAGATGTGCGGCATTCTCCTTGTCTCAACAAGAGCCTTGCACAGCAACTTCCTAGAAATATTTTGTTCTGTTCATTCAAAGTGGCTACAACAGACTCTCTCAACAATGCACAATGCTATCCCATTATTGGTTAGAACTTAGCTGTATAAGATTATAGCTACCAGTAAGCCATTGAGCCATATGGAACAAAAATACACAACAGTCTCTCCAGGTAGGGAAGCTTTCCCCATCATAAAACAACAGAAATGTAGACTTTAATGGAAGATTTCACTCATGCGAAATAGATGATAGCAAATAGTCCACTTGAAGCTATGTTTAAAAATAAATAGAAACTGTACACAATTTTAGTGATGCAGTTGTATCCGTCTAAATGGACACCTTGGCAAGCAAATGGATTATTGTTTTTTGTTTTTATTTTACCCATTATTATTGGTCCACAGATGACAAATTCCTCCCTGATGTGTTTCTGAACAGAATTAATCCTTACAAATGCATAAGAGTTAATTATGTCATTTACTCGATAGCAATTGCTTAAGCTGCCAGGTACCCCCAATATCGCTAAAATCACTGAACGTGTTTAGCTGTAGGGATGATAATTTCTTTATAACACACGCGTGATACTAATCTATGCATAAACTCATGTAAATAACATAGTATAGCTGGTGAGATTTCATGTCATTGCTAATTATCTGTGACTTCTGTGATCATTTCAGCGCTCATTAGGAAAATGTGTATTATATGGAATAATTCACCTGTTACCGTCATTTTTTTTTTAATAGATATTAGAATAATTTCATTTCAATGACTTGTTTAAAAGCACTCGAAGTTCAGCTTTGTTCCTTTATCTAGTCATGGAACTTAATGATCACTTGTAATGTCCTTAGAATTTACAATTGATGATATATTTATTCAACAGAAAAATTATTAGAAACTTAGGGCTAGATTTACTAAGCTGCGGGTTTGAAAAAGTGGGGATGTTGCCTATAGCAACCAATCAGATTCTAGCTGTCATTTTGTAGAAAGTACTAAATAAATGAAAGCTAGAATCTAATTGGTTGCTATAGGCAACATCCCCACTTTTTCAAACCCGCATCTTAGTAAATCTAGCCCTTAGTGTATCTGGATTTCATACAATCTAACACCAGGGAGTAAATGTATCAAGCTGAGAGTTTTACGGCGGGTTTGAAAAACCAATCAGATTCTAGTTATCATTTATTTAGTACATTCTACAAAATGACAGCTAGAATCTGATTGGTTGCTATAGGCAACATCTCCACTTTTCAAACCCGCCGGAAAACTCTCAGCTTGATACATCCACCCCCTGATTTCTGTTGTTCTTATAAGGGAGTAACCTAAAATGTCAGCCCGACCTCTCAAACATTTCAAAGAACGCCCATTATGAAGTCAAATGTGTTAAAATAGAATGTTCACCCTGACTACACTGTAACATATAGATATTAGAATTGTTTTAATATGTCTAAACTCTGTTTATTCATATTAGTGCACGCCATTGTCATGGTAGTGACCTTGATTGATTATATTGATCACTTATCAGCTTCACTATACACCAAATCAGACAGCGTTTTCACAATGTTTAAAACTCTAGATTTTTATACATTTTAAAATATGGAAAGTAAACGTGTATTCACTCACTGACAGTGTTGTACTGTCCATATGTGAACAGCCCTAGGAAACACATTTTTCCATTGTCCTAATGTATTGTTAGTACATATAGATGGATGTCTCCAATGTGGAGTTTCGAGTTCCAATTTCAATCTCCTCTGTGCAGGTCTATCTATGTAAGTACAGATTTTAACCATAACACATAGGTTTGCAGATAAATATGATGTTTGGTGAGAAGTAGAAGTTTATGCAGACCCAGAGGAGAAGATAGAGCACATGTCTTACTTGTAAGGCCCAGGGGAGGAGTTAGGTAGAGTATGGGTGTTCCTTGTAAGGCCCAGGGGAGGAGTTAGGTAGAGTATGGGTGTTCCTTGTAAGGCCCATGGGAGGAGTTAGGTAGAGTATGGGTGTACCTTGTAAGGCCCAGGGGAGGAGTTAGGTTTAGTATGTGTGTTTCTTGTAAGGCCCATGGGAGGAGTTAGGTAGAGTATGGGTGTACCTTGTAAGGCCCAGGGGAGGAGTTAGGTAGAGTATGGGTGTACCTTGTAAGGCCCAGGGGAGGAGTTAGGTAGAGTATGGGTGTACCTTGTAAGGCCCATGGGAGGAGTTAGGTAGAGTATGGGTGTACCTTGTAAGGCCCATGGGGGAGTTAGGTAGAGTATAGGTGTACGTTGTAAGGCCCATGGGAGGAGTTAGGTAGAGTATGGGTGTACCTTGTAAGACCCTAGGGGAGGAGTTAGGTAGAGTATGGGTGTACCTTGTAAGGCCCAGGGGAGGAGTTAGGTAGAGTATGGGTGTACCTTGTAAGGCCCAGGGGAGGAGTTAGGTAGAGTATGGGTGTATCTTGTAAGGCCCATGGGGGAGTTAGGTAGAGTATGGGTGTACGTTGTAAGGCCCATGGGAGGAGTTAGGTAGAGTATGGGTGTACCTTGTAAGGCCCAGGGGAGGAGTTAGGTAGAGTATGGGTGTTCCTTGTAAGGCCCATGGGAGGAGTTAGGTAGAGTATGGGTGTACCTTGTAAGGCCCAGGGGAGGAGTTAGGTTTAGTATGTGTGTTTCTTGTAAGGCCCATGGGAGGAGTTAGGTAGAGTATGGGTGTACCTTGTAAGGCCCAGGGGAGGAGTTAGGTAGAGTATGGGTGTACCTTGTAAGGCCCAGGGGAGGAGTTAGGTAGAGTATGGGTGTACCTTGTAAGGCCCATGGGAGGAGTTAGGTAGAGTATGGGTGTACCTTGTAAGGCCCATGGGGGAGTTAGGTAGAGTATGGGTGTACCTTGTAAGACCCAGGGGAGGAGTTAGGTAGAGTATGGGTGTACCTTGTAAGGCCCAGGGGAGGAGTTAGGTAGAGTATGGGTGTACCTTGTAAGGCCCAGGGGAGGAGTTAGGTAGAGTATGGGTGTATCTTGTAAGGCCCAGAGGAGGAGTTAGGTAGAGTATGGGTGTACCTTGTAAGGCCCATGGGAGGAGTTAGGTAGAGTATGGGTGTACCTTGTAAGGCCCAGGGGAGGAGTTAGGTAGAGTATGGGTGTTCCTTGTAAGGCCCATGGGAGGAGTTAGGTAGAGTATGGGTGTATCTTGTAAGGCCCAGAGGAGGAGTTAGGTAGAGTATGGGTGTACCTTGTAAGGCCCATGGGAGGAGTTAGGTAGAGTATGGATGTACCTTGTAAGGCCCAGGGGAGGAGTTAGGTAGAGTATGGGTGTACCTTGTAAGGGCCAGGGGAGGAATTCAATAGGTGGTGGCAAACCTGAAGTGTTTGGGGGTATGAGTGCTGTTTGGGGGCGATTCTATGACATGTGTGATAGGTAAAGAGAGACTGTGGGCTGGAATCGTATGCAACCTCATACAGCAAACACCCCAAAGTCACGGCAGCTGGGAGCGTGTTCTTGAAAGTGTGCAACTGAGACTTTTGCATTTTTATGTACAAGTAGAAATGGCAGCTCCTTTGCTGGCTATAGCAGTTTGTTGGGGGATTTTATCTGTGTTTGTTCCTTCTAGGATAACCCCACCCTTTTAAGCACCTGCTATGAACCTATAAATTGATTGGGCAACTTCCACTTCAGTATTGCTTTATAGATAACACCCACAGGGGTAAATTTATCAAGCTGCGAGTTTGAAAAAGTGATGTTGCCTATAGCAACCAATCAGATTCTAGCTGTCATTTGTTTAGCACATTCTACAAAATGACAGCTAGAATCTGATTGGTTGCTATAGGCAACATCTCCACTTTTCCAAACCCGCAGCTTGATAAATGTACCCCTTAGTGTTTCAATTGATCAACTGTTCCTCTGTGAATTAAAAGGAATTTTAATTGATTTGCCTGTTATTGTACATACCTCATTTTTATTGGGTCACTTACAACAGCCCCCAAGAGACAGAAAAACTGTTCACATCCTCATGTGAAAGAAAGATTTAATTTTGCACCTTACTCAAAAAATGAAGGAGAGGGCTGTGTAATGTAGTAACTTGTAGTGGAGCATTGCCACATTTCTGTCCCCAATAACGAAACAAACCAAAAAAAATTATAGTCTGTCTACATTTCTCTTGCAATATGTTGCACCTTTAAGAACATGTCCGTGTCCTAATAAAAACAAGACATTTGCCTCATTACATGACGATAAGAGACATAGAATTAATTTGCTGGGCTGGCCACCAGGGAAACAGATAGGGTAATCAATGTGATGGAAAATGTTGTTAATGTATTGTACATAAGCTTGAAATGATAATTGATTCTAACCATCTGGTGCAGGGAATTTGAGAAGCCATTTTGTAGTAGTCATTTTTATGGTAGGTATAATACATTAGACCGAAACCACAAGGGTTTCATTTTTCTGTTTTATATCTTAGCACATAAATGTTTTCTGTGAAAATTATACTTTTCAGGTGTATAACAGTCTCTAAAGAACATTCTGAGCTTTCCACACAAACTCCGGACATGGTTTCAATGCTAATAACGATTACAAAAAAAAACACGGCTGGCATATGTGTTGAATATTTTAAAAGACAATGAATGATCTGCGATGATAGCGTTAGGACATGTCTCTCTCAGACCGTATCTGGTAACACACATCATGTTTACAGGAAATTAGATCTGACATACAGAGAAAAAAATATGTAAAAAAAAAAAGAAAAGAAAAAATAAACTATTGTTATCCTTTTCTTTTGCTTTAAATATGTTAAATGTATGTTCTATATTTTATTTTGTATTGTTTTTAGCACTGTTTTAAACTGGCAAATTTAAACCTCCTCCCCTGCTTTAAAATAAGTGTTTTAGCTGAGTCAACCCTCTACAAATGTCACGTTTCTCTACTGTAGGTGGAGGACAATCGACACACTGAAACTAATTAAAGTGTAACAGCGCACTGGGGAAGTAGATATTTTGTTGGCCGAGCCAATATCGTGTGAATGGAGCCTATCAATTTAAACTGATGACATCACTAAGGCACAAGGCATGGGATGAATAGGTAGCCTGTCTCTATAGTGTGTGTGGGTGTTGGATATACTTTGTTAGCTATGCTATTTTTGCTTTTTATATACGTGCGCAAAATTTGCAAGTTGCATCTTTATACTTGTGTGTAGTTCTTTACACTTAATTACCAGTTGTCCATGCACTTTCTGTTCTATCGCTATTTTATTTGTTGTGCTGTGTTACAGTGTTTAACCCCTTGTGACCGGTGTTATCAGCCATTCTGGATAAATGGCTATTGCAGACAGTAGATTCCACCATCGTTGGACTTCCATTGTTGGCGATAGTTTAGGGGTTCAGTGTTGGGGCAAGAGACTGTTTCGTTAAGTGTCCAACCTAACGATTGTTGCTGAAAGAAAGGGAAGTCCTATCAAATACATAATTTAAAAACAAAAGCAGGTCTCAACTGCTAGCATGCACCAATGGATGCAGGTAAACTGGATCTAATTGTTGTAAGCTTGATCCAGATTACATTTGCTCTATAAGTGCTGGCAATAGGGGATACCTATTTGGGACTAATTTTAGTCCTTAAAGCTCTACTACCACCTAAGAAATGTTTTTTTGGGGGGTGTTCTCTCCCCCTACCTGGAACCCTGGGGACAGCTGCAAGCAGATTCTCTCACAGCCCTGGACAAAAATCGGGTGAGGGTAAGAAGGTGAGTTTGGGGACGAGAGGACCAATCACTTGCTTAAATCAAGAGTTTGCAGCTTCCGATTGGTCCTCCCATTCACACACCTCCCCTGCACCTTCCATTAAAGATGGTTAACATATTTGGCCAATACTTTTCTATAAATTATCATTAATTAAAAAGCAAATACAACTGCGTACAGGAGTTACTAGCATGAGCACACAATCTTTCAATCCGTGGGTATAATAGAAAGGATTTATTAAAATATTATATTAAAAGATACTCTGCTTCAGTTCATACAAATGTCTAAGAAAACATATACAAATGACCTCACATATGAGGTATGTCTATTAAATAACGAGACTGATTAAATAATTTACCTTTATTTATTGGTAATAAAAATTTAATCTTTGTCCCCTTCAATATACTGCCCATTTTTACTAATACATCGCTGTAGTCTTGTTTTCCACTGGTGGAAGGCATGGAGCAAATCAATTTCTGTCACTTGTTTCAACATATCTGGCGTTTTCTTCTTTACAGCATCAACTGACTCAAACTGTGCCCCTTTAAGCCCTGATTTAACTTTTGGGAAAAGATAAAAATTGCAAGGTGCTAAATCAGGCAAATATGGAGGATATTCAAGTGTAATAATGTGTTTGTCGGTCAAAATTTGCTTTACAGAAAGTGCTGTGTGAGAAGGCGCATTGTCCTGGTGAAGAAAGAAACCCTTTTTCCACAGTTGCGGCCATTTCTTTCTGACTCTTTCTCTCAGCTTTTGCAAAACTTCCTTATAATAATGTTGATTAACTGTTGTGCCTTCTGGAACCCATTCTTCCAAAATTACACCCTTGATATCGAAAAAAACCCAATGAGTATTGCTTTCAATTTTGACTTACTTTGACAAGCTTTTTTCATTCTTGGTAGTGACGGTTTTTTCCAGTGCATTGACTGTCTTTTGGTTTCAGGATTGTGCTGGAAGATCCAGGTCTCATCTCAAGTGATTACTTTATGAAACAGTTTTGGATCTGTGTCAAGTTGCTGCAGAATGTCAACACAACATTCCTTGCAACATTCTTTTTGCTCTGGTGTGAGAACCCTTGGGACCATCTTTGCACAAACTTTCGTCATGTTAAGATCCTCACGTAAAATTTTCCATATGGTGTCTTTGTCAATGTTCACGGATTCAGCTATCATTCGAACAGTCGGTGGTCTTTTCAATCAATCTGACTAATTTATTGGATTGTACTCACTATCGTGGTATCTCCTCCGAAAAAGCTGACCACCTCGTTGCCGGCTGTGTGACAAAACCCATTGCTTAAAACGTGTGCAAAAAGAGTGTGGAGCTGGTAAACCAAATATAAACAATCTGTCATATTAACTTACGCGTTTCATTGTGTGGATGCAAATTCATCAGGCAATGAAACGCGTAAGTATAAGACAAGTACCTAGATATTATTATTTTTCAAATAATGCTGTAGTTACTTTATGCATTGACACTAAAGAAAGCCTATGTTTTAACTTTTGACCTGTGTGGTGTTCCCCAAGAAATCGTAGATGGGTGATAGTGGGAAGGCTGCATCGGAGATGAAACCCAGCGAATCACAATGAATTAAAGCGAAATGCAATTTGCAAGCAGAATTGAAAGAAAGCAAATTTTGTTCCCATTTGGCTCAAAATATGCTTTTTTTTTTAACATTTGGGGGTTCATACAACACTACTGTACAATATGCATGAAGTCATAGTTGATTGGACACATATAATTTAGGTTCTGTTACATAGAGCAGAGGTAAGCTGATCAGACAGTTTAGCTCAGGCAGAAAATATAATGTTGCTGTCTCAGGAAATGTACACGCTGTCAGACTTTCCCTCTCAGAATTTATTTGTTGTGTGGAAATAAAAAGCAGTGAGTTTAAAATTAATTTCCTGAGCCGTTTCCCCAGAAGGTTGCTGTTTTGTCACTTTACAGTATAGTTTGGCTTTGAGATAAAATGATGTACTGAGACATACATACGGCTTTAATCAAAGATGAGTTATCTCGCTAGAGACACAGGACTAGTTTCATTCCTGTATTGCAAACTGGTCTCATGTAGGATATGAGAAACCTACATTAATCATGTTAGATATCATTATTTAAACGTATTGTAATACATGGGCAGTAAGTCATTTTTTGGGTGTGATGTTATAAGCCAGTGGATCACAAACTTTCTCAGCTTGAGGCATCCTTAGGGTCTCCAAGGCACCCCTAAGCCAAAATAATTACCAAGTAGTCCCCCGCCTTGCTTACCACCGGCTGCGGCACCCCTGTGAGACCGCCGTGACAATTCAAGGAGCCATGGCGCAGTTTGGAGACCACTGTTGTAAGCTACAATCTATCTGAGAAACCACTGTGCAGGGTTGGTGGTATGGTGCCTAAAGGCTTCTTCCAAATCACAGGGCAGCCTCACACCCCCTGCCTATCACTGAGAAGGAGGGGCAGCTGCAAAATGAAAGGTTAGATGTGTTCAGCCAGCGTGCAGTATGTGGGGGCCACATGAAAAATTAAGAACACCAAATGGGTGACATGATGTTACTCATTCATTGCACTAGGTGCCCCTGAAATATTGTAGCTGAAGGCAAGCACCTTAGTTTGCCTAATGGTAGTGCCAGCCCTGATATTGGCGAGAGAAAAACACCCTCCAAGACGGTTTCATTTCTGATACACAACTTAACACATACCAAGCAAGTTAGCAGGCTCTGAAAGAAATAAAATATCAGTAGCTGTTTGACTTGCTTAGTAAAATACACTTGTTAAGCTACATGAAAGTGGATGCACAGATAAAGTTGCCAAAAGTGACGAACTAGACATTTATTTGCATTTACAAAACACTACTAGACAGTGTCTTATGGGGTTCTACGGGTTACAAAAGCCTTTTCCTGTGCACCAATTTTCTGAAATATGTCCAAGTAACATTAAACTATGTAGAATGGTAATTGGGACAGGTAGCCATGGTTATGTGTTCATTTTGGCTTAGTGGTTAGCACTTCTGCCTCACATCCTTTTGAAATACGTGTACGTGTAGACAGACTTAAGAGCAAAGCTGGCTGCTATAGGCACAAAAACACGCTGTGACCGGGGCAGAACGGTGGCTTAGTGGTTAGCGCTTCTGCTCACAACACTAGGGTCATGAGGTTTGATTTTCGACCATGGTCTTATCTGTGGGAAGTTTGTATGTTCTCCCCGTGTTTGCGTGGGTTTTCTCCGGCTGCCCCAGTTTCCTCCCACACTCCAAAAACATTAAAAAAAACATTCTAATAGATTAATTGGCTGCTATTAAATTGCCCTTAGTCTCTCTCGGTTTGTTTGTGTGTATGTTAGGTGATTTAGATTGTAAACTCCAATGGGGCAGGGACTGATGTGAGTGAGTTCTCTGTACAGCGTTACGAAATTAGTGACGCTATATAAATAGCGCGATGATGATAATGATTTTCAACTTTCGGATATCCCTTCCTTAAATAAAAATGTTGCCCCCCCATAGTTCATCGCTAGAGCGCCAGGGAAGTTCTTACATAAAGCTCTGTTATCTCTGTTATCTGTTATCCCTGACGAAGTCCACGGACCAAAAGAAACCCCATGCCACCACAAATGCACGGATTCACCCCTCCACCAGAGAACAACTTCGGGACAGAGGAGAGAAGGACAGCGGGGAGCGGCACAGCAGTGGAAGGCACCAGCGCCTGTGCGTCCCACCCAAACCCCGGAAGTTCGGCATTTGGAACGCACAGTGCGTTCCAAGTGCCGCGACAGAAAGCCGAAAGCCGCTCAGCATTTAACAACTGCAAAAAAAGCTATAATCACCAACACTCAAGTATATTGTCTGTACCGCTACTATTGCAAATTTCCAACCCTCCTCTCTATCTCCCCCTCCCATATCCCTCTTATCTCCACTTACAGGCACCTCAGGTTGCGCCACGACAGAACCAACCAAACACAAGACCACATCCACGGGAATCGGAACGCCCGGAACACCCGTAACGGCAGCAACGACCACCAAAACACACAAGACAATCGCAAACGTCCAAGGTAAACCCCCTAAAAAGGGTCCCTACAACCTCCTTTTATTATATATCTTTGAAAGCAATTGCTATGAAGAATCATTTAAACTTGAATAACACAGCTAACATAGCAGGAACAACTTCCCGACATGCGTACGATCATTTGAAAACCTCTAATTACAAGTGGGTCGCTAGAACAGGTGTCCTTCATTATCATCATCATCATCATCCGCTACTTACACCTGCTTCTGATCACCCGCAAATATAATCTGTTTTTCAGCCATATCTGCAACTACATCTCAGTCTAAATCTGTATGAATTTGACTTGAACACGCCCTTACTGTACATTGCCTATGTTACACCCCTTCCCTCTGATGCCACGCCCCTTAAGGTGCAAGGGGTAGTAAGTGTCAAACAGTAGCAGGTCTGTGTAACCCCATTTGCGTACATTCACTTTCTGTGCAGTGCGAAAAAGACCCAAAGCTGTGCTACACAAACAGGTGAACTTGTCACTTTAAATCAGGCCCAAAAGGTGTTGTTAATTATTTTTTAACTTAAAAATAGTGATAGTAATTTAAAGAAAGGCAAAGTAAAATGGTTTCATGATGCAGCAGCTGGGATGATCTTACTGTGCAGCTGTTTCAACAATTACAGTGTATGTCGGATTTCTAGAGTATCTGCATAGCATGCAATTACCAGCAGTATGTTCAGAGACAACATGTTCTCCCGGTGAGAGTGAAAAAATCACATGCACATCTCCAGACTGTGCAACAAATTCAGTATGAGTGAGGGTTGTATCACTATGCCACCGACACTAAGGCTATTGTATCGCTGAGCCCTTCACTTACTTTTCTTTGGAGAAATACATAAGGAATGTAAATGATAAGATGATGAATATAATAATTAACCACCCCTGTGCGCTGTCGCTTATGTTTACTCACAGTCCGTAGCTTCATCAAAACAAATATGATCCATACTTTCCCCTGGCTCTTTGGGGTACATTTATTAAGTCATCTGCATTTAATGACACCCAGTGGTGGACGTGGGCCGGTATACAGCGGTATGTCACACTGCAACTTCTCCACTACTCAGTTTAACCCACAGATTGAGTGTTACCATCGATGCAGATGAACTTTTTACTTAGACCTCAGTGCATTTTGGTCTCCAGAAAAATGTCTGCTGCCTGTATAACTTAGTCAGTAACACAGACATACTCTAAAACAGAAGTTAATTCACCTAAAACTTATGTTCTGACAAAACTTTATTTAGATTTAACTTTAACAGCAGAATGAACAAACCAAGAGTTCTACTAGGTATTTATTCATTACACCATTCTCAGCATCCATCTCAGGACACAGGCTGGTACTTTAGTGCTAGACCTCTCCCCATTATACCAATAGAGTAAAAAATAAATGAACGCACATCAGTTTCAAAAAAGAGTTAATTGAATAATCAACTCCTTAAAACCCTTGTTCACCAATTTATTAAGTTAAAAGGTATAAGATCTTCTTTTCTTCCACCAAGTGGTCATGCACCTTGGTATGACCTGGGCGGACATTAAGATGAACTGGTGCACATATATGGTACTTTATATTGTACTTATGTATGTGTGTAGACTGTTCTATCTGTTAACATACAGCATGTAACATTTAGGTAGAGCATACTCAAGACTCATGATGAGTACGCATCTCGAGATTCGCTCAGGTTCGAATACTGATGAAAATGCGATCAAATTCCATGCTCAGACATGAATCAGGCCCTTTCTGTCTAGTTTTTGTGGTTAGTGAAAAGGAAAGGTCTGTGCCATTTCATCGTGGATGTCCTCTCGCCAACTCAAACTTAATCTTTCTAAAACAGAGTTAATAATATTCCCACCCACCAACAAGAGCATACCTGACATTTCTATCTCTGTTGATAACATGACCATAAATCCCACCCCATAAGCTCGCTGCCTAGGTGTAGTCCTCGACTCACACCTATCCTTTGTTCCACACATTGACTCTATATCTATATCATGTTACATACATGTTACATACATCTAAAAAATATTTCCAGAAAACCTTCATTCATGCACTTATCATCTCCCACATTGACTATTGCAATTCCCTCCTTACTGGTCTTCCCCAAAACAGACTCAAACCCCTACAATCTATTTTGCACGCTGCGGCAAGATTGATTTTCCTTGCAAATCGTTATTCCTCTGTTGAATAACTCTGTATGTCTCTACACTGGTTGCCTGTATTCTACCGAATCTAATATAAAATACTTTTACTATCCTACAAGGCCATCAACAAAGCTGCACCAACATACATCTCCTCTCTTGTCTCAAAATATCTCCCAACTCGGCAACTCCGTTCTGCACAAGATCTGTGTCTCTCATCCACCCTCATTACATCCTCCCATTCCCGGTTACTGGACTTTTTTCAGGCTGCACCCACTCTAGTTTGTTTATTAGTTTACTATGTTTGTCCCCAATTGTAAAGTGCTACGGAATATGTTGGCGCTATATAAATAAATGATGATGATGATGATGATTGGTTTCAGAGTAATCCCTATTACGAAACTTTCATCATCTCTCAGGACAGAAGCTATCTTATTAACTGTGGCTTCCAAAGCTTTATAATGGAAAGCCATAATAGCTATATATGCTCCCATGGCCACAAGTTTAGGCACTTCTCAGCAAATCGGTTATGATGTAGACTTAGCATTCAAGGTTCGTTGAGCCCTCCATTCACTATACATTCAACCACATCCAACCACTACGCTTTAGAGGAGAAAGGGAAATTGGTAGAAGAGGACACTCACAGTGGAGTTTGATATGAAATTGTTTTAGGTAGATTACTCCATTTGTCTATTTCCGAGGAGAAGCTATGAACTGGCGAAATCCAGATTGACCCTAAAAGAGGATTTTATGTGATTTTAATCTGAAAAGGGTGTTTCTTGGAGAAATGTGTTTCAGACCATTTAGACAAAAGGACAGAGCAAAGTGTTTACATTACCATTAGACTACACTATCATCATCATCACTTATTTATATAGCGCCAGCAAATTCCGTAGCATTTTACAATCGGGATCAAACACAACAATAAAACAATACTGGTTAATACAGACAGACAGAGGAGTAAAAGGCCCCTGCTTGCAAGCTTACAAACTATGGGACAATGGGAGTTTGATAAATGAGGCTAAGTACTACATTTTCTATATTGGTCCGGCCAGATTGCAAAAGTTAAAAGTGCTTAGTGGGTTATGATCCAGTCACACAGCAATGGTGAGCAAAGAGCTGTTGTCTTGTGTGAGAGTGGTAATAGGGTAACCTAAGGAGGTTAAGAGGGTGGTTGAGGAATATTATAAGCTCGCCTGAGGTGAGTTTTAAGGAAATGCTTGAAGTTCTAAATATAAACATGAATGTCAGAAAGAAGCCTTGCTCACTGACCAGGGAAATGCTTGATACAACCATATCAATCAAATTGTCTAAGACTCGAATGCCAACTGTTATAGTTAGTTGCCCATGATCTACATTTAGATAGAAATTTTGTCTCATCCGAACAGCATCCATGTTATAAGACATATTGAATCGAGAACTATGTAACTATTTGGAAAACTGTAATTAGACAGTGACCTGCGTCCACAGCTTCCCTGGTCTGATTGTGGATATTTGGAATTGGATACTATGGTTTCTGTACCACCTCTCTCATGACAATTTATTTTCAAACACAAGTTGGAAAAAGAAAGGGAGACTGAGTTCAGACCTCTCTAGAGCAGTGTGTAGGACTGTATTAAAGTCCTCCATAATAGGGATCAGGACCGTACGAACATTCACTAATTTGGAGGTCATGTTGTCTTGTGTATCTTTGTGCACTGAAAGTATATTATAGACATTAACCTATAATAACTGAAAGACAACCAGCTCTACAATAAATAATCACATATTGGTCACAATGATCCAGCTAGATGGTAATGATCTCAATGGCTGCTTCTTTTCCTAATAGATATTGATACCCCTCTTTTATAGGTAATGCTCAGCCAATCTGCTCTCATACATTCCGTGCTGAAGAGCAGAGCTGCCATAACTGCCCGTCATTGATCAATGTTTATTATCCGTAGATCACATATGGACCAAACCAATATAGATACACTGTGGGCGATCTTGAAATGGCCCAACATGTCTCATAAGATGTAAAATGAATCCAAACACAAATACAAAATACAAGTGAAGTAAAATTAAATACAAAGTTATATTAATTTGCCATTTAAAAATCCAATGCTATTCTTTCATGTGGCACTACAATTGGAAATGTCAATTAAATAACGACAGCCTCTACTTTATATTGTATTAATTAGGTACTATCAGCTGGAGGAGGTCAGTACGCAATCAAGCAGTCAGAAACGGCTAGATATTGCATGGTCAACATCAGCCCTCCAACACTCGCTAGAGACTCACCTCCTAAAAGACGTGTAAGCATCCACGTCTATTTGAGCAATTACGTCTTACTGTACTCAGCCTACGCTTGTCTGTTCCTCCTCTCCAGGCTTAGGGGGATGTAATATATGGGACTCTCATTGTTTAGAGCTAGGACCACCCTATTAGCAAAAGCACCGTGGAGTGGCGGGTGGCTTTAACATACATTTGCAAATGTGTGCAACTAAGACTTTTGCATTTTTATCTACAGTAGAAATGGCAGATCTGTTGCTGGCTATAGCAGTGCGCTGGGGGATCTCTCTGTGTCTTTGTTCCTTTCAGGATAGCCCCACTGTTTCAAGCACCTGCTATAGCCTATAAATTGATTTAGCAACTTCCACTTCTTTATTTTTAAGGGACTGTAAGTCAACAATATGCAAAAATACTATATATGGACGTATGCTCACGCATTTTGGTGCACATTATCAGTCACCTAGGCATTCTTTATCCTGCAAAAGGGACCACAGAATCCTCTAATATGCATATGGCTTACCCTAGTGGTGCCTTTATCCCATGTAGAAGGAAATAAATGGATGTTGTGGCAATCAGAAATACATTCACTCTTTGATAAAGATAAGAAGTTGACTTTTGTGCTAAATTCAAAGACATTGAATGCTAAAGTACCTCCCGTACCATATTGGTGCATGTTGAGATCTGTATGGATATTATCCTATAGTGTAGCTATAGTCTATAGATTCATTGCCAATTAATGCCATTGTTCACTGCTAACAGACTGTGCATCATTTCTTACATCAGTTACAAAAAGCTCCTTTGATGCAGAAGCACGCGCGACGCTGCAGTGGAGCCTTTGACAACTTTCCAGCAATTATAATTATTGCTTCACAGTTCATTTCTGCATTCAGATTTCCATTCCCTTTCTCTTTGTCCATTTTTTTTTTTTTTTTTTTAAAGAGTCCCCGCAGTGCTGGGAATGAAAGTGAATTTTGTATTGGAGACGTCACACCAGCAGATTGCTGTACAATGGGTTCCCCTGGATCTGCTTCGTTCGCCGTTCGGTGGCAGGTCCTTATTTTCTTTGCATGGTATATAACAACATCAAGGTTTTAATTGTAACAGGTGCAGACTGACTTCTGTGGGGAATTATTACATTCAAACCCACTGTCACTTTTTTTTCCCTCTAGAAAGATTTTATGCAGATCAAACTCACAATTATGTTAACCCTTTCTGCATATAGCAGCTATCCTCAAAATTCAATTTGGTTAAATGTCTTGTAAGATTAAATATAATGAACATGTTTAATGAAAACAGTTTCCAATATATTTATTAGTTTCTATGATGATCCCCCCAATCATATTTAGAGAAATCTTTTAATCCTGGGTAAGGCGAAGACTACGCAGGTGACCTTCAATTGAGCAATTAACCTTTATGCAATTAATTGCATAAGAAAGAACATTGTAGGGTAGACTTATTAAAGCTTCTTAAAAGGAAAAGTGGAGGTGTTGCCCATAGCAACCAGTCAGATTTTAGCTATCATTTATTTAGTACATTTTAGAAAAGGATAGGTAGAAATTGGTTGGTTGCTATGGGCAACACCTTCACTTTTCCCTTTTCGAAGATTTAGTCAATCTACCGATGTGACCTTATGCAAATTGCCTTGAATGAATTATATTTAATTGCCAAAAATCAATCAAAACGTCATGCATTTACTTTCCCCTTTCAGTAGTAGTAATTATTGTTCATTTCAAGGTGCAAGCCAATTTTCCAGCCTTGAAACTACCTTACTGTCTTCATAACTGTGAGGGAATATTGAGACTATGTTTAGTACATGTTTTTTGTTTTTATTGCATTGGTTAATGTGAGTCCAAAAATGTTGTTTGCGGTAAAAGTACAACTGAAAGATGTTAAATGTGTCCCATTAAAGTTTAGTACGAGATCCGATCATTTGAGAGCAGACAAAGGCTGTGCCCCCTACTGAAAAGCAGAATCTCCATCTAAATGCACCTTTTTTCATGCATTTATCTCTTTTTAATAATCTTGGGCCTGATTCATTAAGGATCTTAACTTGAGAAACTTCTTATTTCAGTCCCCTGGACAAAACCATGTCACAATGCAAGGGGTGCAAATTAGTATTCTGTTTTGCACATAGGTTAAATACTGGCTGATTTTTCATGTAGCACACAAATACTTGATAGCTTATTTGTACACTGAAATTTAAAGTTGATATTTGTGTGCTACATGAAAAAACAGTCAGTATTTAACTTATGTGCAAAACAGAAAACTAATTTGCACCCCTTGTATTTTACATGGTTTTGTCCAGGAGACTTAAATAAGAAACTTCTTAATTTAAGATCCTAAATGAATCAGACCCATTGTCTTGAAATCTTGTATTTGCATGTGGGTACAAAAGTATGTGGGGGTCAAACCACTGCTAAACAGTTAGAGGGGCCTTCTCACTTTTTGACCAATCAAAGTCAAGCTGCCATGTATTGGCTAGCTAGACTGGCCTGCTGACCTGTCAATCATAACTGGGATTCTGCAAGGAGCAGGGCAGTATCTATAGGGTGTTGTGTTCTCAAGAAGAGGATCCCCTTCATGGGTATTGGGGAATAATAAATTGGTAAAAGAGGTAACTACAGCTGGTTCCTCAAATACCAGCATAACCATACAATGTTAGTCACCCCGGAAAGGCTGCAGCTAGTCTGTCTTAGGAGCTCTGGTGCTTAGATCACTTTGGGGGGAAGGGCACATCAATTTATTTTTTATTTATTTATTTACAAGTTTTTTTTTACACTGCAAAGGTCCATGCTGAAAATCCTAGGCGCACACTTGGAGGGGGGGTTCCAGTTGCCTGGAAACCCCCCTACTCATGACCTGAATCTTAGCCCTGAGGCCTGCTCTCAAGGAATTCATATCACTGTATCAGTATTTCGGCTATTTAGGAGTCAGCTGCCGCAGAACTGACTGAGAAGCGCATCCGCTGTTTCTGATAGGTGATTGGCCACTGTTTCTCATTCTCCCCCAATGAAGTTGTGTATTGGTCGGGCTAAGGACCATGTGATCACACAGGAAAAGAGCAGATATGTTGGAGACAACTGCAGCACAGCAAAGGGAACTGTGGTCTCAGCCCCTAGCACCTCTATTCTCTCCATACTAAGCACCTCAGCGAGAGACCGAGATCTATGTGCAGAGCTTTGCCAGCCAGGTCAGATATGCAGCTTTAACTATATTAAATGTGAATAGTCACTTAAAAAAACCCATTATATCATATACTTATAAATCCACATAGATCAGATTGCACAACTCCCTTTTGCCAAAATAAATTCAAGTGTGACCTCATGAAATTTATTGTAGTCTGTGGCCAATTCTGAATTGTTCTACTAATATTTTAAAAAGAGCACAGATATAAATAAAATGAATGCAACATCCCACGGTACTATTTATGAGAACAACAAGCTACATGTAAATATAAATATATAAATAATATTTTTATCTATATAAATTCATTATATAAGGGAAATAAACTACAGGACAGTGAGAAAATTAATTAAATGGGAGAGGGAGGGAGTATGGGAGAGGAATTATGGGAGGTGAAGTATCTTTGACTGTATCCTATTGTCCCGCACAGCTAGGACCTTCCCCTGAGAGCGGGGTCTGTTGGGAGGTAGGACCCCAGTTGTGCTGCTCTGCAATACAGTAAAGAACAAAGAACCTGCCGCGTACAGCTAACGTAGTTGGCATGCGGCATTACAAGGGAGAATTGTGCGGGTTGGAGGACCACTAGCGCTTGTTGAGTCCTAGCCACACCCCCTGAATGTGCTGGCCACACCCCCTGAATGTGCTGGCCACACCCCCTGAATGTGCTTGTCACATTTCCCCCGCATTCAAACAGTTGCAAATCCCCCTCTAGAAATCCTGCGTTTGCCTCTGAGTCTGACTTAGTGACGTTTTGCATGAACACCGCCCACCCCACTTCCAAAAAGAGAATAGAGGCTTCTGATATGAATGTAATGCCGTATAAATGTGTCGCTTCGGGGTAGTTTCTTGTACCTGGCCTGTGTCTGTAATTTTAATATTAACCATTTAATTTCATTCTTTGTATGCACCTTGTGCCATGCACAGACCCCTATTGGAAAACCAAGGGCCCGATTCATTAAGAAAAGTGAGGCAAAACATTAAGTATAGTATTGTAACAAAACTATGTTACAATGCAAGGGGTGCAAAATAGTTTATTATTTTGCACATAAGATAAATACTGGCTGTTTTTTCATGTAACACACAAATACTTGATAGCTTTATTTGTACACTGAAATTTAAAGTTGATCTAGAACATGCGTTACCCCAACTATAAATCTGCAATCACATTTTAAATTTGCCTCCCCCTGCAATGCAACATGGTTTTGCCAAGGTGCAAAGTTACTAATTTTTTTTTTTGCTTTACTTTCCATAATGAATCAGGCCGCAAGTCTGTACATAGTCCAAATAACAATAAAATCCAACCTAGCGCTACTCTATGAAAGATCTCTCACTTTGAAAATAAAGGACACTCTTCCAAGTTTGTCCACTAAACTAATTAAATATTCCATTGAGACAAAAGCCATTTAATTGTTATCACTGTAATTTGCCAGTATGGACTATTTCTTTTTTAAAAACAGAGTCTGTGATAGAATATATATTCAGATCCGATGCATCAAAAAAAAAACAAACCAGGGACGATCGATAGCCGACAAAAACAAAACGCTGCTCTACGGTAATAGCTTTTCTTTTTTTTGCTCAGTGTGCGGGACATATCTCATCTGTCGGATAGGTTAATAGAGCATAGAGAAGGGCCTACTGTCTTGTAACTTTATTCCTTGATGCTTATGTGATCACTGGAGAAGTTATGGTGCGCAGAATTCCATTAGGTAAGCTAGAAGAGATGCTCTCGTTCTCTTCAAAACACCGCCCACCCCACTCCCAAAATAAAAAAAAGAGTGGGGAAGCTGCTGATGTGAAGGTAATAAGGCGGAAATGTATCCCCGGGGGGTAATGTAGTGTGCGCTCTAATGTAATGTGCTGCACTGCAAAAATAAAAACGCAGAGGTGTGTACCGTGTGCTTGAGGATAATGAGGCGTTGTAAAACAATGATATGATCGAGGACGCTTTATAGTTTGAGTGACACATTCAAACAATTCGCCTACTTAAAGTACATAAAACTAATTGTATCTGTTTTGCTGCAATACGCTATGAATTATATTGTTATTGTATCCATTTGAAGCCTTAAACTTTAAAGTAGATGTTAAAGAGCAGCAGGAGTGGAAACTACTTTAAAAGAATAAGTTACGGACAATGGCTCTGTGGGTCTTCGTGGGGGACATCAGTATGGGTAGTTTCTTATGATACATATTTCCATTTTAAATTACTATGACTATATTCTCTTGTTTTGATTACAAGTATTGTCTCTCTGAAATGTGAACGATTGTTGGTTAAGTTGCTGAGTGGGTTAATACGCATTCTTCTGCTGTGAGGATGGGAAGAAATGAGATGTGTCCTCTTATTTCTAGGAATGTTTAATATACTGTAGTTTTTTTTTACTTTCACCTTTATAAAGTATTGTCTGTGAAGTTTATTTATGATGAAATACTGTCTGTTGTTAGCTAGCCGAAGTGGCTTACATTTTAGTGCACTCTGAAGTGAGTATGACCACAGGGTTGACCAGGTGATTGACCATAGCTCAGTATAAAGCTCAAAAGGCTCAGTGAGGAGCTGAGTCCAATATTTGTCCTGCAGAAGGTTTGAGTAGACAGCTTATTATTATTATTATTATTATTGTTTATTTGTAAGGCGCCACAAGGTTTCCGCAGCGCCGTACATGGTACAAACAGTAGACTATACAGGGTAAGACAGTACAGAACAATAAACACAAAGTACCAATACTTCAGAAACTCCAGGTAGGCAGATACAGTAGAGACGGAGCGGAAGAACAGGTATGGAGACAGGAGGGAAGATGGGCTCTGCTCATACGAGCTTACATCCTAAGGGAGGGTAAACAGAATCAGGTACATAAGGGAGCCAGTGAAGCAACGGGGAGAGAGAAAGGGGGCAGGGGAGAACTAGAAGAGGTGAGAGGTTAAGTGGATGGTTGGTAGGCCTTATGGAGGAGCTGAGTGGACGTCTTAGTGCAGAGCTCAAGCAACAGCCGAGTCAGGGACTGTGTGACGGTTTGCAGGAAATAGGAGATAGAAACCGCAAGCGAGATAATATGTAGGCCCAGGCAAGTTCAAGACAGACAGGTGGCGTCTGTTAGTGTCTGACGGTGGTCCCGTACAGAGAAGGAGATTTTACAGTGATCAGCTGAGAATTGAATCCCAGCTATACAAGAACTCTGAAATCATGTATACAGCCACTAAAAAAAAGTGGGAAGCGGCCATTTTGACCAGTGGTTAGACTAAGGAACACTGATGTTGCCAGGTGGAAAGCCTTATATCAGTTATAAACACTATACATTGTCCAAAAGATCTATATTTACTTCAATAACTAAAATTCATGCAGACGTGTAACATGGGAAAGAAAGAACAATGTAGCTGGAACACACAATAAATGCAACATATTGCTTGTTTATTTATGTGTTGTTTGTTACGATGTTGGTTTATTTTGTAGGTCCCAAATTGCCCATTAGTTTATATGATGAAATATAAAGAGATACACTTATCAGAAGACTGCTTGCAAACCACCAGACTTACTTTATAGCAGTTTATAGGAATGAAATTAAATCACATAATTCCAAAATAATAGTTTATTCTGCTAACCAGTGGTCGAAGTAGGCATTTAGAAGTGCAGATATGGAAATTTAGCTAAAAGGCCGGGTGCCTGGGGGACAACAAGGCCCCCTGAAAGCTGTACTAACGCTATATAATATAATATAAAACACATTAAGTGATGCAGGAATATCCGCCCTGTGCTCTCCAGCTCTACTGTATCCAGTTCCCTCTAATCTATATCCCTTCAATACTCCTTCATGTCCCCATGTGCCCCAATCTTCATCCCAGGTGACCCCCGCTATTCCCCTCCACCTGCTCCCCTCTGTGCCTCACCGCCTGTCTCATTCCCTTAGTTACCCCCTGTTCCCCTCCCTCCAGAGCCAGATTTAGACCTCATAGGGCCCTAGGCAAGATACTGGTTTGGGGCCCCCTCCCTGAAAAAATCCAAAGCACTATTGTTTTTAGCATAACGTATACCCCTATTCAGGGGCTGGCTGGCATACTTTAGCCCAGGGGGGCAAGCACATAGCACTGGCCCATAAGTAGCAGCCCATTTTTAAAGGTTGGTCTCACCGCCGGCCCTAAGAGGGCCCTCTGGGGATCGCTGGGCCCTAGGCAATTGCCTAGGTTGCCTAGTGGTAAATCCGGCCCTGCCTCCCTCCATAACCCCCTGCTCATGTCTATCTATACCTGTCCCTGCCTTAGTTTTTCCTCTTATCTGTGATAGCAATTTCCCTATGCAAAATGCACTGGACTCCGTCCGTATTCAGAGTTACATTTCTCAAGAAACTATCACCTATGTTTTTATTTCATTTCTACAGTCTAAATAAAAAAAAAAAAATCAAAGTGCTATGAAAAATATGTCCATGATGAATGTGACTGATTTGGGAAGGACTTTAGTAAAAGGGAGAATAAGATGTATGTTATAGGGTATTGCCTGGTCCAATATATTTAATAAACTGCTAACATTATCTAATGTTTGTTTTCAATTGGGGATCCCTGAACAGTGAGAGCAGATTCTTTCATTAACAAGATTATTAAGGTGCTAGATGGAAGTCACATCATCATTTATTTATATAGCGCCACTAATTCCGCAGCGCTGTACAGAGATCTCACTCACATCAGCCCCTGCCCCCATTGGAGCTTACAGTCTAAATTTCCTAACTCTCACACACACACACATACAGAAAGACTATGGTTAATTTTTGATAGCAGCCAATTAACCTACTAGTATGTTTTTTTTGGATTGTGGCAGGAAACCGGAGCCCCCGGAGGAAACCCACGCAAATACAGAGAGGACATGCAAACTCCACACAGATAAGGGCATGGTCGGGAATTGAACTCATGACCCCAGCGCTGTGAGGCAGAAGTGCTAACCACTTAGCCACCATGCTGCTTAAGAGTCTACATAATTTTTTCCATCTCTTTCCAAGATGTGTCAATTATCTTCATTCTGATTTCACTCCCCTTTAAGTTAGACACGTGGAACTATGACAGATCATTTTAAGAATTGCATCCTATACTAGCTTCTTTAAATTTTGCTCTTCTAATTGTCCTGTTGTAAATTGAAGGAAAAGCATTAGCTATAGCTGACAAATAACTGCAGTTGTCGGCAGTTCCGTAACTAGACATTTTAGTGCCCTGGGCGAGACAGGGCACCGGCGCCCCCCATCTATGTGGGAGTGGCATTTGTTGAGTGGGTGTGGCCAACCTAATGTGTGGGTGTGGCTAGCACTTTACTGAAAGAATTATGTTTGTATATATATATATATATATATATATATATAAATATATATATATATATACAGTGGTAGGATTGAAATATATTAACGATTTAATTAATGATTTACCAAGAAAATATCACCGTAGCAGCAATACCTGCTGGAAATGAATATATGCTCCTATAGCAAAAGGAGGGATGTGGAGGCACACTATTGTCTTCTCTGTGGGGAGCCTTACTTATGGCCACAAAGGGCTCTTACTAATAAACATACCCAGAGGTAGTGATAACACTTTATAAATCACTGCTTGGATCTCACCTGACTTAATACTTATATTTCCATAAGACACGTCTACAGAGGAGGCTTGTGATGCCAGTTTTCAGATCACCCATATATAACGAGCACTTTTCTAGCAGCCACTGTCTACACTGATGACACACGGGGTTAATCTTCTGAAATGCCATGCCGGGGTAGATGGGAATCTCATTCATTCAGACACAGCCTACCGACTAGCGTTAAGGCTTATTTGGTTAAAATTGAGAGGGCAAGACTGTGAATGTTCTTGCCGTAGGTGCTGAAGGCTTTAGTTATGGCTTTGTGAAAAGCATCTAAACAAAGTGGGGAATTCAATTAGTAGCAAGTCCTCCCAGCGCTGATCATAACTCATAGAAGAAAATCACATTGATGTTCGGGCTCAAATCTCCACTCATCTTTCCTCGTACCCTTAGATAGCAAGGTGTGCAGCCGGACATTGCCAGCAATTGGTTCTCCCCCATAAGGGGGGAATTCAATTAGCCGCAAAGCGTCTAACGGATGTTCTGGACACTTTGTGGTTGAAATTTCTGTAAAATCTCTGCTCAAATTTGGAGTGCCAAATTTACCGCCGCATTAAAGCTATTACTGTTATTAAGGAAAGTTTAACCTGGCTTTCTCCCTGAGCTGTGAGCAAAAAGCCAGCTTTAAAACTACCGTAATAACAGTATTTAGGCACTAATGGTAATAGTGCGCAGGCTGCGTTACTTTTTCAAGTAATGCGGCCAATTGAATTCCCCCAATAGACTTGTGAGCAAAAGTCAGCAATATTTTCAGTACCATAATACTTTTGAGATTAATTTAATCCCCCAACCCCCATTTACTCAAAATAAATACAATAATCTGAAAGTTACCAGACATGCATGTGATATGAGGAAATAATCATTAAAAAAAAGTCACTGTTGGTACTGTATTGAAGAAATGCTTCACTACCCCAAAAAATGTTTTGTATGTGCCAAAGGGAAAAACAGCCATACACACACACACACACACACACACTGTCATTCCTCAGTGCTTGGTATGTGGATTGGGAGGGACACCACCTTTACAGCACCCCTCCCTCCATGTTTCACATACATCACATTACACAGGATGCCATTCATTGCGATCAATCCATTATTCTGGATTTTAGCTCTCATTTCAGGCAATGTTTAACTACCGATGCCTTAGAAGTAATATGCTGTATGTGATATAGAGGCCGCATCCAGGCGTGGTCCTGCTTCCCTGACACACTCCCTGATACCATACACTCACTGGGGCAGCCAGACATTGCTAGGGCAGGCTTAGGCAAACCGTGGCTGATGTGGTACTACAACTCCCAGCATAAACGGTCAGTGCAATCTGGGACTTCCACAGCAAGTTGTTCAAGACTAAAACGTCACTACAATGTAACTATACGACAGAGATATCAGAGATGTACTATTACAGCTATTACATTATTTTTAAAGATTAGTGGCACACTGAACACACAGCGGGCGCTGCAGGAAACACACATATAAAAAAGACTAGAAGACACAGCCGCCAGCTCTATTACCTCCCGGTTTCCGGTGCAGAACAGTCCATAACTAAGAACCTGCAGCCGGAGATAAACTCTACAGAGACACTGACACTATCCGCCAGGAGCCAATCAGCACAGCTAAAACATTCAGCCACACACCAGCGAACCAATCAAATATCCCCTATCACAGCTGGGACGTGGCAATCTGTTAGATGTATATTACAGCCAATGTTTGGGAGTGATATTGTCATATAGAGCTTAGGTAGCGGGCGGCTGCTGCGCCCCTTTGGGCTTGCGCCCTGGGCGACGGCACCGCCCGCACCACCCTAGTTACGGCTCTGGTTGTCGGGAAGCAATGCAATTACTGTATACAGCATGATTAAGAAAGGGAAAATGAAATAACCAGTCTGGCTTCTCTATGTTTCATTTTCAATAGCATAATTCTACACTAACAGCGAAATACTTTTCTCTTTTGTGGAACAAGTTTTGTTTTGTAATTATAAACCACGCTGGATTATACAGATTTGACTTATTTTTCTAGTGTCTTTAATACAATAAAATGTAGACACTCCGTCCCCTCGAAAAACACATAAAAAAATAATTGAGACTGTATTGATTTTACAAAAAAAAACCACACACACAAAAAATGTTGACAATCCTGTCCTGAGTTAGGCAACCTGTGGATCTCCCCTCAAGTCTGCAGCTGTTGTGGAACTACAAGTCCCATCATGATAGGCATGGCATGGTGAGCCTTGTAGTTCTACAACAGCTAGAGGAATACAAGTTCATCCATTTAATACCGTCCCCAGTCCCCACCCCATCCAGATTTAATAAAAACGTGCATTGATCTACTGTCAGTCTTGAAAGTCTGCAGCGCCTGCAAAAAGCCGCTCACATGACCGCCATTTAAATAGCAACGTGATCGCTCCAGGAGAAAATGCCGACGGAACACAGCTTATGGCCATTCCAATGTTAAAGTTCACTCTTTGCTGTACTGTTCATTACAACTGCCGCAGCTCTATAGTGGCTGTAGTAGAAGGGTAGTTGTACTTCCTCCCCAGCCGACCATAGACAATTATCTTTTACTGAGCCCTCATGCAGTTGCCCAGCCGCTCTTCAGCTTTAAAGAAGTGCCAGTATGTTATATCAGCAATTACTGCCCCACTTTGACCACTGCTGCTGTCCGTTAATACAAAATTGGCGAAATCTGACCCTTAACTTTTGCTATAAACATATTCTTTGAACTTTTGACATCTTGCCAACTGGCCACAGTAGATTTATGGACCCACATCTGCCAAATGACAGTCAAGAGCATGGAAAAACCCCTGGTTATAAATGTGGCTGCATCAGTGTTAGTCAATAGAGTGGCTACCAAAAACCCGACAAGACCCCCACATGGACTTTGCGAACCTCTTATTCCCGACGGAGTGGTAATTACAACTGTTTCAAAAACAGAAGTGCAACAATTGTGCAAATTAACATGCCGGGACACCTAAATTATATCACTTTCAAGGGCGACAGTAGTATTTCTGGTGTTAAAGGGGTAATGCCAGGAGGCGCCAGCAGTACAATGTGTTTTACTAACGCTTCCACAATGTACAGCCGCCGTCTCCTTCCATTACCACTTTAACACCCAAAATACTACTGTTGTCAAGTTGAAAGTGACATCATTTAGATGTCCCGGGTTGTTCATCCCTTGCAATTGTTGCACTTCTGTTTTTTAAACAGTCAGAATTACTGCTCTGTCGGGAATGAGAGGTTCACAAAATCCATGTCGGGGTAAGTCTTGTCGGGTTTTTGGTAGCCGCACTAACGTACCCAACCCAACTGCATAACCACTAACAGCTCATTGGCGACGAGGGCTCTTAGCAGAGCTAGTCTTGCTTTGTTACTTATTTCTTTTTAATCTGCCAAGATCAGGATCTTTACATATAAAAAGGGTACAAGAGAGCATTGTAGCGGTGTTTTTATTTCAAATATTGGGCAGCACGATGGCTAAGTAGTTAGCACTTCTGCCTCACAGCACTGGGGTCATGAGTTCAATTCCCGAACATGGCCTTATCTGTGTGGAGTTTGTATGTTCTCCCCATGTTTGCGTGGGTTTCCTCCTGGTGCTCCGGTTTCCTCCCACACTCAAAAAAAACCATATACTAGTAGGTTAATTGGCTGCTATCAAAAAAAAAATTGACCCTAGTCTCTCTCTCTGTCTGTCTGCCTGTGTGTGTGTGTATGTTAGGGAATTTAGACTGTAAGCTCTAATGGAGCAGGGACTGATGTGAATGAGTTCTCTGTACAGCGCTGCGGAATTAGTGGCGCTATATAAATAAATGGTGATGATGATGATGAAATATATTTAGAAGAAATAATAAAAATAAAATAAAAAATAATTATCTGTATTATTTACTTTTTCCCTGATACACTGGCACCCAAGGTCTCAATGGGCTTTGGGTGCCAGGACCTGTTGGTATTTAAATTTCACCAGTGCCAGCATGACCTGGTAGCCATGGGTTTGCTGGCTCTTACAGTGCTACAAGTTCCAGCATTCCCAAACACTTGATGACAGCGTGGAACCTGTAGTGCACCGAGGACAAAATGCTTCTTTAAGTCTATTTTTTACATATTAACCCCCACCCACCTCCCAGGAGGGGTGGGAAGAGCCCTATGATCCTTCTTTCATCAGCTCTGCGGCAGCTGCCATCACATCTTTAGAGTACATGCATGGGGAACATGTGTCTTAGCTCTGTGTCAAGTAATGAGAATGGTGCCAAGGGACAAATATTGGGAATGAAGCGTCCCTGAGCTGTCAGATTGTCACAGGTGGGCAATGCAGCACAAAAGTGCAAGGCTTCTCCAGAGCCAGAAGAGGAAGGAATTTTTGCAGAGATTAGTTCATCTTTCTTTTCACCCGGTGGTAATCGTTTTCATGATTACCACTAATCTGACATCGACAAGCCCTACAAATAAAATCCTAATTTCTGCAAAACCAATTGGAAAATAAACAGACTTACCTTGAAGCCGACGCTGGAGATCTCCGATTCGAGCACCATGCTGACAGCAAGTTATTCCGATTGGAGAAGTGTTCGGCACTGCAGCTTGACGTCATCGCGACGACTGTCAATAGAAATTTAAAGCAGCAATGTGGGGACCCCTAAGGTTAAGTGTTTAAACACTTAACCCGACATAACAAGTTGAGCATGCGCCCGGCTGCCCCTAATGCCGGGACGCTGTAGTAGCTAGCGCCGCATCCCGGCATTAAGGGCAGCCGGGCACGTGTTCAACTTGTTTATTTAATTATATTTTTTAAGCAGCCCTGAGGCTGATTACTCCTGCTGGGCCTCCTCTGCTGCCATTGGCCAGTCTCTGTATATAAGGCAGGGAGGGCTTAGCCTCCCTGCCGGTTATAGCGCTCAGTATCATGTATGCTTGCCCTTTCCTATGCTGTTTGCTAAACATTTGGATTGCCTACCGTGTTTGACCTTCTGCCTGGAACCTGGACCTTGATTGTTTGCTCGTTGCCCTGACCTCTGCCTTGTTACCCGGACCTCCTTGGCTGACTATCTGCCTTTACCTGACCACGTATCCTGCTTAAGACCCTAGACCTTTGACCTGTCCCTTACTCCGCTTGTACCATCTCCCGCGATCTCGGGCGGCAGTACGTTTATAAGCTCGTACTACTTTGAGTGTAAGTCCTGGGGGCATCTGAGTACCTGTGAGTATAACCAGCTCTACGGGAAAGGCGGCTGCTATAGGTGAAGACCACTTCTATCGGTTCTACAAGCTCATGATAATATTGTTAGCTGTAAGACACTGCTTTCATTTTATATAGTAGTATATACATATAACTTAAGTGAATAGCAACCTATGTTAGAAGTCCCTTCCCTCTCCCTGTATCACCTCTTCAGGGCCACACACTGAAAGCACCATACCGCTTGATAAAGTCCCTTAGCTCATCTTAGAGACTTGACCTATTATTTTGCCATTATGTAGCAAGAGGTACAAAAGGATTAAATATGGAGTCTGGTTCAGATAAGCTTGCATTTATCTATCTTTTGTAGGTGCATTTTATCGGATTTATATTAACATACTAAAGGGTGAATTGTTTGTGGTGTGATTATCATTTATTTGCACATGAATTGTTATTCTTATAAGGAGAAACAGTTATCAGTCACCGGTTAGCTGTTCTGATATTTACCTCAAGTTTCCTGTTACGGTCAATTGAAGGTTAGTAAGAAATTAAATATATCAGGCAGATACTACAGAAAGATCTATACGAGACTCAAGCACCTATCCTACTGTTGTTGTGTTCTGTCTTGTAGAGTAACAAACCGTTCTGGGGTAGATCTATCACTGCCTCTCTCTTAACCACAATGGTCAAGGAAAATGAGGTTCTGACACTAAAAAGCAAAGTAGAAACTTCAGACTGCAAATCAAGGTGACGGGAAAAGTCTGGCTGTTATTGCCTATTGATTTTACACAATACTGATGATCTCAAAATCATGAGTGATGTTTTTATTTTTAACTTCGAAAATCAAGGTATGAAAATGTACAATCTGGCTTTAAATTTACTGCTTACTATATTAGGGATTTTACATCACGGGAAACGGTTGCAGGGAATTTATCAAGTGACTAATGGGGGAGATGTATAAAAATGGAACACATATAATTGCAAAATATAAATGGTCTCTGCTCCACATCTATAAAATGACAATAGTATTTAATCTATTTTTCACATCTCCCTATAACCGTAGAACCGAGCACACAAAAGGGTCTAGTTGGGCCCTGTGCTATTCAGAACAGGGCTGGTCATGTGGGGCGGCCCACATGTTTTGTGCGGGCCTGATTCCCACAAACAGCACTCACTTGAGACTGTATGACATCTATCTGACAATGGGTTACTCACTACAAGACCTCCTGGTTTGTCTAGAAATTATTAAAACTCCATCAAAATTATACTTTGCACTCTCTATTAATACAAAAAACGGCCTCGACTAATGTGTGGTTTCAAAGATCACACTTTGATTAAATCTTAGGCTAATTCCCTTAAAATGCCATCACATCTTATAGCCTACTACAGTTCAGCTCAATTACTCAGAGTCAGAGGCATAGTTACCCTCTATTTCAGGTATGTAGTGTTATAAACTGACCAAGCTATCTAGCACATGAATTTGTTAACAACACAAAGGCAGAACATTATTAAATGGACTTTATATGGCACAATGCTTAAAAATAAATAAGACAATGACACACAGTAATCTAAAATTATGCATGCGAGTTACAAAATAATATAGGAGATTGGTCCCAGAAAAAGGAGTACCAGGGACTTCACAAACTTGCACAACGTTGTCATTTGCATTGTATGTTTGCAGCTTTGTGAATGAGATTTCATGATTTGAGTAGGAAAGTTATAGCACAATCCAGGAATCATGGACATAGGCTAATAAGCTATTTCTTAAATAAGAACTGCAGACAATTAAAGGGGGGGTGGAAATGTGTGGTTCATGCTCAACTATAGTAGCAGAAAAAAATGGTATTCTTTTTTAATTGTCACCCTAAAATTTATATCACTTTAATCTTTTTTGCAAGTGACAAGATATTCTTTTGCACAGACTTTCCTTGGAAGCTTGTTTTATACAGAATTACAGGATTTTACCTGCTGTAAATGAGTCAGACACATTGCACATAATGATTTCAGTCTTACAAGAGACAGAGAAAAGTAATTCAGCTCATGCTAGAAGACATATTAATTTGCACTTAGAAACATCATAGCCCTATATTCATGGACCTAAACCAGGTTAATATTCTGGTGGCTATCGATCGGCTAACACGCTTTGAGGAGAACAGTGAGCATCGCATCCTGATGCTGAAAGCCGAAAGAATGAATTCGCAGTAAAACATCATTTTAAAATGTTTAAGTATGTATAACTTTCTGTGACCTTTGTGTCCACTGATGGCTTTATGATTGAGTCAGAACTGCTGATGTTAAATCCATAAAAAAGGACATTTATTTCAAAGATCCATGTCGAGGTCACCCTGTGTGAGCCATAAGTCAACCAACATCATTTTCTCATTTTATTGTAATTACACATTTACTGGGCCCAGCTTCAACATTGAAATTGATACAGATAACTAGATTCTGAAAGCCTTTGTGCAATTAGTGAATGTTTAGCAATCTAAAACTCTATGGCCCTGATTCATCAATGGGGTTGGGTCAACTCGACCGATGATGAAAAATACGACATCGACAAGCCCTACAAATAAAATCCGAATTTCTGCAAAAGGGATCGTAAAATAAACAGACTTACCTTGAAGCCGAGGCTGGAGTTCTCCGATTGGATCACCATGCTGACAGCAGGTTATTCCGATTGGAGAAGTGTTCGGCACTGCAGCTTGACGTCATCGAGACGTCTGTCAATAGAAATTTAAAGCGGCAATGTCGGGTTAAGTGTTTAAACACTTAACCTTAGGGGTCCTCACATTGCCGCTTTAAATTGCTACATGTTGAATTCGGGAGTGCGCTAAGCCAAAATACAAGCGCTCTGAAACAAATGAGCATTGCGCTCAGTAGGCGAGCCTTGATGACTCAGACCCTATATATTAACACACAGTTCATAGTGGATTGAAACACAGAGAAATATTGCTTCAAAGGCCTCATATCCACTGGCGTTTTTTAAATGTATTTTAAATATATTTTTAATCATACGTGCTGACTTTCCCATATTGTCCAGTAGGCTTCCAGGTTGCTGGGATTTCTTCTAGTTAGTCTCAAGCAATATGCAATTTCCCCAGACAGCAAGAGAAGTAGGCAGGGACTAGAGCACATTGGAGTAATTCTTCACGGCTTGGCAAGCGCTGTGAGAAGAATACAAAAGGCTTCATCATGAAGAGTTTTTTCTATAACGTCACTGCACATTGGTAGGCTGGGCAAAACCAGCCCACCCTGACTTTATGGGCCACCCCCTTGCATTTCCCAAAAGGCCATGTTTACAACGTTAGCATGTACATTTTTAATGCATACTAAGCACATGAAAAGAGGTCTGATGCGTGTACCTAGTGTTTCTAGTTTTACATATACTTGCCCACTCTCCGTCTGGGAGACTCCCGAATTCTGGTTAGATCTCCCGGACTCCTGGGAGAGCAGACAATTCTCCTGTATCCTGCCCACTTCCTAGTGAATGGGCAGGACGTAAGCCTCAACGAAATGATTCGCAGGGAATCGAGTCATTTTGGCTCTGCCCCCAACAAAAAAAATGTACATTTGGGGCAGGGCCAAAATTACGCTATCGGGCCCCGTCACGCCCCCTGCCACCCTCCCACCACGCACCCCTCCAGAGTTTCCCGGAATTAAAAAACTATAAGTCGACAAGAAGTATGGTTTTACAATACCTATAGATTTTATTTAATATGTAACCAATTGCATAAGAAAACACGGTGCAACTTCACTTGACTGTATGCAACCTATCACATGGGATTAATCCCCATAGCTCTCCCTAAAACGCTCTCACACTATCACTTTATTTGGTACCTTCCTCCCTATCATGCTATGCACCTGATTAATTATCGGAATCTCGTGCAATACAATTTAATTGCACCATGGCATTATTGAAAGTCTCACCTCACGGTGATTTAAACTCCATGTGCCACTCGGCCAATTAAAAAACGTCTGTTGCAAAGTAAAAAGGCATCAACATTATGCCATTAATCTCAATACCTATGCATTTTATTTAATATGTAACTAATTGCATAAGAAATATACATTTGGGACAGGACCAAAACTACGCAATCGGGCCCGTCATAAATAATTGGTAATAAAGAAATGAAAACTAAATATTGCTTGTGTATATTTGCCAATGTAAGGTTCGATGGGCAGTTTAACGCTCACCAGCTAGTTTATTACTAGCGGTCCAGCTCAATTCGCTTGATACTGCACATTTCAATTAAACAGCTCATACTTAATGTCAAATAGATCTTTCCTTTTTTGAGAAATACTCGTATCAAAACAGATGTTACAGCTACCAAAATGGTCTTTTATGTTTATTTTCATTAATGGTAGCTGCATAAAAATGACACTGGGACTTCCTCTAAAATGGTTTTAGCATAATTTTATTAATGGGAGGACGGGCAGATTGATCCTGTATCCTAGGAAAAGTGTGGGGAATAATTAAACATGTTATTACCTCCTTCTGCTGAATTCATACATCACCCAAACTTCATCAAGTGCTACTTCCTCTAAACGCTGACCTGCATTTTCTACGCTTAATCTGATTTTTCTTCCCCCTGTAATGCTGACTTGAAATTCACAAGAGTGCTGTAAGTTAATTATAAATATGGTATCAAATCCCATAATCCTGTGTAGCACAATCTTGATACTGCGCCGCTAACTGTAGCCAATCTGATGAAATTAAAAGTTGTGACTAATTATAAAAGCAGGAATGGGCCACTTGGGTACTTCCGCTCAATCACATAAAAAGCATAGAGACGCTTTCAGAAAATGACTCATAGCCACTGCAAAATGCTTTTACATTTAACACGATATATGTATATTATTATTATAGATTTTTACTATTATATGTTACATTATTTTATGCATATATTATGTGTATATTATTGCTGCGATTATATATCCAGCCATGCCATACTTGATCAGGGCTGGCATTTTATAAGTGAGGGGGCTTAGGCAGCATTTTAGAAAAATGCATCAGAGTAAATCTTGTAGCATTTAAGGATGGTGATTAAAAAGATTTAAAATAGGTCTGTCTCGCAAATTAGTAGTATTAGACTAATAAAGAAAGTCAATAGTCAACCATTTCATCCAGAAATAGTTACAGTTAGAAGCACAGATAGAGAACGATCCATGTAGGCTACTGGTGCGATCAGTTGCCTACAAGGGGCGTCAATCAACACCCCTTTAACTATGTCGTTGCAACGATACTGGTGGTATTATCTGAAGCCCAATAGCGGAGTAGATATACAGAGCGGGTAGTCAGACGTTTGCCGGGTCGGTACACAAGCGGGTAGTCAGACGTTTGCCGGGTCGGTACACAAGAGAGTAGTCAGACATTTGCCGGGTCGGTACACAAGTGGGTAGTCAGACGTTTGCCGGGTCGGTACACAAGAGAGTAGTCAGACATTTGTCGGGTCGGTACACAAGAGGGTAGTCAGACATTTGCCGGGTCGGTACACAAGCAGGTAGTCACAGGTGCAATGTAGAGTAGCAGGTAGCAGGAGCTGAGCAAGCAGAATACTCAAGCATATATCTGAACCAGGAAGTGCCATTTATAGGCCCAAACAGGAAACAGGATCCAAGATGGTTTCTCTCTGATTCCAAAATGGCCATCTTGGATAAGGGCAAATTTAAGGGCAAGTTTGCAAATACAGAGACCTCTAGTGGTCGGAGGTGCAAATGTCAAGGTAATTCCTTACAGTCGTGTTACCACTGTAACACTATAATTTGGGTAGAGATTTTCTTTGTAGGATGTGATACTTAAATGAGCTAACAGGGAGGGAGATTGTGCATATATGGAGGCGCTCCTGATTTCATGTGGTCATGTAGGGCTTTTAAGACACACTGAACAACTGGGGGAGATCATGTACACCTCAAGTAGAGCATAATGCTTATAGATATGCAGAATTAAACCAATGTGTCTGAGAGATGGAAAATCAACCGTTTGCCTTTGAAGTAAAGTCTTACCCTCGTCCTCTTGCTAAAAGGAGATATGTGAAACTTAAATGAAGCTCAAGCAATTAAGTGGAGTTTGGGTGGTTTCCTTCCACTAATTAAAGGAGATGTTTATCCCTTGTCTAATTGTAATATTTATTCTGAGGCAGCCAGGCACACAAGGTCAAACGTGATTGGATATAAGCTGATCACATGTTGCACACTTCTAATCATGTGACTCCCTCTTGAGAAAGGAAAGCCCTGCTGCAGAGCTTCATGGACAATGGCGATAAATAATGTGATTTAGCCAGGAGTGTCCTATACAAATCTTGAAAATGTGCACATTGTTGGCTTATCTTTATCATGCAAGCATCATTATCATTGTTTATTGTGTTTTTTAAATAATTTTTTCCCCCATAAAATACATTTATTAGGATGTTCTTAATGTCTAATGAGCTAAACTGCATTTTTACAGTTGCTCCTGATTGCAAACACATGTTATAGCATGCTTATGAGACTGTCATCACTACTCCCTTACTGTCCCTTACATCCTTACTGGATAGAAATTAATTTTATTATATACTTTACTTTAATGCTGAGAATTTCCCCTGACACATGGAACATTTTGTGATGATTGTGAATTTGTTATTTTTTTGCTATTTGCTGCCTTACTTTTCTGTCTCTGAATTGTACGCGCATCCCATTCTTTGACACGGACGGAACTTTGTAACTTTACAACGCTTAATGTATTTTTTTTCTTTTTTTACCTAGCGCTTTGATGCTCTTGCATTCACCTGCTCTTACAGAACTTTTAGATTTAATTGCTTGTTTGTACTGTTGAGTTTTGCGTTTTGCTTTGTGTATTATTCCCTCTCGGATTTACTTTTTTTTGCCAACGTCAAGTCAATTCAAATCACTTTCATCTTGTTCTCTGTAAAATGTCATTGAGGTGGTTTTCAGAGTATTATTTAGTCCATAGTGAGCAAGTTTTATTTGCTTTTTTAATAAAAGTTAAATGTAGCAAATGAGTGGATTCAACTGTACTGCTAGCTTGTTTCGTAGTCTGCAAACCTTACCTCCCATCGACCCTAGCCACCCATACCAGGCTTTCATCTACTCAGACCATACACTTTCTTTCAAGACCATGGGGTATATTTACTAAACTGCGGGTTTGAAAAAGTGGAGATGTTGCCTATAGCAACCAATCAGATTCTAGCTGTCATTTAATTAGTACATTCTACAAAATGACAGCTAGAATCTGATTGGTTGCTATAGGCAACATCTACACTTTTTCAAACCCCGCAGTTTAGTAAATATACCCCTAAGATTATTTTGCAGTCAGCCATGCCAGTTTTGACCGCCGAAAATCAGGACTTTCCTGTAAATAAAAAAAAAGTTGGGATAATTAGGGTATACATGTTATCTCCATGTATTAATATTCTTGCCATGCTTCAAACTGTTGCAGATAACAAGTCACATACTTTACTCACAACAACGGGAGTTAAAGGATGAAGAACAACAAACTCTCTATATTTGTAATGAACATGAAACAATTCTTAGATTTCCTCTCATTTTCTTATTTCTATTGTTGTGATGCAGCGACACACTTTCTTGTGATGCAATGTATGTTCATTTTTGTATTGTTACAAATTACATTGCAAAAACATTTGATCCAATGTGTTTATTGTGTTTTATTTGGGAATATTGCGTTCAAATTTGTTATAAATACTGCAAGTTAAGCTAAAATGAATGGTTGATTGTAAGAAGTCACTTGTGGTACGGATGCCTTTTAAATGTCTTTCTCAATGTTTGAAACAAGACAAATGTGTGAAGAAGATTGAGTGAATTTCTACATTTTTTCTTTAGAACAACCATTTAAGACCATTTATTAACACAAAAAAATTGTTCTGAATTCCAACATAGCATTTCTTTTATGGTATATGATATGACAAAATGTTCTGTCTCACTTTCCTTTGATTGTTAGAAAAGGACACTTTTCAGTAGAAGTCCTGGAGAGCTCTCGGCAGTGTCTGACAATACTCTGTGATTGCCAGCTGCTGTTACATATTGTTTGTAATATGTCTATCTATCTATCTATCTATCTATCTATCTATCTATCTATCTATCTATCTATCTATCTATCTATCCCATATCTATCTCTCTCTCTCATATCTATCTATCTATCTATCTATCTATCTATCTATCTATCTATCTATCTATCTCATATCTATCTATCTATCCCATATCTATCTCTCTCTCTCATATCTATCTATCTATCTATCTATCTATCTATCTATCTATCTATCTATCTTTCTATCTATCTATCTATCTATCTATCTATCTATCTATCCCATATCTATCTATCTATCTATCTATCTATCTATCTCATATCTATCTATCTATCTCATATCTATCTATCTATCTATCTATCTATCTCATATCTATCTATCTATCTATCTATCTATCCCATATCTATCTATCTATCCCATATCTATCTATCTATCTATCTATCTATCTATCTATCTATCTATCTATCTCATATCTATCTATCTATCTATCTATCTATCTCACATCTATATATCTATCTATCTATCTATCTATCTATCTATCTATCTATCTATCTATCTCATATCTATCTATCTATCTATCTATCTATCTATCTATCCCATATCTATCTATCTATCTAGCTCATATTTGTCTATCTATTTATCTATCTATCTATCTATCTATCTATCTATCTATCTATCTATCTATCTCATATCTATCTATCTATCTATCTATCCCATATCTATCTATCTATCTATCTATCTATCTATCTAGTTATCTATCTATATATCTCATATCTATCTATCTATCTATCTATCTATCTATCTATCTTTCTATCTATCTATCCCACATCTATCTATCTATCTATCTATCTATCTATCTATCTATCTATCTATCGATATAAATATATATATATATATATATATATATATATATATATATTTATATCATGCCCTATAAGTCAAAATTTACAATGGTTATTGCACTGTGCTAATTGATTTATTAATTACTTAGCGGAAGTCCTCTGTTTTGCATATATGTCTATGAAAATCACTCTAGTTGAGAATGAGAGTGCCGTTGATTTGTATCAGATATGTTAATTTCTTAAATCCTTCCATTTCCATGTTAAGCTTGGCAAAAGGATCAGCCTCCGGTGTTTTAGGTGTACACCCCCGAAATTGGTTAAAATGTGACTATTTTTTTTTAACATGAAATATTAAAGTACTTTAGTTTTTTAAACATATTGACAGGAATGGAGACACGGAAGGTACAACAGCCCATCAACTCTCTTTGGCTTCCAATGATTTTCCCACCTAATCTTGATGAAGAACTCAAACTAAATATCTAGTATCAGGTGGTGTTTACTATGTTAACATTAGAACCTGTGTGTTACTTACCTTTGATGTGCCGCTCACTTTATCTGTCGAGTCTATGTAAAACCACCAGTGCCAGTATGCCCTGGCATCCACTGTAAAATGAAGTGACGTCATGAAAAATTCCTTCCACTATTTGAGACATATCCTTTTAACCCCTTTATTGGTTGTCAAGATCCAGCGGGATCTCTTCTTTAGTCAAGGCTTGCATTCCAAAGGGTTTAACTAAAACACATAAACAATAGAAGGACTGCACAGAAAATGACAGGCTTAGAGCCAATCATTCTAAACAAACAGCTTCTAAGGAAGTTATGGGGTCAAACAATAATGGAATCGTGAGTCCTCTGTGCATCGCTTTGTTTCTGTAATAGACCTCTATGGGAAAAGCACCACATAGCCAATTTATTGAGCTTTGATTTTCGCCGGCAAAGTAACGCCATCTTTGGATGGCGTTACCCGTCTTTAATAATGGGATCCAGCTGAAGCCTTTACGGCTTTGATGGATCCCTCACCCGTGGAAGTGTTTTGCGCATTCGCATAACACTTCCTCCATACACCGGCAGCGCTATGCCGGTGAATAGCAAAAAATCTTCGCGGAGGAAGGAGGACTACACTCCCAGAGCAGTCCCGGCATAGTAAATCCCTGTGATGTTCCATTATACATCGCTGCGATTTGCAGAGATGCATATTGATTGCCACCACCCGGAATTAATAAATAAACCTCTGTATATGTAAATTCTCATCTGGCTGAAGTTATAGTCTGTATGAGCTGGGATGACGTTGGGTAATGAATTCGGCCGTGTGGTGTTATTGGGGGTAGAACTGGAAAACCCAAGGCAATTTCTCACAAAAAATAGATGCGAAAAGTTGTGTCCAAATGCAGTAAGAGGTACATGTTTTGCGGTACAGGATATGACAGCTTCTCTCATCTCTCCCTTTTAGAACTTCACTAACCAATATAATATTGTAGAGCGTGAAAGGGCTGTTTAATATTCCTAACTGATAACCTACCCGGCATAAATCTAGTTTTATTCTTTTGAAACAAAGCCCCTATCTCTGTCTTCAACTGATTAGCCGGAATAGATGTTTCCAATTTTCTATTCACAGTTGATAAGGAAATTGATCTGTACAAGGAAGGAAGATTGGGATTGTTAACCTTCATCTGAACTAAACATGTTGGCTGTCATGTGACACTTTTATATTTTGTATGTATAGACAGATCACAGTTTTTAGGATAAATGGTGAGACTGAGTGCCTGTTACTGTGCGCTTCGGGTGCCGCATTCCTCCAAAGCATTGTTGGTTTATTCAGATAACAATAAAAAATAAATCAGCAGCATATCTCAGCCTGGTTATTGGTGGTCAATTATTTTCAGATTTCTCCCCTGAACAACTTAAAACCAGCAATTTTGCTCAGATAATGGAAAACGATGGTGCCAGAAAATGTCTGTTTATTTAGAAATATGTCTAACTGGGTTTCCTACCCAAAACTGAGTTTTGGTTATATGCATTCATCTCTCTCTATGATTCACATGCATTAAAGAACACAGTACTGTCATGGCCAAAAGTTTTGAGAATGACACAAATGTTATATTTCACAAAGTCTGCTGCCTCAGTTTTTATGATGGCAATTTGCATATACTCCAGAATGAGAAGAGAGATCAGATGAATTGCAATTAATTTCAAAGTCCCTCTTTGCCAAGACAATGAACTTTATCTCCAAAACAACTTTCCACTGCATTTCAGCTGTGCCACAAAAGGACCAGCTGACATCAGGTCAGTGATTCTCTCATTAACACAGGTGACAGAGTTGACGAGGACAAGGCTGGAGATCACCCTGTCATGCTGACTGAGGTAGAATAACAGACTGGAAGCTTTAAATGGAGGGTGATGCTTGAAATCATTGTTCTTCCTCTGTTAACTACAGTTATCTGCAAGGAAACACATGCAGTCATCATTGCTATGCAAATAAAGGGCTTCACAGGCAAGCATGTTGCTGCTAGTAAGATTGCACCTAAATCAACCATTTATCGAATCATCAAGAACTTCAAGGAGAGAGGTTCAATAGTTGTAAAGAAGGCTTCAGAGCGCCCAAGAACATCCAGCAAGTGCCAGGACCGTCTACTAAATTTGATTCAGCTGCAGGATCGGGGCACCACCAGTGCAGAGCTTGCTCTGGAATGGCAGCAGGCAGATGTGAGTGTATCTGCATGCACAGTGAGGCGAAGACTTATGGAGGATGGCCTGGTGTCAAGATGGCCAGTAAAGGAGCCACTTCTCTCCAGCAAAAACATCAGGGACAGACAGATATTCTGCAAAAGGTACAGGGATTGGACTGCTGAGGACTGGGGTAAAGTCATTTTCTCTGATAAATCCTCTTTCAGATTGTTTGGGGCATCTGGAAAAACACTTGTCCGGAGAAGGAAAGGTGAGCGCTACCATCAGTCCTGTGTCATGCCAACAGTAAAGCATCCTGAGACCATTGCTTCTCAGCCAAGGGGGTCGGCTCACAAACAGTTTTGCCTAAGAACACAGCCATGAATAAAGAATGGTACCAAAACATCCTTCTAGAGCAACTTCTCCCAACCGTCCAAGAACAGTTTGGTGACGAACAATGCCTTTTCCAGCATGATGGAGCCCCTTGCCATAAGGCAAAAGTGATAACTAAGTGGCTCAGGGATCAAAACATAAAAATTTTGGGTCTATGGCCAGGAAAATCGCCAGACCTTAATCCCATTAAAAACTTGTTGTCAATCCTCAAGAGGCGGATGGTCAAACAAAAACCCACAAATTCTGACAAACTCCAAGCAGTGATTATTCAAAAATGGGCGGCCGTCAGTCAGTATGTGGCCCAGAAGTTTATTGACATCATGCCAGGGCGACTTACAAAGGTCTTCAAAAAGAAGGGTCAACACTGCAAATATTGACTCTTTGCATAAACTTTATGTAATTGTCAATAAAAGTTTTTGACACTTATGAAATGCTTGTAATTTTACTTCAGTATACCACAGCAACATCTGACAAAAAAGGCCTAAAAACAATGAAGCAGCAAACTTTGTGAAAACCAATACTTGTGTCATTCTCAAAACTTTTGGTCATGACCGTACACTCCAATTATGCGGTATGTACCATACTATATAACCTGTAGTTCTTGCTGAACTTGCCCAGTGATACTAAAGTATACAGTATCACATGATAATATATTGCAGTGATACTACACTGTTATAAGCCTGTTATTTGTAATTGTCATTATGTGTTATTATATAGAACTGCACAACATTAATACACTTTATCACCGATGACAGTTTGAAATTGTACACTGTTCTATAAAACCCGATATTCCAAGCTGTGTTATTTTCGTGGGGAAGTTGGTGGTGCGCTGCTCTATGCCAAAATTCCACAGTCGTTTGTCTTCAGGATAAATAGTGTGAGCCTGATACCTGGTCAATAAATCACAGCTTTTAAAAATTCACATCAGTAGGCATGTTTTCGTAGGGTGGTTTCAATAAAAATATTCATGAGTAGGTGCGTTAGTTTGTGTTTGAGTTGCCTATAGCAGTGTTTTACAAGCTATCCCAAACAAATTTAACAATTCAAAGTGACTAAACACAAAAAAACGAACCTCAAAGCCCCCACTCACCCCTCACTAGGAGTAACTGTGACCACCCATCACAAACCGAATGGCTAATCACACCCCGTCTAAAATTCTCTTACCTTGCTTTCTTGAAGTAAGCAGGAATCATGCACATCCCTCTTCTCCTCTGATCTCATGGGTCCTGCTAGTGTCCTATGACCTCCGTCCATTGTGTGGAGGGGGTCACATGATGTGGAGAAGGTCACATGATGCAAAAGTTGGCTACGCTAGGCAAAGAATAAGATCAACTTTAGTCTTTTTCTTATTATTGTGCTTTATGACTGGCAAAACCTCAATTGATGTGGAAATGAATGCAGCTCATTAGATAAAATAATAAAATACTTGCTTAGTATAATATAATATATAATATAATAAAAACTATTAAATAATCTTGTCTAGTATATTTGTTGTCTGCATTCAGCGTTGCTGTGCAGATTCTCAGCCACCAGTATGAGTTAGATATGTCTCAATGTCAGGTTTAGGCTTGAGGTGGGTTCATATTTAGGCCAAAGTTAATGCTATGCTACTGAAGAGTACAGATACCCATAGCGGTTGTGAATTGAACATTGAAGCATATGTGGGCATAAAATCACTTCTGTGACCAAGTTTGACAAACAACCGGGATCTCACCACTCGGACTGAATAGCCGGATCTGCCCTTATATGGGCAATTTTAGGGTAAAGACTTTTCATTTGAAGTTGAGTTTAGCAGACTTTTTTTTTTAATTTAACTCAGGTTATCAAATTATTCCATCATGTCATAGAAAGGGGAAACTCTCCTCCTTAAAGCAATAGGTCCTCTTAGAGCATTAAGGTGGTAAGAAAGAAATTCTTTAAAGGATATCTCCTAACCAGACTTCAGTATTAGGGTACCGAGTGGTCGTCTCCTACTGGTGGGCACAGAGCACAAGTCTATACTAAGATGCCAGAATAAATGAAAGCCTTAGAAAATGCGTATAATTGGCTGTTAACTTCTCTCATACGATATTACATGAGTTCCTTTACATTTTGTTCCTATAGTGCTTTTTTCTATGGACTGGACTGTAGAATAGACTATTAACATATTGACAGATTGAGAGACATGTCATTCATTCAATGTTTCAGGTGTCCCCTACACCATGACTCCCTAGGCAACTGCTTTGGTGTGCCTAGTGGTAGCTAGGAGGTGTGTGAGCGGTGTGTGTGAGCCCCTGGGGCAGCCTGGTGGGATGTCACAACTGTAACTTCTCCTGGCGCTAAGGGGGAGATTCAATTGCCTTCGATGTGGCGCGAGGACATCGCACCCCGCAGTGGCAAATGCAGGATTTGTAGAGGGGGATTTCCACTCCATGCCACCAGTGGGCGTGACCAGCATGCATGGGGGCGTGGCTATAATTTTAGACAGTGCTTGACTGCTCTCCAACTCTTCCTATCCCCATAATATACATGGTCAATGCTGCGTGGACGACTGTCAGGTGCCTACAGCTCTCACTTTTCAAGCAGAGCCGTGTGAAACGGGAGCAGGGTCCAGACACATCAATTATACAGTGCCCCAGGCTTGGAGGGGGGTTTCCAGGCACTAGGAAATTCCCCCCTCGGTTTGCCTATGCCGCACACATTGCCGGCAATTACGGTAGAAATCTCTGTTCATTTTCCCTCACACCTCTAGGGGGTGTGAGGAAACAAGAGCGGAGATTTCTGTCAAATCTCGTCAGCGAATTCCCCCTGCGGATGTTCTGGAGACACCTTGCGTATGCTTGATTCACCCCCTAAATGCGTGCTCCTCTATCCAGCACCCCTCCTCTATCATTTTTAGGAAATGTAGGTGGTTTGCAAAAACTGACCAGAAAGATGAGAAAATGAAAAATAAAGAGTAGATAACACCACCATAGAGCAGTTATTATGCTGCTCCTGGAATGTGTCTGGTTTGACTAAATACAAGTGAATATGGAAAACCCAGGTGTCGGGCTTAATGACTGTCAGGTGCTCAGAGTCTGATGTCTGTTTCATGATCTATAATATATCTCCTTTCCCTGCACAGACTTTGATGTTTATAGTGTGAATTGTGCATACATGTGTATGGATTTCTGTAAATATTTATACGTGATGTCGAATTTGATTTATTTATTTACAATTTAACGCCACGCTCACAAAATGTTTATTTATGTGATAGAATCTGATTAAACTTTTTTTTCTGCATTTCTACCATTGCACAGTTAAAACGCGATTTAAGAATATTTAAATTAGATGGGGTGGGATAAATGCAGATTTCACCATAGATGGAGCGTTTGAAACTGCTTTTCTAACTATAACTCGAAATGTGTTTTATTTAAAAATAAAGTATGATGTCATACATGAACAAAGCATGTTGGGAACTCTAGCTATAAAAAGCTGCTCATAGGCGGGTCTTGTCAGTCAGAGGGCGATATGTGTGTTAGCGTCAGCCTGCTTTTGAACAAATAAAGCTTTGTTTTGTTTCACTGCATCTATTTCACTGCATCTATTCCAAATTACAATTGTACTATATGAAAAATAATAATAATATAATAACATTAAAATAATATAATGGACTAAAATAATGCAAAATAAATCTTTCTCGCCCCCTCACACCCTCCCAGGCACTGCTGATCCTCTAAGAGAAGTTATCACAGATTATTTTGAGTCTTTGGGCCAAAAGCGATTTTTGTTCACTTTAGTTTGATTGTTTTGGCAATGGGAATCAAACAAATGTGGTTTTATTATGCAAAAAAACATTTCCATCTAATTTTTCTTTTAAGCAGAATAATAATATTTAAAGCTGCAGTCATCACAAACCATTTTATTGGAAAAAAAAGTGCAATTGTTATCTATAATTAAATTGCAGGTATTTTAAGAAACATATGTCTAAATTAATTTGTGATGACTGAAAATAGGAAGAAAATTATTATTTTTTTGCTCCTCCCTAAAAGACAGTATCAGGGACCATGTTTCTTTTTATACTGCCAGAATGCCTGCTGAATCTACCTCTCACCTCTCCTTTGTACAGAATTGAGACTGACACACAGAAAGGTAAAGGAGTGCCAAGATTAAACATGAAAAAACCCCAAAACATTTAAATGCTTATTTGTAAATAGAAGCTGTCATCAGCTTCTCTCTTGCCATTTTAATGCTTTGGGAGCATTAGGTTCCTTCACAACCCATTTTCTGGGTAAAAACATTGATATAGCGAGGTCTTAAGGGGCTAAGAACAAACTAATGTCCTTCAAACCTCACAACTGGAGAGCTGTAATGTATAGAGGAAGTTAGCCAGCAGGGGGCGCCGAGAGGCTGGGGCTCTGACCTGCCTGTGTATTGGGAGAAGCCACCAAGTCAGGGTATGGTGAGACTATGGGTCTCTGTACATCAGTTGTTTGGACTGTTTTAAATCAAGATGAACACACAAAAACAACATGTGCTAGTCCATTGTGCTGAACACACTTCCATATTTTTGCTTTGTGTGTCTCCATCTCAGACTGTGCTAATTTTTGTAGTTCCTATTAATTTGATGCCAAGGAACGAAACCGAAGCAGAGAAAAACAGGCTGAATGAAGTATGCTATGCTTTTCTACCGTTCATGAAAGACCTCTCCAATATTACTGTAACGCCAGGTACCCACGGGAGATGCATTTGTGTACTTTAATGCTAATAAAAAAATGAATGAAAATGCATGACAGGCACCATAGCATTTGTTACTACCATTTTGAGGTAGCTGAAAGCCACTATCATCATCATCAGCTATTTATATAGCCCCACTAATTCCGCAGCGCTGCACAGAGAACCCACCCACATCAGTCCCTGCCCCATTGGAGCTTACAGTCTAAATTCCCTAACACACACAGACAGAGAGAGACTAGGGTCAATTTGATAGCAGCCACTGAACCTACTAGTATGTTTTTGGAGTGTGGGCGGAAACCGGAGCACCCGGAGGAATCCATACAAACTCCATACAGATCAGCCATGGTCGGGAATTGAACTCATGACCCCAGTGCTGTGAGGCAGAAGTGCTAACCACTAAGCCACCCACTATGGGTTTCCCCATGGTAAAGGACATGGATAGAGCAAGATGTGTTTGAAAAGCAGAGAGCACACAAAAGCTAGTAAAAGTGCAAGTGGGTATGGTGACATTAGAAACAGTAAGTTCTATATTCAGACCCATTTACATGTGATGTACTAGTGTTAAAACCACAAGTTAAATGCATTGCATTAATGCTGGTGAGTTAGAGTAAGAGGTCTACAAAAGAGCCCAACAGAAGATCTAGTTATTGAGGCAACTGGCGTGATAAGAATATTTTATACGCTACGTAACATTGATTTTATGCTGTAAGTGTGCACTGGGCAACATATACATATTGGGAGTGGTTATTAAATATAGCTAGAAAATAAAGTTGCGTTACTATTTTCTTTTCCTTGTATCCGATGTGCTCTTGGGCCCCACTAAGGTTTAGAACGCATTGGGTAGGTTTTCACCAATTACGCTATAGATCAAACACAGAAAACAGCTGCTACCTCTATGGTATAAATAACTGTCTGGGGAAAACTGCCTTAAATAGAGACAAGTGTAATGCTAACCTGGAATCGAGATATCCTGCTGAGCTGGAGATGAGGAATGTTTGAATAGATAGTCTGCGGGTAAAGTAAATATACCTTTTCAGAAGAGTTAATGTGAGGAAATGTTCTGTCTGACAAGAAGACGGAAGATGAAATGTTTGATGTACGATGGTTTGCTGGGCCCAGCAATTCATGTTACATGTGACAAGTTTTAGTAGTATGTAATGGTAAAAGTGTAGTCATTTGGCTTGGTCAACCTGGGCGCTATATCTAAGTGTTTAACACACGTTCTCAAAGCGATTTGCTGCTTATCCCAAACATAAAGTAGGTAAATACATCTTCAGGGCTGGAATAAGGTTTTGGTGACACAAGGGTACGTAACTTGTTGGGGCTCTATCAATAAACTTACCCGCAGTCATTTAAGTTATGTCAGAGTCCCCCACCATCACCAGCACTCAGTCAGCCACTAGCCCTGCTCTCCACGCTTCATACAGTGTAAGTTAGTGTTCCCTCCAAATGCTACATACATAATAATAAATAGATACTTTGGTGTAATTATCTATTACACCAAATAAATCATTTTTATTTTCCATAATTATCTTCGACAGAAGATATATTCTGAACATTTTTTTTTTTTTTTAATTGTAGAGACTGGCATTGACTCACTCTAGAGACTTGGTACCAGTGCAAACCTAGTACCCACACCCCAGAGACTAAAAAATATACATCTGACAATTTAAAAGCATAAACAGATAACTTTAGAAAAGTACAAACAGAAAATATCTGCCCATGTAGGTAAGATCTTGTGCAGATAACGAGGAAGTTTACATAACGAGTCATGTTTAGGAATGTAGGAAAGGGACAACAAGCATTTTGGCTAGTTCGCTTGACATGTGGAATTATCGGGTTCTGGGGATTGACCCCTTTGACTTACCTGCTCCCTTTATGTTCTGGATGCCAAAAAATGGCATAAGTTTCAATGGCGATTCCTTCTTCTTCACTCTTCCTTTGGCATGGAGAGTGTGTTGGCAATGCCAGAAAAGGTTCCCGGTTGATAGCCATTTCTGGAAGCAAGATTATAGCCAAAAGTCAGGGAACTCAAGTAAGACACATCTCACTACATTGGAGGCTAGACCACTCCCCTCCTCATAATTTTATTACTTTGTCTTACTATCTGTTTTACATTTATCAGCTTTTGTACTGGAATTTTAGACTTAAGAAATTGATAGCAAAATTAGCAAATTCTGCATCAAATGAACAATATATCTGAATTTAAACTAAGTATTTGTTGTACAATAAAGTAACATGAAATTAAAAATGTATTTAAATATATTCCTGTAAAATCCAATAAAACTGAATATTAAGGTTTATTAAATTAAGTATCAATTAAACATTGTACATGTTGTTTATATAGTTTCCGTTCATTGGATTCCTATAGTGATTCTCATCAAAACCTGCCAAGAAGGGAGAGTAATTAATCATCTTTTGGCTTCCAGAAAATAATCCTTATTTAACCCTATAGTGTGCTGTGTTTTTAATATGCTGACGGATATCACACACAATTATTTCATATATGCAACAAAGTTAGTTGAGACTGTCTATACTGATAATAAACATGAGATATGGATAATATTCTTATTATTAAAAGGAAAAGTTTATCTACGTTGCCTATTTAGGTTTTAAATGGGAAATCTAAATCCAATTGGTACCTGGAAACTTACATATAACATAGCAAAACTGATAGCTAAAATAATATTATTATTAAGTATATAAGAGTAGTAATATATAGTAAAATACATACATATAAAACATGTCAGATAACATATTAATCCTTATATCTAAGGATGCTTTACTGTCACTGAAGACTGTGCAACTGGATAATAACATACTTGCTAACATTATATATTTGGCTTCCGGGAGCTGCTGGGTGAAGGTGGGTATGCAGGGGCGGGGCACCAAAAATTTAATCATTTTGGCCCCGCCCCATGACGTAATGATGCAAAACGCGTCATTTTACAAACGCTGCGATTCACCCGGAATCGCAGCGTTTCGCCCCGCCCCGATTTCTGCCCACTTCACTAGGAAGTGGGCAGATCAGAGAGATTGCCACACTCTCCCGGGATTCTGGAAGACCCTCGCGAAATGCGGGAGTCTCCCGGACATTCCGGGAGAGTTGGCAAGTATGGATAATAATTGGACAGTGCCTGTGTATTATATACATTTAAACAGAAAGAAAGCACAGCAGGACTATTGGTGGTTCTTTATTTTGGTTGAATGCACCTACAATGATGGATAGGATGTGTGGGCTAAAATAACGGAAACATATCGTAGTTCTATAGAGATACAGTATCTCAGTGACTTTTACAATTTTGGTGATTGACAGGGTACAGTGCACAGTAATTTCTAGGTTTTTAACCAGCAATGGTGACTAAAAAACATGTCTGAAAGACATGAGAAAAAAAGCGCTGTTAACGAGCAATCATCAATAAATCTCCTGACAACAATATACAAATATAACCCATATAGTGACACGGTCACATTTGAATCCATAGCCCCAACGCTATGAGGCAGCAATAGGCTAAATAGCAATATAACATAATAAACATAATACATATCTATTATATATAATATAAAATGCATCACGTATATTGACATTATTTTATCTATCAAGGGAAACATTGGATTTAAATTCATCATTAAACCCCATAGGGATAAAATTATCCAGTCTATAGATTTAATAAGATTCACTTTTATAAAGTGGCATACATTTATTGTCTAGTACCTAATTTAATTTGTTCTATACCAAAGCAAGAGACAAGACAGCAGGATCCCGATAATGTTTTCATTGCAGTGTCTGTACAGTTTATGTATTTCAGTACGACATTTAATATGGTGTTTGTGTTCATATATTTCCTTTTTTTCTAGGGGCATGTCTAACATTTTGTTTTCCACAAGGGCGTGACGCTAGGGAGACAGAAAATGTAATGTGTCATTTTGTTCCAAAAATGTTGTCCCGTGCGAAAATTCCGATTTAGTAAAGGGCAGCAAGTGCAGATATCATCATCATCAGCTATTTATATAGTGCCACTAGTTCCGCAGCGCTGTACAGAGAACTCATTCACATCAGTCCCTGCCCCATTGGAGCTTACAGTCTAAATTCCCTAACATATATCCATAGACAGAGAGAGACTAGGGTCAATGTTGATAGCAGCCAATTTACCTACCAGTATGTTTTTGGAGTGTGGGAGAAAACCCACGCAAACTCCACACAGATAAGGCCATGGTCAGGAATCAAACTCATGACTCCAGTGCTGTGAGGCAGAAGTGCTAACCACTAGGCCACTGTGCTGCCCATAAGTATGACACTTATTCATTGTTTGAAATTGCAAACATTTGGGTAAGCATGATGTTAAAGGGTTAATAAAAGAAACTATGGGTCTACCCAGAGGATCAGTGAAGTTTTTAAGTATTCTTGATAAACTATTAAATACAAGTTAACCCGTGCATGATACTCATGCATTCTAGTCAAATCAAGCTACTTAAGGTGTTAAAAAGGTTCTTGTCATGCATTTGGGCCTAGCCCAGGCCTCCTCAGGGGAAGAGCGTTACTTCCCGAAGCAAGCGCCCTTTTTTAACGTGGTTTTGTCCACATGTCACCACCTCATCAATTTTTCTCCATCACCTCATCCTTCATCTTCATCGCCACATCCTTCATCAAGCTACTTAAGGTGTTAAAAACTCCCCACTGTCACCCTCTGCAACCACCAACCACTCCCAACTGTCACTTCTCCTTCAAGAAATATATAGATCAGTGTATAACTCTGCCCAGCAGGTGGCGCTGCAGCCTGGTTTTTTTTTTCCACACACGCTACTAGGCATTTATATAGTAGATAGCTATTTTAAGATTGCCAATACAGAGATAATACATCTCTTTTATTGTAATGTAATTATTTATTAATTATTTAAATAATAATTTTCAATGAAGCATTATATTGCTTAGTTGGATCACATGTTCATTTTTCATAACCTTTTTCATTATCTAATAGTTGTAGACATTCTTTATGATAAGCATCTTGATGTACCAGAACAATTTTGCAGCTCTCATCTGCTTCCTTAATAATTAAGTTAGAAGTATTATTGAGTTATTTAATGCCAACCTTTCAGCGGTACTAATATTGTCAATTTTTCTACTATTAATAATTGTATTTTTTTTTAAATATCCTGTAGTGTAGGATGATAAAACATATCTATATAAGAGCTATTTTTCAAAGGATGGATAACATATAGACATGCTTTTAAATTAGTATATATTGGATTAAAAGTGCCATCCTATTGTTCAAAAAGGCAATTTAAATTATTTTCCTTTTCTTGATTAGTATTAATAAGACACATTGGATCAGTGGAGATATTGACATCCCGGGCCTGATTCATTACGGCCATTTACGTGATGGCTTTTGCGGCTTTTTACCCTGCGCGTACGTGAAACCAAAGCATAACCAAAGACTACAATTCATGTCCGCATGTAAATGTCACTTCCGACAGCCTACAATTTCATGGGCGGAACGGTGAGAGGAATGGGCGCATGTATGTAGTCAATGTACAATAAGAGCGAGCCAAGGTCAAGCGCACACAGCAGCATCTGATCCAAGTTTTGGGCATCTCTAAGGTACGAGATTTTCAGACATATCACTAAGAGTTAAATCATTACATAATTGTGGAAAATAAGGCCTAAATCATAACTGCAGTGTAAATATGGTATATCAAATGAATCAATTGATAAATTGAGCTAATAAATTGTAAAATGTGAAGTCAGGGAGTCTGTTGTGTGAGTATTCGGGATTCTGCTAATCCCAGTGTTAGAAGATAGCAGTGTCACCAGTGGCAGCTTCAAAGGCTCCTGCGGTGAGCTATATCATGGCCTAGGATGGAGTTTTGATACTTGAATAGACTTTTAGGAACCACTCCGCATGGTGTCTGGCTCAAGGAGACCATGTGCTGACTTGGCTATATTTTATATAGGCAAAAATAAATCAGTTTCAAATATGCCACTTAAAATCAATAAAAATAGTCATCAACCACATATTCCTCAATAGCATGATGAAGAGGAGCTAATATGTCAAATTAAGAATTTTGCCACATCGAGAAGTTGAGGAAATGATTATAAGCTCAACTGATACGATAACCTGTACCTAGGCCTGTTTGGTATCAATAAATGGGTAAATTCATAGTGGATCTATTAATAATAAAATTGGGTCTGTGTGACACTCCACAGAAAAGTTAGGTCACATAGTAGAATTGGGTAGTAAATCAAGCAACATGCAAATAGTGATTAGACCACAACCCCCCTGAAGGTGGGGAAAGGTGTAAAGGTGTCTTTAAAAAGCTGAGACCAGTGACAACAAATTGTCAGCTTCTTGGGGATCAATCCCCGAAGCATACAGACTATTATACGTAAGATATGCTCTGTACTTTCATCCCATTTATTTTTTAAACTGTTTTACAATGTTTTATTTGCATGTCAAATCTTTAATTGTTTTTTTTATTATCTGTAAGCATTGTATCTTTTGTATATGAAATGTAACAATTTAATTGTGCAGAAGTTTAGAAGAGACAGATTGCTTTAGGTTAACTCTTTAGAAACCAGAATGTGAAGGGTTAACTGTTTAGCTACCAGAGCACCAAGTGTGCGCAATTGAACAATTGAGTCATAGGTTTGTTACGGGCCTTATACGTAGCTGGCGGCAGTTGGTGGAGGGGTGTGGAAGAGTGTGACTGTGTTGGGAAAGGGACCAATAATCTTAGAGAAAGAGGTGAGTGCGAGATGTGGGCTGGAATCCTGTGTGTTCCCTTACAGTAAGCTTCCAAGTCACGAGTGCGCAGAGGGTGGGTTGCGATAGATAAAGGGGTTCAGGAGCAGTTTCCTGACAAAATAGAGGTGATATATTGTATGATTGTTGGAGCATATGATAAGATATTATTCAGGGAGTATCAAGAGAGGGCTTATCCCCGACAATGTGAATGAACATTTTTATTGGAATAAAGATGGAAATAAAGCTGTAATGTAAATTTCCCAATAAATGTATTAAGGTCTATGAAAAAAATTATATATATTATGCTTAATTGTTGGAGCAAATGTTATACCCTTTGAAAGTAATTGAGCTTTTGCACTGTTTATTGTATATCAGATAAATTAAAACTACCCATCACTCTAATTACTTTGTTTACCAACAGTTTCTTTTATAGGTTGTCTTGTTCATTTGAACTAATTAGAAAACGTATAGAACAAAGCTCTAAAACACTAGAAGGTGAATTAATGAATTAGACAGAATATTTTCTCTTTATAGTGAAACACCTGAGTTTAATGAGTTAAAAGAAGCTCTGTCTGTTCAACTTAACATAATTGAAGATTGAAGAAACAACAAGCAAGGATAATGTTCAAAAGAAGTCAAGCAGATTATATACAAAATAAGGCTAGCAATTCTAACCTCATTAGATACACACGTAATGATCTCAAGAGGGATTCAGAACCAAACGTGGACATAGAGGATGAGAAAAGACCTCCTATAAATAGAAACTATTGGAAGACAAGAATTTAGAATGTAGGATAAATTTAAGTAATTTGATATATAATTAACTATTTAGGGCAGCACAGTGGCTTAGTGGTTAGCACTTCTGCCTCACAGCACCGAGGTCATGAGTTCAATTCCCAACCATCTGTGTGGAGTTTGCATCATATTAGAATCATATTGAAGTGAATGGAGAGGGCATTATAGAAGGGTTTTAGGCAATGAAATTTTCTCCAAAAAATGGTTGTCTAAACGAAGATAGTAATATTTACAGAATTAGAAAGGACTTAGCAAATAAAATTGGAAGGTTCAACCCTCTATAGACTGAAATTTGGGGTGGTGCATTATATAACCTGATGTGTGGTTTTGGTGTGTGTACGTAGCATTGTGTTATTTGTTTTTCCTCTGAATGATCCCTGGTACCAATGTTACTAGGGAAACTGTCAGAAAAGTAGTTGTGATTGTAACCAGACTTCGATAAGAGCTTCCACAACCCCTCCTGCATCTCCCTTAGTACATAGGTTGTGGTATTAAGATGATCAACTGCAATCTGACATAGATATTTTTCCCTTTAAATAGCAAGTTAAGTAATTTTAAGCACAAATCCAATAGTCATTGTTCTATCTTCCTACACATAATTATCTCCTTTTCAAAGGCTCTCTCTGATCAGCAACAAAAATGTCCACCAGACACAGACAGTCTGCTACACAGACAAAGGCTTACAATTATCAGCATGTCATGTGATGGCAGAGGCGGAGAAAAGGAGGATTTCAAAGTGCGGACAGAGCTCAGAGGGGCGTTCCAAAGCCTCTCTGCACACTATATCATGTGACATGTGCCTGTGGTTGCCATGGTAGCATCATAAATCATTAACAACAGCCAGAAGAAAACAACTATGGAAAATAGTAAATACCAATCTTCAAGTTGCCTGCTATAGTGATATATGTTAAAAAAAACACCTGTTGTTTTTCATGAGCTTGTTGCTTTAACTGCAACACTGAAGAAGACAAAACATTTAGCGTTCATAATGGTAACAATGGCATTTGGTCACATGATTTTTGCTTTAAAAGCACTGACCTCCACATAAACAGAAGGCCTTAGGTATGAAGCTTCTCGTCAACAAAATACTAAGAGCCCATTTTACATTTGTCTCTGAGTGAAGCCCACTAAGTCGTCTGTTTCTCATCTCTCATACAGATATAGAAAATTTGCTCAGTGAATTGATAGATCAGAGGGACAAGCAACCCTCACAGGAGAAGAGTGTTACCTGCCTATGACACAGAGCTCAATTAAGTAGCTGAAAGGAGAATGCTGACCCTTCTTAATTGTTCTTGACTCCTTGCTTACAACGGGCGTCAAGAGCCTCATTGCATCAATATGTAATAGTTGATGATGCTGAGAACATCATGGTAAATCAATGCTATGATTTAGTGGAAATAATTGCAAGCAGCGACTTTAAATGCTAACACTGGTTCCTAGAGGAATGAATAATTGGGACGTAAATAACAATTCTCTTTTCATTTATTAATCATGTTGGTGTGAAACATTGAAATTTCACGGTCTATTCGCGTCTCTGTTTTCTTATTTTTCATTCACACGTGTAATGTTTTGTATGAATTGGAATTTGGGTTAGCGCTGATGGAGAAATGAAGTGTGGGGCTATTCATTAGACTAACATCTCAGAAGAGCAGATACATAAATTATCTCATCACTTGTTCTACTGTTTGAAACCAAGTGTAAAGAATACTGCATTTATCAATCATTGTTTAACCATGCCTTAAGTATCTGGGTTTTACAAAGTTTGCTGAAGATTCATCAATGTTAAATAATACCCACCTACTATTCATGGGAAATGACAGTATCCCAGTGAATAGATTGTGGTTGGTTTATCACTGATTCCATTTCTTTGCTACTATATATATAAGTCTCTTTCCTCTGTATATTGTACTGAATAGACTTAATTGATAATAGATAAAGCCACACATTTCATTTAAATGTATGGGGTGTTAATGTCTAATAAAAGATTGATCATAATGTACAAATCAATCTGAATTACCAATATCTGTCCCCTTGATGCGATTGCAATGCACCGGGATTAGCGGTCGCATATAAACGCTTCATAACGGAGTATTATAATCGCGTTGCGTATTGATCCATTTTACTATTTGCTCTTTTCTCTGTCCATAGAAATTTCTTACACAAAGGAATGCAGAGGCACAGCAGATGTTGAAATTCCACAGACACATTGTCGGTTTCAAGCCACGTACTCATCCAGAGTCCACATACAAACAAGGAAATGGTCAGTCTACCTATGAAGCGTCGTGATCTTGGAGGGTCCTGGCTTTCTGAGAGTCTGACCTGTGTCCCTGTAGCATTAATCTACTGTGATGTAATTTATGGTGCCCTTTGTGTATATAACTTCCTGTTCCTTCATCAGAGCAGCAGAGTATCCTGTGAGAAGCTCAGCTGGCCAGCATGCGCATGCTACTTTGGTGAAGTTTTGTCTAGGTGATATTATTTTCTCCTTTTTTGTATTTTCATTAATAATTGTATCTTTGCTTTGGTTAATGTTTAATTATGTGAGTGCTTTGCGTTTAGTTGCGGTGTTAATGTATTTTGTCATTCTGGGTGCTTTTAAATGTTTGCCCAACATGCAAGTTAGGTAACATAGATGCATAACTCACTAGAATATACGTATAACCCCCAAAAAAACAAGATTACACTTCAGGGACAGTAATTTATGGAGATTTGTGCATATTTGTAGGTGTTTCTGAAATTGTCATCAGAAATCAGTTCTTTCCCATAAATTTCAACAACCCCACCCAGAGCTCCAGACGATCTTACTGAGTCTCCTCCTTTCCTCTTACAGACCCAGAAAAAAAAACAGGTAGATGATAGGGGGAGGGGATAAAAGGAAGGACCAATTACAGGCTGCAAACAATAAATAAATATATGAGGTAAAAGGTTTTTATCTAAGGTGCAATCTATTGGGTTATGGTATGTAATACTGTTATTCTCTATATAAAGCAGCGCAAGGGCATATCACATATCCACACTTGAGAAAACTGCTCTGAGAAACGAAATGTGTGGGGTTATTATATAGAGCTTCTCGGGCTTACGCAACACGAAGCCTTTTACATCCCAACGTGAAAACACAAACTTTGGTTCTCCTGAGCAGGTCGGGAGAGAGATATACAATATGGCAATATCTTACTTGATTCAAATGTGTTTTATATGTGTTAATCATTGTAAGAATTAGTTTGGGAATAGTGGAAATAAACTGCATTTGATTTTAATCTTGGTAGTCACCAGTGTATGTGACATGTAATAGCAGTTTAAATATAGTCACTATACTAAAAATCTGTGACAGTTGGGTTCACCCACCACAAAATAAGAGAAGAACTCATAGAGAGATACTGATGATGAGGAAAAACAAGACGAACATCAAAGTGTTAGCACTAAGATTAGCTGTTCTCCTGGTTCCCACATCATTAGGATTCCACATCTCGGGAGGGGGTGGTTAAGGACCAGGATGTGACACATTGGCATAAGCAATGTATTGGTGACTTGAAGTTCATTCAATAGACACTTTCATCTCTTAAAACAGAGATAAGGGTTTCTGCAAGATACAGCAACTGTTGTCACATCATTAGCACCATAACTACATTTTTCAAGGTATTAGTGACAAGATTTTTGCAACTTTAAAAACTGATTTATATTCATATTATTTGCATTATATTATTCCCACTATGTCAATTTTTAGCTGTATTTATTAATTGTGGCATTGCCAATACAGCCCTGGGTGATATTTGTTTTAATCCCAGGATTTTGGGTGCATTTACGGTTACAGCATTATCGTTATTAAAAAAAAAAAGCCCAATACAAATCCATGTGATATGCAACAAACAATTTTAACCTATCATCATATATTTATAAAGCGCCACCAATTACGCAGCGCTGTACAGAGAATATTTGTCATTCACCTCAGTCTCCTCCATTGGAGCTCACAGTCGAAATTCCCTAACACACACACAGACAGAAATAGACTAGGGTTAATTTTGTCAGCAGCCAATTAAAACTACTAGTATGTTTTTGTAGTGTGCGGGAAAACCGGAGCACCCATGCAAACATGGGGAGAACATAAAAACTCCACACAGATATGGCAGTGTCCAGGAATCGAACTCACAAGCTCAGGCAGAAGTGCTAACCACTAAGCCACTGTGTGGCCCAATCCTCATATGTTCCTTTCATAATGACACTTTGCCTCCTATCATCCAACTAGTTCTTTATCCATTAGCATACCCCCCCTCCCGACTATTACTCTGATCTTATGTACCAGACCGTCATATGAAATAGTTTCCCAAAATCAAAATATATCACATCAACTGCACTAACAAGATCCAGTTTGAAACTTCCACATAAAAACAAATCATATATGTTAGACATGAATATAAGAAATAGTGGTCCATTAATTACTGAACTTGGTTCCTTTTCCACCTTTGTGAACACAAATGAAAAAAAAATGATTTAAAAATTCAGCTTTCTCTTTATCTTCTATAATTATTTTTCCTACTTTATCATTTAATGGCTCAATATTATAAGCTGTATTTCTATTGCTGCTTTTGATATTGAAAAATATTTGGGGAATAGACCTGCTATCTTTTGCAAAAGTATTTTCAACTTCAACTTTTTACTTATTTTGCTACTTTTCTTGTATTTCCATAATAAAGTTTTAGCCTCCTAGTTTTTACAATTTAAATGTTCACTTCTTCCCTTCGATACCCCAATACTTTCTCATTTAACCACATTTGTTGTCTATTACTAGAAATTGTGTTGCAATTTCGTATTTACATGCAATAGTATGTCTTTAAAACACTTTTTAAAAATCTCCAATTTGGTGTCTATATTTTATTACACATACTTTTATGGAATACACTTTTTCCCAGTCTATAAGCTTCAATGCTTCTCTGAGCTACCCTTTTAAAATTCATAGCGTAACTCCCATACAAACATTTTATTGAAACTCAAGTTGAATGTTATCATGCTGTGAACATTATTTCTTAAATGCCCCCTCGCCTGCGCCGTAGATGTGATATCTGTTCTATTGGTTTGTATCACGTCCAACAGTTCTTCCCCATAGTTGGCTCTACTACGACTTGCAAAATGTAGCTGTCTTTTAAAATAGTTAAGCTTCGTCTACCTTTGCTTGTACCACTGATATAATTGTCTCAATGTATATTTTGATAGATAAACCCACCCAATCAATTCCTGTTTACATTGTATTAACATTTTTGATGATGCACGCTAAAATAGAAAATAGTGGATTCAGCTTGTTGGATTAATAGCTTTTGCCTTACATAGAAGGTAATTGGAACTGAATTACAGTTAGGTGCAAAATGTTAAACTGAGCAAATTACATTGCACTGCAAGGGGTGATAAGGGTAATTTTTTCTACATGTAAGGCAAACACTGCACGCTGCACACACATGCTGGTCAACTCTATTTCTACACTGTATTTTAGAGTTTGGCAACTTTAAATTGTGTAATGCATTTTACATGTACAACATGTTTTTTCCCTGTTTCAAAAATTGCACTCAGTAGCTGGATTCACTTCTTACTAGAGATGCTCAGGCTCAGTTCCTCGAGAACCGAACACACCTGAACTTAGGGGATCCGAGTACCGAGCCGGCTCGGTACTTTCGCGCGCCCTCATTATCGAAAACGAGGCAAAACGTCATCGTTACGTCGTCGGATCTCGCGATTTTTGGATTCCTTTTTAATATCTAACATAACAGTGGGTGGGAGGGAGAGTGGTCCCAAGGACAATTCATCTTGCACCTTTTATCTTTTCTGCCACTGCTGTGTGCCAATGTGTCCTAGATGTGCTAGGAACTGCTGTGTGTTTGTGTCATTGCTCTGTCGCTTACCATCCAGCCAGGTCGCTGCAGTATTTGTCCCAAAGTGTATGAAAATAATATTGTGATCTGTGAGGTGGTCAAAATTGACTGCAAATGACTTGAAATTAGTGTTATTGAGGTTAATAATAATAATAAAGGATCAAAAAAAGATAAAAAATATGTTATTTTAACATATTTCAGGATTTATTTATTTATTTTTTCTAAAAAATCCAAAACCAAAACCAAAACACACGAGGGCGGTTTTGCCAAAACCAAAACCAAAACCAAAACACAACGCTAATTCAGATCCAAAACCAAAACCAGTTCACGGGGATCAGTGAGCATCTCTACTTCTAACGCAACTAAACCAGCACCTTAATGTGTATAACATAAATATCACTACATATCACAGAAACATGGGTAGCAGTGTTCTTGTCACTCTCAAAACCAAAACCAAAACACGAAGTTAATCCAGATCCAAAACCAAAACCAATACCAAAACACGGGGGTTCAGTGAACATCTCTACATCTTACATATGCTATGTCTCATTATTTAACTTAATTAATATTTCACTTTTTTGCTAGAATTTCCTCCTTTATACCAGAGGCATCTCATGCAAATACAAAGATTGGGACATATATTCACCAACATTCCTCATTGTTCATTAAAAGCGTTGGTAAAATGAGGCTGCCCTCATAGGCATGTGTGTTTTGCCGCTACACATTTACCTATCCATTCTAACAGGGAACACAATTTCAAGCTGAGTGATGTGATTTAGTAGGTGTTTATTGAGTACACAGTGACAGATAGACAGGCCTGGCGAGCCTATTAGATGTTCTTTGTCTATGAGACTTGCGCTGGCTAATGGCTTAAATGTATATTCAAGTGCAAGTGTCGTCTGCACAGAATGCCGTCTGCCATTTATGGTCTGAATCATTATCAATGCACTAGTATTTAGTGACCTCACTGAGTAAAAGACAATTGCAAAATGAAAACATGAGGTATTAGTTCATATTTTGATCAAAACATTTAAGCCTGCATCCCAGCGTCAATGGCACCTCATTACATGCAGGTCCTACACTGACCTATAGGCTTTAAACACCATTAAAATGCAGTTTAAATCAGATGCACTCACCTCCCAGGTATTTTAAAATTTGCATTTTAAAATTACATATGTCAGGTTTAAAAATGTGTTTCATTCCCTTAACAATCCAAAATGAGCAAATCACCATGAGTTTTCATTACCAGAGCAATCCCGTACCCTCTGTACTCTAAGGAGTATATTTACTAAACTGCGGGTTTGAAAAACTGGAGATGTTGCCTATAGCAACCAATCAGATTCTAGCTCTCATTTTGCAGAATGTACTAAATAAATGACATCTAGAATCTGATTGGTTGCTATAGGCAACATATCCACTTTTTCAAACCCGCAGTTTAGTAAATCTAGCCCTAAGGGTTTCTAAGGTATTTGTGACATTCTGATATGTGGAAGCACCAGATCTCATGCATTCCAATTCTCAGTATATTCTAAAACAATACCTAAAATTATTTTTGTAAAATAGGTAGCAAACGTTAAAAATGATCTATCTATCTATCTATCTATCTATCTATCTATCTATCTATCTATCTATCTATCTATCTATCTATCTATCCATCCATCCTCTGGGAAAAAAACAAATAATGTAGTACAGGTCTGACCACTAGAGGCCACTGTTGTCTCACTACTTATGAATGAGCACATTGCTCTGCTGGCTCCAATGTAATAAAGCATTATTATAAAGTTAACTTTGGCATTGCACATTTCCACCATAGAAATTATGGCTAACTATATAACACTGCCTCTAAATGCTGCAGAAACAAGCTGCTTCCCTTTTGCAAATGTCCCTGGTATAAAGCATCTTGCTTTTCTGTTTGGAAACATGAGCTGTAACACACAAACGCACAGGCAATATTATATCAATAAAGCTAAATTAGTTTCCTCTCTTTAAGTTGGAATCACATTACTCATTTGCTGTTCCAGACGTGTAAATTTGCTGATATGCGTTCACTGAAAAGGACAAATAAGTATAATTTTTAATGAAATGTGCTAATTATAATAAATTATTTATTTTCCTCCCCACTCCGGTGGTAGTCACATATTGATAATGACAAGTGGCACCACTTGGAAATGTGTAATGTGTCTATAATTTGCATGTACATCATACAGGCTCCACCCACTTGTGTCACATGACTCATTGTGAAAGTGTAAAAAATGATGTAGTGTATTACAGACATTGAAGGGCCAACATACATCTATAAATGGGGATCTCCAAAATCAGGCTTTTATTTCTAGCTATCCCCCACTACCATCACATCTTGTCCCATACAGCTGGTTTATAGACCAGATAATATTCTATGGTTTTCATACTGTACATTACACATCACTAAGGCTCCAACTCCAAATCCAAATTTGATTTTATAAAACAGGTCAACTGAGGTGGCAAAGATATACAAGATACCGTAGAGTTTATTACAGTACATGACTCACCAGGAACCAGAATTATATGTACAATTCAAAAATTCTATTCTTTTCCATTTATTCCATAAACAGGGATGCCCCCATTAAATGGGTGTTTGCAATGGTGACAGGCGTCTCAGGATGGCGATAAGCCAGGGCCGTCAGTTCCACTGCGCCGGGTCACGCATGCGCATACCCCCACTGACTCGGCAAAGAGGTGCGTTAACCCTTACCGCTCCTACCCAGTATAGCCAAAGCAGCTGAGTATCTGTGAGATTTTTATGATTTATTGATTTTCTGCTGCCCCATTTATTAAACAGACCCATTGGTGCACTATTCACTACAATAAACCATATTGGTAATATTTCAGGTGCACATTTCCTGCATGTCCGTTACTCTGATTATCTCTAATCTACTGCTCTCATTCAAGCTCCAGCCACTGAGGATACATAAAGATTCTGGGCCCGATTCATTAAGGCCCATACTGAGCACAATGGGCCCGATTCATTAAGGACAGCAAAGAAAAGAAAGTAAGTAACTTATTGGGGTAGGGCACGTCCTAGATCAACTTTAAATGTCAGAGTAAAAATAAATCTATCAAGTATTTGTGTCCTACATGAAACCGAGGGCAATATTTTACTTATGTGCAAAATAAGAAACTAATTTGCACTCCTTGCATGGCAACATGGTTTTGCCAAGGTGAAGAGTTACTCATTTTTTTTCCTTTACATTCCTTAATGAATCAGGCCCAATGCGTGCACGCAAATCGGCTATACGCACCCCCAAATTCAAGGAGCGGATGTGAAGATACGTGTGGTGATGAATTCGTGTGTAGGTCTGTTCTACTCTATTACACAAAACACGGCAGGATACATCCACTATGTGTGGAATATAAAATCACAAAAGAACGAACAGGAAAAAAAATATATATTCTACTAATGTCACCTGTTAATAATATAGTCTTTAAATATCAAACATCAAAAATAAAATAAAGTCTTTTATTAGGATGTTCTGAAAGTCTACTGTACATAAAATATATTTTTACAGTTGCTCCCGATTGCAAACACATGTAATAGCATGCATACACAGCCGTCATCACTTGTCATCATAATCAATAGTAATCGGTACTTAGACTAGACCTGTTACTGGAGCAAGAGATATGGCTGTTACACAGCTACCTGAGAGATGCCCAGAGCTTGAATCGGTTGTAATTTTGCGGATTGTACGCACAAAATCTCTGTTTACGTTCCTTGATAGATCAGGCCCATTATATTATTAATAGCAGGGATTCATGTTATTTGGAGGAATTGTTTTTTTGTCCTGTTTACCTCTCTGTTACTCTTTTTCACCCCTACACCATTTATTTCTCTGTTCACACATGCCAGAAGTCTTATGTTTAGAGTACAATAAAGGAAAAAGATTCTCACATTTAAACACTCAGACGTTATGAAGACGGGGCACTCGGAACATGGCACAAGGTGGCGACCTTGGCATTTGTCGCCATTAAACAAGTAAACCAAATACTTGCAGTAAGTCCTAGTTGACTAGTTTCCCCGCAGCCGAAACAAAATCCCGTACACACAGCTGGGGAGAACATAAATTCTACTACATCTTTCTGAATCCTGAAGGCATCTGAAAGGGATTTCTGGAACAAGAGCAAGTCTGCTCCTTTAGGACAGGTTACAGAATGAAATGTACAATTTACAACCTACTGCAGTTTGTATCTAGCGCTGTGTTGTTCCAGACTGTTATTTCATCCATATTCTCGCTGACTCAGCCAGAAGAATTTTAGCCATTTCATTGACACAATATATCTCTGGACATTCTGAAACCTTACCTTGAATCCTTTGCCTTGCACTCCTATTCAATTATATGTTCCGCCAGTATTAATTTTAGGTTGTCACATCTAGTATAGGGTAAGTGTTACTCTTAAACTTATCTATTCCGTGACACATCAATAAAACACGAAATTGAAGCTTAATTTCACATGAAATGTTATGCTATTTGTTTATTTTGTCCTGAGAGCTTTCATTATAAGTTTAGAGACAGTGGGAGAGAACATTTTGCTTTCATGCACATTTTTCCCCACTCTTAATAGCACGAGGAATAGCAATCAAGAATACGAGTCAATGACAAGTTAGGTATTTGAGATAATATATATTTTTGTTAACATTTGGGGATGTGTTTAGAGTTGAGTGTTTTTCATTTATGTGGAATAAATAAACGCATTTCCTACAACAAAATTAATCAAAATGAGCAATTGCTCCTTCATAATACCCCACTTCATTATATCATTTCATTTGCATCCTATTAGGTTTGCACCTTATATATTATTTATAAAGTGCAGAATGGATGCTCTGCAGTGCAATGTAGCTTTAGACCTCAATTTGCTCAAGTGTGGCTTCCTCCGGGAAGCATAGGAAGGTGGCTGCATTTGCGGAGGATTAGGGGCCTGATTCATTAAGGAAAGTAAGGCAAAAAAAGGAGTAAATTTGCTCCTGGACAAACCATGTTACAATGTAAGGGGTGCAAATGAGTTTATTATTTTGTGCATATTTTCGCACAAGTTACATATACTGGCTATGTTTTCATGTAGCACACAAATACTTGATAAGTTTGTTTCTACACTGAAATGTAAAGTTGATCTAGGACATGCCTTATACCAACTATTAATCTGTCCCCACATTTTAAATTTACCTCCCCCCAATGCAACATGGTTTTGCCAAGGTGCAAAAAGTTACTCCTTTGTTTTGCTTTACTTTCCTTAATGAACCGTCAACCGTCACATAATCAACCGTCACACTCCAAACAGACCTGTCACCTGCAAAGCTGCCTCCATACGGCCAAAAGCCAATGGAGAAGATATTGCGCCAGCTCTGACTTCCTCTATTACAAATTTACCATGCCTTCTTACTATACCGCACTCTCTCTTGCCAAACAAATCTAATTAAGTTACTAATATCCATGCAGTCAACTCCCTTCGCCACCACCAACTTTCTTCTCTGCCCACCCCTTCCCTTCTTCCCTCAATGCACATGATTTCTCCACTAATTTCAAAGGCAAAATTAACTCCAACTGTCATGAATTCTACTCTCACCAGATGACCTCCACCTTTTTCTCCACTCACTTACCTACCCCCAGTTCTTTCACTCCTGTCCCTGAGAATGAAATCTTCACACTATCTTCCTCTTCCCCCTCAGTGTGTCCCCTCAACCCTGTTCCCTCCCAACTTCTCCACTCATTATTCCCAATCCATGCCTGCCTCTATCTCACATATTCAACCTGTCTCTCTCTCCACTGGCACTTTCCTTCCACCATTAAACATGCTATCCATCCTATCCTCAGGAAATCATCTCTCAAATCTACCACCCCATTTCTCTCCTTCCCTTTGTTTTCAAACTATATCAGTGGCATGTCTACAACCGCTTGATGCACATTTCTCTCTGACCCGGGAATTATGTTCCCCCCAAACCTCCCCTCCAAGCCCCGTAGCTGCCACACCCCCTATGGTTACACCCCTGATTGGTATGATTCTCCAGGAGGTATAAATTATCCTTACAATTTTAGGGAATCTGGTCAATCTGCAAATTAATTAGTAAACTGAGAATCGCTGAAATTCGGATGAATTTTGAATTTGGTCAAATTGATTTTCCCATCTCTACTCATGAACAGGTGCTCTTTAACCCCTTCAGTGCTAAGGATGAGTGGGGTTCAAACAAGTTATTTTCTGTTGGTGGCTTTCAGAAATATAATGAATAGCCAAGGAGAAAAGTGCTCTATTTTCTTCATCCTAACACCTAGAAAATCAGGGGCACCCTTGTTTGCCCACTTAATAGTTATTATCTGGTGATCACCAGACAACAATACCCTACATTACAAAATTAATTAGAATTTCAGTGATGGAAGATAAAACATATAGGAACCTAGGCTAGTGTGGGGTTTCGTAATGCTCAGATCTCCCCCATCATGGCACACAAAGACACAGGGACACCCTCGTTTGAAAGAGAGGAGCCCCCTCTTTCAAATAAAATGCCACCATAATAATTTTTTACTGCTGATCACCAGACAATAATACCTCTCAATACAGAAATAATTAAGGAGTCCAGAGAGGGGGACTGTTATAATGCCAACATCTCCCTCATCTTGGCTTTAATAAACTCAGGGGTACACTCATTTGATGCTGTGGTTTGTATAGTTTTCAAAATTGTATGCTTTGTTGGGCTACCCATTTTATTCCTACACATTTTTTGCATTTCATTCAAGACAGTGCAAACTAGCAATTTTTTCATTTATTTTTTAATCATTCTCAAGTGCAGATTTTTTTTATGAAAACCTATGTGTAGAATCCTGGCTTTTGCTATTTTGGAGAGGTGGATTGATACCAAACCAGGAACCACAAAGTATTACTTGGTGGTGTTTTGAAGAAAAAAAATATGCACATTTGCTTTTAATTCAAGGTGGGAAAGTGAAAGTGGGGGGGGGGGGGGGTGGGTATATGGTGGTGCGCCATACCGCCACTTCTCCTACTGCCTTCATTGCAAACCTATCAAACTCCAATGATTTGCATTCCCGTTACATTTTTAATACCGCCACTTCTAAATGTCCACTTCGATTACTGGTTGGCAGGACCAACCCAAATAGTGCCAAAATATGCTCAGTAACACAGGGGTTAAACACTGGCTGAATAGGACTTTGCCTGCAATAAAGAAAACCAGATTTTTATAAACAGTTTTCCTTGTTTTCCATGCTTGCACAATACTGCTGCAAACATAAAATTGTATGCTTATTTATCAAAATATTTATACATTTATTTTCACATATATTGTTTTGTATTTGGTGTTTTGCTGATCAAACTTAATGCGTGTAAGTAATTACAGTGTCCACATTATTTTTTTGCTTCCTGTTTAAACCTGGCATGCAGAACACCTAAATTATGTAGTTCGGCATAGCATAAAAACTCATTATTCTGTATTTCTTGACAAGTTGTGCTGTTATCACAATACGCATGCACTAGGACTCTGTACAGCAGGCAATTAGGGCCTTATAACTCTATGCAATGATTTGCTGGCAACGATTTGTTTTAAGGAACAGCGCGTGTAACAATGAATGCTAGACAACTATGACTGTCATATTACAATAACTTAGCATTATATAGGAATATAAATTATGAATAATATTGTTGGTTTGCAGACAGTTCTAAACTGTTAAGGGTTATTTTTGCTCATGAATATAAAAAAATTGGAAACCTAGTATGTGGTTATTTTAGTGTGCAGAAAAGTATAGAGGGCCTGATTCATTAAGGGATGCAATCTGAACGCAACTTGCTTTTTAAAAATCGCTCACAATTTGCATGCATGTCTACCCGTATTCAAGTACAAGTGGATCTGAAGAAACATTTTCATATGAATATGGGTATAAGTACCATCATTTCTACAAAACACAATGCCCTTTTTTTCTCCTCATAGACATACCCATTAGGTTTCAACAAATTAATTGTATGCAGTTGCGTTCACTGGGATAAGCCTCATTTTCGCACATGCCCAGAGCGTTTTTGTGCAAGATATGGCACGTAAATGGACTCACATTCCTTAACTAATCAGCCCCATACTCTTTAAATTTGGTGTAAAGTCACATATATACATTAAATTGAACTGTGCAGTGTAGTCTATTAGAAAAACGGTTTTGAATGTTTTGTTTGTGGTATGAATTCTCTCTTTACTAATTTGCTGATCGAGAACCATGGTCAATGTTTTTCATGATCTGTATCCTGAAAAGTTATCAAGTATGAAACTATGGTCAAAAAAATATTTGGGGAATACTTAACAATGATTTCATTGTCATGGCTAGAAGAAGAGAAATCAGTGACGTTGAGAGAGGGGTAATGGTTGAGTTAGGAGCTACAGTGGTGAAGTCTAGCCATAATACCCTCCTACTCCCTTGAGAAAGTCAGCTTGTCTGCTGAAACATGCTCTCAACATAACGTTGCGTGAGATGTGATGTTTGCAGTAATTTTTCATTTGGACACAATGTCATGCTCTTCTTATCATGGAGTTTTAAAGGATCACTAAATCCCACAATTTGCAAAATTTGCAACATTTCGATGTTAACCGGAGATAAGACTGCAGCTCTGTTAGATATAGTATAGCCTCTCTGTTCCAATACAGGCAGATGATGCTCTTCTTACACTCAAGCCTGTATTAGATACTTATCAAGATAAGATGGTGGTGCTGTGACATTACCGGTCCTGTCCCTGTGCAGGAATCAAGCATGCACTGTGCATTTCTGCAAAGCAAAACTGTCAAGTTGTCAGTCACTCTGTGCCTACTCTATTAGCACCTCCCACCTAACACGACAATCTGCTGGAGAAAGATAACAGATAGGAATGTTTTGTTAAGTATAAAAACCACAGTTATTCCATGTATATTATTCCGCTTAGTAGCACAGAGCCTTTGATATGTATCATTGTGCATGTAGATATATAAGTTTATCACACAGAGTCTTGCTGTATACATTCTTACCTCTGATGAAACCGTTAGTTTGGAACGGAGAAACGCATTAGTAGACATGATATACGGGATCACGTTTACCCACTAGAACGTTATCAGCTGTGGAGCGAGAGAAATTCATTTACACTTACTGGATTGAATGGCCATTCCAATGGATTAGAATATACATGATTCGCTTATAAGATAAGTTCTACACTTTACTATTGAACTTTAGAATGATTGGATGTGGTTTGTCTTCCTAATTATAACATCTCTGCAGAATGCAATATGGAGATTGATAAGCCTATCGTGGGATTATAACCATTAACATATACGATCCGGTGTCTGTATGCCCAAGGTATAATATCATTATATGATTTTATAAAGCTGATGAAGAACATTATATTCTTGCTATTCTCTCAATTTAGACCACTTCAGGAGTGATTAGTGACGTCGATATAGAATCGGCAAGACTACCGGTATTTGAAATTATTGTCACGTAATCATCAATATTTATCTCTATATCTGAACAAAGGATTAACTCTATTATTCTAATTGGCTTATCAATTTTTTAATATGTTGGTATCAATTTAATTTTAATTTTTATATATTTTTTTAATCCGGATTGATTAAATAAGTGATATACCGGTATACATTTAACGTTATTTATAATTTATATATTACTAGTATCTACTTAAAATAGTTTTTTTTATGTGTTTTTTTTTAATAAATATTAAGTTAAACATATCAGCACTTCCCTATTATTATTTTTAATACGACTTTACATTTGGCGATTTCAGCAGATTGCGTTAGAGGAAGCTGCGGATATTAGTTAGCTGTACGTACAGGTAGAGGAAGAAAGTCTTTTAGCGCCTGTGTATTTTTGTTTTCATACTGTATAAATTGGATTGGCGCAAATACAGAAGGCATCAGTTTGGTTTTATGGGACATGTGATAAGTGGCAGCGTCTGACCACTCGTGACCTATTTATTAAATATATTTTATTAGTGTGACATGAACACATGAACAATATACAAATACAGGCCCCCCCCCCCCGAAAAAATAATATATTGTACTACAATACAGCACCGCCGCGGATGCTTGTTTGACAGCGCTGCGGCTGCTGTACAGTAAAGTGCCGCTATGTAGGGGCACTGTTTAGCCCCCGTTCTTCGCGGAGGGGACGGGTTTCTGGAGTACCAGAAACCCCCCTGTGTGCGCCCCTGAAATAAAGTCTGTCTGTTAAGGGGTCAGATATGGAGAGTTATTGTAAATTCCAATATGAAACTTCTACAGCAATTATAAATTTAAAATAAAACTTATTAAAGAGTCAAATCCTTTACTTTCCTTTTTTTTATTTTATAGTTTATCATCCAAATACTGCACATCCTCAAGTCCCAGGGATTGCACACCAGGGCAAAACCTTGCAACAGAAGTAATTAAAAGATTCAAAGCCCTGCCTGGAACTAATCATAGCTGCTCCGTAATATATAGCAAAGCTGATAACGAGGAGAAAAACCTTGATTGTGATTGAAATATTATTGGCATTAGGAGATGAACCCGTTCTCAACTCTCCTACAAGATGAGGGAAAGGATGTCATTGTCTCACAAAAGATGAAGGATGAGGTCTGGCGGGATGATGTTAAGGATCTAAGCAATTATGGAAATATAATGGGGGTAGAGCTACTAAAACGTCTAAAAAACGTTTTAGGTGTTGTCAAGGGCAAGGTGTTGCCTATAGCAACCAATCAGATTCCAGCTGTCATTTTCTAGAATGTACTAGATAAATGATATCTACATTCTGATTGGTTGCTATAGGCAACACCTCCAATTTCCTTTTTTTTTTAAGTTTTAGTAAATCTACCCCTAGGCCAGGGGCTGGCTGGGCTGGGGGCAGGGGGGCAAATGCCCCCTGGGGTGGTCCCATAGTGGGCTACCTTGGGCTGGGTCACTGGGCTAGATGCATTTATTTTTCTATAAAATGTTTCTCGCCCTCCCGGGATAAAGTTTGCCAGCCCTCCCCTGCCCTAGGCCTCAGTTTACAAATAGAAGCTCTCTATGGACCAAGTCTTCCATACCTGAACCCTGATACACATGAAGAAGGCCATATTTCGGTTATCACTACGAGTTCGTGGACAGAATTCTGTTCAAAGAAATATCTCACCCAGCAGAGTCTATGGAGTTTTTCAGATAGCTGAGAGCCACAAAACCCTTTGTAGAGCCAGCAGTAGGACAGCCCTGGTATAAATCACAGCCTCACTCACTCAACATATGTGATTTCCTTTTTGTAACTGTATAACCACAATGTCACATTATTCTTTGTCCAATCACCATGACTTAAAACTCTACTATTCATTATTATTATTATTATTATTATCGTTTATTTGTTAGGCGCCACAAGGTTTCCGCAGCGCCGTACATGGTACAAACAGTAGACTATACAGGGTAAAACAGTACAGGACAGTAAACACAAAGTACCAGTACTTCAGAAACTCCAAGCAGGCAGATACAGTAAAGACGGAGCGGAAGAACAGGTGTGGAGACAGGAGGGAAGAGGGCCCTGCTCATTCGAGCTTACATCCTAAGGGAGGGTAAACAAAGTCAGGCACAAAAGGGAGCCAGTGAAGCAACGGGGAGAGAGAAAGGGGGCAGGGGAGAAGCAGAAGAGGAGAGAGGTTAAGTGGATGGTTGGTAGGCCTTAAGGAACAGGTGAGTTTTAAGTGCCCGCTTGAAGGAGCACAGATTGGGTGAGAGACGAATGGAGCGAGGGAGTTCATGTGACTACATGCCGATATAAATTATGTGATATTTAATACCTAACTATGCATCTCATCTCTATCTATCTATCTATCTATCTATCTATCTATCTATCTATCTGTCTATCTGTCTATCTATCTATCTATCTATCTATCTATCTATCTATCTATCTATCTATCTGTCTATCTAAAGCAACTTATAGGACTTAGCATGAAAAGGTTTGTAAGCTTGCACGCAGGGCCCTCTTAAATCTTTGTCTGTCTGTATTACCCAGTATTGTTTTATTGCTGTGTGGGCAGCATGGTGGCTCAGTGGTTAGCACTTCTGCCTTACAGCACTGGGGTCATGAGTTCAATTCCCGACCGTGGCCTTATCTGTGAGGAGTTTGTATGTTCTCCCCATGTTTGCGTGGGTTTCCTCCGGGTGCTCCGGTTTCCTCCTACACTCCAAAAACATACTGGTAGGTTAATTGGCTGCTATCAAAATTGACCCAGGTGTGTGTGTGTGTGTGTGTGTGTTAGGGAATTTAGATTGTAAGCTCCTATGGGGCAGGGACTGATGTGAATGAGTTCTCTGTACAGCGCTGCGGAATTAGTGGCGCTATATAAATAAATGGTGATGATGATGTGTTTGTTCCCAAATGTAAATCGCTACCAAATTTGCTGGCACCATATAAATAAATGTTGATGATGACAATGATGATGAAGTTTGTTAATGTGGCTCAACGTTTCAGTACTACATAGCACATGTATTAAGATAACAATATTAAAAACATACCTGTAGAAATGTCAAAGTAGAAGCGGGTGTAGATGCTGTATACATACAAGTTGTCAATAAAAAATATTTTTTTTTACAAATTGCAAATCAAAAGTTTCCATTTTATTCTATTTTTTTTTTAGAAATATATATTTTATTTCAACATATCCAAAACGACAGAAGCAAAAAGCACAACAATATGAAACTGTGACATTTACATAGCCAACGAAAAATAAAAGCGATTATCTGTCAAATGCTACAGAGCTATAGAACGGAAGCACATAGTCTATCATTTCTATAATTTAACCAAATTATAGATGCGAATTCACAGCAAGCAAAAAATAAACAAAATCCTACTTCAAGCTTACCTTTGTGCCGTCCAGATGGACAATACTGGCACAATATAAGACCCCTCACACAGATCCTGGCATATGCTATCTGTAGAAATGTTCTGTATGACATCTGTTGATGAAATCGAAAAGAACTTTGGCACCGAAACCATTGTCTAAATATCTATTGTTGTGTCTTTAGCTCCGACACGTCTGTTGGTTGAAGACTAACTAGGGATTGTAGACAGATCTTGTATTCTAGATAGCTGCAGGACGGAGATGACTGTTTGTTTCAATGCCAAAAAAAAGGATAAAATAAACAAAAACTGATTCCAGAAAAAATGGACGTGCAGAGTTAACTTTCCAACACTCTGTTTTGTGCTGGAAAATACTCATTATACTTTTCATTCTGCTAAGGAACATAATAAATCAATACCAACCTGTGGATTCTGGCTATCATCAATCACTGGAAATGGTCCTTTCATTAGCTCACAAATTGGTACAATTACATTGATTACTAACAACAAAAATAATTTTCCAAGAAAATTTGCCAGGAGTTTTGTTTTGTCCGACGTTGAAGCAGTACACATCATTTTTATTTTTGTTCTCAACCCACTGTGCTTATTGTGATTGTGGGTTTTTGTACCTGGATTAACTGGGTAGTCATTTTCAGCTTAAGGTACAAATTCCACTTACATAATCAGAGCGGCTATATTAATCTAACACCGCTATTTATTTGACTTTCAGTTCACGGTGTTTTCAATGATAGCGTACGAGATGTGGGTTTTCGAAGGTTAAGCAACTCATTGTGTAAATCCGAGGCATTTCATAAATTAATGTTTTGAAATGTCAAATTTAACAGCTCAATAGTTTAAAAGTAAACTTTATATTTCACAGTGACAGTTAATTCACAAACTTCCAGGTACTCAGGATATTTAACAATCAAATTCAAGGGGCTAGATTTACTAAGCTGCGGGTTTGAAAAAGTGGGGAAGTTGCCTATAGCAACCAATCAGATTCTAGCTGTCATTTTGTAGAAAGCACTAAATAAATCAAAGCTAGAATCTGATTGGTTGCTATAGGCAACATCCCCACTTTTTCAAACCCGCATCTTAGTAAATCTAGCCCAAGGTTTTCTTTTTCACTGCACACATAGTTTTTTTCAATAATTCTGTGGTTTTATGCTGTTGCCTAAAACAAGAAACAAAAAACAAAAAAATTGTGTATACGAGCACACAAACTTAATAGTTAATAGCTCCTGAGCTCACATTCAACATTAGAAACATTTTGATTTAACAAAAATATAATTGTTAAATCATCCAGATTCTCTAAAATACTAAGGATTATTTTGTAGTCCCACAAACCTTATCCCCAACCCTAAGGAATTTCTGATAACATTATTTATAAAAATACATGACAAATACAAATACAAAGATAAAAATAATGCTTAGAGTGCTTTATTTAATATCATCATTTGTCGTGTAATTTTATGAATGATGATGTAAAACATCTTTGCTTTTGGAAGTACCTTAATGCTGTTTTGTCTACTTAATTTATCGAACTTTCTCAAACTTTATTTTTAAGAGTTTTGAAATGTTTTCAACGATTATAAACGGTCCCTATTTTATATATGAGACCTGTAACTATTTATTATTATTAATTTTTATTTATAGGGCGCCACTAGGTGTCCGCGGCGCCGTACAGGGACAAACGAAATTACAATACGAGGTGAGACAGCACAGTACAGTAAACAATAATCACAGTAACTCAGTGAGCTCAATGCACAGCTAGAGGGGCGGGGAAGAGGAGAGGGGATGGTCTGCCAACAACGGCACCTAGGAGGGAGGGCACGGATGAGAGGGAGACCCCCAGGGGGAAGAGGAGGGAGCGAGAGGGGGCGGGGGAAGAGGGTCCTCGAGGAGGAGGCAGGGAAGCTGGCGAGCAGAGTTGAAAGTGGAGAAGACAGGAGGAGAGAAGACCCTGCTCAAAGGAGCGTACAATCTAAGGGGTGGGGTAGACTGACAGAGAGACACAGGGGAGAGAGACCTAACTAACATTATATAGCACGAATATAATATATATTTCTTTCTATTTCTCTCCTCCCCTTTGCCCCCAAACTACTTAAGTGATTACTGTACAAACTGTTTCACTTTCTCTCCTCTCATCCCATTCTTGACTTTGTAATCAGCTTACTGTCTCCAAGACTCCACTGAAACTGCTCTCACAGAAGTGACCAATGATCTACTTACTGCAAAGTCTAAGGGTCATTTCTCCATGCTCATTCTCCTGGACCAATCTGCTGCTTTTGACACGGAGTTTCCGATTGGAGAACTGGCCGCCTCTGCTTCCTGACGTCATCGCGACGTGTGTCAATCTAAATTTAAAGCGGCAATGTTCGGTTAAGTGTTTAACCACTTAACCTTAGGGGACCCCACATTGCCGCTTTAAATTTATTTATTGACACACGTCGCAAGTAGAAGCGGTCAGTTCTCCAGTCGGAAAGTCTTCCTGTTATTCTGCTGCTGTCTCAAGGTAAGTCGCATTATTTTAAAGTCGATTTTGTATTCTTTCGGGGGTTTTATTGGAGGCATGCCAGGTGTCGGAATTACCACCATCGTTTAATCGTACCCCACCCAAATGGACGTACATTCGAACATGAATTAGGCCCGTAATACTCTCCTGAATTTGCATGTGGCTTTCTTAATTGCTCTTCAAAACATTTAAGTGGCAGTTTTTAATTGCCTGCAACACATCTGGTATATGACAGAAAACACGTTGTTAGTCTCTGACCTAAACAAAACATTTGTAGCCATCTGGATAGGAACACAATAGGCCGACGGAGTCTATTTTTAGAAGCTGCTGTGCTGTATTTTTATGTCCTAGGATCAGCATATTAAATAGGGAGCTGTAAGCAGTCAGTTGACCTCGATGAAACTATATATTTTTGTTGTCATATTGACAGCATTAATGATATAAATAAAAAAAGACAGAAAACGAACAAATTTCCAGTCCATCCACACACATGAATTATTAAGCGTTAACCTTTCTTTGTGAATATAATTAATGTCTCCACTACCTAGACAGCCTGGCTGACAATTGTCTGACCTGTGAACGCCATCTTAATAAATTTTCCGACTGTGCGAAGGAATGTAGACATAGGGTTAATGATGAGTTTCCTATAGGGTAAGTGGTGAAGGACGTTAAATTGTATGCATAAAACTAAAAGCACATACATCATAAATTGCATGCACTTACAATGATGTTTTGCAACCATCTGTATACATTACAGGTTGTGTTATTGCAGGTAGTGTATTTGATAAATATTAAATTCATGCCTATTCTCACCATAAGGCATGAATAGCATTGGATGTATAGGAAGTATTTTTTGCTGTAACAGGAAAGAAATATGAATTAAGGTATTCCCAAAATGAAACTGATGTTGTTTTAACGAAGGAGAGGGAATGCTAGTAGTGTTATTGAAATGTGTTATGAGGCAAGACTATTAAAATTTTATGTGGCTAAAGGTTGGGTTAATCTTAAAGTACCCAAGGTTGTATATACATGCTGAAATTATATAAATCTGAACAGGATTACATTTGTTAAAATATGTAATGGTGCTATAAAGCAGGAGCACAATTTAAAGGAAAAGGCAACTTTGGGTGTAGTTCCAAAAGTCAAACATAAATGGAGAAAATTACGTATCTGAGGTCCGGTGTTCACAAGATCCAGCAGGCCTCCCGATGTCTGCCACAATCCGGTGATCCTTTCTTTGCTCCTGCAGGCAAAGTTTTGTTGATGGAGAATATGCTGCCTGTATGCAAATGGCGTAGTCGACAGGAACAACGAGAGTTCCTTGATGACAGTCACTTTTTTTTATCATATGGGCAGAATGTTGTCCAGTGGACTGGAGAGAGCATCTCCGGATCGCAGCAGATACTCCGGTAGTACATCTGTTTACAAATCTTAAAGCTGAATGCAGCTTCCTAATTTTAAAATATGTTGACTTGGCAGATTGAAACATGAGAAGGGCATCACTTGTGATGCAAAAAAATTTATAGTTGATGTTTATGTTTTTTGTTTTAATTTCTTCTCTCATATCTATTTGCACATAACAGTTCCATTAATTACTGCCTATAATTATTGGTGACTTATTTTAAAAGAGTTTCCTTAAAATTTTAAGTTACACAGGGTTGTTCTGTTCACACACAAAGGCAACAAAACAATAAACAACTCTATCTAGATGATATAAAATTTGTTGAAAAACACATAGGAAGCAAAAGAGGTAATCAATAAATAAAATATTTTAAAGATGGAAACCCCATTATAAGTTTCTACGCCACGAAAGTAATGCGTTTTCTGCTTGTTCATCAAATGCAAGATGCTTTGTAAATATCACAAAATTTATTTTGTTTTTATTGCAAATGCATTCTGCTAAGCATTAATAGACTAAATATTACACTAACATTATGTCTGGTCAACAGATATCTGTGTACCAAACACAATGAAAATCTGCTTGGTTTAGAAAATGTATCACGCTTGGTCCCACAGGATAGTCAAAATAATTAGAACTTCTTGACCAAAACATGCTTTTGTGGGCAAAAACTGCTCAGCGCACAAACTGGCTGCTAAATGCACAAGTAAATATTTATTTTCATGTATAATGTATTAACAATGGTATTTTTACACTTAAACCAGCATTAATATTCAGCTGAGTGAATAATCTAGATTTAAATTCAACAAGCATATACTTTATGCAGTCAACAGCTTTTCTTCTATATTTGTGTAACTGTGGTATAGTTACAGTTCATGATATCTGGTCATTAAGTGATCAACATATTGTTGAGAACTCACTCCCATCAGTCCCTGCCCCATTGGAGCTTACAGTCTAAATTCCCTAACATACACAGAGAGAGAGAGACAGACTAGGGTCAATTTTGATAGCAGCCAATTAACCTACCAGTATGTTTTTGGAGTGTGGGAGGAAACCGGAGCACCCGGAGAAAACCCATGTATATAAGGGGAGAACATACAACTTAGCATAAGATCCTGGCCCACCATGTGTATGAGACAAGTTCTTTGTCACCCTATGCAACCCCATGGTCATAATTATCAATTCCACACGTTCCATGCATGCATTATACACAATGGTACTGTGACATATTTCTCCAAACAGTGAAACATTATACCAAAGATGACCACCACATAATATAACAACATGGCACCCTGTTCTACACAATAGACCAGAAAAGTGGAACTGTGCAAAGTTCTATCTGGTAACCAGTATAAAATTCAAGCCAAATTATCTAGGGGCTAGTATACAATACAATAACCAATTCTCTGATGGCTAGTGTTAAAGATAAAAACCATTCTACACTGGCTAGTACACAATACAGATCCCATTCTCTGGAGTCTACTGAGCATTTCTTGCACACCTTGTACTCTGGTGGCTAGTGGAAAATACAGCTTTATTGATAGACTATAATGGATGCAGAATTTGCAAATACAATGCAGACTGCCCTTCCACAGAATGGTGAAGTAAGAGTAGAGCTTTGAGATTACATTTCCGTGCCCCTCTGCAAAATTTGATTTGTGCTAATTTGCTGTGGAATTTCGCACACCTATAGAAGTGACTCTTCAACCTGATCTCCAACATTAGAGTCATTAGTTCTTGTTCGAGAAAGAAGACTTTATGTCATGAAACTTTACATGAACAAAACTGAGATTTTATCCTAAACACAAAATGTACTAGAAGTGATTCTTCATGCTAAATAATGACAGTGATACAGTTTGACCTTCCATCTCAAGCACCGAGTCTATTATCGCTGAGATCCCAAATGTCATCTTAGTGCTAAACTAAACACCACAGCATGTATCTTTTTGGGGGTCTGATTTAACAAAATCTCAGTATTACATTATTCTTTTTCCATCTATCGGAAAGTAGCAATCTTTTTTATAAGCAGTTACATTAAATTGCTTAGTCATATACGTGTAGCAACTTGATTACAGGGCGGTTAAATTACATAGCTAAGTCTTTTTAAGTCTTGCGATACATAGAAATTTTATTAATGTGTTTGGAGTACTGGACTATTCCAAGCTATAAACACTGTGGTATATAATAACAATAGGATAATGTGCTCCCAGGCGCAGAAGACTGTGGTATAAAAGAAAGAGGCAATAATTCTTATGTACGGTACAAATGTAGAGTCAGATGCTTCCCTTACCAACTATTTAGTCATGCTTTAACTTTGAAAACTGAATACAACAGTTCTAAATACAACTCATTTTTCTGCCGTTAAAATTAGAGTTGATTGAAGCAATCTTTTGACTTTCATATAGCCCTTGATTTTGGGAGTCAAACATAGCCAAATTATTTATTACACCATTTAAGCTCCTAAAGACTGAATACAAGAGTGTTAAATACAACTTATATTTCTGCTGTTAAAATTAGAGTTGAGCGAAGCAATTTGTTGACTTTCACATAGCCCTTGATTTTGGGATTCAAACATAGGAGAATCATCCATTAGACAATTTAAGCTCCTAAAGACTGAATACAACAGTGTTAAATACAACTCATATTTCTGCCATTAAAATTAGAGTGGATTGAAGCAATCTTTTGACTTTCATATAGCCCTTGATTTTGGGAGTCAAACATAGTAGAATCATCCATTAGACAATTTAAGCGCCTGCCTAAGACCCAGAGGGAACTGAGTGGTCCGGAGGAAGGAATGGAACCTAAACTCATAGTTTTCCCGAGTTACCCATTGGAACTTTAAATTGGTTATTTTGGACAACACGTTCTATAAACATAAAAATTAAAATAAAAAAAACATATTATAAACTTTTTTGTTTGAATCAGTAAGAAAACATTTGAAAATCAGTTTTGATGAGAATGCAACTATCGTTCCAATGGGGCTGTCATTTCTAGTCATACTCTCTGTAGTTGACATATCACATTATGGTGGGTGTTAATATAATGAATGAGCCACTGGTTAGAGGTACAATCAATAAGACAGGCGAAAGAACACTCGCATATAAAGTACTAAAACTAATTAAAAATAGGAATTGGTTAGAGGTAATAAATATGTATAACATGTGTTCATTTGATCAAACTCTGAACACTGTATCAAACAATCTAAAAACACGTTACATAAAACAATTACAAGCTCACAAGTGGGACTCTATATCTATATGCATCTGAACTGAGTAACAATAGCTAGGTTTAACAATATCGACAGGTAAACAATTCACTATGAAATGGTAGTGGGGGGGTGTCACAAATTGCATGATTCCCTGAATGAATTGGCACATGCAGAAGAAGAGTGATTTCATAGTAACTATTGAAGTGGGATTATACAGAGGTGGATTTAAGCGCTTTCAGTTGCAAAAGTGATCAGGTTCTGGAGAAATTACAGAAATTATAATAAAAGAAAATGTAAGGGTATGAAATGCATTGACTTGTGAGGTTAAGTGCAATGTCTAGGGTGTAAATGTATCAAGATACAGCTTTTAAAAGTGGAGATGTTGCCTATTATTATTATTATTATTATTATTAATTTTTATTTATAGGGTGCCACAAAGTATTCGTAGCGCCTATAGCAACCAATCAGATTCTAGCTATCATTTATTTAGTACATTCGACAAAATGATAGCTAGGATCTGATTCGTTGCTGTAGGCGACATCTCCACTTTTGAAACCCAAAAGAAACTCGCAGCTTGATACATTTACCCCTAGATGTTACATCGGCTGATATATTCTGTATTTTTTCTGGTTTTGTTTATTTCTGTTTGATGAGACTTGTGTTACATTATTATATTACATATATTGGGGCACATCGAGAGGTAGAGGCACATGCGTTCAGAATGTAATCAGAGAAAAGAAGCCTATTTACTGGCAAGTAAGATGCATTCAGCTCAGAAACAGTAGTATGTGCGCCAGGTGTACAACAAGCATACAAGTGGCTCCACTATAGAGTAGAGAAAAAGTAGATAATTGATGGCGTTATTAGAAAATGATAAAGCCACATTACCATTTTTGCACCCAATATAATAATGTAACGAAGTATCATATGCCCATACAACAAAATACAAATTTGTCATCTCTGTAGATTCATCCACGTCCAGTTGGGTCACAATTATATGAATACGCCCTTACGGTACTCAGTCTACACTTTCCTGGCCCGGTTCCACTTCTCTAGGCTTAATGGAGGTGTAAGGAGATTCAAGTCAACAATCAGCAAACAGCTATATATGGACATGAAAAATTATATTATTTCCCAGAGCGCTTCAATATATCACAGCAGCCAAAATCACATCAACAGGAGAACCACCCTCCTAAACACATGGATAAAAATATACAAAAGATGGATCAATAGGCGCTAGATATGCTTTATATAGATAATGGCAGCCCCAATGAATATCAACAATCTAAATGAATGTCTTTCTATTTTCTTCGCCTTTTTTCTACATCGTTTCATGACCATGAATGTGAAGACCCATAAAGGAAAGAAATAAATATAATAGTGAAGTAAATATCAACAAGAACATTCTGTAATATTCAATGGAATACCTTACCAGGTGGGGGAAAGAAAATCACCCAAAAGTCCTAGTGAAGTAATAATAGATGTGAGTTCAATCACCACAGTTTCTTTCAACCCCCAATGGTATTATGCCTACATCAATCTTGAGCAATAAAGACTTTATCGCATTTCTCTTGAGTAGATTCCCTCAGCAATCTGTCTTGTGCCTTCTCTTTATCAGGTCAAATCATACAGATGGTACAGAAGATACAGCGTGTATGAAGGAAGGAAATATATTCTCCCTAAATCCAACGCGTTTCGATCATAATCTGGGATCTTTATCAAGGTGCATACACCTTGATAAAGAGGAGGATCGAAACGCGTTGGTGATTAGACTGTGTCCCTGCAGATGGAGTATTGTGAGATCTACACACGTTGGAGTTAGGGAGAGTATATTTCCTTCCTTCACACACGCTGTATCTTCTGTACCATCTGTATGATTTGACCTGATAAAGAGAAGGCACAAACGAATTGCTGTGGGAATCTACTCAAGAGAGATGTGATAAAGCCTTTATTGTTCAAGCTTGTTCAAGATTGATGTACGCATAATACCATTGGGGGTTTAAAGAAACTGTGGTGATTGAAGTCACATCTATTATTACTTCACTGGGACTTTTGGGTGATTTTCTTTCCCCCACCTGGTAAGGTATTCCATTGGATATTACAGAATGTTCTTGTTGTTATTTACTTCACTATTATATTTATTTATTTCCTTTATCGGTCTTCACATATAAAGTATAAAGAAAGACATTCATTTGGATTGTTGATATTCATTGGGACTGCCATAATCAATGTGAAGCATATCTAGCGCCTATTGATCCATCTGTTGTATATTTATATACAGACATGTGCATGCGCAGTTTTGATGTGCCTGCGGAGTACGGATATGAGTGTCTTGCGCACAAAATATACAAAGATGTGTGCATCCAACTCTAAGTAGTGCAGTTTGATAGGCGGGGAATTAAATGCACATTAACTGTATTAGGAAGATAGAAAATGCAAAGGACAAAATGCAAAAATGTTTTTGCAAACTGTATTGTTCAGCAGGTTGCTTGAAAGGTCACTGCAGTATAAGGCAAAGGGATTTTCTAAATTTTGCAATGAGAGCAATCTCTGTCCTCCAGAATTGATGACTTAGCTGGGAATAAGGGAGGAAAAACTGCACCGCAAAGGATTTCTCAAATGTAAAATGTGAGCTCTTTCTGAGTCAAATACAACCAAGAAAGATTTGTGATTTAAAAATAAAAACGAGGGACTTAGAAACCTGGCATTGTACTGTGTATGAATCGAGGGATGAACAGTTGTACCGAGGACAACGACACATATATAGATTGACAAGTCTCAATGTTTTCTTATTGTCCAAACCTTCTTTGATCTTCATATTTGTATTACTAAGACACCTGGGAGTAAATGTATCAAGCTGAGAGTTTTGCAGCAGATTTGAAAAGTGGAGATGTTGCCTATAGCAACCAATCAGATTCTAGCTATCATTTTGTAGAATGTACTAAATAAATGATAGCTAGAATCTGATTGGTTTTTCAAACCCACTGGAAAACTCTCAGCTTGATACATTTTACCCCCTAGTCTACTATCGTCACTTTAGTTTGCGCAAATGCCCACACATAACTATGGGCATTCCCACTTCATGATAGCCTGCTGGACTGCTGGCTGAGATGGAAATGTGTGTGATGAAAAAATAAAAAAGAACGTCTTCTGGCCTGTTTTTTTTCCACCCCCCCCATTATATACGGCTTTTTTATAACTCATTTATGTCTTTAATGAATAAACTCCTTGAAACTCATTAAAATATCTCATCTCACAACACATTGGCCATTAATGACCCCGGCCTGCTTTCAACATCCTTGTAGTACCTCCCAAAAGAAGAATCAAAACGTTCCCAAGCCATGGACTCTGACTCCACTATTTTCATGCCTGATTACTAGAGATGCTCAAAAATGTTGAACATTTTATCAATTTTAGGTTTTTATGTATAATGTCGTCTAATGGGATTTTAAGCTACATTTGTGTATTATATTTTTCTTCCATATAAACTTCCTTTGGGATGCTCCAAGCCACCACTACTGACAAAGTCTTATGACAAAACATGTTGGAGCGTGGCTTGGAGCAAGTTCAAATCATGTACGGAAGTCTATTGCTCCTGACTGTTCTGAAACCAGACAGATCGGAATCCAAAGCCAACAGTCGTGTGGCGGTGATATACTTGTTTATAGGCTTGTTTATTCGGTGAATATGTTTTTCAACTCATTTTAATACAAGTTAAAGAAATTCTGCACCATAGAAGTGCCGCCTGCTCTTGTTTTGTTTGAGATGCAATTCCCGTTTAGATCGGTTAAGGTGAGTGTGAAGTCGCTGAGAATGCGGTCAACTTGTCCATTGAAGATCTAGTGAATTGAAAGACACCCACAGTATTGCAGCTTGTTGGATATTGTAATATATTTGAGGGTGATTTGCGCACGTTGTTATGATTTATACTTATATTTTATACTTATTTTTTAAATTTGATCACAGTTTAACCAGTTGGAAGACAAAGAGCATGTTTATGGTACAATCTTCAATAGACCCCAATTTGACTTTGTGGTTTAAAATTTGCAGCTCACGTTTTCCGTGTTCAAGGTTCGCTGATTATGTTTGAGGTTCGTGCAGAAAGTTTGCTGTTCGAGGCTGGCCGTTCTATTAATTTTGTTTTAAAATGTAACAGTTTAATGTCAAATGTGTTCGGGCTGGTTCGATCATCAGGGTCTGGCAGGCAAATTGTAGCCCGAGGGCTAGACTCGGCTCAGCAGGTAGCCCAGTGATCCAGCCCAAGGTAGTCCACTAGGGGGCCCTCCTGGTTCCCAAGCCCAGCCAGTCCCTGTCAATCATTGGTCAACAGGGTCAAACATTGTCAAACATGTTCAACACGCTAGAATTGAGCTCTGATTTTTTAAATCAATCTAAATTTTGAGAAATTCCACCTAATTCGTGTACAGTTTAGCTTGAAAAACACTTTGCATTTGTTCTGGTTAACTACTGAACAGCCATAGATCTTAAATATTCTCCCCGAAACCCTTACAAGGCAGCGCCGCTTTAAATTTAAGCGCTGAAGACGCCGATCTCACCGGAGTTGAAGAATCCAGACATTGATACATTTACCCCCAAGTGTTTTTATAAAAGTCTCAGGACCCATACTCCATATATATTTCAATAAACAAGTAAGTTTTCCCAAATTCATTAGAATATACAACAAACCCGTCAACCAAAGATTCACTCTATGGAAGATGTTCCATAAAAGTGGAGTAATCTGAAAATATTCTTAAAATATTTAATGGGATTAATATACAAGTTTACAGAAATTCCTATTTAAAGTTTATATTTATAATTTAATATCTTAAAAAAATGTTTTTAGATGCTTTTATAGTTGTTGTTTTTTTATTTTCTTTTATCTTCAAGCAGAATAATTTCCTTCTTTTTTAATATGGAGTTTTGAAATATAGAATAAAAAGCACAGGAGTAATTATGTAATTTTTCAGTCTAAAGCACCTTACATTAAACACTGGACCTGATCACCTTTCCCTTTGAATTCATTTAAGTCTACTTTTTTTTTTTACCCTTACCTAACAAAAATCCAATTATATAAACATGCATGAAGACGCCCTGACACAAATAATAACTGCACATGACAAGTTCATTTCAATTAGAGTTTTCTTGAAGGGCTCAATTAAAAAAGGACTAGATCGCGAGTATCGCCACTACCCTGCTAATTTCTTGATGTCAGAATGGGGAGAATGTCTCCTGGCTAAATAACAGTTTCAGAAGAGTTATCACAGAACTATAAAGTTATAATTATCCTATGATTTATCATATGTACTGTACGATTTAAGCTAACAATCTGCATTCAAAACTAAATATTAAACTTGGACAATAACAATAAATATACAATTATCTATTTTCTGTAGTATTAGTTACAAGGCTAACTAAGTAACTTCTAACTAGAACTACAGAAAATAGATAATTTTATATTTACGATATTTTTTTTTGTCCCTGTTTGATATTTAGTTTTGAATGCAGATTGTTAGCTTTTGGATCAAGCATCTCCTATACCTACTGTCATGTGAGGCAGGGGCGGCTGGGCCGGGGGGCAGGGGGGCAATCACGGCTGCTAGGGCCGCCCGCCCCCTGGAAGTAATATAAATGTGATGCGGCCGCCTGTGGCCGCATCACGTGTCACGTGGTGCGGCCGCCTGTGTGGCGTTTGCCCCCCGGGCTGACGTCCGTCAAATGCTGTCCACTTTACCTATAAAAAGTTATTTGAGTTTGGTTTGAAAACCAAACTTTTTGTCGCACTTCAGCCTCCTTACTTGAGAGGTGAATGTACATGATTTTAACTCGATTTCTGTGATGTGTGAGCATGAATGTAAGTGTAGGACTTACAAAAAAATTAGGACCCTTAGCCTTGGGTTGTTAGCTGAAATGATGTGATTAAAAGTTGAACCAATACCTCATATTATCATTCATACCTATTCATTGTACTAAATATATACAAGTTTGCAGTGTGGAGCAACAGCAGCTGTACCTCAGTAAGTCGGTAGATAGAGAGTGTGCAAACAGTGTAGTATGCTTACCAACCGTGGGTAAATCACTGGAACAACACTACTCACATTTAAATGTAAATGATAGTGGTTATTTGGATGTGGATGGGTCTTTGGTCAGAATTTCTGAATATTAATGCAACCCCAGGGTCACAATGCACTGTATAACTTGTCATGTAAAGTAACTCAGGAATGTCAGGAATTATGTCACAAATAGAGTAGAGAGCTCTGAAAATGCATAAAGAATGAGTTACTTATTAAACCTCAAAGCATACAAGAATTGACAATGGTTTGAGATACATCAGAATTGCATATTGGCAGGATGTCAAGAACTCAGGATAGCACATGAATAGCAGAGTTCAAGAACTAAGCACACTGGTAGCAGGGTGTCAGGAACTCAGGATAGCACCCTGGTAGCACAGAGGAACTCAGTATTGCACACTGGTAGCAGGGTGTCAGGAACTCAGGATAGCACATTGGTAGCAGAGGCAGGGGAACTCAGTATTACACACTGGTATCAGAGTGTCAAAAACTCTGGATAGCACACTGGTAGCAGGGTTCCATAAACTCAGGATAGCACACTGGTAGCAGAGGTAGGGAAACTCAGCATTATGCACTGGTAGCAGGGTGTCAGGAACTCAGGATAGCACACTGGTTGCAGAGGCAGGGAAACTCAGCATTACACATTGGTAGCAGGGTGTCAGGAACTCAGGATAGCACACTGGTAGCAGAGGCAGAAGAACCCAGCATTACACACTAGTAGCATGGTGTCAGGAACTCAGGATAGCACACTGGTAACAGAGGCAGGGGAACTCTGCATTACACACTAGTAGCAGGGTGTTAGGAACTCAGGATAGCACACTGGTAGCAGAGGTAGGGAAACTCAGCATTATGCACTGGTAGCAGGGTGTCAGGAACTCAGGATAGCACACTGGTTGCAGAGGCAGGGAAACTCAGCATTACACATTGGTAGCAGGGTGTCAGGAACTCAGGATAGCACACTGGTAGCAGAGGCAGAAGAACTCAGCAATACACACTAGTAGCATGGTGTCAGGAACTCAGGATAGCACACTGGTAACAGAGGCAGGGGAACTCTGCATTACATACTAGTAGCAGGGTGTTAGGAACTCAGGATAGCACACTCGTAGCAGAGTATCAGGAATACAGAATCACAGGAACAGAACCTACTGAGAAATGCAGCAGGATTGATTAACTGGGATGGCAGTAGCCCACGATACAGTGGTATCTCTGGCGATAATATGGCATTGCAACTACAAAGTCCACAGTCAACACGGACCAGAGTTTCAAGACAGGACACCAAGTGTGTACTCCTCAGAGTAGTGTAAATAGCAAGAACTATGTATGTTGAAACCTAATACTATATTAAACAATGTTAAAAACTCTTACAAGATTAAAACTAAGTTAAATAATATCTGCATGTCTCCTTGTGTAGAGCATGAGCGTTCAGCTTTTATAGCCTAAACTTGTTTAATTATCTATATATTGGAAACAGGTCCTGTCACTTGACTCATTTTGTGTTCCATAATAGAAGATGTGAAAGAAAAACTCACCTACGTCTTAAAATCAGCTATTTTATCTACTCTGTTAAAGTCAATGAAATCATGAATTCCACGATTCATTTTATATTAATTTCTTTCAATAGCTAATAACATAATTTCCCAGCAATTTTATTCATTTATGTGCTCCCGTGTGGTTGAAAACAAGATTTGAAGTGATCTTCTATTCTGTAGCACTAAGGGTGGTGTTAGAGCATAGTGCTTCAGTTCAGAAAAAATAGCATGTACCATCCTCAAACGTAATTGGAACAATATCACAGGGGAGGAGCGATCCCCATTCACTCCAAACTATCATGACAGCAGGGACTGAGCTTTTATGAATGCTGAATTTTTCTGGCCAGAAAAGTACTTCTGTGCAATAATTAAAAACTAAGAGTAGCCCTCGATACTTGCCAAGTCGTATTCCTTAAACTCACTGGTGTTTTAATTGTGTTGTTAATGCTGTGAAAATACAAACAGTTGATGCAATCCAGGTCAATTGAAATTAATGTAAAATGCTCCCATTACACTATATAAATAGCATTTTCCCAAGCAAGTAAAAAACTGTTAGGGGTAGACTTATTAAAGCTTCTAAAAAATAAAAAGTGGAGGTGTTGCCGATAGTAACCAATTAGATTCTATTTATCTTTTATCTAGTATATTCTAGCATGTCGTAGCTATAACCTGATTGGTTGCTATGGGCAACACCTCCACTTTTACTTTTTAGAATGTTTGGGAGATCTAGAATTTCGAAGCACTCAGAAATGCTCCTAGAGTTTTTTTTAGCTTTTCAAAGTAGCTGAATCATAATGCTGCTAAAATAAAGGTGCCAGTCAATTTATTATCTTTTATTATCTATGAAGTGCCGTTTTAAGCAAACAGATAAAGCAAATACAATATTATTTTGTACCATTTTTAGATTCTTTTATTCTCTTTATCAACATCAAAAAGGTTAATTTGCTAACACAAAGTTTTTTTGCTGTTGTTTTACATGAACCTTTGACATAAGTCTGTATCATGTACAACAGTTTGTAACAACATAAAAATGAAACCTTTTGGGAGGTTCATGATTTGAGCTTCCAAATATGTCAAATTACATTGTAGCACAACAATCCTTTCTGCGTACCTTTAAACTGTGGCATTCAATCATTAAGCCGGAGCTACAGAATTGTTAATGTTTGTTCTCCTTTTTAAAGGATAATACTGCAGCTTGCATTATGTCTACCTTGTGCGTTTCTCTTTTAATATTTCAATGCTTGCTTCTTTTTGTATTTAATTCTGCTGGAATAGTATACTGTGAGTCACATCTCTTTTCTGGAACCCCATTTTCACCCTTTATTGTGTTTATTAATTATTATCATCTCTGCAACAACTGTCCTAAAATACATGTACGGTTGGCAGCATTTCTTTTGCATTAAAGAGAAAATATACCAGAAAGAAATAATTTGTCTTTATAGAACTGGAGCGTGACACCAATTCGATATGTTTATAGGCTGCACTTCAATACATGTAATAGAATATAGAGAGGCTGCAAGGGTGTAAAATTCCATCCCCAGACCCCATAGCAAAATTTGATGGGGAGATGGTTGGAAATGCCGATCCATCCATGTGATCTGCTCTCCATGATTGTATCGCTAGGACATTGCATCTCTGCAAATTAGCCTGTACAAATTCAAGTTGCGCAATGTTTTGCTGTGATTTTAATTACCTTTGTTAAGCGCATGAGGGACCTGATTCATTAAGGATCTAAACTTGAGAAACTTCTTATTTCAGTCTCCTGGACAAAACCATGTTACAATGCAAGGGGTGCAAATTAGTATTCTGTTTTGCATATAAGTTAAATACTACCTGTTTTTTAATGTAGCACACAAATACTTGATAGCTTATTTGTACACTGAAATTTAAAGTTGATATTTGTGTGCTACATGAAAAAACAGGCAGTATTTAACTTATGTGCAAAACAGAATACTAATTTGCACCCCTTGCATTGTAAAATGGTTTTGTCCAGGAGACTAAAATAAGAAGTTTCTCAAGTTAAGATCCTTAATGAATTAGGCCCGAAGTTATCTTTTAAAGCTACATTACCAACTATGAATGACCTGGCTCTTCCCATCTCTGCAAACTCCAGGGGCTTGCTCAAGCAGCCATTTTTCCCCAGGACTCCGTGGTTCATCTGACAGCCCTGTCCGAAATCTGTGCTGCTGCTGAAGGGGTGTGGGAGCAATAATGGAGATTGCAGTTGGTTCTCATGCTCACATCTTCCCCTCTGCTCCTCCACAACCAATTTAAAGCTGTGAATTTAAATATTTGCCCACAGACAGAGAGGGAGAGACTAGGGTCAATTTTTTTGAAAGCATCCAATTAACCTACCAGTATGTTTTTGGAGTGTGGGAGGAAATGCATTAATGCTTGATTAATGTGTTGAACATTACTTACTGGGAGCCTAAGGGTTACCACTAAAGGGGGAATCTGATGTAGCGGGCATGACACTTGTTGGCTCAGGCATTGTCGTCAGTGAAAATACTCCACTGCCAACTTTTGCTCGCTATGATATTCTGGCCCTCCAGCTGCCTACAAGACCTATCTGCAAATGGTTGTGCATAGCATTAGTACTGATGTACTTCCCAAAAGCAGAAAGTGGCTGTACGCCCATGTATGTGAAAGGAGCTCAAATACACCAATCTCTGCTATTTCAGTCTTTCCCAGCCGATGGCGTTAAATGATTGAATCAACTGAGGAGAGTCCAATACCTTTAAATATTTACTGACACGTGGATTGATGTCTGACACTTCTGTGCATCATACGCCTTTCTCTTCCTCTAGCATTCATCTTTTCCATTCCTACCTCAAAAATATTATCGACCAATCTTAAATAGTAATCGTGCTTCCTCTTAATATCATATTTCTACAACACTATAGTCAGTGGCAATGCATTGTCTCTTGGCAGGAGCTGGAGGCTGTTAGGTTGGCATCTTCTCTGTAGAGCAGCAAAATGGGCAAGATCACTGACAGGCTGTCTACATGACTTTCCTCTCCTTTATATCATTTAACAATATGACATACGCTTTATCCTAATATATTAACAATAATTGCTATGTGTATTACTGCAGGCATATTGTGCATGTCAACGGTGAAGACAGTTACGTGGCTAAATGGACCGGTATTCATTCAAGATGTGTTAATTATACCTAATCTATCTAAATGTAAAGTTGAATGTTATCTCATTAAAAAAAAGGAAATTGATTATAATAGTACCGGAGATGCAGAGAGCAGGCAGTTGTACTAGATGAGGATGGGGCTTGTTAAAGAGCCGTTGTTACTTAGTGGCGGCTTCATGTTGGAGACTGAGCTAATATTGATGTGAATGCAATCTATCAATTAACTACAAACCGGTGATATCATTTTGTGACCAATGTTCATATGTAAAGCTGTAAATCTCAGACCTGTCATATATATCTGATCAAGTTCTTCAGTTTGATGGCCACAAAAGTATTCGAAGTACAACTGTCTGTAAACCCTGGTGGGCAGCAGGGTGGCTCAGTGGTTAGCACTTCTGCCTCACAGCACTGGGGTCATAAGTTCGATTCCTCACCATGGCCTTATAATATATCTGTGTGGAGTTTGTATGTTCTCCCCGTGTTTGCTTGGGTTTCCTCTGGGTGCTCCGATTTCCTCCCACACGCCAAAAACATACTGATAGGTTAATTGGCTGCTATTAAATTGCCCTTAGTCTCTGTCTGTGTGTGTGTATGTTAGGGAATTTAGATTGTAAGCTCTATTGGGGCAGGGACTGATGTGAGTGAGTTCTCTGTACAGCGCTGCAGAATTAGTGGCGCTATATAAATAAATAGATGATGGCCCTGATTCAAATTTGTGGTTTGAAATATGCAGTTCACATTTTGCAGGTCGCAAGTTCATGTAAGAGGCTTACATTTTACGATCCATGTAAAAGTTTTGCATTCACGTACATAATACTTTTAATTCATAGATAAAAAAGTAAGAAATAAATCTAACTTTGCATGTAATGTTTGCCTTTTTCAATTAAAAACTGCCAAAATGTCTAAAATTTAGCACAAATGTGTTTGAGCTGATTCGACCAATAGACTAGACCATTGTCTACTTAGATCAATTTTTTTTTAATAGATCTAAAATTAAAAGAGTTCCAGCGAACATTCACATTTTAGAAGCAGTTCACGAGTCAATATGCGGCTTTTTCGGACATATCTATTCATTAGGCACTAGTTCCCAGCGCATTCTTCTAAATATCGTTTCAGCCTTCACTGTGTGTAAAAGACATTTATCCCTAATGTACTTACATAGAACCAGAAGTCCAGAAAACTCCAAATTCTAAGGGGACTTTTCAAGATAAAAAATATTCAGGAAGGTGTCTGGAATAAATTGATACCTGTGTACAGAAAACAAAATGAAAGTAAAGTACAAGTTATAGTTTTAATTGTGGGCCTGACTCATTAAGGAAAGTAAGGCAAAAAATTGAGTAGGTTTACTCCAGGACAGAACCATGTTACAATGCAAGGGGTGCAAATGAGTTTATTATTTTGCACATAAGCTAAATTCTGTCTGTTTTTTCATGTAACACACAAATACTTGACAGCTTTATTTGTACACGGAAATTTAAAGTTGATCTAGGACATGCCCTACCCCAACTATAAATCTGTCCCCACATTTTAAATGTAGCTCCCCCTCCAATGCAACATGGTTTTGCCCAGGTGAAAAGTTACTCTTTTTTTTTTTTTTTGCTTACTTTCCTTAATGAATCAGGCCCGTTTTGCCTGCCAGTCTCAAAATCTTGGATTGGGGTGTAGCAAGGATGATTTGAAAGTTTGTGCCCATTACTATTCAATGACATGACTCAAACCATTGACAATATTGATTTTTAAAGCCTTATAGAGCTGTCACTAAAGACATATCACTAATACACCTGTATGGAGTATTATCTTAAAGGGATAGCTTAGGACAGTGCTGGCTAACCTGTGCAGGTGTTGTGAAACTACAAGTCCCAGCATGCTTTGCCAATATGTATAGCAGCTTTTTGCTGGAGGGTATGCTGGGACATGTAGTTTCACAACACCTGGAGTGTCACAGGTTAGCCAACAGTGGCTTAGGATTTATCTATTAAACTGCAGTCCTAGGTGTAATTTGACTATTATCGCTTAACATTAACTACATTCCTTTTGAAAAAAAACTGATGGCCGTATCTGAAGATTTAATAATCATCTTTATGCAAACAACTTGCTTTAGAGATAGCACGGCCATGCTAATTACTACCATATATTAAAACCTTGACTAATTTAGATATATTTTAATAATTTTCCATGGTGTTTAGCTTTGTTAATCTTTTTAAATTTGCACATAACCTTTTCTTAAGCATATCTCTTCTATCTACTGATTTCGAGTGCTTGTTAAAATGTTAACGCTGACGAATCTCTTCATAATATTCATATCTGATTGTTGTGCAAATGTTACAATGAATGTTACAATAAAGAGTTTACAAATTAACATTAAGGATGTCATTTTTTGCCTGGTATAGTTATAGCAATTACTTTTTGTATATCCGTAAAATAGACAAACAAATAAATATAAAGCTGTAATTCAGTAGCCGGTGGGCACCATGTGTGATGCAGAAAACTGTGGATGGGAAAAATATTATTATTATTTTCCACTGTTCGACATTATTGTAGAGTGCTGCACAATGGCTCGGTGGTTAGCACTTCTGCCTCACAGCGCTGGGGTCATGAGTTCAATTCCCAACCATGGCCTTATCTGTGTGGAGTTTATATTTCCCCCCCCTGTGTTTGCGTGGGTTTCCTCCTGGTGCTCCGGTTTCCTCCCACACTCCAAAAAACATACTAGTAGGTTAATTGGCTGCTATGAAGATTGACCCTAGTCTCTCTCTCTCTCTGTCTGTCTGTGTGTGTGTGTTAGGGAATTTAGACTGTAAGCTCCAATGGGGCAGGGACTGATGTGAATGAATTCTCTGTACAATGCTACGGAATCAGTGGCGCTATATAAATAGATGATGATGTATGCGGTGAGACATTGCGGGCCTGATTCATTAAGGCGTGCAAAACAGACGTAAATTCTGTTTTTTTTTATTAAAATGCACATAATTCAAGCATATGCACGCCCGTATTCAACAAGTAGCGGATCTGAAGAAACGTCTCTTGTTGAATACGAGTTTGGGTGAGCTCGGCTATGCCAGACACAATAAACTGCAAGATACGTCCAATACATATGTGGAGTAGTCACAAAAGAATGCACAAAAAAAAAGTATTCACTAATTGTCACCTGTTGATAATATAGCCATTAACGAGGAGACATAAACAAAAGTATTTTTTCTTTTTTCATTTCATTTTTTCCCCCCATTAAATACATAGATCATGATGTTATTAATGTCTACTGTACATAAAATGCAGATTTGCAGTTGCTTCTTCATAGTTGTTGGTGGAAAAAGTGTCTTGTTATCGTAATCAGAAGCATTATCTATAATAAAGCAGCCATTTGTTGTACAGCTTTCGCTGTGTAGTAAGGTTGGGATAAGGGGAGACAGTGGAAGACGAAGACATGAAAGATGAACTAGTCTTTGTAGAAATCTAAATGTATCAATAGTTGGTAAGACCTCATCTTGAATATGCAGTACAGTTCTGGGCACCACTCTATAAAAAAAGATAATTTGGAACTAGAAAGGGTTCAGAGAGGAGAGGTTAGCCAGTTTAGGCATGTTTACTTTAGAAAAGAGGCGTCTAAGGGGAGATATGATTACTATGTACAAATACATTAAGGGTCAATACAAAGAACTTTCATGGGAACTTCTTACCCCAAGGACTATACACAGGACATGTGGTCATCCCCTAAGGTTAGAGGAGAGGCAATTTCACAACCAGCAAAGGAAGGGGTTCTTTACAGTAAGGGCAGTCAAGATATGGAATTCACTGCCAGGCAAGGTTGTGATGGCAGATTCAACTGATATGTTTAAGAAAGGGTTAGACACATTTTTAGCAGAAAAGTGTATCCAGGGATACGACCGGTAATTAAAATGAAGGATAGTAGAGGATATAGGGTAAAAATAGGACTGCAATATTGGGTCTGGGGGGATTTACACAATTGAAATAGATTGGCGGTTGCCTACTCTGGATCAATTTCAAATATAAGTGCAGGATCGCAGGAGATCCAAAATAGGTTGAACTTGATGGACTGGTGTCTCTTTTCAACCTCATCAACTATGTTACATTTAGCTGACTGCCGTTCGCCATTTAAATGACCTGTATCTCCTTCCTCCTCTGATCCTGAATAAGGGTCAATTTGATACAAGCCAATTAACCTACCAGTATGTTTTTGGATTGTGGGAGGAAACCGGAGCACTCGGAGGACACCCACGTAAACAAGGGGAGAACATGCAAACTCTACACAGATAAGGCCATGGTCGGGAATCGAACTCATGACCCCAGTGCTGTGAGGCAGAAGTGCTAACCACTGAGCCACCGTGCTGTTAAAAAAGTATCACCTCCCAAGTTCATTATAGACAGCTGACACCCTCCTGCATATTTAGAACAACTTAGTGTACAATATTTTAAAATATTTTGCATGTACACACCGGTTATACACAATACTGTCTCGGAAGACCTTGGAACACAATACCCATAATGCCATATTTACTAACTATAAGAATAGCGTATTTCCCTGATATCCATGGAAATGCAGCAGATGGTGATTGATTGTAATAGGATGCTCAGATCCTGCTCAGGATATCTCAAAGGTATTATGGTACCTTAGCAGATTTAGCAATACAGCATTTTTCACACATATTAGTTAGCAATGAAACCCTTCTTTGTATAGAAACTTAATATGAACAGGCAATGTTTAGCAATAAGTTATGTTTTTAATTTAATAAAGACCTCTGCTGTTGGGACAATGTACTCGATAAGCATTTATCCAGTCTCTCTTCTCTTCACACAATCAGAATCACACAGTGATGTCAGTTTTTGGCTTGTATTTTTATTTTGCTTTATATTCTGTTATTGATCTATTTTCTTCACCTAATTGGAATGTGTGTAGAAACGAAGGTCTGCATGTTTTCGCTGCTCTAAACGGGTACGGATGTAAAGCCATGGAGATTGCAGTGAATGTGTGAGATTCTATTCTCGTTTGTTTGATTACACTACATGCTGTTGTGTGATATCTATTTTTGGACTTAAGCTTTCTTCACTCTACTTTGTGAAGTCACATCAGAGATGTTGACACAGCTGCTAGCAATAGTACTTCGTACTAAATGGATTTACTTGTCTTAGATTTTCTTATAAGTAAAATTAAATTTAGTGTAATTTGAAATGCCTGTTTTGCTTTGGATGCAAAACTCTTATACTAATCCACAATATTAAACCAGTTAATGAGGCATGTAACAGCCAAAAGTGGTATTTTTCTCAATTAGGTGGAATCTGTCACATGTATACTTGTCTAATGCTGGACAGTAGGATTATATGTACTAGACTCGTTAGATCGTTTCTCCAATCTATATAAGGCCCTGGGACATTACAAATGTATGTCATAGAGAGAATCAAACTATCGTTATACAAAAATGCAAGAGCACACTTCTGGTGAAACACATGCAAACAACCTCTTGCCTTTTTACTTTGTCTTAATGTCAGGATGGTAAACAGCATAAACAGTCCATGCAGTTTCTTGTGACTCTAAACACTGAATAAACAGAGGACAGCTCTCTAGACACCGGTCGGCTTTTCTAGCATTGGTCACACTGAACAATGAGAACCTGCAGGTTTTTATACTTGATACTCCTCCCACAGCACTAGCTTGATGGGCAAGTGACACTCCCACCTTCCATTTAAAAGGGAGTTCTAATCAGATGCTCTGTTTGCTCTGACTACAGATACACCCTGTCAGCCTGCTGGGGGAAAAGACACTTCCAAACCATGTAAGTTAAATCAGACTTTATACTATTATTTTCTCACACATATGTCCCCCTTGCAGCCTTTCTCCACAGATTGCCAGCTAAATACCTCCCTTTGTTACATTAGGTACTAAATTATTGTACACAAGTGACATGAATATATGGAGAGACTCCATGAAAATATATCCCTATATCGGTGGAGCAGTGACATCATCACTTACATCACTGGAGAGCGGTGACATCATATTACTGTTTTTGTGTTCTATTATGGAATGGTTACCTTGGTAAACTGAAGGTAAAACACATCTAGATATTGGGATCACCTCCGATAAGCAACTTAGTTTGTTTCCAATCAAAACTTGTATGTTATAAAGAAAAATATTTGTCTGACTGTATAATAAAGAGATATTGGAAGATATTGTAGTTCTATGATCAGAATTGAAGATTGCGGTCTTGTGTCTTTCTGTTGGCACTGATCACTGATGTCCTGGGCGACTGCCTTGGTTCGCCCAATGGTAGCATTGACTGACCCTTGAGATTCGAATGCTCAGTAAATTATTATTAAAGTATACTCATTGCCTACGTACAAGGGAAGCAGCTGGTTTGTGGCCTGAACCAATATACAGCCTACCAATCCACAATGACATTGTTGAGGCATGAATACAGTAATGGAAGTTGCTGAGCCAATTTATAGGTTCACATAAAGTGCTTGCAAGGGTGGGGTTATCCAGAATGGAGAAAATCAGAGAAAAATACCCCAGAAACACTGCTGTTAACCAGTAAAAGAGCTGCTATGCTAATTGCACATAAAAATGCAGAATTCTCAGTTACACACGCTGGCAAATGTATGGTAAGCCACCTGCCCTGTCAAGGCACATCTGCTAATAGGGTGGTCCTAACTCTAAACAATGAGAGTCCCTCTATATTGTGTCATACATTCATGTGTTTTTAAATTGAGAGATAATTTACCAAGAGGTACCAGGAGCATCTAAATAGCTATAGAGGACCAGGACTCCCCATCAGCTACTGATACAGAGCAATCCATCCTATTTTATTCCACATCCCACTTGTCTACTTTCCATTTTCCATTGTTCTTTCCTCAGTGCATTAAATCCTTTGTCATAATCCTCTTTCATTGATATTATAGATTACATTCCTAGGATTAAATCACTATTAGAGCAGATATTACAATTTAGGATAAGGACCCCCAAGGCCACACCTTACCTGTCAAGTAGGAGAATTGCTAAAAAGTGTATGAACAGCAACAACAGTGCAGATCACACAAAAAAGTGCACACTCTCTCTCTGTTGAGATATTGCAACAAATTCAGACTTAATGTTGCTGGAGTGATTACACTGGAGGGACTGCAGGTGGCGCTGTTCCTAAAATGTGTTATTGTGTTGTCCCTCTGTATTATAGTAATGTACTATACTGCTGTACAAATAATCTTTTACTTTTAAGTTGATGTTGCATGCAAGATGTGTTCTGTCTGTATGATGATTTAACTGTACAGTTTAATATTAGATATTATTCTACAAAGAAATTCCTAGTATGTGCCTGTGGACAGTGTATGAACGAAGAGCATTCTGCAACACCCCCAAATTTTTAATCCACCATTTCTTTAGCCTCACTTAATTCTGGGTGGTAACCTGAACATACAGGTGAGTTTTGTGCTGTCATAGTATAGAATCAAGTAAATTAAATTAAATTAAAAGTAAAATTATCTTTTTATTGTAAATATTTGGAGTTAAACTGTTTTCATGAAATAATGCTTTCCCCCACAAAACACAAATACATTGATTAAAAAAATCTATCAAAACCACTTGTCTGGTCTAAAATTAAAATAAATAAAAAAAACCAATATAAAATAAATGGGTAAACTGAAATAAAGAAGTTATATCTTGCAAATTAGTCAATGCAAAAAATGGGAAAATTGCTGTAGACTTAAATGGGGTGAAACCCCTTGGCCATGACGTGGTTAGCAAGGGTTTAGTTGTTTTAATTGCAGCATCATTTCAATTTTTATGCTAAAAATGTTCAGATTGTTGGGGCAGCACGGTGGCTCAGTGGTTAGCACTTCTGCCTCACAGCATTGGGGTTGTCAGTTTGATTCCCGACCACGGCCTTATGTGTGTGGAGTTTGTATGTTCTCCCCATGTTTGCTTTGGCTTTCTCTGGGTGCTCCGGTTTCCATTCACAAACATACTGGTAGGTTAATTGGCTGGCTAACAAATTAACCCTAGTGTCTGTCTGTGTGTATGTATGTTACAGAATTTAGACTGCAAGCTCCAATGGGGCAGGGACTGGTGTGAGTGAGTTCTCTGTACAGCGCTGCAGAATTAGTGGCGCTATATAAATAAATGATGATGATGATTGTTAGTTGCCCTCTAGAAGTTTGTTCTGTTCCAACTGCCTTCAAGACAAATACTTATTATTCTGTAAAGTATCTCATATTTAAAAATTACACATAGTCCCAGTACAGCGGTCATTACCTCCCAGTCATCTGCAGATCTTAGAGGTACTCCATTCAAGCAAATGCTTTTTTACAGTAAGCTATCTTCTAGCCCTCTCCACCTTGTTTGCCCCACTCTTCAAAATTCTGAGAACGTGACTGCACTGTTATGGAACATGTCACCTCCCATAACCATATATCATTTCATACCAGCTCACAAGGTATCCCTCAATCCATACAGTGACCGCGTACAACATGCCTACATGGGGCAGAACGATGGCTTAGTGGTTAGCACTTCTGCCTTACAGCACTGGGGTCATAAGTTCAATTCCTGAACATGTCCTTATCTGTGAGGAGTTTAGTTTGTATGTTCTCCCCGTGTTTGCGTGGGTTTCCTCCCACACCCCAAAAAACATAGTGATAGGTTAATTGGCTGCTAACAAACTGACCCTAGTCCGTGTGTGTGTCTGTCTATGTGTGTGTTAGGGTAATTTAGACTGTAAGCTCCAATGGGGCAGGGACGGATGTGAGTTCTCTGTACAGCGCTGCGGAATTAGTGGCGCTATATAAATAAATGGTGATGATGATGATGATGCCTACACAAAAGATTCTCAATATTCTATCAATAACTGTATTGCTATTAGGTTCCTTATCACCACAGAACACTTCACAAATCAGTAATTATTTTATGCTTGATAAAGCCATTCCCGTGTTTTGCAGTAATTTTGCCGTAAATTAACAGTCAAGAGGATTTGATAAATAGGCCCAATTATGGAGCAACGAATCGAAGTTCCTTTTCCTATCCCAGTCTTCATACAACATGCAAATTGCTTTCAATGGCAGGTTACTTACAGCAAATAAGCTGTAAAAAAAGCCACTTTTCATTTAACCTTTACACTGTAAAGTGTTCTGTTCGGGAATCGGCTGCCAGTAAGTTAAATTCAATTATTTGTTACATAATTAATCCACTGATTAAAACAGATGGGCTAGCTACTTCTACTTGTTCCCATAATTGATTTGTTTAACTAGCATAAATTAAGTGATTAAAGATCAGTTAATGTCTGGTTGGTTAATAGGTTTTATATTCATAACAAAAGTCACATTTTTGTGGAACTACTGGTGGACCCCAATAATTATTGAGGAAGTGACACATGCTTATAGCACCCAAAAATTCCTGGAGGACCCATTGAAGTTTGTGGAGCCCAACACAGGAACCTGGTAATGTTTGTGCAATTGAATGATGCTGGTGAAACCCATTAACGCTTGTGATTCTCTATAAAGTGAATTAAGTTGAAAAATACTTCATATCGTTTGAAAATCAGAACATTTGATCATAATGGAAACGTATGAGAAAATACTTTTTATTTCAAGCATTTTCCATTTATGACGTCATAACAAGGCTGTACTACTATGGGCAGCACGGTGGCTCAGTGGTTAGCACTTCTGCCTCACAGCACTGGGGTCATGAGTTCGATTCTCAACCATGGCCTTATCTGTGTGGTGTTTGTATGTTCTCCCTGTGTTTGCGTGAGTTTCCTCCCACACTCCAAAAACATACTCGTAGGTTAATTGGCTGCTATTAAATTGACCTTAGTCTCTCTTGGTATGTGTGTTAGAGAATTTAGACTGTAACCTCCAGTGGGGCAGGGACTGATGTGAGTGAATTCTCTGTACAGCGCTGCGGAATTAGTGGCGCTATATAAATAGTTGATAATGATACCTAGGACGTTATTTTACTAAAGAGCCCCTTCCCTTTGGCCGAGCCCCGGGGGCAAACCAATAAGCTCACCCTCTTTAAATAGCGGTGGAGGGGTGTGTGTGAGCAAGAGGACTGATCACAAGTGGCGGTTTCTTGAGGGGACCCTGGAAAAATGACTCTTTTACACATAGAGCTTTAGGATAAGACAGGAAATTCAGCCAAGTTAATGAAAAGATTCACTTGTCCTTAACATTATTGTGTGATATGTTACATGTAGTGTGTGCATATAAATATAAATTCCTAAACTGATTTATTTGATAAACAGTATGTCAAAATTTGTAAAATTATGTATATATATATATATATATATATATATATATATATATATATTGTAATAGGGAACTAGCTCAGGTAGCAGTCAGTGCCTTGTGTTTTGGTGCATAAAAAGTTTCTCCAACCAGCAAACTTGGAGGTATATTTACTAAACTGCAGGTTTGAAAAGGTGGAGATGTTGCCGATAGCAACCAATCAGATTCTAGCTTTAAATTAAAAGTGATAGAGATCTCAATGACGTCAAACTCTAGTGACAGACACCTGACTAGACGGAATCACTTGCGGTCAGCATCCTGCTGCGATTGGAGATCTACAGCGTCGGTATGGAGGTAAGTCTGCTCATATTTAAATTGCTTTTCACACATTCAGAGTTTAAGTATCGGAATGGTGGTAATGGTGAAAACGATTAATAACGGAATAGATGGATGAATGCTTCCTACTAAGTAAACATATCAGGGCCTGATTCATCAAGGTATGTATCTGCCGATTTTAAGCGTATTGTATGCAAAATCACTCTGGGAACCAGGAGATACGTACGTGAACGCAGCCCTGTCTGTTGCATCCTCGAACGTAAAGGACACTTACTACAGCCTACGATTTCCGGCAGGTTACGGGGCAGATATGGGGCGTTTTTCCGTAGTCACTGTACAGTAAGGGTGTGCCAAATTCAAGTGCACTCAGCCCCACCCGAATCCAGCTCTGGCCATCTCTAAGTTACTTGTTTTTCTGCCGTATCTCTTGCTCCAGCTACAGGACTAGTCTATGTCTGATCAGTAGTGATGACAATCTTGTATGCATGCTATAACATGTGTTTGCAATCACAAGCGACTTTAGAAATGTATTTTATGTTCAATAGACACTGAGAACATCCTAATAAATGTATTTCACAGTGGGAAAAATCAAATGAAAAGCGATTTTCTTATCATTAATGCCTATATTATTAACAGGTGACATTCATTCAAACTTTTTTTTTTCTCGGTTAATAATTATTATATTATTAATAATCCACATAGGTATTGGACGTATCCTGCAGCCTCTTGTATAATAGATCACAGCAGACCTACCCCTGATTTCAATATCTTAAGATCCATGTCTTGATGAGTTCAGGGGTGCGCAAAGCCTAAAAAACACTCTCCCACTGTAATAAATCATAAAAGACTAGCACCAGAAACAGCTACATGCAGCTCTGAATGCAAAACACACTTCAGTGGTGATATGTGAATGACTTAGATGTTTTCCTTGCATACATTTGCACTGTGGCTTAGTGGTTAGCACTTTTGCCTTACAGCGCTGGGGTCATGAGTTCAATTCCTGACCATGGCCTTATCTGTGAGGAGTTTGTATGTTCTTCCCGTGTTTGTGTGGGTTTCCTCTGGGTGCTCCGGTTTCCTCCCACACTCCAAAAACATATTAGTAGGTTAATTGGCTGCTATCAAACTTGACCTTAGTCTCTCTCGGTCTGTCTGTGTATGTTAGGTAATTTAGACTGTAAGCTCCAATGGGGCAGGGACTGATGTGAATGAGTTCTCTGTACAGCGCTGCGGAATTAGTGGTGCTATATAAATAATTGATGATGATCAAAATAATCCCATATATGCTTGTAAAAAAAACCTTGACCACTTGCACAGCAATATAATTTCTTTGTAACTAACATACTCCTTTATGTATATCTCTTATCAGCTGGCCAAAGAAACGTTATGTGTTGATATATTTTTAAACTGTAATTTGTAAAGCTTGCATAAAACTAGTTACGCCCACTAACCATCACCTACCCCCGTTTCTGTGAATGTGTTCACACGCTGCCATTTGTGCTTTTTTTAGCTACAATAATTGCACAAAAGAAGGTGCAATGTCATTAAACGTAGGCGATTTTTGGGTAACATGTGCTTGTACATAATTTCAAATCTGTTCATTTAAAGTTAAATGCATGTTTATTGTAAACGTTCAAAGTTTCCACCGCTACATATTAAAGTATGATAGATTTGATAATCATTAATTTAATTCTCTGCGAGCTCACTTTATCTTCGGCACAGCTTGGAAAACAAACCACAGGTTTAGCAATTGGAGGAGCTGCAGAAAGACAGGAATTAATTACTTTTAATGTAAAACGTCACCCATCACAGAACTTTACAATAGGTGCCAAAAGCAAAATTCCATAACTAAGATAAGCCATAAATATTGTTACAAGACAATTAGAAAATTGGAAAATAAATTAAAGTGGACTTAGACCTATTACCTCAATCTATAATAATTAGGGACTTACTGTACAAGACTTACAGTAGCTCGATACAATTTGTGAGAGCACTGGAAGAGAACATAACAATTAATGCTGATTTATCTGAAAATTATGGTAATCTCATTAAAAGACTGATTTTTCCTTGAACGTATTGAATTGAAGGGTTTGGGGTTTTCAAGGCTACGCTATATTTCAAATAATGTCACATTTACCTTCTACTGAGTATGTACAAAGTAAAATAATGCTCAATCCAAGCAATATACATTTCCATGTATATTTGTTTTCGACTTTCTATAGAAATAAGTTGGAATTGTTAACTTTGTTTTGCACAATATACATTACTTGCAAGAAAGATCATCCAGCAAGTGAAAGCATTGGAGGCAGAGCCGGATTTAGACCTCATGGGGCCCTAGGCAAGATACTGGTTTAGGGCCCCCCTCCCTGAAAAAATCCATAGCACTATAGTTTTTTAGCATAACATATACCCCTATTCAGGGGCTGGCTGGTAGACTTTAGCACGGGGGCAAGCATATAGCACTGGCTCATAAGTAGCGGCCCATTTTTAAAAGGTGGTCTCACCGCCGGCCCTGGGAGGGCCCTCCGGGGACCGCTGGGCCCTAGGCGATTGCCTAGGTTGCCTAGTGGTAAATCCGGCCCTGATTGGAGGTGGAGGTTTGCAAACTCCATTTAGTTCAATGAGTAGAGTCCTGGTCAGCACATCAGAGACACACTCTAGAAAAGTATAACTTACTTTAGCATTGTGGCTATTTCACAATATTGTTGCACATATGATGGTCAAAATTGTCCTGCAGTTTGCAAACAGTTTTAAACATGCCGTCATCCAGTGACTTTAGGTCTATTAATATCGTCTTATCTTTAAAACTCTTTTTGTCTGGGATATTTTAACTTTCCTTTGTTTTTAGACAAAGTATTTTTACAACAATACCACACCGAGTGCCCTGGTAAGCCCTCGTATCTAAGATTGCAAGCACTTAAAAACATCCAATGCAATCACCTTACTTCTTGTTGACTGTGTTCTAGAGTAATTGCAAAATCCATAATAGTTGCTACATTTCTGGACAGGGTTAAAAAGAGAGGTCTAAAATTACTTTTATGTAACAACCTAGGAGAAAGGAGACGAGTGAATTTCATGCTGGTAATTCTGCTATCTCGGCGAGTTAAGTGAAGAAGGGACTCAGTTAACCTTTAACATTTTTAGCTGCTATTGCAATGAGACCATACGTTATCCAACACAAGCATAATAGTATGTTAACATGTGCTATCCTCATATAAAAATATGCTGATCTAATACATAAAAATATATCTTGTTACGTCCATAAAATGTTCATACAATTTAACAAGTTTTTAGACCTTTGCGGGCAGATTCAATTAGCCCCGTTGTTCTTTACAACAACGCAGCCACGGGATTTGACAGAAAATCTCAGCTGATTTTAACTAATAGAGCTGTGAGCAAAAATCAGCGGAGAAATTACCGTAGTAACGGTAACAATGTGCAGCCGCTTTGTTCTAAAGAACAATGTGGCTCATTGAATCTGCCCCTTGAAATGGTAATTTTGGTAGCTAGCTGATTGTTCGGTGTAACTCTCCATTAGACAATGCAAGTGGATCTCTGTTGATAAACGTATAATCAACTCAGTGGCGGATCTAGGAGAGGGGGTGATCGGGGTAATCGCCCCCCCCTATCAGCACAAGCCTACCTTTAAATTGTGCTGCAGAGGCCGATCAAAACAGTGAGGGGCGTGGCAATTCGCGGACAGAGGATGGGCCAGAAGGTTCTTATAAGGTCTGGTTGATTGGACATTCTCTGCATGTATCATCAGTACTGGAGGTTAGTGGTAACACCTCAGAGAGGTGTGATGTCATCTGTAGCCTGAGGCTGAGCCCAGCTAGGTTCTGCTAAGGACTCTAATTGGGAAGGACCCCAATCAGTGTCCTGCTGAGTGTTGGAGGCCAGTCATGTCTAAAGCTGGGTACACAATACAGAAATTTCGACCAACTTTTTATGCCGAGCGATTTTACATGCGATCGATGTTCCGATCGCTCGGTCCATGGACTGCAAACACACTAGCCTTGTTTAGGACGATAAAGGGAAGAGCGGATGTCCCTTTAGCGACTTTTTACAGTCATGTTGTCGTGAGCAATGACTGTAATTTCTTACTCACTGTTGTGGATTAGTCGGAAGTTTATACGCACTACACAGCGGAAATGAGATTGGAACGAAAATATTAAACGGTACGACCAACCAAATGAGGCGATAATCGTCCATTTGGGCAGACTTTCCACCATCGTGTCACTGCACACACTGACCTGACTTTTGAACGAGCGGTCGTATGGACGAAAACCGTGTAGTGTGTACCCAGCTTAAGACTGCTGGTACTGACACCAGGGCCGGACTGGGACCAAGAATCAGCCCTGGCATTTAAATTACACAGGCCCACCTGAGGCCCAGTAGGAAAGAAATTGTGTGCCGCCGCACAGCGGCGGCGCCGAAAAGGGCGTGGCCACATTGTGGTGTGGGTGTGGCCAACATGGGGCATTGATACATACATTATAATAAAACATTACATTTATCACACCCTCCCATCCACATCACGCCATCTCCCCAGACACATTATGACACCTCCAGCCCACTGTACTTATCTATGCTTCTGGTGCTGCTGACATCCATCAGCATAGAGTGAGCAGGGAAGCTCTTAGTCTCACGAGATTACCACATCTTGTGAGACTTAGAGCTCCTCGGCTTGCTCTGCAGGCTGTGTCCTGTCCAGGGACTGGGAGCAGCTATCCGCTCATTCCTCCTAACCAGAGCTGGATTAACGCTCGGTGGGCACGGGGTATTTAAGACAGGGGGTCCCTATTATGTAACATGGTTATCATATTAGACAAAATGTTAGACAAATACACAGGCAATACTGTGTGCAATACTGTTAGTTGCACGCAGCTTTGCCTTCACAAGCAGTACAGTGTGAAGTGGGACTTACCTCCCAACTGTCCTTGTAGTCGGACCAAATCTCACTAAACGAGACAGTCACCAAAATTTGGGAATTCCCCACCAGTGTTCTTGTCACTTTCACCACCTGTGGCTGCTGGTGTCTTTAGTAGCTGCTTGTCTGGATCCTCGAATGCTGGAGGCCCTATTTTGAAAAAAAAAATGGGTACATGTAATTTAGAAACCTCCAACCAGCCCTGGGGGTAAATGTATCATACCCCGGTTTTCTCAACTCGCGGGAGATCGTAGTCTTCGCAGCTTAAATTTAAAGCGGCGCTGCCTTGTAAAGGGAGGTTTCCCTTTACAAGGCAGCGCCGCTTTAAATTTAAGCTGCGAAGATGCCGATCTCCCGCGAGTTGAGAAAACCGGGGTATGACACATTTACCCCCCGGTGTTTAATCAATGCAACCCATGTTTTATAATTAGGCCTCCCTCCAGACTAAACATTAAAATACTAGCATTCACGTTTAATAAACCTATATACCTCCCTCCAAACAACCCCAACAATAAATTAAATCGCATTTACGTTTAAGAAATATACCTATTTCCCACAACCATCACTGTCATTAAATAATTCCTATTCACATTTAAAAATAGACGTTATTTTTTTCCCAAACAGCCCCACTTTCAATTAATAGCCCCCAAAACATATTATGCCACAATAGTGCCCCAGTTCGTACAATAGTACGCCCAAATGATATTTGTCTCTTATTTCCCCCCCCAGTGGCATACTGTTTCTTATTATTCCCCCCTTCCCCGAGTGGCATACTGTCATGTCTCTTATCCCCCCCCCAGTGGCATACTGTCATGTCTCTTATTCCCCCCCCAGTGGCATACTGTTTCTTATTATCCCCCCCCCCAAGTGGCATACTGTCTTGTGTCTCATTTCCCCCCCCCAGTGACATACTGTTTCTTATTATTCCCCCCCCCCTCCCCGAGTGACATACTGTCATGTCTCTTATTCCCTCCCCTTCCAGTGGCATACTGTTTCTTATTATCCCCCCCCCCCAGTGGCATACTGTCTTGTCTCTTATTTCCCCCACCGTGGCATCCTTTCACTTCTCCCCATTTTCTATGTACAATCCTCCTCCCCCCCTTTATTGTACTCACCTGCATGTCTCTACTCGTTTCCGCTGTCGTCTGCCTTTTTCTGCTGTCCGCTCCTCTGACAGCTGCAGGACCCGGCCAGGACATGTAGCGCTGCGCGCGACACATTTCCTCTGGTGGCTGGTTCCTGGGGAGGAGCCAGCCACCAGGAAGCCTCAGTGACAGGCTGTACGACTCTGACTGCCCTGGACGCGATCATGTGAGTATACAAATGCTCACATGATCGCTGCGCAGGGGAACGGACCGGCCCAACTGACCATCGGCCCTTCTGGCAAATGCCAGAAGTGCCAGATGGCCAGTCCGCCCCTGACTGACACTATAAACATGAACAACATCCTATAGACAAGACACACAGGGATTTAGATTACCGACACCATATATATAAATATTATAATATAATATAATATAATAAATTATGATATATATATATATATATATATATATATATAAAATCATTTATTTATATAGCGCCACTAATTCCGCAGCGCTGTACAGAGAACTCACTCACATCAGTCCCTGCCCCATTGGAGCTTACAGTCTAAATTCCCTAACATAGAAACACGGACTAGGGTCAATTTTGATAGCAGCCAATTAACCTACTAGTATGTTTTTGGATTGTGGGAGGAAACCGGAGCACCTGGAGGAAACCCACGCACGAGAACGTACAAGCTCCATAGACAAGTGCCTTGATATAAATAGATGACCCCCCTACTGATTATATGCAGTGATCTGAATCTGTAAAACACACAAAAGAATAGCCGCATAGAGAGTTTGTGGTGTACTAGGAGACAACTGGCAAGAACAGTATAGATACATACACCAGCGCCTGCCTAGAACCTCTTGAGTAATAAAAATACCATAAAAAAACCACTCCTATAATCCACCTTCTAATAATATCATAAAACGTTTTTGATTAATAAAACCGAATGAATAATTAATAGTAACGACGGCATTATCATAACAGATGCCTAGTGTTATGATTAATAAATAAATAAATCTAATAATGGCCATTAATTCGGCTGTAGGGCCTGTGATTCTAGCTCTAGCTCCCAAGAGTCCAATATATTTCTATTATCGATTAGCCAGCTCTTATATGGTGTATTACCAAGCCTGTAGGAGTTATAGCCTTAGATGTTATGCAGATACGTAGTGATCTGAGGAGCACGGGCTCTGGCATTCTCAATTGCAAATTTTTTATTTTAAGGATGAGAATTAACAAAAAAAGCAGGAGACTGTACGGATCTGTGCCTTGCATGAAAATGTATTTGTAAGAAAGTATATTCAATGCCCCATAGGTACTGTATTTACCAGTTTCCCACAAGATTGACCTTGAGAGATCGTTCACACCTATCTACTATTTATATTAATAAGCTCATGCAAAGTGTATTAAAAATAATTCATATAACAGTCAATGCATCCTAAAATGCTATTGGTGTTAAAAATGTAAAGACAGTATAATAGAGTGTATTGGTAAATGTACAATAGATGAAATGCTAATATGCACTAAACACATTAAACTCTAAATTAAAATGCATCCAATATAACTTACTTTTCATGAGTTTTTATCTGTTTTCCCACTGCATTTGTGTGAGCAAAGCCTCTATTCTTGCCAATATCTACAACGTGTTAGATTGTAAGCTTTTTCCTGTCTTCTTGTCTGTTCCCACCTCATCTACATTTACGTCCTTGTATCATGGCTCTTGCGTATTACATACAACACTTGTTAGTTATATATTTTATATAACTTATCTATTATCTCTCAGACACAGCATTATGCCTTATTTATTGCTATTCTTGTATTTCTGGTTCTTGAAAGTTCCGTATTTTGCATTTTTTTCTGGGTCCTCTTTGTGTTTGTATTCTGCATCTCTTCAGAATCCGTTCAAATAATTTACTCAGAATGGAAGTCTGGCTTACAAGTCTACAGTTCCCTGCTTCAAATTTTGTCCCTCTTAAAAGATCTGTACTACAATCTTTTTGTCAATCTTGTGATATTACCCCAGCTGTGTGTGGTCCATAAACACAAGAAATTGTGGTCCATCAATTACTGAGCTTAGTTCCTCAAGCACACATGGGAGGAAGCCACCTCTGCCAGATGCTTTATGTCTCTTCAACATGTTTAAACATAACTGTATCTCCTCCTGTCCTAGACATGTATCATTAAATGATGTGTATAGGCTATAACTACACAAACTATTTCTTGGCATATTTTCCTCCTTTGAATACAGACAGAAAACAAAAATCTGTTTAAAATACCAGCTTTCTATTTATCTTCTGCAATTATATTACATCTTTATCACTTAGTTGCCCAATTTTATAAGGTTTTTTTTAGGCTTGATATCTTTTGCAATCAATTTTCAGCTTCGGTCTCTAACCTGATTTCCTTTTTACATATTTTGCTACATTCCTTGTATTTCCATAATGAATATTCCAGTTTTCAAGATTGAAATCCCTTATTACATCCAATAGGTTCTTACTTAACCACATTGGTTGGCTTTTATTTCCTAGACATTGTATTGCCATACAGAAGGTACTTGCAACAGTAGTTATTTAAAATATGTTTTTAAATGTCCCAATTGGTCTCATTTGTGCTTTTATTTAAAAGTTAGTTTCCAAGACTACAGCGCTTCTGAGCTGATTAAATTTTCCCCTTCTAAAATGCATAGTTTTTATAGGTCCCTTACATAAAGAGGTAACGTGGATCTTGTCCATTAATGTTTTTATATGTAACTGAACTTAAACTTAGAAGTAAACAAGCATCTCCTACTATGAAAACAGATTAAATGATTGAATATATATTATACCGATCTCTGTATTTGTGGGATTGTGTTTGTATATGATATGTGCATGTATAAATTTCAGGATTGCATTTTTGTTGCTTTAAAGTTTTGATCTAGCGCTCCCTGCACTATGGAGAATGTGCCAAAATGAAATGTATTAATCCCAAAATATAGTAACGCTACGTAGTTGTGGTGCAATTACCTGTGACCGACAGGAGTGCCGAGAAGGGAGGGAGGGGTCAGGTTCAAAGTGCTGGGCGGCCCAGGCCTGCCTGTGTTGTGGGAGGAGCCAATAACCAGGTGTTGTTAGGCCCCTGCTGGTGGCTATGGAACGGGCCCAAAGACGTTACTGTACTGGGGCCCGAAATTCCTCTTGGCGGCACTGCTGGCACACTCTGTTTGTCTAGAACAAATGGGTTCCATCTGTATATGTATGTGTGTGGTGAGGATTCATAGTAATACTAAGAATTAGGGATACTTCACTAGTAACTGCAGGTGCTATATTTTAATATTTGTACACACATCAGCAAAGTGTCAGGCACCGCCTCCGCCCCCCACATAGGTGCCGGAGACGGTCGCCATGTGATGCTCGCTCTCGTCCCGTTGCATAGCAACGGGACGTACTAACGGGGGACTGACTGTGCAGCGCACGCCTGCGCTGTGTACCGCGTCCCACTGCTAGGCAAAGGAACGCCAGCTCCTTCTGCCGTCGGCGATCAGCTGTGTCTGCTCGCCGGAAACCCTTCCTCCAATCAGAGTGCATCTGCAGATATTTAAACCCCACCCTGCGCCATTAGGGTGCTAGAGTATTGGTTCTCACTACTCCAGAGTTCCTGTGTTATTCCTTTTAATAGAAAAAAGAGATAATATGTTGGGTTTGAGATATCTAATGCATAAAATGTTATCCCTTACAGCGCCACTATGTTTTCCTATTCTGTTTACATCAGTATTTTAAATGTATTCATGCTACACTTCCCTATTTACGTTGAAGTGGTATTTATTCATTGTTTCTGAAAATGATACATGTAAACCTTAAGTATTTTGAAAAGTCTCATTTCCTGAGTCTGAAGCCCAACAGCGGAGGAGAAAATAATTTTCTCGCCGATTCACTACAGTATATATTTATGCATTTTATATTCTACGGAGTCACTAGCAAAATAGGATCCTATTTATCAAGCTAGACAGTGACTATATTGGAGTGTTTTTTCCACATTCACTTCTAATGGCGCCAGCTGTGTCTATTTACAACGAAGGAAAGAAGAGACAGAGGGCGTCGGAGATGGGGCTGAGTAGAATAAAGATAATTGCCTCTGGAAGTGGCTGATAGCAGTATGTGCTATAACCTCATCTATAGGCACTTACTGGGGCATAGTGACCCTCATTCGTATTGAACTGTACTGCACAATCTTGTGTGTTTATAATGTAATATATTATTAATAGAATGCAATGTGTAAAAAATCAACTTAAAATAATTAGACACAGGAAAAACCTTTCAACCTGTTTTTCCGGTGCTAGACCACATCCTCAGGGGGTAAATGTATCAAGCGGCGCGTTTCCGGACGGTTTGAAAAGTGGAGATGTTGCCTATAGCAACCAATCAGATTCTAGCTGTCATTTTGTAGAATGCACTGAATAAATGATAACTAGAATCTGATTGGTTGCTATAGGCAACATCTCCACTTTTCAAACCCGCCAGAAACTCGCAGCTTGATACATTGACCCACAGGGATGGTTTCAAGACAAGCTTTGGAGAAAACATGGCTTGAGGAAAGGGTTTTTGAGCGTCTGACGGATGAGGAAGTCAGATAAAATACAACAGCTATCATCTATATGACTTTATTAATTAGATATTAATTATGGAGCACTTAGAGAAAATAATCAAAAACAAACATGTCACTGGTACCAATAATTGCCCATAAAATAAACAGGAGGAAAGGGCAAAGGTCACTATTGAGCAGGATGTAGTAAAAAAATACACTAAACCAATTCCAGGTCAGATTATAACCCGCGAACTGAGCATGTGTAAACAGCTGAAATAGTGAAGAATTAAACAGTTAAACATGGTGGGCCTGAGTGATTAAGGAGACCAAAGCATAACAAAGGGCTAACTTTGCACCTGGGCAAAACTATGTATTGGAGGGGGAGGTGAATTTAAAATGTGAGGACAGATTTATAGTTGGGGTAGGATATATCCTAGATCAACTTTAAATTTCAGTGCAAAAATAAAGATATCAAGTATTTGTGCGCTACATGAAATAGCAGCCAGTATTTAACTTATGTGCAAAATAATAAACTAATTTGCACCCCTTGCATTGTAAAATGGTTTGTCCCGTAGTACATTTACTCCTTTTTTTGCCTTACATCCCTTAATGACTCAGGCCCGGTGGGTTTATTTCTGTACATGTGTGCTGCGGTGTCCTGGCAACAACTCAGTAAATCTCAACAAGATTAAAATAAGAAGCTTATTTAAAGAGAACCTGCCACAGGCTCTATTTTAAGGGCGTAATTTATGAACTACAAACCCACAAAATCTTCATTAGCATTTTACAAGTGAAAGAGCATTTCAAGGTGAATGCTAACTTCATGGTCCTAGAAACCCGCCCCCGTAATAGCTTTTCTTCAAGTTGGCGCATGCTCAAAAAAATGCGAGGGATGTAACCTAGAGATAAGCAACAATGCAATCTTCAAGTTCTGCATTTGTTTCAATATTCCGCAGAATGGCCTTTCCACAATGAATTTATAAATTTCACGTCCTGCATTTTGCAGAACTGGGATCAGGAGGCTGTAGATTCTGCGGTATGAAAAGGTCGGAGTAGGACTGGGAATTATGGGTGGGACAAAGTATGATGTGAGAATTCCGTGCGGAATTTGCCGTTAAAGGTTCCTCAAAATTGTAACCTAAAGTCCTCTTACCACTTTAGTATCACTCCTGTCAATAAAATGTACTATTCCTTTCTTCTCCTGATATATTTCTCTAAGTCATTTGTTACTTCGCTGTAGTACATTCTTTAAACGAAATGAATTGGTGTGAAACTGTACACTTTGCTAAAACAGTAACAGGCTTTTTCCTATTTTTAAGATTTCTATGAAACTGATTTTCTATATTCTCTTCTTTTTAGAATGTAAATTGATCCCCCTTTTTAACGAGACGGACGCAGATTTGTACTGCAGATACAATTAAAAAGTCTGTTTACCTCACATTTTTATGAATATAAGTCTACAAAAATATCCAATTGATTCCATTTATTCTAACCAGGCTACAAATGCCTATTCGTATGTTGTTACCCAGAATGCCTTGCTTCAGTTGAGGCATTTAATGACGTCTGATTATATTGGAGAACACGCTGTTTTGCCAGACTATTATAGACTATGATGGTACAAAACCGTAATTTAGATACCAAAACAAAAGTAAAAGCTGTGAAAATTAATATAGTTTATTCCTAATTTTATTTTATTATGGCACCATGACATGGCGGCCAGTTTGCTGTAGAAATCATCATTTTGCGATTGTGATTTGCAACTAGAATCTGGAGGCAGAGGAGTTAATATTCTTATACGCAAATAGAACAATTTGCCAGCCATGCCCAAACAAGTGAACAACCTAATTCTACTTTTTTGACATGCTTGCACTTTGTGTGATAATGTGGCAGGATTCTGGTCCTCCATAGATATCTATATTTTGGCAAAAATAAAAATGTAACCTTAAAGTCCTAACAAACTATAACATTTGATCAATCCCCCCACCAATAATTAAATATAACTTTTCTTATTTTTCTCCTTAAATATTGCTAGTTGGTGCCTCATTTATACCTTAAAAAAATCTATACATGCTAAATTGGGACCCTGATCGATCACCACTAAAACAATCCCCTTTTTGGCAAAACCACACCTACATTTACACCTCTTTTGAGGTTCACAAATCAGATCTCATCGAAGTCTGTGAAGTTGTCAAGTATGGTTTATGTGTATCTACGTATAAATTTACTTTCCTGTATAAAATAGGTCTAAATGGTGTAAAAGGTATTCCAATTAAGTTATGGCTGGTGGCTGATCACTGTAGAAAGCGTACAAAGATCACTTGTGTTTTCTATATTCAAATTAGTACACACCAAGAAAATAGATGCAGTAGCACAAAAATATTCTTATGATGTCATAAATGAAGAAAAACCATGTTCTGCTCCCTGCTTTTTACCTGATTAATGAACTAGAATCTGTAAATTACGCATAAAAGAACATAGAAAAGCAGTTCCTGCAGTGGGAGAACTTGAACTGAGCATGGTCACGTCTGGGACTGCATTCCCAGAATCCTTTGCACCCAGGCAACTGCCTCTTCTCCCTCACCACAATGCATTTATTAATTGATTAGCGTTATGCAAGAACTGTGTGTTTGACACGCTGCTAAAACTAATGAAGATGCCTTTAATTATTGTATTAAAAATACACAAACACATTTTTTGATTAAGAGAATTATTCTTATATCAAATCAAATGTAAATGAAGCAAACTATTAAAAATGAATCATTACTTTACTGAAATAGTAACAATAACTAGGGTGATTTTTATGCGAAGCACCCATAAGCCAACCTATCGCTTTATTTAATATTTGCCGTTATGAATGGCTTAGTGGTTTCACATGATCTTTCCAGCAGATGAACACAATTTCCAATACAAGAATACAGTCGTTTCGGATGATTCATCCAAAATCTGAAATCCAATGTGTGCGCAAACAATGCCTAAATATTTAAATGTCTTCAGATTGACACGTTGATATTAAATTTGTTCAATGTGTAATTTCCTTTTCTGCTGTTTGGTAAGTTTATGTGGAAATTGGCACATGTACTGTGTTATTATGTGGGGTGAATAAACTGAAAAGTTCACAAGACTAAATTCAAAGTTGTATTAAATTTAAAGAGAATCTGCCATTCTTACAAAAAAAAAAAAAGACATTCACAGAGAATGCAAAAATGGCCATTGTGGAATCAGACCAATCACATTTAATCAAATGATGTGGGGGTATATTTACTAAACTGCGGGTTTGAAAAGTGGAGATGTTGCCTATAGCAACCAATCAGATTCCAGTAATGAAACTGTATTTATTTAGTGACAGCTAGAATCTGATTGGTTGCTATAGGCAACATCTCCACTTCTTCAAACCTGCAGTTTAGTAAATATACCCCATGGAATCTTTCAAAAAGCACTATCTATCATACAATGACAGATAGTTTGTTACTCAATAGCATTATGGAAGGAGAAACCTCTTCCTATGCTTTATGAGTATGTTAATAGTCTTTTTTTAAACAATTTTAGACATCATTTTAGGCATAATGCTTGCTTTTCAGTTCACCAAGCCTTTGAAATGCCTTTATTCAATCAAACACATACTTGCCAACTCTCCTGGAGTGTCCGGGAGACTCCCGCATTTCGCGAGAGTCTCCCGGACTCCCGGGAGAGTGTGGCAATCTCCCTGATCTGCCCACTTCCTAGTGAAGTGGGCAGAATTCGGTTCAAACGCTGCGATTCACCGGGAATCGCGGCATTTGGCCCCGCCCCCGCTGTAAAATGACGCGATTTGTGTCATTACGTCACGGGGTCGGGGCTAAAATGACGCGATTTTCGGGGCCCCGTCCCCTACACTCCCACCTCTCCCTGGCAGCTCCCGGAAGAACAATTTTAAATGTTGGCAAGTATGATCAAACGAATACCTTAATAGGTGGTTCAAATGATTCTAATATACTTTATATCAACTACAGCAAAAAATGATCTATTTAACAAATGGCTGTTTTCAGTCAAAAAAATACCACAATAAGTGGTTCAAATTATTGTAATATTCATTATATCAATTGCAGCACAAGATTGCCCTTTTTATAAAGGCTTCATCATAATAAAATCAACATCAATTGTGACCAGAATTTTTTCACTATTACCAAGTCTTAAAAACAACTTTTTTTTTTAATGTACTAAATACCAATGTAGGTAGTTGAAAGTATTGTACAATGTATTATTTATATTATCTGCTCAGTAAATCTTAAAAGTGTATTTTTTTCGGTCTAATGAATATGTAATAAATATGTATATTTTTCTTGTATGCCAATTATAAACTACTACAAGTATTACACAAGATATATAAAAATTTACAACACAAAATTCAAATGAAAACATGAGAAGCTCCAACAAATTACTATCAGTCACCCTACATTTAGTTTGGGTGAAGTAACCAATCTATAGAGGAATTTAAAGCAGTAAACAGCAGTTTTGAAAAGAAGTGAATCACCAAATCAATTTTTGGAATTGTGAAATTTATGTCCAAATTGGACTAATGGATTGTAAATGAGTTTAGAGCGATTAGTTCATATTAGAGATGCTCACTGACCCCCGTGAACTGGTTTTGGTTTTGGATCTGGATTAGCTTCGTGTTTTGGTTTTGGTTTCAGTTATGGCAAAACAGCCCTCGTGTGTTTTGGTTTTGGATTTTTTGGAAAAAATCCTAAAATATGCCAAAATTACATATTTTTGCTCTTTTTTTGTTCCTACATTATTATTAACCTCAATAACACTAATTTCAAGTTATTTGCAGTAAATTTTGACCACCTCACAGTTCATAATATTATTTTCATACACTTTCGGACAAATACTGCAGCGACCTGGCTGGATGGTAAGTGACAGAGCAATGACTCAAACACATAGCAGTTCCTACCACAACTAGGACACATTGGCACACAGCAGTGGCAGAAGAGAAAAATGGTGCAAGATGGAATTGTCCTTGGGTCCGCCCTCCCTCCCACCATTATCTTGGGATCTTAAAAAGGAATCAAAACTTGCGAGATCCGACAACGTAACGATGATGTTTTGGCTCGTTTTAGATACTGAGGGCGTGAGAAAGTACCGAGCCGGCTCGGCTTGGTACTCGGATCCCCTAAGTTTGGGTGTGTTCAGTTCTTGAAGAACCGAGCCTGAGCATTTCTAGTTCATAAGTGGTCATTCACAAAATGCACCTGATGAGCTGTGCAAAATACCTTTGCTTTGCACCAGCACACTTTAAGGTGCAAGTACAACCTCTACTCTCAAAAGACCCCTCGGGAACTTAGGAAGGTGCCCAGACGTACAGAGAGGCGGAGAAATCTTCAGAGGTGCACTGTGCAACAGTGTAAATTTTTGACACTCACCAGCTTTAGTGCCATGCCTTTAAGGAAATAAACTTTTCAATTGTTCCACTTAAATACTGCTTAATTTAGCTTCACTTATAGCTCAGATTAATCATAAGAGTTTGAATTCAAAATCGCCAGATACAACACGCTGCTTTCTATAGGGGAGATTGGCAAACACATCACTGTTACACTGCAGGCCAATGTTAATATAACAGGAGACACAATGGAAGTTTCCATAAACCATCCTTTTTTTTTGTTGAAGGGTAAAATGATTATGAATTTTCTTACTGGGGACAATTTATTTTCAGAATAAATTAGTGGCCCAAATGTAATTATGGATTAAATATAAGTGTTTTTGTTTTTTTTGTTTTAATACAGTGGCTTACTATTTCATTAGCAGTGGGGCAATATGTATATTTGTGTATGTCAATGCTTAAAATTTCCTGATGGGGACACCATTAAAAGTACAGACTTGTGACACTACAACTGCTCATGTGAGACTTGTAGTGCCACAAGTTTGTGCTTTTAATGGTGGCCCCATCAGGAAAGCTTAAGCGTTGACATATCATAAGAATATTAATATTGCCTCCCCTGCTGATGAAATAGTAAGCCACTGTAATTAAAAACAAAAAGCAACAACAAAAAAAACACTTACATTTAATCCATAAATGCATTTGGGTCACTAATTTATTCTGAAAATAAATTGTACCCGTCAGAAAATTCATAATCATTTTTGCCCCTCTACAACAAAAAAAAATGGTTTGCTGAAACATCCATTGTGCCACTTGTTATATTAACGTTGCCCTGCAGATGTGTTTGCCAATCTCGCCCATAGAAAGCAGCCTGTTGTATCTGGCGATTTTTAAATCAATCTCGGACGAGTTTGCAAAATCGCAGCTTCATACATTTGGCGATTTGTATAGCTAGAGTGGTGGAAGAAAATCGGGACCGCAATTTGTAGTGATTTTGAAAACGGCGATTTTGATAGAAACAAATCTCTGGCGATTTTACATCAAATCGCCTGTTAATAAATCAGCGATTTCAAACACGCCCGAGAAAATCGCTGGGAAATTCTAAATCGCCGGGTGAAACATTTATCCTTTGGACTGTTTTTTTTGTACAATCATGAGTGTGTCACTCCATGCACTATGGAGACACAAAATGGGTTATTAAAAGTATAGTAGGAAACCCAAAGACCACTGACTTTTAAGTTGGCGCAAAGCTATTGTGGAGTAGAAGTAGAAGGAACACCCCAAAAAATGTGCTTTCTCTGTCTCTTTCCCTCAATACTTATTATACTAATCTTAATCATCAAATTGAATCTAATTTCTGTCCAAATGAAGACCCATCGATGTGTCTACTCCATAGGCAAACTGAGGGGGGTTTCCTAGTGCCTGGAAACCCCTTTCAAGCCTGGGGCACTGTAGAATTAAGGTGGCTGGACCCTGCTCCCTCTTCACACAGTTCTGCTTGAAAAAGTAGAGTTGCATGCACCTAACAGTAGTGCACGCAGCATTGCCCATGTATATTATGGGGATAGGAAGAGTTTTAAAGGCAGCCAAGCATTGTCTAAAATTATAGCTACGCCCCCATGCATGCTGGTCACGCCCACTGGCAGCGTGGTGTGGAAACCCCCCTCTGCAAATCCTGCGTTTGCCCCTGTACTCCATGCCTCATTGAGAATGATCTGCTGTCTCACTGCCCGTGCATACAGCTACTTCTGCAGACATGACTATCTTGCTTCAGAAGACCTATGTGCCCCAGAGGAAATCTAAGAACATTAAAGTCCACTAGTCAGCTAATGCAATGCATTTCCCTATGCAGATGTGCTATTTTAAAACGAATAAAATATGCATAACAAAAATTATTTCAAATGAGAACTGTACATGGAGCGAAGACAGTTTATTAGAATTATTGATGAGCCAGTGTTACGCAGGATATACAATATGTTCTAAATATATCATAAAGCACACAGTACGTATCTATTTCTACATTAGGGACCACTAAGAGGATTGGAAGTCGCAGGACTGTTTATGTCAGTCGGCTCCATCAGGGAACCTGGGTTCATCTGACCTCAGGCAGCTCATTTTCTGCCTCCGTTTCTTGCATACTAAATCATTCTGCAGGAATCTTCCTGAAAATGATGAATTGTAACTAAATCGTTATTCCGACTCATTGGAAAGGCCATTTAACAATAATAAATAACTTGATAAAAATGACTTTTAGATAAAAGCTTCTCTTGCTGGAAATGTCACAGTATAGGCAATTGGGCTTTCTGCATTAAATACTTACACCTGACATTCTCCGCTAGACTGTTGGCTAAAAGTGCACAGAGTGTTTGTTTGGCTGCTTTTAGGAAGAGTCAAACATTTAGTCTCTTTTTGAAACTGTTTAAACTATAGCTTGCTTCTGTACGGAAGGACCTCAGTAAACTTGAACATTTTGTAGCATTGAAAAACTTGCTGTATATGAAGTGATCCTTATATAAAGGGCTCTACATATTGTAACAAAAGGAGGTATTTAACTGGCAATCAACAGATAAAGGATGCAAATAGTGTTACACATTTGTGCAACAGTACACCTAGGTTAAAGATAAACAGGTGGAGGACATATGTGTGACAAAATAATGGTATAAAGTCTGATTTAACTTATATGGTTTAGAAGTGTCTTTTCCCACCGCAGGCTGATGGAGTGTGTCTGTAGTCAGAGCATACAGAGCAGTTGATGAGAACTCCTTTTTAAAGGGAAGGAGGGAGTATTACCTGCCCATCGAACTAGGGCTGTGGGAGGAGTGTCAGGTATAAAAACCTGTTTGTTTTATTGTTCAGGTTGACCGATGCTAGAGAAGCTGACCGGTGTCTAGAGAGCTGATCTCTGTTTATTTAGTGTTTAGGGTTACAAGAAACTGTTACCATCCTGACATTAAAACAAAGTAAAAAGGCAAGAAGTTGTTTGTGTGTGTTTCACCAGAACTGTGCTCTTGCCACAATATATAGGCATATATGGAGAAAGTTCCAGCGCATCATCATCATCATCACCATTTATTTATATAGCGCCACTGATTCTGCAGCGCTGTACAGAGAACTCATTCACATCAGTCCCTGCCCCATTGGAGCTTACAGTCTAAATTCCCTAACACACACACACAGACAGACAGAGAAAGAGTCTCTAGGGTCAATTTTGATAGCAGCCAATTAACCTACTAATATGTTTTTTGGTGTGTGGGAGGAAACCGGAGCACCCGGAGGAAACCCACGCAAACACAGGGAGAACATACAAACACCACACAAATAAGGCATCTCTTCTCTTTCCTCTATATTTGCCTCCAGTTTTTGCTGCCATTTCCCAGGAGTGTGCCAGGAGTTGTCGGTGGGACTTTCACTCAGCCGTACAGTAATGAGATGTGTTGTGCTTTTCTCTCCCCTCTCCTCTGTGCTAAAATCTTCCATCACCTCTAAGGTGGCAGAAGTCAACTATGCTCCATATCTAACTAAATATTACAACTAAAGATTACATATGTCTCTTCCCTGCTCCAAAAATAAACTACTGAGGCTCAATGTATGTTCATCTTTACTTATTGTAGTGCACTGATTTAACAATAAAAAAGTTTAAAACTTTTGGAAGGAATGAGCTTATTTATTGGGTACCTATGGACAGATAGAAAGGCGTGTAATAGCATTACGGGATTCTATCTTCTGTGACTTCTATTATTACCAGTATACAAGGCACTGAGACTACTACTATATTTAATTACCTGGTGAAGTTGATTATGGAATGGACCGTTCATCTCTATTGAGCAGCTTGAAGGTCAATGAGCTTGATTCCACTTAAGTTGAGCTTGGAGTACAGGAATAAGATTGTTTTTAGATGCCAATGATGCAATAGCCATCACTAGGTGACCACTGCTACATTTTTTTGGGAACAAAACCCATTCTTTCCAATATCTTTTAGTTTTGGTTCCAATCACCCCAACCCTTCAACTCACTTTCCTCTGTCTCGTTCTTTATCTGATACTCTCTTATCATTCCCTTCCATTTTACTTTTAATTACTTGGCAGCCAGTTACCATTCTGGTTGAACTTTTACACATTAGGTGGACCAGTGGGATTGGGTATGATTGGTTGACAATGAAAATGTCGACATTCAGAATGTCGACAGGATTAAAATATTGACAGTCACAATGTTGACATAATACATTACTTTTAAAGCGGCACTACCGCAGGCAATACATAATGAATAAAACAAAGCACAATTACTTCTCCCCTCCGGAAACAGCTTAAGAATACGGAGGTGCAATATAGTAAACAAAATAATAATACATATAATATAATATTAATATAATTATAAAAACATTAAAATATTTATATTATAATATTAATATATCATAATAAATTAAACTGAACACAGTGGCAAATTAAAAATGCGTACACCCCCTTCCCCAAAACAGCTTATGATGTGAGTACGTTCTCTGTACAGTGCTGCAGAATTAGTGGTGCTATAAATGATGATTATTATACTATTGAGTAAAAGCACAAAAAAACTAAATACAATCAAATAAAGGTGCTAAAATTACTACATAAAAAGAAACACATTTTTAAAATAATGACATAGTATTTGTATTTGAATATTTCAGTAGGAATTAAATTGGCAACTTATATTCAGAACATTCACTTTACAAACATCTTTTTTAATTTCTTTTTTTTTATCTTTTCCACGTCAGTTTCCAGCTTAACGCAATGTTTATCTAGAGCCCCACAACAGCAGCAATATTAGTTTATAAATATTTGAACACTATTCATATTGTAAGTCATATTTAATCAACTGTTTAATTTCAGTGAAGAGTCTCTCTAGCTCCTTAATTTTGAATATGGGAAACTTAATACAAAATGAGTTAAGATCTGTGCATAAATAACATAACTAAATGAATGACTGCTTCTTAAACAAGAGTAAAATGATTTGACTGTTGGCCAAAATTCATCTCCTTGTGCCATCACGCACAGAACTTTGTGCTGGTGAGTCTAGCTCTCTCCGCCTTTCCATGGTAACGTAACGGCATTTATACCAGCTGATCGGAGGAGTCCGACGGACTGAGGAATCACGTTGCCAAGCGTGGACTGTGCCTGGTTTTGTAGACCTGTGCAGAAACAAAATAACTTTCTGTGGAGCAGGAGTATTAAAATAAAATAATAGGGTGCTTTCTTGCTTTGTGAAAGGGAGTACAGCCAATTCCACTCCACAAAAACGCTTGAATTTTCAAAACTCAGTAGAAACCATTATTTGAGAAATTCTGAGCGATTTGGGACTTTGGGGTATATTTACTAAACTGCGGGTTTAAAAAAGTGGAGATGTTGCCTATAGCAACCAAACAGATTCTAGTTATCATTTATTTAATGCATTCTACAAAATGATAGCTAGAATATAATTGGTTGCTATAGGCAACATCTCCACTTTTTGTGGAAATAGACATTCTGTAGTTTCATAGATCTCTAAGGCACAGCTATTGCTAAAGTTCTGGCAGTAGTATTTTTTTTCTCTTTTAAACACACAAGGGACCTTGGTTGCAAACTGGGCGCAATTTACAATAAACATTCAAAAAAACTACTAATACAGCAGAAACAACTGCCTATGACCACCCACAAATAATACAGCTTCCTCAGACCATATGCATATTTTTCCTAGTCTGCATCAATTCACAATTGTGCGAACGCGGTCTTACTGTACTCAGCCTACGTCAGCGTGCCCCGTCTTACCTCTCCAGGTACAGGAGTACATGGAAGAATCACGCAAATCTGCACGGGTGCACATCCGTGTGTCCACTATTTTTGCATGCACAGTGCGATTTCATACAAGATACACTAGCCAAACTGGCTTAGTGATCACTATGCATCAGCCCAATGGTGGTAATTTTAAACATATGCCTATATTTGTGTAAAATGCATCTGACTTTACAGGAAGCATATATATGTGCTTGTCAGAATAGCAGCAATTGTGGGGGTGCAAAGTTTTGCACCTTGGTCCTCTCTCGTTCCACCACACCCCAAAGGTGCTCTATTGGATGAAGATGTGGTGGGGGCCACTGTCTCTGACAGTGTACTCAGGAGACCTACAGCAGATGACCTAGATAATTACAATACAGATATATTAATGGCTTCGCCCTAATCTGAACTCTTAAAAATATATTTTGCTCCCTATATATTGGACTTTTAACAACATTACTAACACTTATATCAGTAGGTTGTTAAAAATAAGCTTCCACGGAAAACATATAAAATTCACTTAGGTAAATGAAATCAGTTATTCCCGGATAAACAGACACACCAAAAACCTGGAAAGTTGAGTTTTAACCAAATGGTTAAACAGCAATTTTTATTTTATTGATATATGTGTTTTCCCTTTTCTCAGCACATCAATAGATGGAGATGAGAATAAGGTTACATAGGGGACCCTCCTAGTTAGATTTCATGATGATTTGAAGGTTAGTTACTGCCTTAACATCCAGAAATAATGTCATTCCCTGTATGGTTTGGTTGATATGTCCCCTCTAAGCTACTTACCAAAACTTTCTCTAAGCCTTCTAAAACACCTTCTAAAAAGGAAAAGTGGAGGTGTTGCCCATAGCAACCAATCAGATTCTAACTTTCATGTATCAAGAACATTCTAGAACCTGACTGGTTGCTATGGGCAACACCTCCACTTTTGCTTTTTAGAAGGTTTGACAAGTCAACTCCATAGAGATGATAGGAGCACTTTTTACCACCTCCATCCCGTCAACTCAAAAATACCACCTGAGGCAAATTACTCATCTTACTTCATGAGCGGCACAGCCCAACAGATGTGAGGGATTCACTGAAGATACCCTCTGTCCAAATTTTAACGATTGGTGCCAAAGACATTACTTGTATGTCACTGTTTCCTGCAAAATATCTGAACTGCTTATTTAATAAACAATACAACTGTTTGGACATTACTCTTTGATGATTGCCATTTTAATTTTTTCTTTTCTTATGCTTTTCTGGCCGTTAGTCAGTACTTGCGAGCTGGAATCAATACGTCTGTTGCATGTCATTGCAGGCTATTAAAATGATTTACAATGGTCTTTGGAAGACAAGTCAGGTGCATATTCAATTCTTGCAGACTTTAGAATCCAAAAATAATGACAGAGCACTTCTGCTCATTAACATACATTTAATCTGTTAGCAATGTTGTAGTTAGTAACTCAGTAGACCTCCTATGCGGAGATCTGATACAATATTATCAGTTACTGTTTAGGTGTACAGTGCTTATTGCATATTAATTTGATTTCATGACATATAAACCCTTTTATTAAACCAATAGATTGTAAGCTTGTGAGCAGGTCCCTCTTACCTCTCTATCTGTATGTATTACCCAGTATTGTTTTATTGCTGTTTGTTCCCAATTGTAAAGCGCTAGGAATCTGCTGGCGCTATATAAATAAATGATGATGGTTATGATGAAAATATATTTCTTATCGATATGTGTGTATGAAAAATATATATGTTTACTGTGACTGTGCTATGTTGATATATTTGATATTGCATACTCTATGTGTTGTGCTTTAAGTATAATAAACATTTTATTGTCAATTGCGTTTTCCTTCTTCCAATCTCCCAAATTGATGGTTTGGGATGATTGAGGGATTTTTACTGTCTAAGGGGTAGATATAGCAAACCTTCTAAAAAAAAAGAAAATTGCGGTGTTGCCTATGACAACCAATCACATTTTAGCTATCATTTATCTAGTACAGCCTATGTTAGCTAGAATCTGATTGGCTGCTATGACCAACACCTCCACTTTTACTTTTTATAAGGTTTGGTACATCTACCCCTTAGTGTTATTTTATTTCAGCCACCTGAAAACTTTTTTTATGTTCATAGTCCCAGGGATGTATATAAATTATGGTATGTGATAATACAAAAATTCCTGACCACCCAAAGAGCTGCAAACAACGGTAGAGGCAACATTTTCCAGGACCTTAATTCTGATTCACGTGATAGTGTTAATTCATTTATATTTTATTATTTACATTTTTCTTGTTTCAGACTCTTTTGAACAATAAAATGTTGCAGCCATCACCACCCAACACAAAGTTGTCACACATGAAGGCTCAAACCCTTGGAGCCTAAAGTGACCGTTTGATCATGTTTGTCTACTTGCCCACCTAGGTCATTTTATGGTGCACACCCAGATTACAATCTTTGAAACAGGACCCAAAAAAATCAATCTGTACCTAGTTTGGTTGGTTTGTGGACACATTTTAAAAAATGGGCACGGTGAAAAGAGTCCAACCAACAATTTAGAACCAGTCTTTATTTGTTCAGAAGTAAACCTGTAAGGTACAAATAGCATCCCATTAAAAGTATAGGTATGAGAGGTGTTTTATGTATTATTTTTGTTATTATATGTGATATGATTATTATCCATATAATTTTTTTATTAACATGGTAAATTTCACTTTCACTTCTATTAATAAAACATTATTCTATCTTGCGTATCTGTCCACATTCCCCTATTTGTACACAATAAAATGTATTATACTTTTTTGTACTACATTATTAGGTTGTGTAGGCGGCCGCCTCGCTGTGTTCTTATTAGATGCTGTTTCCATTAACATTATAACAATATCACATGGGGGACTGAATCACAATATACTAAGGGGGACAGAAACGCTATTTAGAATAAATGCCTTACAATGTCAATCCTAGATTAATTCATTACTAGGTAGCCCAGTGTGACTGAGAACTTATAATTATCATATGCAAGCGATCCAATATACTTTAGAGCAATGGCAATGCAAATTTTGGCTTGTATAACCCCCCGTGTGAACTTCAGTTTGAACCCTATGTATTACCATCAGTGATAATAAATCACTAGCCACTTCCTATATATCCATATCTTTTTAGCAAGTAATTTTTTTGAGCTAGTATGTCCTTGGGACAATCTTGTCAATACACAATCAATACAGTTTTTGTTTTGAATTAAAATAACCACCATGGACCAATTAGGTGGTTTATACAACCTTATATACTGTATACTAATATGTTGGTTACAGTGTAAGGAACTCAATAGACCCATTATAACAAGCTATAAGTTAATGTTTATATAATTTAATATATTTACCACTCGACAACGCAGCATGGCTTGGCGGCATATCCGCCATTTTATGGTAAATTCTTTTTTCAGTCTATCTTTTTCAACACTTTCTTTTAATATTTCGCTACAAGTGATATTCAGGTTTACTTTTGTGGACATTCTGTTATTATGTTAACTGATCTAAAAAAATTTACGTTTTAATATGTATTCAATCATTATTAATCACGGAGTGCCCCAATTAAACATGTTTTCTCCTCTTTGCCCTTCTTGTTGTTTACACTAATTATACATGTATTGGGTGCACTACCCGAGATATGATATTATTATGTAATGATAAGATATAATTTAGATCGGGAATGTGAATATCTGGTGCGCTGGTAATTATTCTTTATGTACAAATAAGGCATTACCACTTCTGCATTGAGTACTAACTACACTTAACGCGTTTCGCTCTCTTCCATCAGGCATACATGCGCACACTGACGTCTGTCGTAAATACTACTCTATATACGGTCACAAGTACCATTTTTTTGGCATGCGTCTTTTTCTTCATACCCAAAAGACTCCTCTATATGAGCTCACATGTGAATAGAACTTGAGATCCTTGATTAGTGACTCCTTTTAAAAGCCCCATCTGTGATGCACATGAGATGTCTCTTACTTTCACTCTTGCTGAACGGAACGAATTGGAGGTTGAACACAGACTGGCTGCCCAAGTAGATTACATAATCTTCCTATTTGTTGTTGTATGTCTATAATAATTAATTTAGAAGTTATTTGGGGAAGGCTCTAAACCCTAATTTTTACTCCTCCAATTGCACTAATTTCTCTGACGACATGCTGTTTATATCTTGTAATATTATAAGACATGCGGACACAGCGCAATTTAAGTTGGTGGCTTTCTTTTTTAACTTATCTGAATCAATGTGTGTAACCGAAACTTCATTATGTAAATTGCCAGACAAAGTTTTAGATATTTCCAGTTTTCTGTTAATAGTTTTTTCTTCAATGCATGCTCCCAATTAACCTTCCATAGTTCATTTAATCACTAAACTGTACTTTCTAATGTCTGCATTTTTATCTTGTTAATTGCATTTTTTTTTTTTCAAATGCATCTTTTGATTTGAAATCTAATTACATTGCTATCACCAGGACATAGATGTTGTAAAACCATTTTGATATTGATAACTTCGGTTCATTACAAAATTAAAATGAGTCTTATCATTGCCTGTTTTGCTAACATTTGATTTCAAAATCATCTCAAAGATGGCCCCCGGGCGGAACTGCAGACATTCATAATGCGGTCTGCATATCAAGATATTGTATCACTTTGAACTCTATCACTTTTGTTTGTTTCAGAATTTCTTACTATTGTTCATAATTAACTAATAAAAAGTTGTTTCTCGGAACTGAACACAAGAAGAAAACAATAAGTCCAAACACATCACTATGATTCCCAATATTGGGTAATGGGACTAATTAACATTCTGATTGCCAAGATACTTTACCTCGGAAATTACTTTCTATCTGAGGACTGGGAAAAAGGTTCAGTTTCACCCTGATGAATTTTAAGAATAAAATTCTACATTTATCTAACATCATGGCTTTATCTGTGTGGTGTTTGTATGTTCTATCCGTGTTTGTGTGGGTTCCCTCCGGGTGCTTTCGTTTCCTCCCACACTTCAGCCAAAAAATTTTTGATAGGTTATTTGGCTGCTATTAAATTGCCTTTAGTCTCTCTCGGTCTGAGTATGTATGTTAGGGAATTTAGACTGTAAGCTCCAATGGGGCAGAGACTGATGTGAATGAGTTATCTGTACAGCGCTGCGGAATTAGTGGCGCTATATAATTAGCTGTTGCTGCTGCTGAAGTATCAGTTGTCTGGTCTTTCTCTTTAAATAGCCCCCTGCTGGGGGAGTACCCACCCTATCAGGAAGAGGAAGTAGATTCCACCTGGTTAAAACCCTTTAAACCTTCAATCCAAATAAAAATTGTAATTGGTGTAATTTTGTTTTACATTGGAAAAAGTGTCTTTATATTGATATTTTGTTAATAATCTAGAGTAGGATCATAATCAAATTGCAACATAAGTCATTTTGTATATCTAAAATTTTCTGTATGAATCCTAATAGAAACAAACTGATTAGTTCACTTGAGCAACAAATGTTATGGATTTATATCATTTAGTATAGCATTGCATTTGACATCACAATACTAGTGTAATGGGAGCCTCACACAAATATTTTGTGTTGATGAAGTCTTTGGTATGAACAGATCTGATGTACATTGATTTAACCCCAGCCAATTCATCCCCTGCATATCCGTGTGTAAGCAACTTTGAAGAATGAATGCAACAGGGGACTTTACCCCAGTCAAACACAACTAAAAATACACTCTATATACAGTTTGCACACGTTCCCCATGAAACTTTGATACCCTCTTGACGATTCATCATTTCTATGGCAATGTCTTTCTTTAAGAGAAAGAGATTTATTAGACTCTGTAAGTGGGGAGCGTGCTGTGATTTAGAGTCGTATCACACCGATACAAGTGTATATGAGAGGGTGAAATTAATTCTTTGTTGTCTAATATTTATATTTCAATATAACAGTCACCAAATCTCACTACTTATCTAAAGGTTCGGCAGGTTCTTGGGACCAGGAACATATTAGATGTTTCTTCAGGATTCCATTAGACGGCATGGGGTTGATGCCCCTTCAGCATTGCACAAAACCTCTCTTACCGTTTAAGACCAAAACACTCTAAACCATAAGTAAATAAAGACACTGGCAATAATTTAAGTTTTGGCAAAGTTTATTGAATTACTAGAAAGATGGTGATGGCTAAAAGCAAATTGCGAGCCAGGAAACAACTAATAGAAAAAACAAACAGTGATTGGCCACAGGCACTAACCGCTGGTCAAAGGACTTAGTCCTTTATGATTGGCCGATGCTAAATATGGCATCTTAATGACTACCCCCCCTCTGGGCTCAAAATGACGTGCCCATGCAAAGCAGATCAAAGGGTCCACCACAGAAGGGGAACAAAAGCCAGGTTACTTCAAAGGAGCCAATGACTTGCGGCCAATCAGCAATAGCCCCGTATGAATTAGTCGCCGACTGCAAAAGCTTTCCTGCGGACTGTGCCTCACCTGGTATTGGGGAAAAAAAAGATTAGTTAGAACCACACATAACTGAAGGAGGACGGGAGGGAATTGAGAGGCACAGAAGCCATTAGTGGACGAATATATAGGCCAGACAGAGCCCTTCCCCCATGTATACTATTGGCTGGAAGATGTCAGGTGACTTAACCCCTAATAGGTAAGTGAATGACTCATCCACAAACCTACGAGTTTAAGTGCGTTTGGCTTATGGCCTCTCACCAGAGCTTTTAGGTGTCATGGAAGTTTTCTGATGTCTGTCTGGTGGCGGTTAAGTGACCTATTTATAACAAAAATGCATAGATGATCTCTATTGCTTTACATTAGCTGTCTCCTGTGCATAAACCACTTATCTCAGAGTGAATTAAATCCCACGTAGAGCATAAACACATAGATGCAGAATCTGACTGTCCAGCTTCTGAATTACTTACTCCCGCTATGAGATGAGGGAATTGCATAAAATCAATATCCTCCGAATTTCAGTGATTCAAAATCACTTCACAAAAGTGGAACTGCAAAAATAGCTGGAACAAAAATATCTGTTAAAATGATGGATTTTAAAAAAGTTTCCTAAACTGTCTATTTTACTATTACTTAATGTAATGGGTCTAGTTAAAAAGTGTAACTTACTTTGCTTCCTTGTATTACATAGAGGAATGTGTCTCTAAAACAAATTTTTATTAACAAAAAATCTGAGATACCTGCGTCAAAGTTGGACATCAATAGAGGCCATAGCTTTATTATTATTATTATTATTATCATTTATTTGTTAGGCGCCACAAGGTTTCCGCAGCGCCGCACACAGTACAAACAGTAGACTATACAGGGTGAAACCATACAGAACAGTAAACAAAAAGTACTTCAGAAACTCCAGGCAGGCTACGACGGAGCAGAAGAACAGGTATGGAGACAGGAGGGGAGCGGGCCCTGCTCATGCGAGCTTACATCCTAAGGGAGGGTAAACAAACCAGGCACAAGAGGAGCCAGTTGAGGCAAGAGGAGAGAAGGGAGAACGTGCAAGGGGGCCCCATAGGCAGGGCTCTTAATGAGAATAAATAATCCTGCAAAAGAAAAAAACCTGCAAAAAAAACCTACAAGGGTCACTGAGCAAGTACATCTATCTATCTCTATCTCTATATATCTATATCTATATCTATATCTGTATCTGTATCTGTATCTGTATCTGTATACATCTATATATCTATATCTATATCTATATCTAGGGGCCCCGGTGCACTGCTTTGCCTGGGGGCCGATAATGTTGTTAAGATGGCCCTGGTAGGAAAGAGACGGATGGAACGAGGGAGGTCGTTCCAGTGAAGGGGGGCCGCACGGGAAAATTCTTGGAAAAGTCTACCTTTAAAGAACTCTGTGTGATTTAATGCTGGCTTTCTTAGAAATAAAGAATGCAGATGAGTAATGTGTATATAGTCTATAAAATACGCTCAGACATCAATTTATTGACTTAAATTTGCAAGTTTTAGACTTTGTATAGCCATAATTACAGTATAAGACATTCATAAAAGTAAACCAAATGGGATTCTGAAACTCCAGATCAGATATCAGATCAGATCAGAGCATATTGCATTCTAGATATAATGACATAACATCTAGAACCCCCTCCGAACCATGAAGCATGTGTTCGATTGCGTCATGTGACATTCTCCTTTTCCGGATCCTTTGTTTAACATAGACATGAGTTAACGAGTGACAAATAGTTAACAAAGGGGGGGGGTGCAATTATAAAGCAACCAGTCCCCCATAACAAGCTGACAAAAGTTACCTGTGGGGAACCCACTCTTGAACACATTAATCTATTTAATGTTGGAGTTTAGGCATTGTTAATTGATGTGAACAAAAATGATATGCAAGTAGTGATGTAAAACGAGTGTTAACTTGGTAACATATTGCAACAGTAATAAGTGACAAGATACTTGGTGGTATATTAACTAAACTAAAACTAAACTGCGAGGTTTGAAAAGTGGAGGTGTTGCCTATAGCAACCGATCATATTCTAGCTGTCATTTTGTAGAATGTACTAAATAAGTGATAACTAGAATCTGATTGGTTGCTCAATATACCCCTTGATGTCAGTTCTGTTGAGCTCAAGGCAGGATATACTTCTGTAGGTTCAATAATGGATATGAGTAAATATTCTATTTTTAGGTCTTTGTTTTGGAAGGTGATTGATATATAGATGTTTATCAGTGTACATATATTTAGGTGCATGCTTATGTGTAGATATATAAAGGTGCAATTTTTGAGTGCATGTGTATCATCATCATTACCATTTATTTATATAGTGTCACTAATTCCGCAGCGCTGTACAGAGAACTCAATCACATCAGTCCCTGCCCCAGAGCTTACAGTCTAAATTTCCTAACTCACACACAGACAGACAGACATAGAGACTAGGGTCAATTTGATAGCAGCCAATTAACCTACTAGTATTTTTTTGGAGTGTGGGAGGAAACCGGAGCACCCGGAGGACAACCCATGCAAACACGAGGAGAACATACAAACTCCACACAGATAAGGCCATGGTTGGGATTTGAACTCATGATCCCAGCGCTGTGAGTGAGAAGTGCTAACCACTGAGCCACCGTGCTAAGATACTTATTTGTGCAATATCTTGAAACTTTTTAAATTTTATGGATAAATATTTTTATCAGCTACTCATTAGCATAGAAATAGTTATGTCGATTTGTTTTACATTTTAGCATTTCATTTTCTTCCTCTCTAGTTTACATTTTACAATCACCCTTTTAACTCAGTAATACCTTTAGAGTAGGGGGAGTTGGTTAGCGAGGTATAACCACGTGGGGTACACAGCAATATTTCTAGCTATATGTGCAGATGGCCTAGAAGAAACTAATAAAACGTTATTTTCCTCTTGTAAGTCTTGGTTAGGTTACCTGGTCGAAGTCGAATGCCAGGAAAATGTACAGCTACTTTAACCTTAAATTTAATCGTCCACAGTCTAAAGGGCTTGTTGTGCAGTTTCGAAACAGCTGAAAATCCACTTTGCCTAAACCTGTCCTCAAATCCATTTCACCATACACCACCCTCTTACGACAGATTATATTTAAGAGACAACAGTGATGAAAAGCACAGACTGAAAGCGCTCCTCGCATTTTTAAAAACGACACTATGAATCGGGCGTGCCGAATGTTAAGTCCTTGCAAATATTAATATGGTTCAATCAGGTGACCTAGATTGCGCGGAACGTAAGGAAGGTAAACAACGAAGAAATACCTAAGTCCGGATTTCAGTATTCATTCATGCAAAATAATTGATAACCGACTCCTGAAGATAGTCGAAAAAATAAAGCCCACTGGAAAAGAAAATTAAAATTCCGAACGTGAGATATAATTGAGAAATGCATTCAAATTTCGATGGCAATACAATTCAGTTGAGGTCTAGGGAGGGCAATGTTGCTAAGGCAATAAAAGATAATCTGACAAACCACACTTATATCACCATTAAAATTCAATTCGGGGTCATAAAGAAACCAAGGGTTGAATATTTTTGCCTTTTAATGTAAAGACAAAGTATTGAGTTCTAAAGGAGTGCAAATTAATTTTTAAAAGCTTTTCAGCATAGTAATGCAGGGCAGGCTTGATTTTTACAGCAAGGGGCTGAATTATGGAACATTTCATGATGTTTAATTATAGAAAGTAGAAAGACATTCGTTGAATGGAACATCACAGAGCAAGCTGTGCAGAAGAAATTCTGAAACTTAATATCAATTGATGGAAATAAAATGTAACGGAATGTCTGAGTTACCTGCAACCTCTGTTATGGTAAATGTGAAGCAGACGGGGAAAGATGAGAAACATTTCTTATGACTTTTTTTTTTTTTCAAGGTAAGTCTGGTAAAAGTAATGCTTAAATTGTCCTGATATATTATTTATAAAGTAGTAGTGTTATAGTATTCTACAGGATTGTCATGGCTACTGTTCCATCTCTTCTCAGTAAAAGAAATACAACAGTAGTCTTGTACTAATGCCAGAAAATAATAAAAAAAAATAAAAATAGAATTCCATTGGTAAAACAGAGATTGTATTTGTAATTTACATTAACAATCAGCGTTGTAACATTTACTGCATTTGTAATAGAAATTTAAATTGAACGTGGATGTAATACAGGGATTCATACAATAGATCATAGGCAAGCAAATTTTATATATATATATATATATATATATATATATATATATATATTTATCTATCTATATATATATATATATATATATATATATATATATATATATATAAAACCATGTGTGTGTGCATCTCTCTCTCTCTCTCTCTGTATATATATATATATATAAAACCATGTGTGTGTGCATCTCTCTCTCTCTCTCTGTGTATATATATATATATGCACCTACACATTTTTTTTAAAAACATTTGGCTGACCACTAGAGGCGCCACTTTATTCTACTATATTGATACATGATGAGTTCACGTTTCACGATTCTAACTTACATGGAATGTTGAAAAGTAAAATGGTGGAGGGCTACAGATGGCGATAGAGAGACACCCAATTCATCCATGTATAACAAATTAAACTGGCATAGTGAGTGATTGCATCATTATTACACTGACGAGGGGGCAAACACAGGACTTCTAATGGGGGGATTCCCAAATGTTTGATTTAGGAATAAAGCAAACATTCCATGTTAATTTCCCTTCTGCCCTCACTCCCCCCACTTACTCAAAGTGATATAATACACCAATTAACCTCTTCCCACTGCTAAATAACCTGCTGACCATACTTACCACAATGCTCTATCATATTCATTTATACAATTATTGTGGTTTTCATTATTGTGTTACAATTGTGCATTAAACATATATATATAAATGTGTCTATCAATCTGTCGATATACTGTATATATGTAATATATATAATACTTTGTAAATTAATACAACTCAAAATTAATAATAATCTACCAATCTCTGCAATTGAAAATTGTGTTATGTTAGAACAATATGCTAGAGCCAAATAATGAGCAACAGTGGCCATTTTGTTGAAGCCAGTGTTCAATAAAACATAGACAGACTCCCACACAAATGATTGTTAGACTGCAGACAAATGTAATTCAGGCACTAAGTGGGAGGTTCCTACCTTCTTTTAATGCAATTGATGCACCCTTAGGAGGGGACAATAGGCGCCCCCTCCTAAGGGCGCACCTATTGTCTGTCTCAATAAAATGTACAGATCTCATGCAGCAATCCAGCTGTAAAGCTGTCATGTGACCCAGAACATCTTCCTAACTGGCAGTTTTTGCTACATGAACGTTCAGTACATTTATTTGTTGGAGTAGTTGTAGTTTGCAGCATATTGACTATATTGTGTGGAATGGCAATAACAATTAAGCAATAATAAAAAGGTTTACAAATTTTGTATGTTTTCATTAGAAACTAGCGCACCACAGAGGGCACCAAAGAATTGTTTACATGTATATTTTAGGTCAATATAAGGATTTGTCTGGTGATCTTTAATACCCAGGACTTTGCCATTGATAAGGAGGTCACCCATTGCAAATCGAGGAAAGCCCAGAGAGTGATTCTTCATTTTAAGGATTGTTAGGCTCTGGAATTCATTATCAATGGAAGGGATAGTTTCAGATTCATTAAATGGATTTAAGGATTTTTAGTTTAGTTATCTTTCAACAAATTGCATCTGTAGTTGTAAATAGTGATATTTAGTTTTTCTAAATTCAGTTTTTCTTTTTTCTGGATCAACATGGCCAAGGTTAAACTTATTATTTTTTTATTATTATTATTATTATTACAACATTTATGTATGTAGCGCTAACATATTCCGTAGCACTTTACAACTGGGAACAACACAGTAATAAAACGAGACTGGTTATTACTGACAGACAGAGAGGTGGGAGGGCCCTGCTCGTGAGCTTACAATCTATATGAATGGGTATATTTTATTAGCTCCAATGGCTATGAAACTATGTCATTAGAAAGATATGCAGTCAATGGATAGCTATTGTTTTTATTAATACGGATCAATATATTAGTCCTGATCAGTGATCAAAGTGGAAATCTAGAAGTGGAAAAGGTAAGTGGATGGCATTTGATAGTTTTACAATGAAGGCAGTAGGAGAAGTGGCGGTATGGCATACCACCGTATACCAGCCCTTTTCCACCACTGGTCCTGATATTTAAATAAGTGGAGAGATATGTTATTATTTTTATTATTATTATTAATTTTTATTTATAGGGTGCCACTAGGTGTCCGTAGCGCCGTACAGGGACAAACGATAACAATACAAGGTGAGACAGCACAGTACAGTAAACAATAAGCACAGTAACTCATTAAGCTCGAAGCACAGCTAGAGAGAGGGGGGGAAGGGGAGAGGGTAGATCCGCATACGCCGGAGCCCAAGAGGGAGGGCTCGGATGACAGGAAGACCCCCAGAGGGGTGAGGAAAGAAGCAAAAGGGGTCGGAGGGCAGAGGGTCCTCGAGGTGGAGGGCTAGGTAGCTGGAGAACAGAGTTAGAAGTGGTGGAGACAGGAGGAGAGATGGCAGGAGGAGATATGTTGCGCAAACTAGAAGAAGTTCCATATCCGCGTACCTTGAAAACGCCAACATTTATATCTATAAGGGTAAAGCTGGAATTTCCATGTGGGGCAAATGAGAACTCAGCTGTTAAGTGTCAGTACCAAGATAATGGTAATTTAGTGAAAGGCGTATGGCACTTTTGTCTTGAATGTTGTCGTGTGCACTTTGGGTTTCCTCTTTGGAACGGATTGCTAAATATATTTGAATCAATGAGCTACTTATACTTGTTTTATTGCGGGGATGGAAAAAACTATGCAGATAGATCGTTTACTGCAACGTTTCACTTAGAGTCCTTGGGGCATTTGCAGACGGACCAAGAGAATAATCGGTAGCAAGTGTGAATATATTCACCTTTCAGGTGTGCATAAGTGTGCGGCACAGGGCAGGTGAGACTCACTTGTGCAAGAGAAGATATTTACTGTCTGTTTGCACTTCACGCCTGTTTTAACTAACTTTGAATAAAATACTACGGTAGATTTAACATTTTCATATTATCCTGTGCATTGGATAGTGTGCAATGTAATCTCCTACATTGTTTTTTATTTTAAATTAGGCTTCTCACCCATCAATATAACCACAAAAATCCCCTGAATAATTTATTTTTGCTAAGCATGTGTTAATAGCGTTATTATGTATGTTGAAAAATCTCCCCTTCACTGCAACTCTTTAAGACTATTCACCTCCAGGCCCCGACTAAACATATGGCTACTCTGGTTATTGCCAGAAGAGCTGGTGTGCTTGAGATTCTAAGTGTGCTGGTCTTGCCTCCCAGGCATTTAGCTTCACAGCTCCCAGCTCTGCTTTCAATAAAATACGGTCTCCTTGGGTCCCAGTCACTGAGCATTCTCCATTACTGCACCCGGTCAGCGCTGGTAGGATTAGGTAGACACAATTACAAGGCAACCTGTCAATGTTATTTGGTTTTAATAATGTACACAAGTATGTAAAGCAAATTGATTCTTTGTGCTATACGGTTATATGCACGTGTGTGTGTGTGTGTGTGTGTGTGTGTATATATATATATATATATATATATATATATATTAGATAGATAGATATATACAATTATATGTGCTGTGCTTTCTTAATATTGTATTTTTTCCTTAAAACATTCTGCAGTCTCCTTTTGACAATAGCTATTGTTACTCACTTGAGAATACAGCACCGTATAGGAATATCTGTGTGTGTTAATTTGTATTTCTTATTTTATTAAATATGTGTGTGTTAATGTATATGCTTGTTAGTACCAGTCTTGTCTAGAGATGATCAGGCTCGGTTTTCTGAAAACCGAACCCATCCGAGTAGGCTCTCAAGCCGGCTCGGTACTTTCGCGCCTTCCTTGGACCTGAATCGAGGCAAAACATCATTGCTGCATTGTTGGACCTCACGCGTTTTGGATTCCATAAGTAACTCCCTCCCCAGGAGATCCAGCGCCATTGCTCACACAGAAACATGGGTAGCAGTGTTCTTGTCACTCTCCATTCTCCAGTGACATTGCTCAGTGCCATTGCTCACACAGAAACAGGGGAAGAAGTGTTCTTGTCACTCTCCAGTCTCCAGTGACATTGCTCAGTGCCATTGCTCACACAGAAACAAGGGGTAGCAGTGTTCTTGTCACTCTCCATTCTCCAGTGACATTGCTCAGTGCCATTGCTCACACAGAAACAGTGGTATCAGTGTTCTTGTCACTCTCCAGTCTCCAGTGACATTGCTCAGTGCCATTGCTCACACAGAAACAGGGGTAGCAGTGTTCTTGTCACTCTCCAGTCTCCAGTGACATTGCTCAGTGCCATTGCTCACACAGAAACAAGGGGTAGCAGTGTTCTTGTCACTCTCCATTCTCCAGTGACATTGCTCAGTGCCATTACTCACACAGAAACAGGGGTAGCAGTCTTCTTGTCACTCTCCAGTCTCCAGTGACATTGCTCAGTGCCATTGCTCACACAAAAACAGTGGTAGCAGTGTTCTTGTCACTCTCCATTCTCCAGTGACATTGCTCAGTGCCATTGCTCACACAGAAACAAGGGGTAGCAGTGCTCTTGTCACTCTCCAGTCTCCAGTGACATTGCTCAGTGCCATTGCTCACACAGAAACAGGGGTAGCAGTGTTCTTGTAACTCCCCAGTCTCCAGTGCCATTGCTCAGTGCCATTGCTCATACAGAAGCAGGAGGGGTAGCAGTGTTCTTGTTACTTGACAAAAATTAACTGGAAATTACTGGAAATTAATGTTATTGAAGTTAATAATAATGTAGAAACAAAAAATAGATAAATTATGTGATTTTAGAAAAAAAAATAGGGATTTTAGAAGAAAATAGGGATCCAAACCAAAACACACGAGTGCGGTTTTACCAAAACACGAAGTTAATCCAGATCCAAAACCAAAACTTGGGGGTCAGTAAACATCTCTAGTCTGGTCATGTTCACCATCCTAACCATGTCCTAAAAAAATATCAGGATAATGTCAACATTATCTCCCCCATACTTTTTTTAATAGCATATCACCTGATCTATAAATATAAGTTTGAAATAGTACATTGAGGGCATTAATATGGTGAAATCACACTTCCATCTGAATTCAAGAACTTTTGAGATGATATATTTCATAATAACTTTCTCCTCATAGATTATTTATCTCGTAATATTTAACGATTGCACCTTTCTTCCCTCCTAAAATAATATTCCTCTTCCCTGAAATCATCCGCTGAAGCTGGATATGAAAACGCGAGCGCTTGTAAAAACACACATTCCTCTGATCTCCCAGCAGACCTATTAGTGAGTATTATCTTTCAGATAACAAGTTTACTCTCTTAATAGACTTTCATATTTCTGGAGAGCAGCATTTGATTTGGGAGAATTACATTGTGGTAAGGGACTCAGTGTTTATTGCATACCTCTAGCAATACAGGTCAATCTGTTTTGCTCTTCGTGAGTCAGAACAAGTGCGATAATCATTTTTATTGGATACCAGTTTTTTTGCAACTTTTCAATAATAATTAAATTTAGATACTGGTATAGTTCGAAGACCATAGTTACCCATTAACAACATTGCACATTAGATCATGAAGATCATTTACAACCAGGTTGTGCACAGACAATTAGTACACAATTTGTGCAATTTGTGTGTTTTTGTCCAGTGCAACAATAACGTCACCTACCAAAAAGCAGTGAAACTGTCCACCTGCTTAGATATTTAAATGCATTAATTTCAGATTGTGTCCTGTGATTCTAATATGTTTGGAATACAAAAGAAAAGAGGTCACTGTTTGTCATTATCCCTTATTACTTTAAACTTTTCTTTAAATATATTTGTTAGATTTTTTTCATGCATGCTTGTTAGATCTTCATTTAGGGCCTGATTCATTAAGGATCTTAACTTAAGAAACTTCTTATTTAAGTATCCTGGACAAAACCATGTTACAATGCAAGGGGTGCAAATTAGTATTCTATTTTGCACATAAGTTAAATACTGACTGTTTTTTCATGTAGCACACAAATACTTGATAGCTTATTTGTACACTGAAATTTAAAGTTGATATTTGTGTGTTACATGAAAAAACAGTCAGTATTTAACTTATGTGCAAAACAGAAAACTAATTTTCACCCCTTGCATTGTAACATGGTTTTGTCCAGGAGACTTAAATAAGAAGTTTCTTAAGTTAAGATCCTTAATGAATCAGGCCCTTAGTTATTATATATAAATGTGTAAGGTAAGAGGAGAAGTCGTGTAGTGTTGGTTGCAACTTTTTTCTAAAATGCAGGTGGAAATAACGTCTGAAAGAAAAACACATTCTGCATAATAAAACACATACACAAAAATAGAATAGCAAATTTATTGGTGCCTTCATATAAAAAACATTTATTTCATAGTTACTTGCCATAACAGTGTCACAACAACAAATGCCCACCATTTAAAAATAACAATAAAATATCTAGAGCACGCCTGTATATCACTCTTGCTAAGTAATACAATGAGTTCAGGATATTGCTGCTGTTGGACTTACATACGTTCAGAATTTTCCTATGAATAAATCACCGGATGGTGAAGAAACGCGTCGGGTAAGGAACATTTTATGCTTTTGCTTTTGAAAGTTATTGTGTCGACAGCATCTGCCCACTAAGGAGAGTCTACATGGTGACTCAGCCTATAGAGTTTCCCACTCACCGCAAAACATCCATCAACGCGGTAAAGCTCCAAGACTTGTAAACGGATGCACTAAACGCTATCACTAAGTGGAGATCGCAGTGAATCACCGACACATTACCGTATGACTGACAATATTCTGAATGGGCAGGGTGCGCGTGCTATTTAATCTGAAACGTGAACATTCATCTATCTGCAGTCGTCATGTGGAAAGGTAATTTGTACTGCCTGCAAGCACGCTGTTTGCAGTTCTTTCGTTTCTTGGACTAGTCAATCTAATTATTCACCAAGCGATGGTTATACTCTTACTACTTCCCTGCTTTGTGTATCTGACAGTGGCTATAATTAGCTATTTAGTGCCATATTCCTCATTGTGAAACATTGCCTCTCTAAATATCAATTGGATCACAGCGAACATTTTAGTTTTACCCATCAAGTGATTTTTTAAGACATCAGTCAGCTTCTATGGAGCCCTTTCATTGGGGGAGGGACACACAGGGATATTATCCACAGTGGGTTTTTCCATTTCTAACGGAGATTAGGAGGTGAACCCCTTGTATTACTTAATTAATAAGGGCTATATGCCGGTATGGTCTAGATATTTTATTGATATTTTTTTAAATGATGATGTGACCTTGTTACAGCATGTATGAAATGAATGTTTTCTATATATGTTATTTTTTATATTAAGCCACCAATACAATTGGCATTCTATTTTTGGATATGTGTTATTCTCATTTTGATATCTAAGTGTTAGTGGTGATTCTCAGCCCTGTACTTTTTGTATTTACTTCAGTTGAACTAATAGGAAGTGCTCAAACTTAGTGTGAAATTCTTCTCTCAAAGGTCTAAAACTTGCTGCGCAAATCTGTACACATCTACATAAACACATTTTCAGAGCAGTCGCGTGTTGCTCTTGTTTTTGCTAAGCATGCACTCACAAGTTGAGGTCGACCACTAAAACGGTCAGTCAGTTTCTTTTGTGGCATTTTGGCTGATAAGTGCATTGCACGTCCCTACACAATCAATCCTTCTGAAAGTCCAAGATCAATAGAATGAAAAATCGGGTAGGCCAATGACCCCTATGGTCGCATGTGTGAGGTGATCAGCTGACCTGGTGACCTGGAAGCAGTAGTAGGACAGTGGTTTGAAATTTAGAGGGGCGAATACAATTCTGTGCAACGTGCCTCCGAACATCTCCGCAATGTTCACCTAAGCACATTTCCGGATACATCGGTACCCCAAAATTGGGATTTTCCTTTGCACCTCTATGGGATACGAATAAAAATCTACGATGTCGCAGTGTCCTCGTGACCGTTCCAGAGAGACTCTGCGTCACGTCGCTCAGAATCACAACCACCATAGAGTGAGCAAGCTTAGTGCGTTACGGATATTCCTAATCATGCAGGCTCTTTATGACAAAATTAAAACACAATCAATATATTTTATGGGTTATATCCATTGGTAGCTGCTAATGTAGAAATAGTTACTTACGCCAATCTCAGAGTAGTTTGCGATGTGCTTACGTGGCAAAAAGTAATTAATTTTCAGGACATGCCAGTGCTATGTTCTTACTAGATGTTTTCAAAATTTAGCATCTTGAAAACAAAACAGCCTTTTGTGGCATACACTGAAGATGCTAGTAGAACAGTTGTATACTCAACCTATATACTGAAAGTCACTCAGAGTTAGCAACACTGCTCTGTATACTGTATCTTTACAAGCTTTCTTCAAAAATAAAATCTCTAGCCATAATTCAATTAATGGTCAAGATATTTTATTTTGGAATTACCTTTCCAAATGATTCCCATCCAATAAAAGCACAAATAGTTGACAACTGAAATAATTTTAATCAGCAGTGCATGCAATAAGCCATCTGCTATGAAACTAAGCTTCAATTTTGTGAACAATTAATGTCCAATTGCTCAATCAACGCTTAGAGATAATGCAGCGGCTCCAACAACCCGGCCACTTTAAAATTAATATCAATAGCTTCCATCAGAAAGACGTCCCATTCATACATATATACCTACATTTAAACATTTCTCAAGACACCCGAAAAATATAGTATAATTATGTTGGCTTGATTTTTTTTTTTTGTCTCTCTGTCATTGCTCTCCATTAAGGTTTTCATTGTCTATCTATTGCTGCAGTGAGATTTTTTTAGCTGTTTTGTGGTCATTAAAGATGAAGTCAGCAAGGCTGAGACAGGCTAACTACGATTTTATCAGCAGATAATTAGTTTTTCGTTTTGCACAAAGTTATTTATTAAGCTCTAGAACTCCACAGAGATCACCCTTTATAATTACTGCTGCCTGATGATTTTGTGTAATTTGCTCAGACACGCACAGCACAAAGCCAATTTGTTATCGTCAACTCAAACCCAAGCTTGTTCGTAAGAAATGCAGAATGAAGACCGATTTTTTGGGAGATGCCGCGCTGAAGGCATTGTTTATATTAATGTCACTGTGTACGTCTTCACATTTACCATGGTTAACTGTGCTGCCTGCCTTTCAAACATTATCATTAAAACGAGATATATCATAATTACATGAAGGAAAATCAGTATTTCCTTGTCACACATCCCTTCAGTCTAATAATAGAGTACTGTCTACATTGCATTTTTTGACATGATGAGTTAGGGTGGTCAGAGGAGATTCATGGGATGTGAAATGTTTTAATAACCTCATTAATTTGCTGTACATATGATCGTTAGATACGTATGTTACAGCTGCTAGTTGTGAGTCTAGAAATTCTACGGCCGGAGGCGAAAACTGACATGACAAACTTGTTATCTGTTATACAAACTACTATAAATATTTATGTACAGGTTTTCTGCCCTTTAAAACACAACTGCAGACCATGGACAGCCAGAAAGCAGGATGATTCTACTCTCCATCATGCTGGAATTATTATGCTAATGATACATACACACTTTTGCATAGTTCATGTAAATGAGGAGTTTAAACTGTGATGTAACTAGATGGAGAAACTCATAATAATATGATGTTATTATATATTACTACATGAAATACAGCATTTTACTGAAATCTATTTTTTTCTTTGAACAATGTTTATATTATCTTTGCTTCCTTGTTGACATTTTCAAAATGAATTCTTTATTTTTGTGTATTCAGCGTCACTTTTATTGTACAAGGCAAATAACATACATATTTAACCTATTTTACACCAGTATTGCCAACCTTATTTGAAAGAATATGAAAAAAAAATCATGCATATCGTGAAGGAAAGGGCCAACTGGCTGACTTACTGATTGAAATGGTAATTAATTGGCGTAGCGAGGAGGGTACATTGTGTCTAACTGCTGCTTATAAAGAGTAACTTTCTTGGTGAGTATAAAATATTTATGAATTATTTGATTATCGGTAGTGTCAGAAGCAGTGGTGGAAGAATGTTGCATGGCTGAATGCGGTTTATGAAGTTTCACTAATGAATTGATGCATTACTACCTTATTTAATAATGAATGAATTATTTAGTTAATTAATTAATGTACTACTGCTATCTTACACTTATCAACATTTCGGACTAGATAGAAATCCAACATACTCATTAGTGCAAAAATTGTTATATATAGCAATTACACTTTTGGTATTTTTAGGCATGCTTGGGATGGATTTGTTGCTAATTAATGGCTGTGAATTTGAATTTGCTATTTCAGACCAGAACATGTACCACTATAAACATTTCAAATGCAAGTTCTGGTTCTAAATGTAATTTTTGACAGCAAAGTATGAGAAGGCACAGCACAGTTACTTTTGCCTTTGTCCAATTTGCGCACACCCATTTCTCTCTTTGGGGAGTGCACCCATGCAAAAGCTCTACATTGTGGGAATGTAACTTCAAAGTCTTGTCTAACATCACTTCAGAATTTCTATTTCTCTCTTAACATAGTTCTCATTCAAGCTTCTTTTATGTCTTAAATATGTCATGGTTGTAACAGATGCATGAAAGAGATAAGCATTGTGCGCACAGGATTAACAGCCAGGCTAGAGATAGGAGCAGCTGTAGATGTATACGGTGTCCAGCCCTTATTGAGAATAACAATAGAAAAAACAGCAAGAAGGACCCAGCGCTCAAATAGTGATTATTTGTATATGGCCATGTGTATATACAACTAAATGACCTAATTTCAATATCAAAGTACTAAATGGCAAGATGTTAGAGATAGGCATAGGATGTAATGAATAAGGGGTACATCACAATTTATTGTTAAAAAAACTATATATATCAAGCTTAGTCTGAACTAAACAAAAAGGTAATAAAAATTAAGAGTCACTTGAAAGTATCCAGGAAGGATATATTCCACAGAGATATCTATAATTAACAAAGTTCCTTGATGAATTTGAACTGTAAGTCCCACAGAAAAGACGAGAGAAAATCCAACAGAGAAAACCCAATATTGAAAAATACTTGACAGATACTTGCTGTGGGGTAGTGTGCACACCATTTGGAAAATCCAATCAGCCGGCTCACAGTCAAGAGTTTCAGTCCTTGATAAGCGCGTCAGGTTCCGATATACAGCGTGTGCTCCACCTTGGAACAGTTCAGTTCAGTTCCTGTTCCTGGTCCTGGTTGTCATGTGACGTGTAGCGTAGTTGTAAGAGGTGTTTACTAACGCGTTTCGCCACACAGAGTGACTTTTTCAAAGGATGGGGTCTTCAAAGTACCGACTTCCAATTTGTATCCATCAATGGTAGTCACATGATTAATACTATATTCCCCGTTATAGTTTCATTGGTGTTTCTTAGCAAGGAAAATAAGTCCAAACAATCAGATTCTATTGGTGCACTAATCGTAGGACAGAGGTGAATAGATAAATACAAAAGTGATGAACAGATAAATACAAACGTATGGACTGTATTTATTCATGTGTCATCTTTGCGGGTTTTTATGTTTAAAGAAAGTGCCAGAGAGGTTCCATTGAAAGTATAGACCGCTGCCCGATTATCGGCACCTCCGAGCAGATGCAAAAACTGGCTGGAAAAGAAGCTGATCTCCAACCCTCACATCATGTAACACAAACATTTTTTGGCATGTTAACTAGAGATGTTCACTGACCCCCGTGTTTTGGTTTTGGATCTGGATTAACTTCTTGTTCTGGTTTTGATTTTGGCAAAACCGCCCTTGTGTGTTTTCATTTTGGTTTTGGATCCCGATTTTTTGTCTAAAATCCCTCCCCCCCCCACAAAAATCACACTATGTTTGTCAAGTGACAAGAACACTGCTACCCATCCTGTTTTTGTATTAGCAATGTCACTGAGCAATGTCACTGGAGACTGGAGAGTGACAAGAACACTGCTACCCCTCCTGTTTCTGTATGATCAATGGCACTGAGCAATGCAACTGGAGATTGGAGAGTGACAAGAACACTGCTACCCCTCCTGTTTCTGTATGATCAATGGCACTGAGCAATGTCACTGGAGACTGGAGAGTGACAAGAACACTGCTACCCCTGTTTCTGTGTGAGCAATGGCACTGGATCTCCTGGGGAGGGAGGTACTTATGGAATTCAAAACCCATGAGATCCGACAACGCAACAATGACGTTTTGCCTCGATTCAGATCCGAGAACGCGCAGAGATATTGAGCCGGCACGCGAACCTACTCTGATCCCCTAAGTTTGGGTGGGTTCGTTTTTTAGAAAACCGAGCCCGAGCATCTCTAATGTTAACACAGTATTAGATGCACTGTTGCACCCAGCGCACATTTAGCAAGGAAATATTCAATATGTCTCACACCTGCTATCAGAAAGAAGACACCCCTCAACTGCCACTATCTTGACACACTAATCTATACGCTTGCCAAATAAATGTGAGCCTTGCTGAAAAAATAGCCCTGTTTTTGCAGATTCTTTACTGTATCAACACTGTTTTGAGGCTCACAGTTATTTTCAGGTCTATAAAGTTAGCTACAATGGATAACAAAATCAAAGGTTGTCGGTTATTGTTTGGAATTATGATAGTTATTATATTTGTATTGAATAGAACCACTTTTTGCAGCCATTTGGTTGGCCAAGTTGTGACTTATGGTTCTCCTTTGAATTTGTGATTCTTTGCCATTTCAGAACATACAAATAAAAGCTATTGTACATGTGTTGCTTATTGGATAGATTTTTGGATATAGGACATTTACTCTTCACAATGTGACCTGCTGGGTTGTCTGGAAACTGTGATCGGTTTTTGCAGCCCTGTTGGATGACCTGAAACATATGACCTGCTGGGTGGTCTGGAAACTGTAACAGTTATTTGCAGCCACATATATCAACGCGTTTTACTGGGACCATGCCCAGCAATGTAACTTTGATGGAAGGACCGATACATATATTGCAGTGTGCAAAGAATTTTTTTAGCTCCTTTAAAATAGTGATTGATAATATAGTTATTTATTTATTATACTCCATTGTTAACATTTCTACATGCAATTGACTGTATATAAAAGTTATTGAATTCTGTTAATAAAGCAATGTATTCATTACATTTCAGTTTAATTTAAGGCAATTAGTAGTTTTACTTTTTTTATTTTTTCTGGGCAGCTTTTAGGCAGTATTTTGTGACTTGGAAGAATTCAAAACCCAGAAATTTTGACTTGAACATCATTGTTCAACAGATCATATGGAAATGAGCAAATGGTTTAATAAAAATAGTATTATTCTTATTTCACTAAATATATCAGTTTTGTTATTCTGGGATTGCTTATCGCTACAAGCAAATAATAATATAAAGAAAAAGGGTCATTTGCTAACATTCCTAAACAATGAATATTTACACGAAAAACATTTCATCCAATCAGACATTTGTGTTCATTGCTGAAATTGTTCCTAATTGCTGATTTGCAACTATAGTTTAAGGCACATTTTTTTTTACTGCTGAGCAATTTTAATAAATAAATCACAGTATGTAGTATGACAAGAATGCGTGATTAATCTCCTGTCAAATTATACATCGGCAAGAACAACTTCTGCGTTTTTATTTTGATCCTATCATTATGACACTTCTCAGGTGACCATTTGGACACATGAATGTTAGTCTGCAATATTAAAATTCTTGAATGCCAAGATGCGTGCAAGTAATCTATGTGTAATTTAGATAACGTCTCTCAGAAAGCAGAAAATAATATACGCCACTATTAATGGGCTATGGAAATAAAAGACAGGGCTTAATTAAAAACACCTGCAGATGCGAATGATTCCTTGCAATTAATTTGTGCATAATTAATTATAATGGACTAAGATAAGGGATTGTGATTTTCACCCAGAGTACAAACTACTATGGTTTTAGCCATGTGCATTGAATAAAACTGTATCCACAGGTCAATTCTATGTGGTATTCAAGGGCAATACAAGGGCAATTAAAATCAACCATCCTCCCCGGTTGATATATAAACAAAAAAGAAAACATAACAAAACATAAAGATGAAGCATTGTTCCTATTAAACATTGCAGAAAGAGATGTATAAACTGAACAGTTACAGCCATACGAAGGTGGACAACTCCTTTAAACAATCTTTGCATTGAATGAAGCACCAAAACGTAATCAATTTAAAAGTCATCACTTTCTGCACTTTCAGAGCCTGGTTTAGAGATAGGAGCTGAACTCTAAAATGCATTGCAAAAATACAATTGCCCAGTATTTGTGTGCTACATGCAAAATAAGACATTGTTTCCCTATATGTAAAACACAAAATAACTACATTGTTGCCTAGCGCATGGTTTATCAAGGTACAAATATGCAGACCAATTTAGAGTTGCCCGAGTACAAATGTGTAGACAAATTTAGAGTTTCCCAGGTACAAATGTGCAGACAAACTTAGAGTTGCCCAGGTGCAAATGTGCAGACAAATTTAGAGTTGTCCAGGTACAAATGTGCAGACAAAATTAGAGTTGTCCAGGTACAAATGTGCAGACAAAGTTAGAGTTGCCCAGGTACAAATGTGCAGACAAAGTTGGAGTTGCCCAGATACAAATGTGCAGACAAAGTTGGAGTTGCCCGGGTACAAATGTGCAGACAAAATTAGAGTTGCCCAGGTATAAATGTGCAGACAAAGTTGGAGTTGCCCGGGTACAAATGTGCAGACAAAGTTGGAGTTGCCCAGGTACAAATGTGCAGACAAAGTTAGAGTTGCCTGGGTACAAATGTGCAGACAAAGTTGGAGTTGCCCGGGTACAAATGTGCAGACAAAGTTAGAGTTGCCCAGGTACAAATGTGCAGACAAAGTTGGAGTTGCCCAGGTACAAATGTGCAGACAAAGTTAGAGTTGCCCAGGTACAAATGTGCAGACAAAGTTAGAGTTGCCCAGGTACAAATGTGCAGACAAAGTTGGAGTTGCCCAGGTACAAATGTGCAGACAAAGTTGGAGTTGCCCGGGTACAAATGTGCAGACAAAGTTAGAGTTGCCCAGGTACAAATGTGCAGACAAAGTTAGAGTTGCCCAGGTACAAATGTGCAGACAAAGTTGGAGTTGCCCGGGTACAAATGTGCAGACAAAGTTAGAGTTGCCCGGGTACAAATGTGCAGACAAAGTTAGAGTTGCCCAGGTACAAATGTGCAGACAAAGTTGGAGTTGCCCAGGTACAAATGTGCAGACAAAGTTGGAGTTGCCCAGGTACAAATGTGCAGACAAAGTTGGAGTTGCCCAGGTACAAATGTGCAGACAAAGTTGGAGTTGCCCAGGTACAAATGTGCAGACAAAGATAGAGTTGCCCAGGTACAATTGTGCACGCTTTAGCTGGATTTGCTCCTAACCCTGAAATGAAGCTCCCAGAGTTTTCTAATTTAAACAATGTTATTGTGGAAGGCAAAGAAACCTTTTGAGAGCGTGGTTATGCTAACAAAGATGAAAGAGAAAAGTATACATTCAACATGGCGAGAACTTGGAAAAGATCCCAACAAAGCCTTCTCCAGAAACCAGCGTCCCATACTGATCCAACCGCCCTAGTTCTTTGAGTACCCTCACAACAAAAACAATAGCTGTTACTATAATTCTAACATAAGTACAATACAACCCAACCGAATAAGTCAATGGAATCAACAATGACATTGTAGTAAAATTCAGTGTGTGTGAACTTATTCTTATTATATTTGATTGTCATTTTTACTGTTACATAAGTAGAAAAAGCTGGAGTTACAAGAAGATGAGCTGGAAGAAGCGGGAAAGCTTTAAATTCTTGCACCGTTGTATCTTGTACGATATCTGTGTATGATGTTACAATTGTAAACTGCCACTTCTGTGTGTACTGTATTTATATATGATGCCACAACTGCAAAACGCGTTGGGTAACTCTGACATGCCCTGGATATCTTCTATACAGCCTGTGTGGGAGCCTATTTGTGGCAAAGTTGGGATTCCACCCCTCGGGCACCATTGCTGTAGAGGATTACAGATAAGCAGTGATTAATTGTTTTAAATGTATGGACATTTGATTGTCCTCATATTTATGCTGAATTGAAGAGTTTATATATTTATTTTGGTAGTCAGATTAACATAAACATTATTATATATAAATGATTTATGAAGGATGTATTACACCATTATCTTTATTTGTGGAGCTTTATAGTTTCCATTGTGGATGCAACTACATATTGATCCAACAATTTGAAAAGGATTCATCGCCTCCTGAAATTCATGCTGTGGATAAAATCATTTTTTTATTACCCTTTGGTACGCGCTGACTTGTTAGAATAAAACGTTCACGAATATTGTATTATATATTACACTATGTTTGGCGCTTCTGTTTTCTATTTTATTCTCTTATTGTATTGCTGTATAAATTGTCAGGCACTGCTGTTTGTAAGAGAGCATTCTGGATAGCAGCTCAATGCTGGTACTAACCGCGCTTGCGAAATAAACCTTTTGTGCTCTGGAGCCACAACCTGAACGGACATCCACTTATTTACCTTTAATATCTTCCAAAAAGAAAGATCTCACCATTTCACCAATGTATCATCCCTAGAGGAATTACTGATAGCTATCATTGAATCTTCAGTTCTTCAAACACCAATGGTTTAACCAACTTCTAATGTTATTATTACACATCGATTAGGATCCTCCTCTCCTTCCCAAATCCAATCTAAAACACCTGAGGCCAAAAATTGTGGTCTCTCTCATTTTAATAAATTAGAGTCCTCCTTTATTGAAATTCCAATACAAACTTATACCAATATTTTGATTCCCAAATCAGTAAGACATTACTCAACATTCATAAAAAATTTATTAAAAAGATGTCCTCACCCCGAGTGTGAGAAAGTAGAGGTAAAAAAAGGAAAAAGATCAAAATACTGTAGATAGGCTAGATACAACATTAGGTACATTACAATCATGTAGGTCAGATATGTGAGAAGATTGCACAGCTCTATTGAATCTGTGGAACCTTATAAAAAAAACATTGAGGATGATGGTTGCTAGCACCTAAAACTGTTTAGAAAAAAACACAACCAATGTGTATAAATAAGAAAATAAAAAGGTAGTTGTCACTAACGCCCATCCTGTTCCAGACACAGCAATCTGAACAGCTTAGTCACTTAGCAATGAATACCCATTTTCTGGCACCACAAAGGGTTTTTTATTGTGTTGTTACGTTCACCAAAACCACTTATTAATGTTTCACACTTAAATCACATACACATGTAGCATGAGCCTCTATGGGCTTCGTAAGTTCACAAAGAATCATGAAGAATAGACTAGATTAAATGTATTTTAATCTGAAAAATGCTTCCAAGGCTTAGTTACAAAAAGTTAATAACAAGACATAGAATAAGTTGCACAAACAAGTTTCAGAAAATAAAATAGGAAATAAAACCAGAGTCACTACTTATTAGTTAAGACTGTGTGAGGGAACACAATTGAGAAAGATGACATTTAAGCCTTGATAGACCCCCTCATGAAAATGCACAATGTAATGTCTAAAGCAGAATATTATAAACCCTTCTCACAGGCTCTTCACCCCCACCTTAGGAATTGCATTTTCAACTAAGTCAGAATGATTAACAAAATGACACAGAGCTTTCCTGAAGTGAGTTATGGATGTCCTGAGATCTGGCATGTTCACAGGGCCTGAATTCTCACCTCTGTTCGTTCTGCTTGGCCGGTCAGGTCCACATCCTCTGCATACAAAAAACTCCTCAGAGATACTTATCTGTCCCTGGCTAATTTCAAAAGATTATTGACACTTGCATGGGTTCAGACTCATGTCATTTAGCAAAGCACACGTTGAGATTACATTACAAGGTTACATGCAATATACATTGTCATACCTGACTATTAAGAGAAAATAACAATAGCACATAATCATCACAGAAGTAGAAACAAAATAAAGCATGAAATGAAATGTTAAAATGTACGGGACTTCAAACACATTATGAAAAAATCTGGACAGATTTCTTATTAGAGACGAAAAGGAGAGCTGAAATTATAAAGAGAGGTTATAAAAATTAGGTTTGTTTGTGCATAAAAAAGTGTCTTTGAGGTGAAATAATTAATATGTATAAACATATTGCACAACAATGCAAAGATTTGTCTATTTTGTTTTTTGCACAAAGGACAAGGGGACATCAGTTGTGAAAAGAAGAAAGATGGTGTAAGGATGGTTACGCTGTGAAATTCTTCATGAGGGGCTGATGGCAAATCCAATAACAGAATTTGAAGATGGTTTTGATGAGAGAATACCACAAGCTATAATTAGCAACGGACATTATGTGGGCTATTTATCTAGGGAATTTATCTGATGTTTCTGGGAGGTTAATTTGCCAACTGTCACACTGGAGGGTTCATTTTTTTCTTCCTCTTGATCAACGCAGTTTGAACTCGAGAAAGGGTGAATATGAAGAACTTGTATGTTTAATTTTACTAACCGTACAAGTATGTAACACACAGACTGAAAAAGCATAAGTTTAGTTAAAGTTTAGTAAAATAAAGAAGAGATACTGACATGTAAAGCTTTCAACCAAATAAAGACTTCGTAATTAAACCAGCAGGTCAGGGATTAGATATCATCTTGCAGAATAGGGAGTATTCAGGGGCAGGCTGGGGAGCAGGGAGGCATCTGGCCTCTGGGCTGGTCCCATAATGGGCCACCTTGGGCAGGTTCACTGGACTACCGGCATTTTTTTTCCTTTAAAATGTTGCCAATGGGCTGCTGAATCGATGCTTGCCCTCTGGGCTAAAATTTGCCAGCCGTCCCCTGGGAGTATTACCTAAAAGCAACAAATAGAATCTTGGACTATAAATAATATAACACAAAATGAACAAAAGATCTCTTTCCTGATTTTTAGAAAGAGCTGTTTAAGAACATGCAAGTTCCTAACGATTTTGAAATGATTTCAAAACCTGTAAAGGATTTTATCACTGTCCAGCCATAAACATCATTTTATTACAATTGGCCAAAAGTCCACAAATCTAACACAACCCTCATGAGCAGGACAATTATTTCTAATATGAATTTCCCTTCTTGTAACCTACCTGAGTTTATAGATCATCATCTACAAATGTGTTCGTTTCTAGTGCGTCTAGACTGTTATCTGTGTGACCCAATTTTTTAGAGGTTTAGACGTAATGTGGATTGTCTGCATTAAATGCACTCTCATTGATCCACACTACGCAATTGCTTTTAAAAAAGTTTTGTTTAACAGAACGAAATGCGTTGAGCTGTTACATCCATCTCTCTATTACTCATTCAGATGACCCTTCGGAGTTTTGTACAATATAATATATACTGTTGTTTGTGACAGTTGTAATGAACATTTGTTCCAATAAAGTTATTTGTGTTGGAATCGGCCACACCGCCTGTTAGCTTTGTGGAGAAGCTGGCAAAAAGAACGTCCCGTTCTACATGCATACCCTTCGATTTGGTATTCAACATCGACAGCTGACTCCTTCCAACTATACAGAGATAGGAGCGACTCATCTTACTCGTATGCAAGTAGCAGATTTCTTTCACTTGGGGTACTCATATTAGATGCTGACTGCATATTTTCTATCCTTTGTGCATCCTACCGGACCCTCTACTGTGGGTCATGATATGTATGGAGTCGGATAACTTCAGATACACTCGGAATGTAGAGACTCTATAGTATTGGACATAAGGACGTCAGAACTGGGATACCTGAGTATATTATTTCCCACCTACCATATTGCACTATTGTTTGTTACTACGTATGTTCAAGCTCTATTCCTTGAATATTGATCACTGTATTATTTATATTTACACATACATGTGATCTAGTTTATTACATCTTTCATTCACACCATTTGTAATTTGGCTGCGCGCTGTAGTATTGTTGCTTTTTTTAAGTTTCTAAAGATATATACTTTTTACAGACAAAGGGGATGAGAGTACGGATTAAAAATTGGCACCATGCAAATTTGTTCATGGATTCCTTTGAACATTTCATCTTGGCTAACATTTGGTCATCCATCGTTTTTACTTATTTAATCTATTGATCAATTGGAAAGTTGATCAACCACAGATTCCCTATTTTATTATCCATTTCAACGCAAACATGCCTTCAACGTTTAACTCCAAAGCTATTTAGTCTCCAGGTATGTTTCTGTTGTATACCCATTAGGGAGCAATAGATACTAAGACCTTTGTCAGTTGTTTCAAAGTGTTTCATAGAATTCTATACAGAGTTAGAAAGCTAACATTTCCTCCCGTCGGTTCTGACGAACACTATAGAGCAAGATCTTTATCCCAGTATAGAATTTTTACAATAGGTTGAAAGACACTATCTATCTGCATGTTTTCCAACAACATACACAAGGACAGTTATGGATGCAAGGTCCCTCAGTACATAAGATGCAATCTTATTCAGCACACTTTATCATATACACCTTCAAACTCTTAATTTTTACACCCCCTGGGATTCTTTTTCGATTACTGATTAACTGTTTCTATTGATTATGTGATTTTACTTAATATACCTGATAGAACGTACGCGTTGAATGCAGTAGGAACACTCAGAATCTCAGAAGAAGACTTGGACAACATAAGAGAAGAGGTTACCAATTACAAAGTGTATCTGGACATAGCGCGCTTTTCTATAACTCGTTGACCTCCATTGTCTGTACATTAATCAATTAAACAAACTTTCATATTATAAACACTTTCAAACACTGAAAAAAAACATCATCATTACTGGATATTTAAATGACATATTATGACCCCAGAAGGGTTAAATACAGTGCTTCCCAAACTGTGCGCCGTGTCTCCCTGGGGTATTGCGGCGATCTCTCAGGGGTGACGTGGCCAGGGCTGGTGGTAAGCATTGCGGGGGGACTATTTGGCATTCATCTTGGCTTAAGGGTGTCTTTAAAACATTATGGAGACCATAAGGGTGCTTCGAACTGAGAAAGACTGGGATCCACTGGTTGAATACATGCCTGGAGATGTTATAAGAATATCATTAATAGCCTTATTAATATTTAATGTAGCTTTTTTTTATTAAAGAACATAAAAGGTCCCTTTTTTTCTTTCACAACAGGATCATGTAGTTAATTAATAATGGAAGGATGCATTTGTTGGAAGATGCGCAGATGCATCCAGAAGCGGCTAGCGAGCCGGTAAGATTACTTTTATTGGTACAACAGTATCGCCAGGACAGCTAGGTACCACGCAGCTGTTCCGCCAATATTTTGAAAGTAAATTGCTGCCGTAACTAATTCTCCACTGCTGAGATAAGCGTCAGTAGCAACTCTTTGTTATCGCCACGTGATGTTAGATTGAGCCGTAAAGAAGAAGGCGATGAGTGATTTGTCTCTGTTTGTATGAAATCCCTTTCCTCGTTACTATGCATAGCAATCCTCTTCACAGTGACTATAGCAGGAGATGCTTAGTAATTATATCTGTGTCTATGACATTGCCGTCATCATTAGCAAGGGTAGCAAAGCTCCTCACAGTGACTGTAGCACGAGATGCTCAATAATTATGACTATGTATGACATTCCCCTTTTCATTGCTATGCGAGACAATGCTTACAGTAACTCTAGTAGGAGGTGCTCAGTGATTATCTCTGTGTGTGTGACATTCCGCACCTCATTACCCTTCGTAGCAATGTCAGTGACAATAGGAGGTGGTGCTGAGTTATTATATTATTACATGACATTATTCTCCTTATTAACATGCGTACCCACAATGCCTGTTATATGGTCTCAATAGGCAGTAGAAGATACTTACATTATCTTCTTCTTTTTGGCTTTCAGAACTTGCTTCATAACGTACGTCTGAATGAAAGATGTCACAACTGTATTGTTTTCTACCATATACCCTACACACTATTAAAAAAAGGGAAATTGACATAATCCAGCTCATCAAAAATGAAATGCAACAGAGAAGTGTCCCATTACCTCATCAAACAGCAAAATCACACATTGTACCATAAATAGTGACTCGCTTACAAAAAAAAATATCTTCACAATGGCTGATGTGATTGGTAATGACACCGGCTCAAAAACTCTGTCTCTTAATTGAATTCACCTTTTCAATACGACACAGCAAACGGCCAATCAATCACACTACTGTACTGCAAAATAAAATTATCAAAACCGAGCAAGATTACAAATGCATGGAGTTTCAAATTAAATATTATAATTATTGGACCTCGAAAATAAATTTCTGTACACGAGCGGAAAAAAAAAAACCCTTCCTGCTGATAATGATAAAAGGCAATGCATTGGCAGCAGTAAGCTCGTAATTATAATTTAACTTTATGTGCTGCAAAATTATTTTCCTATAAAGAATTGGAGGATAAATATAATCAGTGGAAAATATTTATTAAAGAAGAAACAGGATAACATTACCCAACATTTTAATAGCGTAATTTAATGCAACAAGCCGTAACGAAAATTGTATTCTAGGCATGAGAGAAGAGGGTGAATGTGTTTCAGTTATTGGAGTAAATAATCCAGACATTAGAAACCACAGCGACAAACTTATCAGATGAGTTCAGATATCATTTCACAATTTGTTTTATTCTTTTGTATATTTTTTTTTAGTTTAGATGAAGAATTAAAGGAGAACAGAGCCAAAAACAATCAAAACATTTTGAAAAGTATTCATCATCATCATCATCATCATCATCTATTTATATAGCGCTACTAATTCCACAGCGCTGTACAGAAAGCTCATTCACATCAGTCCCTGCCCCATTGGAGCTTACAGTCTAAATTCTCTAACATACACACAGACCAAGAGAGACTAAGGTCAATTTTTTTATTAGCAGCCAATCAACCTACTAGTATGTTTTTGGAGTGTGGGAGGAAACCGGAGCACCTGGAGGAAACCCAAGCAAACATGGGGAGAACATACAAACTCCACACAGATAAGGCCATGGTGCTGTACCAATTATCTTGTGACCTCCAGGTCTAAGTTCACATTGGCTGTTAAAAAGAAGACTAATCTTCTTAAAATGAAATAATTAGCCAAAATTGGTGTATATGTTTCAGAATTCCCCAAAGTGACTACTGCAGTCATGTTGAAAGTCTAGTTGTCTCCTAAAAAAAATTTGCCCAGTTAAGTATCGAAACCTTGCAGTGTCCATTAAGGGCGATGCACTTGGCCTTTTCTAATTTTTTAAATACTTCTTGGTAGCACAGCTAGTTACCTTCAGGTAGTGTATATGACAGGACAACTATGCAGTTGTAGTCAAAGCAGCTATACAGGGATCTTTTGAAGCACTTGCCGATCTTGTCCATTGTAGAGTCGAAGTCGACCTGGTATTAACCTGTCAATTATCAAGGCCAGCAGAAATTTGCTGATTTGGAAGAACCCAATATTTCCCCCTCTTTGGGAACCAACACCAGGGGCAAACGCAGGATTTGTAGAGGGGGGGGTTTCCACACCACGCCGCCAGTGGGCGTGACCAGTATGCATGGGGGAGTGGCTATAATTTTAGACAGTGCTTGGCTGCTCTCCAACTCTTCCTATCCCCATAATATACATGGGCAATGCTGCGTGCACTACTGTTAGGTGCATGCAGCTCTCTCTTTTCAAGCAGAGCCATGTGAAGCGGGAGCAGGGTCCATCCACCTCAATTATACAGTGCCCCAGGCTTGGAGGGGGTTTTTCCATGCACTAGAAACCCCCCCTATGTTTGCCTATGAACACTAGCTTGCCAACTTGCCACCCTTTATGGCATCCCTGGCCATCATATGTAGGCATTTTATTAAATCAAAATTTTGAAACACATCCTGACAGTCAATCACCCATCTACTTCTAACCACCAGGAGAAGAAGCAAACCAAATGTTCTGAAGGTGCCTTCAACAGCTTCACACTTTTCAGTCAAATTCCGACAACCTACAATACCTTGGGGTAAATGTATGAAAGTCCGATTTGATCCACTCGCCGGAAATTGGCGACATTGCAGCTAAAATTTAAAGGGGCGATGGCTTGTAAAGGCAAACTTGCCTTTAAATTTTAGCTGCAAAATCGCCGATTTCCGGTGAGTTGAACAATTCGGACTTTCATACATTTAACCCCATGTGAGGTTATTAGGAAGTCCTCACTCAAAAGACACTTATCCCAAGTATATCAGCTGTTGCCCTATTTTATCACTGAAAGAATACCCATATACAATGCCGCGAGCATTCTAATGACTGATAAACAGTGTAGAAAGCATGTTAATAACTGGTAGACAATATAGAGAGCATTCTAGTGACAACTAAACAGTGCAGAAAGCACATTAGTAACTGGTAGACAATATAGAGAGTATTCTAATGGCAGATACATTATATAGACAGTATGCTAGTGACTACTATACAATATGGATTTACAAAGTACTTTTTAAACTAATTTTACCTAGTTAACCTTATTGTGACAATCTAATAAAGGATTGTAGATTTGTATTCTTTTTCTTTTTCATTGTACACATTACCTATTGCCAAAGCCCCTCCATCACATGCCATCAGCTATATAGGTGTAAAAGTACCCATGCAACACATTGTAAAAAAAAATAAACTGGCGCATATCATAATGTAATTACTGCTACAGGGGTTGAAAGACAGCTAACAGGAAGTGGGTGGGGCGAATCAGCGCCTAGATCCGATCAATCATATTTGCTGGCAGAGTTCGAAAATTGTCATTTGTGAATTGGTGAGTTTTGAGGCCACTGTAGTGCGATGGAGCATATACACACTTATTTATTGTCTGCATTTCATCTGAAAAGAAACCATATTTGTTAAGCATATTATTAAGGTCTATTGTGTTAACTGTTAACATTTAATATCCAATTGTATTGCATCAGGAATAAAATGCAGTCTATTCTGTTGTTGTTTATTTTGCTGTATAACACTTGCAGAGGGGGTAACAGCATGTGTTCCTAAAATAAATAGAATCCTGTCTCCGTCTACAAGTGATAACATTTTCTTCACGTACCAGCGATTAATGTCTCTATACGTATAGAGAGAGAGAAAGAGAGATGTATGTTGCATGAAGACATTTTTACCATCTCCTTGCATTGTTCTTGTTTCATCTCCTTTAAAGTCTTGCTGGGTTATTCATCATCAGGTAGAATTAACACTAAGGGAGGAATCTGAAAGTATTTCAACCTAGAGGCTGAAAATCTTCAAGTCTGATGAAAGTGTCTTGGAAAACAGCATCTAAAGTCCCCCTACTGATCCTGCTCTCTCTCCAACGCACCGTGTTCTAAGGCCATATTAACCGTCTGTGATTCTTAAAGAGATGATTCTTTAAAGGATCTTCCAGTGACATAAAAATGCATATGACTGAGTGACACAATCTTTCTTTTCAGACTGCTTACTCCACTGTTACCTGACATAAGACGCTACATGGATTGATAATTGAAGCTGAGTTTCTTGGTTTATTAATTATATTTATTAACGTTGACCCTTTTCAACCTTCTATGACAATGGGAAAAATTTCAGAACGTCACGAAGAGAAGTGAAAGCAAATTGGCCGGTTCAAATAACATGTAAATGTTTCAATTAGGATAACATGCATCGAGTAAGGGGAAAAGTGACATCTCATATAAGGGTTACTAAATAAATTGTTAAATAAAACTGAAGATTTTGTTCACAGTTTATTTGTTGGTTGTTAATTTAACTACAAGACATTGGGATCCACTGATGAAGAGGCAGTGCAAAACTGCCCTCATCATTTTGCACCTGCACTTGTGCTTTGCACACCCTTGTTGCACACAGCACAAAATTGCTTAGTATTGCGCCATGACACCTTTATGGTCCTCCCTGCATAGTTTAGTGTGCCCACCTAAGGCCTGATATAGAGTCGGACGCAAGTCCAACCAATCAGCTCAGAAAGAACTTTTGGCCAAGGATCCGTTTGCACTCCGACTGAGTCAGATCTTCCTCCTTGCACCTCTGCAAGGAGCAAGATCCGACTCAGGAGAGGTGGAACGGGGGAGCTAGTGGGTGAGCCTGGCAATGTAAAGACGTCTTCATGCTCTTTACATGCAATGCTGAGTTGAAAGAAGCCGCTGATAGGTTTCTACCACTTTATAGTTGCCAAATTCATTAAATAAAACGTTTTAGTTTTTCTCTTAAAATCCTGCTCGGTTTAGCTACATTTATGGCTTAAATCAATCATGAGTAAAAGAGGAAATCGGGACTGTCACTATAACATGTGCCACGTTTTCGTGTTGGAAGTTTTGTTTTACATTGGGACAAGAAATGTGTTTCTTTCCTGAAGTGCATCTGAGTGGTTTATAATATATAGTCCTGCAAATCCTTACACCACACGGTATAATACCGTTGTTATTAACATCACTGTTTGATAAACTGTCAGCTGCAATGATGGCTTGCAGAGATTGATGAAATGTGCGGTAATGGTTTCTACTGTTGTTTAGTAACCAGACCACCAAGTACAGAGAACTGCAAAATTACAAATAAGTTGTGATTTCTCAAACAAAAAGCAATAATATATAGGTGATGTTTTTCATTTCTATATCACTAATTTACTTACCACATTCAGCATAACAGTTCATCCTCATCAACATTTATTTATATAGCCCCAGCAAATTCCGCAGCTCTTTACAATTGGGAAGAAACAAAACAGTACTGGGCAATACATACAGACAGAGAGGTAAGAGGTTCCTGCTCGCAAGCTTACAATCCATGGGACAATGAGAGTTTGATACACAAGGGTAAGTGTTACATATTGTATATTGGTCCAGCTAGAATGCAATGGTAAAAAGATTTAGTGGACCATATGATCAGTCATACAGCAATGTTGATCAGAGGGTTGTTGTCTTGTGTTAGCCGTGTAGAGGGTAGTAATAGGGTAACCTAGGGAGATTAAAATGCTAGTTGAGGAATACTATAAGCTTCTCTAAAGAGTTGGGTTTTCAGAGAACGCTTGAAGGTTTGAAGACTAGAGGAAAGTCTTACTGTGCGAGGGAGGGAATTCCACAGAGTGGATGGAGCCCAAAAAAAGTCCTGTGACCGGGAATGGGAGGATGTGATGAGAGTGGATGAGAGATGCAGATCTTGTGCAGAACGGAGGTGTCGAGTTGGGAGATATTTTGAGACAAGTGAGGAGATGTATGTCGGTGCAATTTTGTTGATGGTCTTGTATGTTAGTAGAAGAATTTTATATTGGATTCGTTGATAAACAGGCAACCAATGTAGAGACTGACACAGTGGCTCAGCAGATGTAAAACGTTTTGCAAGGAAAATCAATCTAGCCGTTGCGTGCAAAATAGATTGTAGGGGTAAGAGTCTGATTTTGAAAACTCAAAAGAGTGGGAAACCCACAGCTCAAATGTTGCAGTCCTAATTTTGCCACCTTCCACCCAGTGTTACAGGGATGCCCATGGATTTTCATGCCAAGAAGGCAAAGTGTGTGGGTGTGTTAAAGTCTGCACCATCTGACTCAGATCGGCGGCGGTCCTTGCCGAGTAAGAGTTAGGCACCTGGGTGCATTAACTATGGCAACCACATGCACATTACAATTTGTTTTTGCAGGAGACGGTTATTTAAGGAGACGTGGAGAGGGTGCATTTACACGGTTGATCCCTGATTTGTGGGAAGTCGCACAGCCTATTTCTCCTAGTAAAAGGATTGAAATTGCAGATATCAGATTTTGTCCAACATTTTCAATGGATGCATTATGCACTTTCCCATTGTACTAAAGCACTTACTAAACATATAAAATACCTTATTACTCTACTGCAAATCATTTCTTGCCTCTACCTTTATGCATTGAGCGGATACATTTATCACCACAACGGAGTGTTGCGAAAAGTCAAGATCAGAGATCAGATGCACTCATACACTTTTTTTCTGTTTGCTAGCATAGAGAGGCTCCATATGTGATCTCATAAATTACAGGACAGAAACAAAGTGTTTACTGTCAACCAAGAGATGTTTGATGTCCCCGTAGTCAATACTTTACCTCCAGAAATAAACCAAGAGTTATTCACTTACATTAGCTATTTTTTATTATAATAAAATATTACCTATATTAACATATATTAAATACAGGAGCAGTCACTTAGTGGACTCAATGGATACATCATTTATTTATATTGTGCCACTAAGTCTACAGCACTGTACAGAGAACTCACTCACATCAGTCCCTGCTCCATTGGAGCTTACAGTCTAAATTCCCTAACATACACACAAACAGAGAGAGAGACTAGGGTCAGTTTTGATAGCAGCCAATTAACTTACCAGTATTTTTTTGGATTGTGGAAGGAAATCGGAACACCCGGAGGATACCCACGCAAACACGGTGAGAACATACAAACTCCACACACATAAGTCCATGGTCGGGAATTGAACTCATGCTCCCTGTGCTGTGAGGCAGAAGTGCTAACCACAAAGGTACTTTCTTAGCACATCTATCTTTGTCTTTGGTCAGGTCTTCTTGTCTTTTCTAAATGATTGATATCTTTTTTTTAAGAAAAAGGTTAAATCCCCTCTTAAAGAAACAAGCTCTACCGTGTGCATTGTTTTGCAAAGGTCAACATCTTAATCTACAAATTACTGCTAAACCTATGCATTTGTGATGGCATACATTACACTAATAAAGTGTAACCATCTCCTAGACATATTTTCTGTGCCTCTCCTGATTGGTGGTTTCCTTATTCAAAGTTTAAACCATGCCAGCACACGATTATTTTGTAAGGCAATATGGATCTGGTCGCTGGTGTCCATTTTATTCTAACGATCAGAATGTGCAATACTAAAAACTCCAATTTATATTAACAATCGCAAATTAAACATAAACTTAAGGATCTTTGTTGAGTTTGGAGAATATCGTATGACGTTATGTTTTCTAAATATTGAAAAAACCTCAAAAAAACCCTGTAAAATATGCTTAGAAATAACGTACATTTCTTTTTAAAATCATTAGTGCATTGTGATGACTTCAGAAAAACAATAAATTCAGGGGTGATATTTTGGCAATAGGAATGTTCACTACACCATTGCAAGATGATATTATCTTTTCCTGGTTGCCATGGCAGTGACAGAATAATGACTTGTTGTAAGATCTGTTTAAATATTGGTTTACTTTCCCTGAACGTTAATCTGATTGTTGCAATCTTGCAGAACTCTCTCTACTGTTCAGAGATGAGAGAATGACCCGGAGAGACTAAAATCCTTCATCACAGATATAACCAGTGTTACAATACTCTCTAAGCCATGATATCTCTTTTTAATGATACAATTTAGCAGTCCTTGTTTTTTTCTTTTTTTCCTTTTCTTTCTATTTTTTTTTTTGCTAATGTATGCAGGATTTTTCTTCCTGGACACAAATGAGAAAAGATTATTCTGAATATTTAAAGAAGTTCTATATTGTTCCAAAACATTGCCAGTTTGGCTCTATAATTTCCAGACAACAGTATAAAAGCTATTGAGCCTCTACTACAATTTATTCACTGCCACAGTGGGGTGTGATTTTTATTTTTCCATTAGTGGAAAGTCAAAGGTTACTCAAAAATTGCATAAGGTTCTCTAACTCACTGAGAACATGAAAATCTTTAAAGGATACCTATCGCTTAGAGAGGAGCGAAGCTGTGAGAAGTTGTCTGCAAATTTAATTACATATTATGGCTTCACAGAGGTGGGAAGTTCCATCAAGACATTCTTCGAGTTCCAAGTTTGGCCTCCTGTCACGATACCGTTAAACATGTACTCTTTATCCCCATGTCCCCCTAGAGCATTTTTTCTCAATTCCAGTCCTCAGGACCCCCTGACTATGTAGGATTGCCAGGTGCCCAGTGAAATAATTATACCACCTGCTACACTGTGTCAGTCAGTAATGAATACACATGTGCTCCAGCAACAGGAGATATGGAAAACATGTACTGCTAGGGGGTCCTGAGGACTGGAGTTGAGAAACACTGCCCTAGAGGGTCTGCCCTATCACACATTATGATTGTGTATTCTGTATGAGTGTTTTCATTCCCATACCGTGTCCATGCTCACCCCCATACTGTGTTTGAATATTAGCTTTAAGATTGGTAATATATGAGATTCTGCCATATTATCTATTACACTGTAGGTGATGTATTCATGCTATTCCTAGGGCTTCCTATGGTTTACACATGCCAAAAGAGTGAGTCTATGGGGCGTATTCAATTGATGGCGGGATCGCCGAAAATCCCGCGGTCGAAAAATATTACCATTAATACGGTAATATCTCGCTGCATCCAGCAAGTAAATTACCGTATTAACGGTTTTCCAGCGCAGGATCCCGCCGTCAATTGAATACCCCCCTATGTGTAATCTAGGGGGCATATTCAATTGACGGCGGGATCGCCGAAAATCCTGCGCTCCAAAAATATTACCGTTAATACGGTAATCCTGCGCGTAAAAACCATTAATACGGTAATTTACTCGCTGGATTTCAGCTCGCAGCTCAGGGAGCTGCGAGCTGAAATCCAGCGAGATATTACCGTATTAACGGTAATATTTTTGGAGCGCGGGATTTTCGGCGATCCCGCCGTCAATTGAATACCCCCCTAGGTCTGCAGAAACAATACATCAGTAATTATATTATCAGGTAGACCAAGACTATTGTTTAACAGAAACTATCTTTGTTTAATTAAACAACAGGAGATCTAGCTAGGGGTATCGCCCCCTCCTCTGTTAAAATCTAGTCAGGCAAGTGTTATGTTTAAAACACAATGAAGTGAATAGTTGCCATTACATTATGCTGTATCCATTTATATAGATTGTGTATATTTAGCCCTGCTATTTACATTGCTAGTTAGCCACACTTTACAGGCTAAAAATTAGAAACTGTAATATTGTGCTTTTAGCTACATCTGTAGGCGAACGAGATAATGTTTAGTAGTGTATTCACAAGCCAGACATGGGGGCTTTCTGTGTCTGATTTAAGCACCTTAATTAGGAAACGTGTATTGTATTCCTATGGCTGAATATCCTAAGACGCAGCAGACAGTCAACACACCCCTACAGCCGGAGGATATTCTGTGGGCATAAGATAGAGCAGTGAAGTGTCAAGGAGGTTGATGGAGGAAAGATCAGGCTGGTGTTTGAATAAGTTACCCCAGGTCTTGTGAAACGATGTGCTAACCAAAAGCAAGGTGACATTGAAGCCGGACCGCTGCCCTGCTGGCAGTCACTGGGGCTTCGTACTCCCATGAAAGCGTAAGCCTATAGGCGGATTTCCCAAGATGGCCATAAAAGGGACCGGCATTGTATTGTATGTACTACTTTCGGGTCCATAGTGCATACCTGTAATAGTTACTCCTGTACTTATGTTGGTTTTGTGCCTGTTGTTGATGTTCCATTCACAAAAGCTACCGTTCGTTAAGTTGGATATCTGCCTGGGTGTAAGTATTTACCCACATGCAGGGGAACTCGGTAGGCTGTTCAGCTTTGGTAGACACCGTTCCCTCACACCTCCCTATTCTGCAGAATGCCCATTTCCAACTGTAGTTGTAAATTCACATTTCACAGGAATTTATAGGCTCTTTATGAAGCTGGAGCAACAGCAGACATTGTGAACATTGGTCTATCTTGTTCCATTTAATGGCTGTTTTACACAAACTTATAAAGTGGTGACTGCTATGAGTCACACTTGCTGGTCATCACCACTTAGACTTTGTGCACAGTGTACTGCAATTTAGTATTGCCAGTTTATAATAGCACTAGTACAGCTGCAGCAGAGCTGTATGGCAGATGAGATTCATACAATTGATCTTCATGTGGTCTACCAGAATCAACATTATTGCTAGTTATACATTTTTAGTGACTAGTGAATAACACACGTATTGATCATAGTGTGAATTGCTTTGTCCTTGCTCTGTGACATTTCGTTGTTATCCCATCATTACTCTTAAATGGAGTCAGTCTAAAATATAAGCAATCAATGGAATGCAGCTGCTGCACCAGTACTTTGAACAGTTTAATGAGGAGGAAAATAATCACAATGTAATTAGCCACACAAGTTCTTTGGAACAGGATGACTTACACATCAATGCCATTAAAGAGCAACCCTTTTTATACATTAGCAGGAGCTTCACATCTAAATAAAAAACATATAATGCCTTCTCTAGTGTCTTTGCTAACACAATCTCAAAATAAGCACCTGGTCAAGAAGCAAGAAGTGTATTTACCGTTATTGCTAGTGTAGACACGCTGCACTTGTCAATGATTACCTAAGAATGACCTAATTCCGAAGTGCACTGTTAGCACAAGGTTCCGATTCTGAAGCTGATAAAGATAATACTGATCTGAGACAAGGAGAGGCAGATAGTGTTTACTTATAGCATAATTTAAAAATGTAGATGTTGAAATGGGGGTGGTGATGATGACAATAATGGATCAGTTGCTTTGCAATTTTCTCCCCAATGCTAACATTTCTTTTTTAACCCAAAAGAATAAGGAGCTCCGATTGGTGCAACAGAAAATAGATTGTAACTTTGCTCCATTAGTAAATGGTCTCTAAACAGCATTATATTTTTCTAGCACTGTAAGTTTTTACTGTAAATACACCGTATGTATTTATTTCCTTGATAATATTCTACTTCTTGACACTTAATATTTTATTCACAAAACAGTCACCTAGCCGGAATACCGTGGACTGGTTGGCATGAGACTCTACCTTTTCTGCTGTGTCAACGTGAAATGCTGACGTACACTGTCCACCTCAATGTCGCTTACTATCCTCATTGCAAGAAACTATGCCGCCACCACAACCAGTACAAAGTTTGCTCTGAGTAGATCATCCGCTAACATCTTGTAGTCTTACATGATATTTTGTTACCAATACACATTTTAAATCTTTAGTGTGGTTTTTAGGTTTTAGGTAATATTTATAAAAATTATGTTTCAAAATCAAAGTAAGACCTCTGTGCTCAACTGGTTAGCGGGAGTAAAACGTTTTCATGCTTCCACACAACAGGCCCTCGAATGCCCCTACAGTACCATCATGACACCCATTCATAAAAGACAAAAAGACAACATTACGAGGAGAGAGTCAGTAGCTCCCAGTCACAAACAGATATTGGTACATCTAGTGAAAAGATCATACTCTAGGTGACATTATCAATACAAGTCCATAAATTGATTGAAGAAGAACATTGGCTTCTTCCAGCTCAAGGACAGTGTTACTGGATGCTTTAATTCTGGTGTAGCTGAATCTGTGTAAGATGCTCACATATTAGGGCCCATAGGTCAAAGGAAAATTTGCCAATATTTTCGCCCAGGAATTGATGTCCTTCAAGTTTGTAGAATATGCAGCATTTCAAGAGCTGATAGAGTATGTAGAGCCTAAGTAGAAGATCCCCAGTAGGAACTATTTTTCAATACAAACATTCCCCAGTTTCCAAACAAATAGTCAAACTTCTTGGTGAGGCCCGGTCTACAACAACTACATACAATCCTCTACATACAATCCACGTACTACTGACATATGGAGTAGTGGACATGGCAGTCCCAATTCTATGACGCTTTCAATGATGAAAGTGATATTTTATTTGGTGGGACCTTCAATTTCAACTTGTGTAATGGCAATTTTTTCCTAATCTGAACTGTATAAAATTTGTTTTAGGTTATGTAGGATTTATTCACACTTGCCTACTTGGCCCCATCATAAAACAATTACCTACTCACGCTCCACCTGCCCCTTTCACTACACCTCTATTGTCTTTATTTATTACCCTAATCCTCTTATTGTTAGTTTTCGCAAGTTTAGCCTCTCTACCTCCTATCTCCTCATCCTCTTTGTAATGTTTCCTTTGTTCTAGTTGTATCTTCTTATGTTGTTTTTTTTCTCTATAGACTCTTGTATTACTTTTTGCTGATTCTATTCTTTTTCTTGTACCTTGATTATCTGTATTTTTTGTTTGATTCTGCGGATCAGATGATGATAATGATTGATGAAAGTTAGAGCATATTTTGCTTGCCAGCAACACCATCATCAGCTTTTCTTAACACTAAAGATCAAGTTGCAATAAGATTAAAGACATTAGCAAAGTAGGGAACGTGGTGGAGTTGACTCTAAAACCGCGCAGCTAGTATATTAATTGAGTTGTTCTCTGCTACTTTATCACATTGTAGGCAGCATGGTGGCTTAGTGGTTAGTACTTCTGTCTCATTGCAATGGGGTCATGAGTTCGATTCTCCCCGTGTTTGCGTGGGTTTCCTCCGGGTGCTCCTCTTTCCTCCCACACTCCAAAAACATACTGGTAGGTTAATTGGCTGCTATTAAATTGTGCTTAGTCTCTCTTGGTCTGTGTGTATGCATGTTAGGGGATTTAGATTGTAAGCTCTAATGGGGCAGGGACTGATGTAAGTGAGTTTTCTGTACAGTGCTGCGGAATTAGTGGCGCTATATTAATAAATAGATAACGATGATGATTACTGTGCCCTGGGATTTAGCCCATGATTAATCACACGGTCTTAAATTGTCACGACATCCAAAACCATATGGTGCATTCTCTCAAAATTTGCATGCATAATTTTGCTTGATTATGTGTTACTGCCATAGCGGATGATGAGGAAAATGAAGATAGCATTTTAATTTTGTGGGCTGTTCTTATGGCTATTACCTTTGTCACCTTTAGCCACTTAAATGTTGGCTCTTTGCAGCTCAGAGTAGTTACTCGTGGGCAGTTACTGTTTCATAAGCAACAGAAAGCCATAGACAACTATGTCATGGTGTATTCAATGCTAGAAGATGGAGCTTAATTGTAACCTAGGCAAAGGCAATTAATGGGAGATTTATTTCTGGGGCTTGTGCTCTTTGAGGAGGCTACCAATGCTGTCAGTAAAATGATGCTACAATAAATGTAATAATCTTTCTGATATCCCTCCTTAAGAAATATCTACTCATGTGTAGCACAACAATGGCAAAGAGATAATTATGATGATGATGATGATTGCAAGTAATTGCAAAATTAATAGTACTGGCAGTAAAAATGCCAGTTCTCAAGAGCCAATGTTAGGTTCTGATTATGAGTTTGATTCCCAACCATGGTCTTATCTGTGTGAAGTTTATATGTTCCCCCCGTGTTTGCGTGGGTTTCCTCCAGGTGCTCCGGTTTCCTCCCACACTCCAAAAACATACTAGTAGGTTAATTGGCTGTTATTAAAATTGACCTTAGTCTCTCTGTCTGTCTGTGTGTGTGTGGATCATTGAAAAAGTTAAACATAACAAAATGTAATACTGTATATAACATTATTCCCCAAGGGAGTGGTATAATAATTGTATATTGATTGATTGATAAATGGTAAAATTCCTACTCTGGGATAAAAATTATATGTTTTTATTAACAATAAAATATATTTAAAAACCAATATATAGAAATTGTTTCATATTATCAATCAATCAATATTCAATTATTCTTCTGGATTAATATTATATATAGTACACAATTGTGTCACTTGTTCTAATGAATTGGGACAAGGTGGAGGAATGTTCCCGAGGACTCTCTCAGTTAGCACTTGATTTCACAATTTGGTGTTAATGTCACAACTATTATTTTATGGAAGTTGCTGTTCTTTGTATGTTATGGTCTAGAACAACCTTTCAAACTCATCCGGTATCACTGCCTTGTGTCTATATGGTGCCATTGTGATTTACATAAAATAGGGACTCATTTAAATATTTTTTATTTATAACTCAAAATCATTTTTTTGTGGGAGTGAGAAGAGACAAACGACTGCACTTAGCCCAAATTGAGTATCAGACGCCTTGTTCTACTCAGGTGCTTCCATCAGAAGTGGCAGAATTTTGAAACAGTCAACTCCATCTCGGACAACTAATCTATGCACATATAGTATATCTTCCTGAATTCAAATGCATGGACATCACTGAAAATTTGCACATAAAAACATAGGCCAAGTTCATTAATACTGGTCCTGAAATGGACATTGCTTCAAGCTGCATGTTAACGGAAAACAGGCAGTCCACTGTCTTGGAAAACCATTAACCTTGTCTTTCCACTTGGAAGCAAGATGTATGAAGGACATAAAATTGCAATGATCCTGAAGCCATCAATTTCTTATGTCCGTCACTCCTTGCCCATTTGCACCACATGATTCCATAAACAATATTGTCAGAGTAAACAAGCTGTTAACATAATGATGGAGTCACTCAATGTAAAAGTGGCTCTGGTTGGAAATGATATTTTTGTCATTACACCATCATTTACAACAATGCACACGGATGTTCCATCATAAATCTTCAAAATATGTTTTGCAAGATGTTTAACTCTGGCTGAATACATATAGTATAATATTTGTTATTTTGCCTTTGTACATATCTATTGGAAATATTAAGTGTAACGTCCATTGGGCTAAGCGTCATTTAATACATTGCACCCCATATTTGGGATTATTGATAGTTCCTCTCCAGGAAGGGGGATCAAGAGTAAGTGGCAGGTTTAGAGGATTTACTAAATGGGCTTGTCTTTCCTGTGCGGAGTCTTTCTTTCCAATTTGTACCCTACAGAGCCCAGGGATGTGAAGACATTGGTATAGCTTAATGGAACCCTGATGTAGGTACAGTTGTGATGAGCACCTACATTACATACACCTGTCGGGAACGGATAACATAGGGGATAAATGTATGAATAACTGCAAACCTTTCAACATGCTCCACTCCATCTGATAATAAATGTTCCGAGCATCCTACTTTATTACCTAAGGCAGTAAATTAGGCTGAGTTAATCAATTGATAAGAAGGGCATCCTTTAACATCAATCAATTCATTATATACGGCAACCCAGGGTGCTGCAGTAAGGAAATAACTGAGACATTCAGAAGCAGTGCGTATTGCATCTGTAAATATAGGTTTTGTTTAGAGATGAGTTAATTTGATGCAGAATTTTGCAAATCAACCTTTGTAGCAGAATAGGCTATTTTGACTGTGAGCACCAAATTATGCCAGAGAAACAAGCAAAATTTCACACCCAAATGTAGAATCAGATGATTAGTCCATGGAACAGTTTTGTAACTTTTTTTGGAAATCTCTAGTAATGTTTGAGGGTCAGACTAAAAGGATATAGAGGGATACTGAGAGCACACTAGGTAAACAGGGCAACAGTCCTCTTGCATGATGGTAATAGCAACAATGTGAATAGCATTCAATAGGAAACTAACAGTAGTTATACAGGTTACTATAATAATTATGGTAACAGGTCAGGGGTGGAAGCGGGCTGGTATACGGTTGTATGTCATACCGCCACTCCTCCTACTGCTTTAATTGTAAAACTACCAAATTCCATTCCCTCACATCTTCCATACTGCCACTTCTAAATTTCCACTTCGACCACTGTAAAAGGTTGTTCATCAAACACAGGCTCTCAACACTAAAGTTCTATGTATTAAAAATCAACATTGTAGCTTTTGCGTCATTGTAACACTTATTTATAGTAAAAATGTTATAGAAACTTGTAGCTAAGATGTGCCCATCTTAAGACACACAATCAATGTGTAACGATACTGGTGGTATTATCTGAAGCCCAATAGCCGAGTAGATGTCCAGCGAGTAGTGAGACGTTTGCCGGGTCGGTACACAAGCGGGTAGTGAGACGTTTGCCGGGTCGGTACACAAGCAGGTAGTCACAGGTGCAATGTAGAGTAGCAGGTAGCAGGACCTGAGCAAGCAGAATACTCAATCATATGTCTGAACCAGGAAGTGTCATTTATAGGCCTAAACAGGATCCAAGAGGGTTTCTCTTTGATGCCAAACTGCCCATCTTGGATAAGGGCAAATCTAAGGGCAAGTTTGCTAATACAGACACCTCTAGTGGTCAGAGTTGCAAATGTCAAAGTAATTCCTTACACAATGTTTATGGGGAAGTATATTGCTTGCTCTCTCTCTTCACGCACTCATGTAATACTTAGTCGGCCACGTTTGCAGATCTAAGATTGGAGGTTGTATTATAAAGCTCAGCAGTATAGATGGCATATGACTTAGTCAATCAAAGGATGTGGTTTCCGATGTCTTCTGGCATCTTGTTACTGACACTACAGGGTCACAATGAGATGCTCAATCCTGTATGATGTACTGTTATATTACTGGCTGTGGCTGTCCTGATGTTCTCCACTTTTGGAACTCATTCATTGCTTTAGGTTCAATGCTGCCCCAGGTAGAAATGAGCAAAGAGTATACATTCATGCTTCTCCTTGCATCCCTATGGTTGCTGGGAGACGTAGTTTTTGCAACAGCCAACAGCAGGGAACCATCTCATGACCCCTGCAGCACATTGCAGGAAAGACTTGGGGGTATATTTACTAAGCTGCGGGTTTGGAAAAATTGGAGATGTTGCCTATAGCAACCAATCAGATTCTAGCTGTCATTTTGTAGAATGTACTAAATAAATGACAGCTAGTATCTGATTGGTTGCTATAGGCAACATCTCCACCTTTTCAAACCCGCAGATTAGTAAATCTAGCCCTTGGTTTCTGTTGCCTTCTTGTCACTGACACTCCAGGGTCCTCAATATAAAAGGGCCCCTGACTCTGTGCCCTGTACAGTGATATCACTGACTGTGGCCTATACATGTTTCTCCCAGCATCCCAAGGGTTTCTGGGAAATAGTTTTCCAACAGCCAATAGTAGGCAAGCATCTCAGGATAGAAGATCATTTGCCGATCACACCCAATCAGTGCATTAGGAGCATTGGATATTACATGTCTTTGCAATGTTAGAATGCAGACACACACAAAGAAAAAAAAACAACATCCCAACCTACCTGAGGTGAAAACCAGATATCAATATCCATTACTTGACAAATGTTACCTTAATGGTGTTTGATCAGACGTAGAACACATCTCATTCTAAGCTTCAGTGAGCCGTGTGGTGCTGGTATGTGGGAGCTATTTATCAAACTTAGTCTTTTGTGTACTGCTGGGTAATAATGTAAAAACTGTATTATATAAATCAATCTTTTACATTTCATTAATCCTGTATGGCTCGGGTGTGTTGTTTAAAAACTCCTAATTTTACAGATGATTGAGCATCATGAAAAAGCACACTTTTGTCCTCAAAAAGCATGCAGTTCGACTCTGGAGAACTGATACTGCCTCGCCGTCATCTGCAATAACAGCTTTATTTTAAATTGCAATTTCTGGTTGAACATAGATCTATGCATTTGCTTTGAGGAAATTTAGACAAAGTTAGAAAATCAGAGATGACTTAAAAAAAAAAAAAAAAAAAATCATGCACGCACATATTAATAAATGCCTTTAACTGGATGACCACTGAGATGGCCAGACTGATTTTCACTATTTTACACTGCACCGTTTTCACCAATATCAACTATTTTTTCCACCAAAGTGATATTTATGTTTTTTTTTTTCTTTTTTCTTGCGCGGGTAGCAGGTAGCTAGTTGAGTAAATGTATTTTTTCACTTATGAAATCAGGCAAAAATGTAAAATTTCAAATCTGGCAAACAGTTAACCTGCAGGCTGGGAGTATGGATATGATCATTGTGTCATCTCTGTACGCCACATGATCACTGCTGGATCACCAGACAGGTAAGAGTAATTAAAAAAAAAAATAATACTATTATAGGAGCAGGTGTGGGTCATAAATGGGGTTAGTGTAGGGGACTTTGTGCCACAACTAGACAACTCATTAGCCCTATTATACATCCTCATCATTTAGCACCACTGATTCCACAGCGCTGTACAGAGAACTCATACACATCAGTACCTGCCCCATTGGAGCTTACAATCTAAATTCCCTATTATACACAGAGACTAGGGTCAATTTTGATAGCAGCCAATTAACCTACTAGTATGTTTTTGGAGTGTGAGAGGAAACCGGAGCACCCTGAGGAAACCCACGCAAACACATGGAGAACATACAAACTCCACACAGATAAGGCCATGGTCAGGATTTGAACTCATGACCCCAGCACTGTGAGGCAGAAGTGCTAACCACTAAGCCACCGTGCTGTCCATATACGGTCTCATGTAACGATCGACTAATAAATAAAAGATAGTAACAGCATGTTGTTTTTTATTATGTTTAAAAGGTAATGCTAGTAATTCTTTCAACCAGTAACTTTCTTTCCTCTTTTTTAAGGCACAACAGGTTTTTTAGCTGATTATCGGGCCAATCACACGATAAACGACTCCACAATCCAATATCACATTAGTTTGTACACTGCAACGATGAACAATTATCGTTCCAAAGCTCATCATATCATTTAGTTTGATTTTATAAACGGACTAAAAATCTCGTTCAGCGATGGAAGGATGTTATTTCAATTCTACAGTGTGTATGCACACAGGACCGGCAATGTCCATAGATCTCTATGGAATGTGCAGAGTCACAATAAAATTGGTGATTGTAACGCATTGGGAGAAATTTTCTGCAGTGTGTACCCAGCCTTAGTCATATTGGACCTCATTTAGAGTCGGACGCAAAGTCCGTTTAATAAGTGTAGGATGGGAGTGCACCGCAGCTTGGTAGGGTATTACGTGTGACAAGCAACCCCAGTTGCGTCCCACTCTTAATACCCTATCGAGCTGCGAGCAGTTCCTGCAGCTGGCTAACGCTTGCGCCACCTAATTCCTGCTGCACAGCTTCAGCCCTGTTTTGACTTGTGTTGCGTCTGCGCCTCACTGCGATTAGGATGTATTTACATGGTCACGCCTTCACAATTTCGCGTTCCTCCCATTCTCTCGTAGTGAGTCGCAAACTGTCGCAAGTGTTAATTGCGTCCAAGATGCAGGCGGATTTGGTGCTTTCTGCACATGCGTGGTTGTGTTTTTTTGTTGGATGCGCCTAAAACGGACTTTGCGTCCGACTCTAAATGAGGTCCATTATCTTTATATTATCCCTTTATCTCACATTTACACCATCCACTTCAAACCTCCCTTGTTTTTACCTGTTACCTGCCCCCTCCTCTCCTTGGGTTATACGGCAGCTTTATACGCACTCAGAAACATGAAGCCTTTGACTGAATGACAGAGCAGACGTCTTTAGATGGAAAATGTATGTCTGCGATCTCCAATTCAAACAGCACTTCTTATCACTCAGCTCCCGTTGTGTAGTATTGCTCCATTCCTCTGCAGCGACTGTCTCTCCCGTAGAAGCCAAGTCATTTGTTTGAGAGGTTTATCTCCAGATTTTTTAAATATTGCAATATTTCACCATATTTGGTGTCAGATGATCAGGGAACGGTTATAAATCAGAAATTGCTGAAGAATATTACAAATTCCGGGGTAAGAAGGTGTGTGGGCTGTCTTCGAATAATGCTAAAATTATGGGTTTGGATTGAATACATAGCCAATTTTAAGACAAGTCAAATAATTCACGTAATTCCAGTGCATTAAATACCAAGCACTGTCCAAGGTTAAACCCATAGATTATATTGCGAAATGTTGTATGAAATTCAATGTCATTAATCTAGTTCAACAAAAAAATCCAACCAAACTTCTAACTGTAAATCTAACACCAACTAAGTCACCTGCATGCTGCATATGTCTAAAACTTAGCTGATTAAAAGTACGAAGTGTGTATAATTAGGAGCGCTAAATAATAAGATACATTTCATTTTCACACAGTTCGTCTTACATACTATACTTCAATAGAAAAATAATGGGCATTTGAATAAATTGACACCTATTACATTCTGTTTCATCTTTGCTTCACCATTTTTGCTTAATTATAAAAAGAAACCTGCAGGATTTTAAACTGAAGCTGTTTTAACAAAGTTACGATTTAAATGAATCCAGTTTTGTGACATTTATACCTTTCAACAAAGACATTTGCTGCTATTCCACCAATTGCTGTTGTAATCAGCAGTTCTCACTTTGCACTGTGTTCTATAACTGAAATTAGGTTTCCCACACGACCTGGATTATTCTGAACGGTCCCAAATTTTGCATTGTTAATCCTGCAATAATTGTTTTCATGCTGATGCGCCCGGGGGAACAGAATTAGAGGCTAGAGTACATTGCAGCACTCACAAGACTGCATTATGATGTTCTACCAAAGTTTTCATTACATCGATGTCCCATCAGCCTCCCAATGTTCTCTTTCAAAAAGGGAGAGCCTGATTCAAACTATATATGCAACATTCATAAGGAGCTAATGCCTGGTCCATAGAGTAAACAAATGCCACAGCCCAGGGCAACATCTGTGTAGAGTTTGTATGTTCTCTTTTAGTTGGCGCGAGTTACCTCCTGGTGCCCCAGATTTCCACAGTCTAAAAACACACTGGTAGATTCATTGGCTTCTGACAAAATAGACCCTTTTATGTAACCACGGGGCAGCCCGGTGGCTCAGTGGTTAGCACTTCTACCTCACAGCGCTGTGGTCACAAGTTCAATTCCCGACCATGGACTTATGTGTGTGGAATTATGTATGTCCTTCCCGTGTTTGCGTGGGTTTCCTCCGGGTGCTCCGGTTTCCTCCCACACTCCAAAAACATACTGGTAGGTTAATTGGCTGCTAACAAATCAACCCTAGTCTGTGTCTGTGTGTGTGTGTGTATAGATTGTAAGCTCCACTGGGACAAAGATTGATGTGAAGGTTTAAATATTCTATGTAAATCGTTCCGTAATATGTTGGTGCTATATAAATAACTGTTAATAAAGTAAATGAATAGATGACAGCTAGATATGGAATCATTCTACATCCTCCCTGGCCTCAATCACCGAAACGCTAACATTAATAAACTAGATCTAAAGCCATGGAGAATAATAATTCAAGACAGTAGGTGGCAACATGGACGCCATCCATTAGAGAGGACCAGAAGGGCAATTCCTACCTGGATATGCCCTGTTATTCTGATCGGAGCAGCTGGACACGCTGACTATCCCTTACAGGACACCGCGTTCACCAGATATCGTGCCCAAATGCAAAACAATGTCTTTGTCAGGATTTCCCAGGTATGACCACGGAGAGGGGATAAGTGGTTATAATGAGTTTATTAACAAACACAGATGACAAGGTGACTCACGAGACAGCAGATGAGAAACAACAGGTAACTGCAATAGTAGATTTCAACAGGCAGCGTGGAACTATAAGTACCAGGTATAATGGTTGAAGATGCATGAGTCCAGTAGCAGGTAACAGCAGTAGAGAATACAATGAAGTAATTTGCAGGAGTCTAGATAGCAGATAACAGCAGTAGTGAATTCAATGGAGAAACATGCAGGAGTCCAGATAGCAGATGACAGCTGACAACTTGGTAATGCAGGCAGTATATGACAACTTGGTAATGCAGGCAGTTGATGACAACTTGGTAATGCAGGCAGTAGATGAAAATGATCCAAGTAGCACAGTGGCCCCTTTAGTGGGCAGTGGTGCTACAAGAAGAATACCCAATGAGTCCAATAAAGTCACTGCAGACAGCAGCTGCAGAGTGCAAGTCGTGACAGTCTTGTGTTGCAGGATAAGATATTCAAATGAGCGTTAAAACCATATATATATATATATATATATATATATATATATATATATATAGACAGTGGTCAAAGTAGAAATTTAGAAGTGGCGGTATGGAATTTGGTAGTCTTACAATGAAGGCAGTAGGGTAACTGGCAGCCCACTACCACCACTGTATATATATATATGTATATGATAGAGGGCTGCAATGTGAACCTCCTCCTTCTCCTGCATTGCATGCAGAGGTGTACTGTGGAGCCTTAGTGTCTGGAGCAACATATATTTATATAAATAGTACCACCAGAACGCACATAACATTAATTTCTAACCACATATTATAACAGTACCCACACCCTTCACAATAACACCCACCCTACATATAAAAAAAACCCACAATCCCACCTGGTAAGTCTGGGACTTCCGTAACCCCCTCCCCCCCTGACGACAGCCCTGTTTCTATACATGCAAATCTCAATGTAAAATTAAAGTATATAAATGTGACACATGAATCAAAGGCATCCCCAATACCCACTTACTATCATAACCTATTTTAACCAGAAATGAAGTAGTCACAGATGCGCTTTTAAAAAGCCGTATCGGATTTAGTTTAAATAATTTCCATTTTGGTAATATAAATGGCAAATACCTCAAGCAACTCAAAAAAATTAAAATATCATGATCTGCAGTATTTGTAAAAATACTAATTTCAGCAAATAATTCAATATGCAGCTTTCTTCTATATATACAGTATCCTTCTATATATACAATATCCTGCTATATATACAGCTTCCTTCTGTATATACAGTATCCCTCTATCCTTCTATATATACTGTATCCTTCTATATATACAGCTTCCTTCTATATATACAGTATCCTTTTATATATACAGTATCCTTCTATATATACAGCATCCTTCTGTATATACAGTATCCTTCTATATATACAGTATCCCTCTATCCTTCTATATATACAGTATCCTTCTATATATACAGCATCCTTCTGTATATACAGTATCCTTCTATATATACAGCTTCCTTCTATATATACAGTATCCTTCTATATATACAGCTTTCTTCTATATATACAGTATCCTTCTATATATACAGCATTCTTCTATATATACAGCTTCCTTCTATATATACAGTATCCTGCTATATATATACACAGCTTCCTTCTGTATATACAGTATTCTTCCATATATACAGCATTCTTCTATATATACACAGTATTCTTCTATATATACAGCTTCCGTCTGTATATACAGTATTCTTCCATATATACAGCATTCTTCCATATATACAGCATTCTTCTATATATATATACAACATTCTTCTATATATACAGTATCCTTCTATATATGCAGATTCCTTCTATATATACAGTATCCTTCTATATATACAGTATCCTTCCATATATACGGCATCCTTCTATATATACAGCATTCTTCTATATATACAGTATCCTTCTATATATACAATATCCTGCTATATATACAGCATCCTTCTATATATACAATATCCTGCTATATATACAGCATCCTTTTATATATATAGTATCCTTCTATATACAGCTTTCTTCTGAATATACAGTATCCTTCTATATATACAATATCCTTCTATGGCACACAGTTTCCCATAGTGTCATGTTTGCTTATCATGCTGTTAGAAGACTCTGAGATGGAGAAGTGTATCAGAGAGGTATTTGTCTTTGAGTCCTGACCATTTCTATGTGTTAAATTAAAACCCATCTGAAATGATACTGTAAACAGCATTCTGTACCTGTAGCCGTGACCTTATGTGCCGTAGTTCAGTGATTCCCGTCCTTACAATTGGTTTATTCGTTTCTGCTGACAGAAACATAAATCAGTCAGGTAGCTGCTAAATTTCTCATTTTCCAAGAGCTTATGTGTGGCGGCAACTGGGGGCCGGGTTCGCTCATGTCCAATGACACGTGTCACAGCCTGAGATTGTGACACCGTATAAGCCATAACGTTTAATACCGCGTACCATCGAGCGGGTTGTGAGATGAGATATCAGCGTACAGTATCACAACAACCGCATCTAAGATACACATTGATTGTATGTATCTGTATTGAAAGGAATTGTAGGAAAATAGCAACTGAAAGCTGGTCTTTACTTGGAAGACTAAAGAAAAAAAGATGGGAGCTATATATATGGTGAGCAGTGTGGTGGCTCAGTGGTTAGCACTTCTGCCTCACAGCGCTGCGGAATTGGTGGTACTATATAAATAATGGTGATGATGATGATGATATATACTGCCAGTGAGCAATACATAGTGAAAAAAAGTTTTATGTTGCCCAGAACATCATTGTGCTTGAAGCTTACACTCATAGAGTCACTAATGCTAATTTGTTTAAACGAGAGCAGTTAGTGGAGGGATGGGGGGTCTGGGCAAACGTTTCTCCATTCTCCAATGGTCAAGGCAGAATAGTCATGGTGATGCCGTCTTCTCGGCTGTTATGTCTCTTACAGTCCAGAGAACACACACCAGCCCCCACCCGGCATTCAATGGTCTTGTGACCGTCACAACATTCTATCTATTCATTACTTACTTGACATCTATATCTCGACGACCGCAGGAAATAAGACTCCCACTAGGTTTTCCAAGGGGTAAACTGTGGATGTGGAGGTGTTTGTATTTATTACGTCTAATACAATTAGAAAATGGAACGTTCCCATTTTTTTAATAACTATTAAGACACTAGTCTCTCTTGTGTGTATGACACTCACATTACATTATTATATTCTGCACAAACAGGGTAAAGCAATTTTAGCATTTACTACCAACACTGAGATGTGTATGACTCTACATATACACATAAATGTGCTTTTCTTGCCTGTGTTTGTTTGGAGAACAAATGCATCTACCTCTAAATAAGCCCCTGTATGAGGAGATGAAACCGCATATATGTATCTATATTATTATAGGCACTTTGCACTGTGGGCCTGATTCATTAACAAATGCAAAACGAACGTAATGTGTGTTGTTTTTTTTTTTAAACCAAATGCACATACATCAGGTATAGACACGTCTGTATTCAACAAGGAGCCGATGTAAAGATACGTCTGTTGATGCATACGGGTCTATGTCTGCTCTGCTCTAACAGACAATACACTAAAGGATACGTCCAATACATATGTGGAACATAAAGTCCCAAAAGAATGCATAGAACAAAAAAATAATGTCACCTGTTAATAATATAACAATGACTAAACATAAAAAAAATTGAATCGGACACTGCTGCATGCGCTCGAGGTTGGCACGCCCTTAGGGGGGTATTCAATTGACCGCAAGTTTTTTTTTCCCTCAGTGTTAAAAAAAAAAATCACACGCGGGTTTTTAACTGCTATAGCGACCTTTTTAGTTAACGCAACGTGAAAACTCGTGCAATTCAATTGAAAAAGAAGGAACTCTGTCCCCGCGGGGGAGTGAAGCAGAGTGTATAACGCGGTCATGTATAACACAAAAAAGGACTGGCATACATTTTCATACATTAGATTGCATTACACAACCATTCTATATTGATAATATCTACATTACAGTACTTTCTTTAGCATATTTTTTTATGTAACTATTTTTTGCTAAAGAATCATCTATACCATGTCAAAACACATTAGTACATACATATTTGTACCAAAAAAAAACAACATAAATATAATTAATTAGTGATTTTTATTTTATTTATTTTTTTATGTTTTCTTTTTTTCAATATTTTTTCATAAGAAAATCAACTTTTACATGTTAGGTATTACTGATAAACATAGTTTAGCTTTTTTTTTTCATTATTACATAATTTAAAATAGTTTACTTAGGTTTTTTATTTTTATCACACCCCATAGAGGTGCGAGATAAAACAGCATATTGGCTTGTTTAACGCACCGTGTTAAAAAACAATTGAATAACTTTTAACGTGGCTGCCTCTCGCACACCCTATACTTTCAATAGACCTTCTACTGGACCGCGAGAGGACTGTTTCATGAAAAAAAACGGAGCGCTAAAAATGGAATTGAATCGAGGGTAAAGTTAACCCGCTCGAAAATGATAAAAAACAGCGTTAAAATGACTTGCGGTCAATTGAATATCCTCCTTAGTGTATAATGACTACGTGCATACATATATATATATATATATATATATATATATATATATATATATATATATAATGACTTATCATACTGTACATAACTATATATATATATATATATATATATATAATGACTTATCATACTGTACACAACTAGAGATGCTCAGGCTCGGTTCCTCGAGAACCGAACACACCCAAACTTAGGGGATCCGAGTACCGAGCCGAGCCAACTCAGTACTGTCGCGCGCCCTTAGAATTGAAAACGAGGCAAAATGTCATTGTGACGTCGTCGGATCTCGGATCTCGCAAGTTTTGCATTACTTATTAAGATCCAACATCATGGAGAGTGGGAGGGAGGGCAGACCCCCATTTATCTATTCTGATACTGGTGCCAATGTGTCCTAGATGTGGTAGGAACTGCCGTGTGTTTGAGTCATTGCTCTGTCGCTTACCATCCAGTCAGGTCGCTGCAGTATTTTTCTGAAAGTGTATGAAAATAATATTGTAATCTGTGAGAGGGTCAAAATTGACTGCAAATGACTTGAAATTAGTGTTTTTGAGGTTAATAATAATGTAGGAACAAAAAAAGAGCAAAATTATGTGATTTTAGCATATTTTAGGATTTGTTCTAAAAAATCGATAACCAAAACCAAAATACACGAGGGCGGATTTGCCAAAACCAAAACCAAAACACAAAGCAAATCCAGATCCAAAACCAAAGCCAAAACCAGTTCATGGGGGTCAGTGAGCATCTCTATACATAACATGACCCATATACATCCGTTCTGATAAATGACAGCATCAGACTCCTTAGGACAAAGCTTAGCAGTGCCCCTGTTGAAAGATTGCGGAAATCAGAGCTAAAGTGAGGCACCAGTAAATCAAATTAAATTAGCAACCCCAAAGTTAAGCCATGTGGAGAGTGATACAGGACAGCTATTGAGATGATGGTCAAATGGTTCAAGTCTGGACACAGTAGAAGCTCTGAGTAAGAGGTGGCCACCACATCCGACCAATTTATAATGTAGGGTTACTTACCTATAAGGCATTCTAGTTGTATGTAACCCACCCTAACCAATGATTTCGGCTTCAATTAAGAAAAGAGTGTAGTTGTTGAAATATATCTTCTGTTGTTCTGCATGCTTACTACAGTTCTCAGAATCTGTTTTATTATATATGCTACATAAGTGATGCTATATTTTGAAAATGAGCATTTAAAATACAATTCTGTATTATGACTATATCCAGTGGTCTGGTATTATCCTTTGGTTGTAGATCCGTGTGTCTGCGCTGAGTGCATAATTTGTGACGTACTTTCCTGGGCCCGATCTGCCAACAGAGTGCCTCTGAAAATTACATTTAAGTGTTACAACTATGGTATCAACATTTGAGTTAAATGCATCTCTCTTATTTAGATTTTTCAAACAACGTGGAAAGTCATTTAGAAAGCCAGCAATAACACAATCACAAGTCATCATGAGATAATAGTCACAATTGTGCAGATAGCATAATGCAACATTGTGCTCTTTGTTGGTAACAAAAAGAAAATCCTGTCTGTAGCTGCCGCTTGCTGAGATTCTTCTGCTCTTCTGTTCCCGATGAATAGTTACTACGAAGTTCCAAAGGTTTATTGCTGCACCGGTAGTCTGGTTGCCATGTCTGAAGATTGCCTGGCGTCTAACTCTAGTGAGGATGCTTCTGTAGGTGCCATTTAGCTTTTTAAAGATAAGTAAAATTGTATTTAGCATGTTAAACATTTTGCACACGCTTCTAAATTGCCCTTGTATAATTTACACAGACGATTCACATAATTAGACAGTGTCTTCTCTACATTGTGGCTCTATATAGTACCTCTTCTCAGATAACTGGTTTGTTGCTCTGTCCTGTGTGTGAATGTTTTATAAGTAGTACTAGTTTATTCTTTTCTATTCTTAGTAACATACAGATATTTACTATTACATTATATTTGTAGATAAAGTAAGTAACCACTTAGTGCTTAACGTATTGCATCATATTTTTCAATGCAAAGTTTCTTAACTTGAGTCCTCACACACCCCCAACAGCTCATGTTTTCAGGATTTCTTTAATAATGCACGGGTGACTTAGTCTACTTCGCTGGGTCAGTAATTATCCTACTTGTTCCACAAACAGAAATCCTCAACACATGAGCTGTTAGGGGTGCATGAGGATTGGAGTTAAGAAACACTACTGCAATGGATAACTGGAGTTTTGAATTTAATAAATATTGGGACACAGGATCCTCTAAACCTCATAACCCTCAAAGTACACCAGTCATAAATCTCCACCATATAGCTGTACACACATGAGCATATCCTGTTGTCTGGATGGCCATTTGATGCTGAGACTGAGCAACAGGGTCATATCTTGTCCTATCAAAATCTGGTTAGTCCCAATTGGGTCAGATACATAGTGCTCTAAATCAGTCAAACTGACCAACAAAATTGCTACTTGTGTAGCCATCTTAATAAGCCCTTTAGGGTCACATTTATTTCCAAACAATTAATGGATGCTTCCCAAAAAAGGACAGAGCCAGTGTACTACAGTGCCCCTACTGGGCCCGAAGGTGAGCGTGGCCTGGTAAACCACACATCACCCTCAGAGGTTACCACTCTAAAAATAGCAGAGTCCACTTCTAAGAAACATACGCGTAGTGTCCACAAGTGCCAACTATGCAAGCTCAGAAGAGACCTCCTCTCTGCACTTTTCTCAGGGAACCCGGGGCATTATAGCTGCATCACTGAAACCCTATACAAACTTTTCTCTGAGGCACAGCTATGCAGAGTTCCAACTCTGCTGATTCTTATAGTATCTCCAAGCTTGGAATGGCAATTGATGCTACCAAGGGATCAAATGGTGGACCTCATAACTATGTGGACTCTTTGGTATCTATTACATGAGGAAGTCTGGTAGTTACATCCTCATATCCATGCTGCAAAAAACACACAAAACATTAGGCGCTAATATATATATTAGGGTGCTACACTTAACCGCTGCTACACTTTTTAGCAGGTACTGTGCCAGCTCTATCATCAGAAAACAACAAATCAAAATACAAGGAAGCACAGATTTATTTTGTTATTCCAAACGTTGTGTTTTTACAGATCCAAATGTTTGTCTCCTTGATGGAGCCAATATGAATTCATATTTTGCTAAGGATATTCAGTCAATATTCAATGATTATATAATCGCAGCATTAGAGACAGATCCCATAGAGCATTCAGATGGTAATAAATTCGACACGTTTTAAGCACCAAATAGAAGACATAATAAAAGTTCTCTTTACTTCATCTGATGAAACCGCCCCTAAGGAGGCAAAGAAACCTGTCAGGTGACACGAATGTGTGCAAGTTTGGCTAACACTCTCGGCTCATCACTGGATAAGGTTTATATTTCCTTGAGGGAACAACGTGTATACAGATATTCCAGTCTCATTGGAACCAAGTGCAATTTCCTTCTCTTCTTGGACTAAGGTACAGCAAACAACTTATTCTTTGGCAGTAAAGAGGTCTTTCCTTATGGCTTCTATTTGTTGGCTAAAACGGATCGAATTTGTTACCATCATAGCCCCTCCCCCTGCGCTGAATGATGCCGCATATCACGACATTGCATGGTTGGAGCAGGATCATGGTGACACAATCATGTCACTGCACCCCCTTCCCACTTGCCATCGGACCCCCCCTCCCGGGAGAAATGAACAGTCGGCAAGAATGCATTAATAAAATAGTCTGACACTGAACACCTGCAGTAAAGTGCATTGTACTTTCTCCTATGATTGCCACTTCTCTTCTCAACACTTAGTACATACATTGTCCTTACTGTAAATATACATATATACACATTTAGGCCAAAGAGCACCACTAATGCACTACTTAGTTGAGTCTGTAGAAAAGATTTTTGTAAAAAAAATAATACACTATTTAAAACATTATTTAATTAATATTATTATATCGTATAATCTAGTGATTTTATCAGCTGCCCAAGCAGACATACAGTGAATGCCATTGACATTGCTACTTCAAAACTAATCTGATTTAAGATTCGGTAGGAATGGAAAAGGTAAAAACTAAATATCTCAACATAATAATTTCACTGTGTTTTTAATTTATTTTTTTTTATATTAAAGACACAGAAACAAAGTCCTTCATTGCAAAAACCCTTTTTTGTCAGAGATAAGAAAAGGTATTTAAAAGGCTATTGTATAAAACAGCCGGGTATTCAAGTGAAAACATTAAAAGTCATGTACTGTCAGTAAAACATGCTTTTCTTTGTGTCGTCTGAAAGGATTACAGCAGCAACTGTTTGTCAGCGTCTTCACAGCTCACTGGAAGCTAAGTGTCGCGGTACATTAAGTGAATAAGACAATATACATAGTGGAGCGTCATAGGTGGAGCGAGGCAGATAGACACCTGAATCTGACAGAAATTAGAGTAAACAGGTCAATGTAATATATGTATGCATGTGCAACAGGTGCAAATGTAAGGCGATAGATACATAGATAGATAGATAGATAGATAGATAGATAGTTAGAGAAGACTGACAAAAACACTGGAATAGTGGTTTTGAGCAGGTAAGTTCGTCCCAGGTTTCTGACCTACATGTTTTAAAACCCTGGGACAATGTTTGTCTGTTGGTAATCGGCCTGCTAAGGGATTTTGGCCTTTGGTAAATGGTTCCTGGGGTTATTGATGGAGAGTGAGGGCGGGCTCCATCCATTAGGCCCATTTCTGGTGTTTTGGGCCTCAAGCCTAAGGGTAGGCTGATTAGCACTTGCACCTGTTGAGGGTGTTAACAAGCAGTCAAACTAGACATCCTCACTGCTCTACCTGGGGGAAGGGACTGCAGAATCTCTATAAGAGAATGCCTGATATTTGTTCTATATCTGCTGGAACTTCTAATGTTTTCTTTTATAGTTTGACAGTTAGGAATGACTTGTGCCTAGTTAGGGTTGGACAGGCAAGGTGTTTCTTTTTAACTTTTTCTTCAGTTTTTTTCTGCTTAATTAAACTGACTGAGGCCAGTAGAATCAAAAGCTTGAACATGTGTGCTTTGTCGGTTGCTGTACACTACCATCTACCCCAGGAGATGGCACCTGTTCACCTAATCAAGACAGATATGAGATAGATAGATAGATAGATATGAGATAGATAGATAGATATGAGATAGATAGATAGATAGATAGATAGATAGATAGATAGATAGATAGTAGGGGTGTGCACCGGCCACTTTTCGTGTTTTGGGTTTTGGGTTCTGATTAGCTTGAGGTTTTGGGTTCTGATTGGTTTTGCCAAAACACCCCACTAAAGGTTTTAGTTCTGATTTTGGGTTTTGGGTTCTGATTTTTTTTTAAAAAAGCATAAAAAGTGCTAAAAAACAATATATTTTTTTTTTTTCACTACTACACTATTATTAACCTCGATAACATTCATTTCCACTAATTTCCAGTCTATTCTGAACACCTCACAATATTGTTTTTAGTCCAAAAGGTTGCACCGAGGTAGCTGGATGTCTAAGCTAAGCGACACAAGTGGGCGGCACAAACACGTGGCCCATCTAGGAGTGGCACTCTTATCTATCTATCTATCTAGATAGATAGATAGATAGATAGATAGATAGGAGATAGATGGATGGATAGATAGATATGGGATAGATAGATAGATAGATAGATAGATAGATAGATAGATAGATAGATAGATAGATAGATAGATAGATAGATAGATAGATAAGAGATAGATGGGATAGATAGATAGATAGATAGATAGATAGATAGATAGATAGATAGATAGATAGATAGATAGATAGATAGATAGAGAGATGGATATTGCTATAATAAACCATAAGCAAAATAACAATTTGGGGGAAAATATTTGCAATATTACAGATATTCTTTAAATCTGAAAATACCTTTAATCTCTGTTTTATATTGAAGTCCGAAAATGAATTAACTATTTAACATTTAATCTTCCTAAAATATGTTAGAATTAAGAAGATTAATTTGAGCTCCATCCCCTTCCTCATCCCACAAAATAACAATATAATGCCTAGGGTAAAGAGGGCATTAATCTACGGTTTTAAAAGCAACTTTCCATTCCAAATACAAAGTCCATATTGTCATAGCAGTGTATATAAAAATGTAATTTGAAAACATATTCAGTTTCTTTGTTGTTTTAAAGGCACATTTAACAAGTGGGTTTGCAGTGTATTCTACAAATATAAAAGGCATAATCACTTTTGAAATTGCATGTAGTTATACTGATCGTTAATACTATATTTTTATGTTATTTTCAAACTGGCCCAACTGTTTTGATTCTTGATTTGTTATACATTTTAAACGCAATCATGTATTTTGTGGCTGCTTAGAAGCTGTATTAACAAATCTTTGACGAATTACATTTTTTAATGTTACATATACTTCATCTTCCAACAGTCTAAGTTTCCTTTGCAGATTTCGATGTCTAGGCAACGGTCTAGCCGTTTGTGGAGGAGGCTGATCTGCTAAGCGTATGCCCTGGCTGAACAGGGGCACGGGAAGGTAGGATAGCACACTCAGGGCCTGAGTCATTGAGGCACGTATCTCTGTTTTTTGCGCATACCGCGCGCAATTCCCTTCTGCGCATGCCCAGAGCGAGGACACTCGGCCGTCAATGAAAGCAGGTCCGCTGCGTATGCCAACACCAATGACAGTTATGACGGTGTCACACTTCTGGTATTACAAACGGAACCCAATAGCCAGGTATTTCTGAATTCAACAGGATTTATTTTGGTATATAAATAAATCTCCAGTGTCCAACAAATAAAGTCCAAAGTCACAAAAGTATAAAGGTCTGATGGAAGTATCAAGTACTTGTAGACCAAATCACAAGGAGGTAAGGTTCTGTGGAAGCATCTGGTTCAGATACAAACACAATAGTCGTGCAAAGGCTTCATAACAGGAAGTGCCTTTTCTAGGCCCAAACCGGAAATGGGATCCAAGATGGAATCTTCATGAGACAGTCCCGGCCATCTTGGATAAGGGCTATTGCAAGGGCAAGTTCATAACAGAGATCCAAGATGGTAACCTCATGAGGCAATCACGGCCATCTTGAATGAGGGCAAAACCAAGGGCAAGTACATAACAGAAGGTCTATGATTTGTGGAGTGAATGGGCCAGAGAAGGGGCGTGTGCCCGTACTCATTGCACAATGTGGGCGCGCCAAACTCAAGTAAATGCAGCCACGTCGGAATGAAGCGCTACGTGTGTGAAAGTTCCTTGTATCTCTTGCACTAGCTAAGGGACTAGTCCAAGCCCTGAGTCAGTATTGTATGCATGCTATAACATGTGTCTGTAGGATCAACTGTAAAAATGTGTTTTATGTACAGTAGACATTAAGGACAGCATAAATAAATGTTATAAAAAATATTTAAATTTTTTTTTTTTTAATAAAATTACCATTTCTAATCATAAATGACTATATTACTGACAGGTAACATTAAGTGATTAATATATTATTTTTCTGTGCATTCATTTGAGATTTCGTATTCCACATACGTATTGTATGCATCCTGCAGTGTCTGGTCTAGTACAGCAGAGTGAACCTTCACCCATAATCAACACCACACGTATCTCCTACTTACCAACTTTTTTAAGTTGGTGTCCGGGAGACTCTCTGTAGCAGGTGGGCGTGTGGGGGGCGGGGCGCCGAAATCGCTTCATTTTGGCTCCGCCCCCGCGACGGAATGACGCAAATCGTGTCATTTGACAGCGGGGGGCGGGGCTAAACACCGCGATTCACTGGGAATCGCGGCGTTTGGGATTTAATTCTGCCCACTTCACTAGGAAGTGGGGCACTTCCTAGTGAAGTGGGCAGAATTCGGGAGATTGCCACACTCGCCCGGGAGTCCGGGAGACTCTCGCAAAATGCGGGAGTCTCCCGGACATTCCGGGAGAGTTGGCAAGTATGACATATCTTGAGATCCGTTCCTTGCTGACTCCAGGAGTACGCAGAGCCGATTTACATGCCGCTGAGAACAACTGCGCGATGCGCTCAGTATGTGTGACTGAATGACTCAGGCCCTGAGGTCTGATGCTTAGTTGGACACATGTTGATTGTAATTTACGCTCAAAAAAAGCCATCTGTAAAAACAGCGCATTTGTGCCCAAATGCTAAGCCGCATGTGCTGCAAGATGCGTTCAGCTCTGCACCTATAGCATGGGCACAAATCTGCATGTGTGCAGACATGTGACCTCTCTTTGTGGGCATGTGCAGCGCAAATTTTAAAATTTACTCAACGCAATTAGACGTAGGTCTAACTCAGCCTCAGATCACTCAGATCGCTGCAATGCTTTCTGCTTACCATGCAGTGAATGGAGAACAAGTAACTCTATACTTATTATTATTATTTATTACTATTATTATTATTATTATTATCTTTTACTTATAGCATTAAAGCATTATATTCCTACAATCAACAAGTAGTCTTTGCACATGGATACTGTAACATGTAAAACGTGCATTGACTCGTCATTCAGCCTAATGGTCAGCATGGTGGCTTAGTCGTTAGCACTTCTGCCTCACAGCGCTGAGGTCATGAGTTCAATTCCCAACCATGGCCTTATCTGTGTGGATTTTGCATGTTCTCCCCGTGTTTGTGTGAGTTTCCTCCGGGTGCTCCGGTTTCCTCCCACACTCAAAAAACATACTGATAGGTTATTTGGCTGCTACTAAATTGACTCTAGTCTGTGTGTGTGTGTGTGTGTGTGTGTGTGTTAGGGAATTTAGACTGTAAGCTCCAATGGGCATGGACTGATATGAATGAGTTCTCTGTACAGCGCTGCGGAATCAGTGGCGCTATATAAATAAATGATGATGATGATGATGGTCGCTGACCCCATTCCTCCTTATAGTGAACCAAACCCAACTTCCAATGTTCTCTGAAACACTCAAGAGCATGGGCTCCAGATTAATGTTTCTGGAACACTGCAGAGTGTTGTTTCTGGTCCATGAATATAAAATAGATTAGCTATATGCAGCCAAGTCATAAACAAGCAAACCATTTCCACTTACATTTTCAAATGACTGAATATCATGTAATTTGGTTACATTTGCTCAGACGCAGTCCACGGACTTCTCTTTAGTCTCCATGACCCGAGTTTTTCTTCCTGCTAAATTCAGGTTTAATTAATCTATTTAGTATTGAAGGGAAAAAAAAGAGCTGTGAAAAATATATTTCTGTTATTATTGCATTTTATGTCCAAGGCGTGAGGAGAGTTTTCTTATGTAATGAAGGTCACGTTCATTTTCTCTAACCAAGTCTATTGTATTTTCTGCACGCAACGTCTTTGATTTCCCAAGGCACGAAATTGAAGCACTAATGCAGTCACAACAGGTTTACCCCAGAAATATGTGTGTTTGAACTAAATGCTACTGTAAGGTCGCAGGGTCCCAAAATATCTAAATTACCTACAAATTCAACAACAAAGAAAAAGATCACAGGAGACACCCGATTCTTCTCTCGCAGACTATGTCCGAGCTGTGTCAATTTCATGTGTGACTGACTCTGAAAATCTGTGGTATATAATCCATTTTCAAGGCCTATTAATTCAAAAAGTGGCTTATGTGATGGTTTATGGAATATAAATAATGTTTTATGAATGGTCTCTCCAGCAGAAACAATTCATTTCCCAGTACTGGACCATGTTCAAGTTCTTATATTAAATCTAATGACAGACGGAGGTTTTATGTATTCGCAGCTAGAGAGTAAATACAACAGAATATAATAAATTTGGTGTTGTTAGGATAATACTTAAAATACATGAGATGCGGGTAGTGATAGAGGATCTGAGGTAACGTTCCTGGAATAAGAACGTGGGAATTAGAGAAGTGGAGTTTGAAAGTGGAGTAGTTCTGGTCACACGGTGGAGGCGGCCATTTTGTGAGCTGCACCAATATTCTTGCAAATGCAAAACTGGGAACCAGTGAAAGCATTGCGCCCACAGTGTGTTCACTGCTATTTTCTGTGTCAGTGATGTCGCTGGTTCCTTGTGAACTGATAGGTTACAATTACACTATTCCCCCTCCCCCAGGCAAAATGGCTACCTTCACTGTGTACATGCAATAGCTACACTTTGAGAGCCACCATTTACAATAATGGCTGCATTGCACTTAGGTTGTCAATTATAGATGCTCAAACTATTTGAGCCAGTTTTGAATTTGATCGAACCAATCCAGTCAGACGATCTAGAACTTTTTTGTTTGAACCAATCTAAAAAAATATCAAAATTTCTTGTTCTACCACCATGGTGTGTCCTTTATAATTGCTAACTGAAATATGACGTTCCAGTTTCAAGTTGATGTTCGTAGCTCACAGGTAAAAGACATTGAAAAAAACTATAATATATGTCCTTTTCTGGCTGTTTTTATTAAGTATTTTTTACTTTTCTTTTTTAAATTCGAGCAGCGAGCACAATTTCATTTGAGCTTAAGATAAAAGTACTAATTCGTCAATCGCATGGTAAAAAAAATTAAACATACTACACAATCTTGTCATTTAAGTTAGAACAAGCTGGAACATGTTGAAAACGGCTCACACAGCTCAAATCTGTTTACCTCGCTGGAATTTACCTCAGATGTTGAATTTATTTAAAATTTTCGACTTCAGAACCGATTCGACAAACCAGTTGGAAACCACTTGAAAGCAACTAAAAATTACAGTGAGCCCAAAGTCAACCAGCTCACATGCAGAAATCTATCACTTCTCTTTCTGGACACCTGACTGCTCACTGTACACGTCGAGACAGTGGTCTCATATTGATTGTTTTTTTGCATGCTCTTCATTAATACTATATATGTCTGACATGTAACTGGCATAGAAAATGTTTTATTTTGTGAAGACTGCCATTATTCTTATTTGGCAGTTTGAAAGACTTCTGAAACAGAAATCCAGGATGCCGCTCTGATATGCTATTTATTCTGTCCACATCAAGGATGAACAAACCCTATTTGATTAAGTCCGTGCAATGCTTGTGTATTATAAACATCTGTGTCATTTTTATATTATACCTAGAACTGTGTAATTTGAAATGTTGTTTTTGACGAAGCTCTGGTTGTATCTATAATGTACGTGACTGCTGGTTTTGTCCCGGGTGAGTGGAGATATTGAATGATTTAAAAATGGCTCCATCCAGGCTCATGATGGAGATGTGCTGTTGGTGTGCAGGTGTAACCTCAAATACAGGAAGAGCAGAGTGGCTGGTGGCCACGGCTTGTGGTTCGGGTATTCTGAGAAAATATTCATCCTTGCTGAAGGAGGTAGAGATGGAAGTGCAAAGATCCAAGTTGAGTGGTTTAATCGCCTTCCGTTGACTGAGTTCTGTGGAGCCATTTACACTGTGAGCAGTGTTCAAGTTGAGTTCTAGTTTTAGCCCATTGAGTTAGTTTCGACATTGTCAGGTAGTCAACCAGAGGTATACAGAGACAGAGAGGTGCGCTGACAGGTGAGATGCATGTGGTTGAGGGAAGTTTTGGATGGAGTTCCAAATGGAAGACTTGTCGGTGCCAAGCGGACTTACAGAAACATTGGGTGCACTTCTATAGTGGAACCGATGGTGCCAAGGCCGAAACTGTTAGACCGGCCCATACAGTGAATGGAGTTGTGAAGGCAGGTGTTATGTATGTCTAGTCGCTATCCAATAACGTTTGTCCACTTCCAGTGATATGGTTCTAAAGCACAATGTCATTTAATAGCAAAAAGCAGCAGAGTAACAATTCAAATAAAATAAGTACAGCTGTTACTATTGCAGGTGCCCTGGATCTAGCATACAGTCATTCAGTCCTGAAGTCTGTGGTCAATGTGACTGACTACTGGTCCCAGAGCCCCTGCTTATATACAGATGATTTGGCATCTTTCCATAGGTTCAGGCTTCAGGAAGGTCCAGTGTAATGCAGGTCATTGGCCAGTTGAAACGATGCCATCCAAGGGTGGGGGTCAGCTCTCCAGAAGATGCATACTAATCTTGCCGCCAAGAACTAGTTCAAACTGGTCTATTTACATTACACAGACAATACCATCTTGATCATTTATGCCCTATAATTCATACCTAGCATACGCAAGGTGCAATCTCTTAGGCGATTAAAACAGACATCTGCGGATAAATAGGGGATTAGAATAATACCAGACATGATATGTTTCCTGTGACCTCAACCTTAGATCTCACGAACGTGTATATGACATTATAATATTTCACCATAAACTCTGCTATATTTCATTACAAATAACTATGTGTTGCAACTAATTTTAATATGAGCTAATTACATGTGTATGCATTTGTGTAAATGCGTGTATAAGAGTTTGCATGTGTTGTGGTTAGTTACGCTACTCCACGCCGTAGCGTGCTATTCGCATAACTTCAGACATAGACAATCCGATTGTTAGATATTAATTTGAAATGGCCATATCCAATTAGCTGACTTCGACACAGGGATAAGAAAGCCTGGGACCTGTAACTTGTACAATATCCATAAATAGAGAGAGGAAGGACAAGAGAGATTGAATTGGTGTATAGAAAACCTAATGCAGGGGAATCAGCATGGGTGGGGGGCTGCTGCAGAGGACAGTGCATAGGACATGAGTGTGAGGGGTTGTCCCTGAGGTGTGGATTGTCAGTTTTTGTGTAACACTGTCATATTTCATTGCAACTGCTAAGCTTGGGCTGTAGGTGCTGGATAGAGGGGTGGATTTTGCAGAGAGATAGTCTGACGTCCATTAATTAATCAATTGTGATGTGAACTGTTGTGATGCACCTGTAATGGCACCCACATGACTGACTCATGGAAAGGAGCTACAAAGATATGTAATAATTGTACCAATCAGATTTTTACTGATCAAATAATGGTGTGGACAATGCAAAACTGTTCACTGCTGATCTATATAAGTTGTCCAATGCTTTCTTTGGGTACCAAGTTCAGAAAAAACGATAATTATACGTATGTGATTTAATACAATTAAGCTTCTAAGCTAATGATTTAGAATGACTGGGGTTACCTGGGTAAAACCACAAGGAGAAGAAGCCATCATCTACACACTGTGGAGGCAGCCATTTTGTGACGCCAAGCACTACTGATGAATATGTAGGCTATCACTACACAGGGATGTCACCTTTTCCTAGTGTATTAATAGAATGCATTCTCTTTAGTATTTGTTCTGCCTGAAATAGTGAATGACAATGTATTCTCATGTATATTAATCCGGACTGCAAAATGGCTGCCCCACACATTCTGTCGGTGACAGGTGCAATTTAAAAGAGAATCAACAATGGTGTGACAGGAAAATAAATCCATCACTGCATATAAAGCCTGTTTTATAAGTGCATGCAACGTTTCGTAATTGAACCTCCGAGGGGAATCTTTCATTCAAGTCCCCGGCGTCCCCCACAACTCTGCCAAACGCTGTCTTCCCTTTTCAGGAAGACAATGGCCGATAATGTAACATTCAGCAAAAATGACACCGTGTTTGTGTTAAAGCAGAGAAAGCGAAGCTGTTTTCAATTTAATTTGACTGAGTTCAGATTTCCAATCTCCCCCAGAGAGCTACAAAATAAATAAATAAATAAATAAATACATGCACTTAAAATTATATTTCAGCAATTCACAATGTATTTATCTGTTCCTTTTTTTATTCTTTTCCCTTTTCTCAGACTGAAGACCAAATGATTGGTGCAATTCATAAAGACATATGCTATAGGAACAATAACTGGCATTACCATTTTTTTAGCCAGCTGCTATTTGTATTTCATTTTTATTCATGCCACTAGGCTGAAATCTGTTACTTCATTTCTAGATCCCATTGTTCAAGCACAAGAGGCTTCTTCTTATACACACAGTCCTCCTGGGTTCCTGTATAATACATGTATGACCAAACCTCGTTAGCTCAACTGAATAAAGGTTCACAAATGTATTTGCTTTCTTAGCTAGATGTATTATAATTCAATGCAAGTTGCTGCCTTATTTCAGGATAAAATAATCTCACCTGTAACATTATATTAGTCATTTATATACCAGTGCAGATTTGTGGCCACACAGGTTCGGGCCTAGGGCAGCAAACTTGTGAGGGCATCACAGGGCCAAACGCAGGATTTGTAGAGGGGGTTTCCACACCACGCCACCAGTGGGCATGACCAGCAAGCATGGGGGCCTGGCTGTAATTTTAGACAGTGCTTGGCTGCTCTCCAACTCTTCCTATCCCCATAATATACATGGACAATGCTGTGTGCACTACTGTTAGGTGCACGCAGGTCTCCCTTTTCAAGCAGAGCCTGTGAAGCGGGGGCAGCATCCAGCCACCTCAGTTTTACAGTTCCCTAGGCTTGGAGGGGGGTTTCCAGGTACTAGGACCCCCCTCAGTTTGCCTATGCATCAGGCAGCTTACTGTTTCATCACATTTTGTTTTTTTCCTTATGTATATATGCCAGCATAAAAATAATTATTTCTAGTTATGACAGAATAGATTTATATGATTACTACAGACGGGGTTGTGGATTTGGGGTCATAGTACTCTAAATTCATGGGGAACGGTAAGTATAAAAGAGCTAGGGAAAAACTATGTCAAATCCAGCCATTTGTGTTGGACCTAAAATCTCACTTCTTAGTTGGATGGAGGAAGGATGGGTAGAAAGTGAAAAGTGTTGACGGGTGATTCCATTTTAGAATTATAGCTGCAATAAAGATGTAATATAGCTAATAGTTGTCTAAAAAATATGTTTTTTTTATTATTTATATTGTGACTCCAGAAATACCTTTTGTATGGCATGATGTTAATCCCATTAATATTTTACATGCTTTGTATTATTTTGCAGTGCAGTGGATTACAGGCATTATTAAGCGCTGAGCAAAATCTGTATATCCCCCACAGCAGCAGCACCAGATAAATGGGCTATATAGCCCCTCTTTAAATATAAATACTTGTTAATCCTTGTCATAGGACACTGCTACATTAATAGTGTCCAATAGTGCCCAATAGTCTTATCTGTATTAAGCGCACAAATTGAAGTGGAGCACTTAATACAGATAAGACCATTGGGCACCAAATGCTCCGGCGCTTAAAATAAAGATGGTTCCTATAGTCAGTCATGTGGTACCCAGAATGTCACTGTTGTTTTCCTCCACTGTCCAACGATGTGTATACTTATGGTGCTTTACAAAAAAAAAAAAAAAATTATGATTAGTTTCTGCATAGTTGCCAATATTTTAAAATAATGTCCAGGGACACTCTGCAGATCAACGATGTTCAGTATCGGATCATGACACTACATTCCCCATCCTGGCTTGCTTATTGAACTTCATTTCAATGTGATTTTTTTTTTTTTATTTTACAATTCTCAATTGCAAAAAATAGATGAGGAATATTGTAGAATTGGTCAATTTTGACTATAAGGGCCAGTTCCAGGGACAAATTTTTAAGACCTGGGTTGTTCCTCAAGATCAGGGATAGTTGTCAATATGAGGTTTTATGTCCAGGTCTGAGATGATCATTGAACTGTTATCAGTAGTTCTGAATTCCAAACCTTTGCAGCAGAGCTTGACTAAAATCCTGTGACCCTAAGGCGAGATTCCCGCTTTCTCCAATCTGTTTGTCAAAAGAACCACTCAAAAAAACAGGGTAATCTGAGTCCCTCTGTGCCCATTGGTCACAGAAGAGAGCTCCCATTGTCTACAGAATTATTGCTTTTTAATCATAAGCTGTAAGCGTTCTATGTTTCTCTCATTTGTAATTAAAAAAAATGGTTGAGTGAGAATAATTAAACATTTGCAGATGCTGAGGACATGTTGAAGAAAAATATATGAATTGTATCTATACATTTATCTTTTTGGGTGTGTTGCCAAAGGTAGGAGACCATATCTAGCTCTTACTACTATGCAGCTGGAAAATCCACTGTATGGTTCTTCCAAATTGTCAAAAAGACATTACAAAAATAAAATAGTGGACTGCACTCTAAATGCATCTCAGCACTTCATAGCAGGGGCCATATTTACCGTACTGATTTACTGACACGCAGTATATACCTCCCATAAGTCCCGATTTTCAAAAACAGTCCTTTTTGGAATCAAAAGTCACATGATCTGCCAGAAAATGGCTACACTTTGTGCTCTCTCCCCAAGCGGTATCACGTAGGAACTTTGTTTTTATTTGCTGTAGAGATGCTCGGGCTTGATTTTCTGATAACCGAATCCACCCGAACTTAGGGGATGCAAGTAAGCTCGCGAGCCTGCTCGGTACTTTTGTGCGTACTCAGATCTGAATCGAGGCAAAACGTCATTGTTACGTTGTCGGATCTCGCGGGTTTTGGATTCCATAAGTGCCTCCCCAGGAGAACCAGCGCCAGTGTTCTTGTCACTCTCCAGTCTCCAGTAACATTGCCCAGTGCCATTGCTCACACAGAAACAGGGGTAGCAGTGTTCTTGTCACTCTCCAGTCTCCAGTAACATTGCTCAGCACCATTGGTCACACAGAAACAGGGGTAGCAGTGTTCTTGTCACTCTCCAGTCTCCAGTGACATTGCCCAGTGCCATTGGTCACACAGAAACAGGGGTAGCAGTGTTCTTGTCACTCTCCAGTCTCCAGTAACATTGCTCAGCACCATTGGTCACACAGAAACAGGGGTAGCAGTGTTCTTGTCACTCTCCAGTGACATTGCTCAGTGCCATTGCTCATACAGAAACAGGAGGGGTAGCAGTGTTCTTGTCACTTGACAAAAATTGACTGGAAATTAATGCTATTGAGGTTAATAATAATGTAGGAACAAAAAAAGAGTCAAATTATGTGATTTTAGAAAAAAATAGGCATCCGAAACCAAAGCCAAAACCAAAACACAAAGTTAATCCAGATCCAAAACCAAAACCAAAACACGGGGCTCAGTGAACATCTCTAGTTTTCTGCCTATTGCATAGTGCACAAAGAACTCTGCAATAAGCAAATAAAAAGCCAGAGTACAACTTGATGACAAGTTCTCTTTAATGATTTATTTCTTGAGCTTTGTTCCCTAGAACATTATTTATACACCTACATTCTATGAGGAAATAATCAATTTGAAAGTGAGACAGATGACTATGTGAGTAGAAAGTGAAATCTCTTTTTTTTTTTCCTTCTGCAGTTTATTTATGTCCAAGTATCTACTAACTAATAAAAATGGTTCTGTGTGGAAGCAGATCTGCATATCTGCTTTATCTGCATACCTGTGGAAACTGCCAGGAAAGCAATCCAGACAACTGATGAAGTGATTCTTTATATTACTGGACAAACTCTTTCCTGTATTTGAAAGACTTAGAAAATCTAAAAGGACGACTAACCCAACAAATGTAAATGCTAATTTAAGGTGGTAGATTTATCCATATTTCTATATGGAAAAGTGGAGATGTTGCCCGTAGCAACCAATCAGATTCTAGCTGTCGTGTTCTAGAATGCACTGGATAGATGATAGCTAAAAGCTGATTGGTTGCCATGGGCAACACCTCCACTTTTCTTGACATTCTACTACAACTTTATTAGAAGAGCGATGGAGCCCGTCCTCCAATTACCAGCATAGACGGCAAAGACACATGTCAGTTAGTAGAGGTTGGATAAATGACTATGGAAAATAAAGATTCTTTTGCTGCCCTATGTATTAAACATTTAGGGGTATATTTAGCAAAAGATCTAAAAAGGAAAAGTCAGATTCTAGCTATCGTGTTCTAGAATGTACTAGATAAATTTAGAATCTGACTGGTTGCTATGGGTAACACCTCCATGCTTCCTTTTTAGAAGTTTTGATAAATATGCTCCTTATTGTTTCTACAAGGGGATGGGACAGATCTAATTCTGTGCAGATTCAGTAAATGATTTACTAAAGGTGTCATCTTGGACAAGCTTTTGGATCCATATTTGCTACCATCCCGCCGATCAGTTGTTGTTGTTTTTACATTTTTCCCAAAATTACAAAAACTTACGAGCCAAAACAGAAGTGTACACAGATTCAAAGAGCGAAAAACCCAGCAGTTAAAGCATATTTCAGCTGAAAACCACCTGAGCCTGATTCACAGTGAGCGCAACCTGCGTTTGGTATTAAACGCACGTATTTTGGCTTTGCGCACTCTCAAATTCATCAAGGAACAGATCTCAAGATACGTGTGCTGTTGAATTCGGGTGTAGGTCTGCTGTGCTCCACTGCACAAGAGGCTGCAGGATTTGTACAGTACCTATGTAGAATCTAAATTCGCCAAAGAACGCACAGAAATAAAAAAATATATCATCATCATCATGGGCAGCACGGTGGCCTAGTGGTTAGCACTTCTGCCTCACAGCGCTGGGGTCATGAGCTCAATTCCCGACCATGGCCTTATCTGTGTGGAGTTTGTATGTTCTCCCCGTTTTTGCGTGGGTTTCCTCTGGGTGCTCCGGTTTCCTCCCACACTCCAAAAACATACAAGTAGGTTAATTGGCTGCTATCAAAATTGACCCTAGTCTGTCTCTCTGTCTGTGTGTGTGTGTGTGTGTGTGTGTTAGGGAATTTAAACTGTAAACTCCAATGGGGCAGAGACTGATGTGAATGAGTTCTCTGTACAGCGCTGCGGAATCAGTGGCGCTATATAAATAAATGGTGATGATGACTACAGTAAAACACCCCGTTCACTCCCTGAAATCGTAGGCTGTGGTATGTGACCTTTGCGCTCAAAGACAAAGCAGACAGAGCTGCGTTCACGGAAGTATCTCCCGTTTCCAGACACGCGCAGAGTGATTTTGCATATAATACGCTCAAAATCGGCTGATACATTCCTTATTGAATCAGGCCCCATATGTTTAATCTATAGCACTGTCCATTAGTGAGTTTACTTGGTCTTCAAAACACGCTTAGGTAGTTCTATCAGCACATAAGGGGTAAATACTATACGTCTGTAATGACACAGTCACGGATTAGCCTGGATTGCAAATAGCTATAAATTTCCAAACTGTGTTTGCTGCTAACTACCTTGGGATGTTTAATTCTCTCAGTGAAATATTGGATGTGTAAACAGCAGCCTGAACTACTCTACATATTTCATGCAAAGAGGAGAAGTGCAGAATAATGATTCAGACAATATGAACACCTGCCCGATCGCCAGGCGATTGAAACAAAAACTTACTATGACTCCAAATGTAGAACCAATCAGAATCCATCAGCAAATGTCATTATGAATTAAAATGTCTTTTTTTTTTTAGTTCTCGATTTAAAATCCACCAACTCAGGGACATAACAAGACAAAATCTAACTGGTATGGCTTACAGCTTTTTAAGGGTAAATGTCCAGGTTGGAATTGGCCTTTATACTCATTCTTTGCCCTTGTCCTGCCCTGCATTAGACTTAACAGTGAAAAATAAAGAAGATATTTTAATTTCTAATGACAATTCGTAGGTGAGTCTGATTGACTTTATGCTTGACGTGACAATAAAGCTTCTGTTTTATTTAGCTGGATATTTTGCAACTGTTTGTATTAGGTGGAGATTGGCGGGCTCGGTTTCTTGAAAACCGAACCCACCCAAACTTCGGGGTTCCGAGCACTGAGCCGAGTTGGCTCGATACTTTCGCGCTAATTCGGATTCCAAAACAAGGCAAAACGTCATTGTGACGTCGTCGGATCTCGGATTTCGCGATTTTTTCAATCTATAAATACTGCCCTCCACGGCGATCTAGTGCCATTTGAGAGAGGGATACAAAATGGGTAGGATAGAGTGGCAAAGAGAAGAGCTCCATTGCTGAAATACTAATCTACAAGTTCTTGCAGGCTTTTTTTCTGAATTTGCACTAATAAGTGTAGGGTCTAATATACACCCAAAGCGAAGAGCTGCGTTGGTCATTTTTCTTAATATACAAGTAAAAATTTAATGGAAATCACTAAAATTTAGTGTTAGTGAGGTTAATAATAATGTAGGTACAAAATAATACCTAAATTATGTGATTTTAGCACAAAAAATGGAACTTTGGAAAAAATAGCTAAACAAAACCAAAACCAAAACACACAAGGGTGGTTTTGGCAAAAGACAAAACCAACACCCGAAGGTAATCCAAATCCAAAACCAAAACCAAAACACGGGGGTCAGTGAGCATCTCTAGTATTAGGGCTGATTTATTGTAGAAAATATTTGAAGCATAAAATATGAACCTGAACTTAAAATGCAGTTGTGCCCCCCTGTGCCTGTAGAGGCAGCTAGGTGTAAGTGCAGTAATAAGGTTGTACACATGTAAGTGTATGACTCCCCCTGTGCCAGTAGAGGCAGCTAGGTGTAAGTGCAGTAATAAGGTTGTACACATGTAAGTGTATGACTCCCCCTGTGCCAGTAGAGGCAGCTAGGTGTAAGTGCAGTAATAAGGTTGCACACATGTAAGTGTATGACTCCCCCTGTGCCAGTAGAGGCAGCTAGGTGTAAGTGCAGTAATAAGGTTGCACACATGTAAGTGTACGACGCCCCGTGTGCCAGTAGAGACAGATCCATGTAAATGCAGTACAGTAAGGTTGCACACATGTAAGTGTACAACGCCCCCTGTGCCTGTAGAGGCAGCTAGGTGTAAGTGCAGCACATAAGGTTGTATGCATGTAAGTGTAGCATGCCCCCTGTGCCTGTAGAGGAAGCTAGGTATAAGTGCAGTACAGTATGGTTGCACACATGGAAGTGTAGCACGCCCCCTGTGCCTATAGAGGCAACTAGGTGTAAGTGCAGTACATAAGGCTGCACACATGGAGGTGTAGCACGCCCCCTGTGCCTGTAGAGGCAGCTAGGTATAAGTGCAGTACAGTATGGTTGTACACATGGAAGTGTAGCACGCCCCCTGTGCCTGTAGAGGCAGCTAGGTGTAAGTGCAGTACATAAGGCTGCACACATGGAGGTGTAGCATGCCCCATGTGCCTGTAGAGGCAGCTAGGTGTAAGTGCAGTACATAAGGTTGCACACTTGTAAGTGTAGTACGCCCCCTGTGCCAGTAGAGGCAGATCAGTGTAAATGCAGTACAGTAAGGTTGCACACATGTAAGTGTACAACGCCCCCTGTGCCTGTAGAGGCAGCTAGGTGTAAGTGCAGCACATAAGGTTGTATGCATGTAAGTGTAGCATGCCCCCTGTGCCTGTAGAGGAAGCTAGGTATAAGTGCAGTACAGTATGGTTGCACACATGGAAGTGTAGCACGCCCCCTGTGCCTATAGAGGCAACTAGGTGTAAGTGCAGTACATAAGGCTGCACACATGGAGGTGTAGCACGCCCCCTGTGCCTGTAGAGGCAGCTAGGTATAAGTGCAGTACAGTATGGTTGCACACATGGAAGTGTAGCACGCCCCCTGTGCCTGTAGAGGCAGCTAGGTGTAAGTGCAGTACATAAGGCTGCACACATGGAGGTGTAGCATGCCCCATGTGCCTGTAGAGGCAGCTAGGTATAAGTGCAGTACAGTATGGTTGCACACATGGAAGTGTAGCACGCCCCCTGTGCCTGTAGAGGCAGCTAGGTGTAAGTGCAGTACAGTATGGTTGCACACATGGAGGTGTAGCACGCCCCCTGTGCCTGTAGAGGCAGCTAGGTGTAAGTGCAGTACAGTATGGTTGCACACATGGAAGTGTAGCACGCCCCCTGTGCCTGTAGAGGCAGCTAGGTGTAAGTGCAGTACAGTATGGTTGCACACATGGAGGTGTAGCACGCCCCCTGTGCCTGTAGAGGCAGCTAGGTATAAGTGCAGTACAGTATGGTTGCACACATGGAAGTGTAGCACGCCCCCTGTGACTGTAGAGGCAGCTAGGTGTAAGTGCAGTACATAAGGCTGCACACATGGAAGTGTAGCACGCCCCCTGTGCCTGTAGAGGCAGCTAGGTGTAAGTGCAGTACAGTATGGTTGCACACATGGAGGTGTAGCACGCCCCCTGTGCCTGTAGAGGCAGCTAGCTATAAGTGCAGTACAGTATGGTTGCACACATGGAGGTGTAGAACGCCCCCTGTGCCTGTAGAGGCAGCTAGGTGTAAGTGCAGTACAGTATGGTTGCACACATGGAAGTGTAGCACGCCCCCTGTGCCTGTAGAGGCAGCTAGGTGTAAGTGCAGTACATAAGGCTGCACACATGGAGGTGTAGCACGCCCCCTGTGCCTGTAGAGGCAGCTAGGTGTAAGTGAGTACAGTATGGTTGCACACATGGAGGTGTAGCACGCCCCCTGTGCCTGTAGAGGCAGCTAGGTGTAAGTGCAGTACATAAGGCCGCACACATGGAGGTGTAGCACGCCCCCTGTGCCTGTAGAGGCAGCTAGGTGTAAGTGCAGTACATAAGGCTGCACACATGGAGGTGTAGCACGCCCCCTGTGCCTGTAGAGGCAGCTAGGTGTAAGTGCAGTACAGTAAGGTTGCACACATGGAAGTGTAGCACGCCCCCTGTGCCTGTAGAGGCAGCTAGGTGTAAGTGCGGTGCATAAGGCCGCACACATGGAGGTGTAGCACGCCCCATGAGGATGTGGTCTATTTGAAATGGAATACATGTTTAGATATGTCTCTTAGGAGTATTGCAGGTCCCTTAGGGCTGTTGTAAAGATATGGCAGGAGCAGCAGATGGTCTAATTTGTGCAGCTAAATGCACTGTTCATCTGCATATTTTGCAGCAAGTAAACTACATTTTATATACATTCACTCAAAGGACGGGCTATAGATTCTATGATATGCAGAATATATAGATATAAGAGAGAGTGCCATGAGAGGGCCACATTTGGATTTGACCACTCCCTACAATAGTAGGCATGGACCGGCTGGCAAATATTATCCCAGGGGGGCTAGACTCGGTTCAACAGCCTATTAGGAACATTTTAAAGGTAAAAAAATTAAAGTGTAAAGTAGCCCAAAGTAACCCACTCGCATAGAATACTCGAAAGTCAGAAAAAGACCAAAATCTACATTGAGTTGTACCTTTCCCTTGTACATATACAGTTCACCAGTCAGGAAATATAGACATGCGTAATTTGTTGTTCTTATGGTTTGGGGTACAAAAAGAATGTCGTCTGTACCAAAACTTATAGTGTCACAATAGCTGGATAGTCATAGACTGCCTATCAGGAACTGCTTACTGCATTATAACCCCCCAGAAATTGGCCATTATCATGAAGAAAACTAATTTGACATTTGGATGACTCTATTGGGCTTGGAAATTAAATATTTCAAATATGGGCTCATTATGGTCTTCACATCCTTTAAATCCTGCCATTGTTACACTGTTAATATAAATGCAGAAACAAGCTATTTTTTAAAGTACTGATAACTTTACAATGCCTTGCAAACATTCCATAAAGCTTAATTTCATTTAAAGTAAATGCACCCCAAGCTTTCCTAGTTTCCCAATATGTTCTCTAGACTCTCATTAGTTTGTGAAAATGAAATATAGCTTAAAATGACAAAACATTTTGAAATGGGCACAAAGATAATTTTATAAGATTGTGAGAGAGGAAGAAAAAAAACTGTTCCATGGCTCAGTACAATCACTTTGATTTTATCTTGCAATCCTTCGTGCGGTAATTATGTCATTACAATCCTCATCATTTCATTTAAATAGTGTTCTTTATGGAAGACTGAGATTAACTAATCTCATTAATTTAGATGTTCTAAACTACCATAATGAACTTTTGTCAGGATTCATGTTCAAACCCCATCCTCAAAATTAATAGGCAGATTAAAAAATAGGGCAGTCCACGGGCGTTTAATTGTAATTCAAATATTAATGTGCCGTCAATGCTGCACGCGTTTTGTAATCGAAAGGTATTTTACGGAAGAGCTTATCTTGTTGAAAATTACCTTTAAAGGAAATGAAAGTATTTGGTTGTTTACCAAACACTGTTTACTATTATAGTCAATAGGAGTCATTTACAAACCTGCAAATTGGCAGGTGCAATGCCACGAGGTGACATTATGATGTTGATTCATTGAGGAATGTAAGTCCTGGTGAGTGTCGTATTTTGCCTGAAATTGTTCTGCACATGCTCAGAAATAGACTTTATGATAGTGAACGCAAGATCATGTGTTTGCAATTAAGAGCAACTGTAGAAATCTAAATGTTATGTACAGTAGGCATTAATAATATCCTGATATATGTAATTCATGTAAAAAAAATAAATCTAAAAAAAAATAGTTGTAACTGCATTTTTATTAATTTTAATAGTATTAACAGGTGTTAATGTATTTAATAAAAATGTTTTCTATGCTTTCTGATGGGACTTTATATTGCATATATGCATTGTGTGTAACCTGCAGTGTATTGTGTCTGTCTGCATATGGCAAGTGCTGCATATAGCCGGAGTACTTATACCCATGTTCAACTGGAAATGTTTCTGGAGATCCACTTATACTTGAATATGGGAGTTCGTGTGCGCAATTTCCTTCCCTTTTAAAAAAACACAAATTGCCTTATTCTTTGAATCAGGCCCAATTTTTTGCATCTGTGTCAGTTTAGATGGGTAAGTGCATGAGGATATCGCACATGGAAGATGAGCTTTCAAGCTGTGGAATGAGATGGAATCAGAGGGGAGGGGGGGGGGGGTGCGCTTTTTGGTGGAAGATTTCCCATTCCCTGCAGTTAACCGCAGATCCACTTTCCCCCACAGCGCCACCTGTTTTTATTCACAGTAGCCACTAATTATGTGTTGACCTATACGTTCAAAAGGATGGGTTGGCTACGGTTTTTCGATTGCGAAAAATCCGACACCCACGAGACCTACAAATAAAAAATAAATGTATTAAAAACCGATATAAATATTAATAGCTAAATACCGACTTCATTCGAAATCACTTGCGGTCATTATGCTGCTCCATCGGTGATCTGCACAGTCGTTTTTCAGGTAAGTCTATTAATATTTATATCGGTTTTTAATGCATTCGTTTTTTATTTGTAGGTCTTGTGGGTGTTGTAATTGTGGAAATCGTGTTAACGATTACCACCGCAAAAGGATAGCGTTTGCACCAACCAGGAACAGTTTGTATAGGGAAGGACATTTATAGGTGTAATTTTGCTAATGTAACAACAACAGGTCCTTAAGAAAGAGATGGCAAGTGGAGTGAAGGCCTTGGGTGCCAGGAAGAGGGAGAACACTGCCAGTTCAGACAGATTTTGTAGCAAAGATAGAGGTTTTGTGAGTAACGAGATTAGCACATCTTTCAGACAGCCGCAATGACCGTCACATGGTCCTGACAGCGCAACCCAGCGCATGTGCTTTGCAGAAAGATTTGCAGCTGGGTGCTGATGTGACCAGCTCTGTTGCAATGTAGCACGATAACTAGGAGATGTACATCACCAGCGAAGGGTGGAAAGAAACGTTCACCAACGGTTTCTAATGATCTCGTCAAGATCTCGTCACAACCTTTGGAAGCTCGGTGGTGCTTCAGAAATAGCCAAGAGATATTTCCACAAATTTTTCAAGTCTGTATTTGAAATACAAATGTGGGCTACACTTATAAAACAAAACTCTGGACCTCCACTTTAAGAGGATTTCAATCCATCAGACTCAGTGTAGAAAGATATACAGCTTGCATAGCTTGGATGTGATTGATATAGGTTTTATGTGCCCAGAATTTCTGGCCTCCCCATGACAAATCAGGTCTAGAAGACAGAAACATTTTATACATTATATAAATTGCAGATTCGATACATTTTCATCAAAACTATAAACTATGAACACTTGTAATGCTCTTGTTTAGCAACTAGAAGGCTTTCACGCCAACGCGTTTTGGAATCCGTATTACTTTTTCAATGAAAGTCAACAACATCCAAGTTATTCTTCCTACTTGCCTCTCGCTGGGGAGCATACAACAAGCAACACAGAAATCATCTAAAAACAACATTCTAGGTCCTAGAATATATTGATGCACAGTTTGTTTTCCATGTTTCATTCCCATGCTGTGTGTTTTCTTGTTTGGCACATAATGTCCCTTTGTTGTACTCATATCTCTTTCCCCCTGTTGCTTTCAAAATTGTCCTTCCAACAAAAGTGAAAATAAAAATCATAGTTCAAAAATAAAATAGATTTTTTTGAATTTTTTATTAACACCTGAAATGGGGGAAGGGGGGATTTTGGTTTCCTCTATGGCACCATGCTTCCTTACTAAAACTCTCAATGAGTAAATGTGTGACATGAAATTAATACATTTCTAATGTCTCCCTTGCTATTATTATGTTTTAGACAGGAATGAAAGTTGAACAAAGACGTAGTCAAATAGGTGCATTTGCAGAAAGATACACGTGTTACACGTCTACATATTCACAACTAGCAAATTACCCTCTCATATTCATTCACTCAAAGGATGAACTACACATTCTACGATATATGTACATCTTTAGCAGGGAATTAGGGGTAATTAGTAAATACGATACCTACTGTTTTTCAGCACGTAGATAACTGAATTCTAAGAGGCAGGGATTATTATACAAACAATAAATGTGAACATGTAGTCTTTGTTTTCTTCAGTAAATAGATATAATTAAAATCCTTTTAAGAAAAAATAATTCCAATGCACCTCAATAATGAGAGTTCCTCCCCTGAAACTTACATCCTCTACAATGAAGAGACGTTGACTAAGGATAACCTGATAGGCAGAGCTTGCCGAAGCAGAGTGTTGGCAGGTCAACTTCCATTGTCCATCAATTCTGTTGATTCAGTCAGTTGATATTATGAGCATTGAACGCCCCAGCTTCAAAGGTTATCCACTTGGGCTTTTAAATGCTGTTAAGTTGATAGCCTTGACAAAGAATTAAGCCCACATTAAGCCTCATTTCAAAAATTGTAACCCTGTTGCCTAGCAGAATATGAAAGTTCTCTAGTATTTATGTTCTCAATTTTTAAAGGATAGCTCACCCTTTAGTGGACCTCTTTGTAATAATAAACACCGCATAAGTGACCCCAAAAACCCCTTCAACATAATGATGTTCGCATAAAAGATTTCTGCAATGTAATCCTTAGCACCTCAACAAAACCCAATTGACGAGCTTCCATAGAGCTCTATGGTAAGACTATGAATAGACTACAAGCCATCAGGTAATAGGGGGATCCCCCTTCTTGCTATACAAGAGGGCTCATTCAATTAAGGAGAGGTCCACTAACAAGGTATTATCCTTTACAATGATGGGGTTTTATTTCAAGTGAATGATCCTTTAAATTTATGTTGAAACATTTCAAACAACGGTGATCCTCTTTAAATTCCATGAAGTAGATAAAGAAAATGATTGCGGGATCTAGTGTGTCTTACAGGTATTTTCATGTCTCTGAACATCTACCAGCAGAAGGAATATCTTTGGGGAAAATTGAATTCACTGAGACTTTGTACCACATATTATATTGTCTAGTTTATGCAGAGCACATGACAGATTGCTCATCATCGAGTGGTACGAAGAACGCAGCCTGTGGATGTATGAGGTTATATGAAAAATGATACATGCACATAAGGGGAGAAGCTGCAATCTTGCCCAAAACAGATTAGAACCTTTAAAGCTTAAAGGGCAAGGTACACAAGAGACTAAAGACTCATAAATTGATATTCATAGCAGCGCTCATGAAAGTATATTGTGGATTTTATGATGTTATTAACATTATCGCACTCTGGAGGGCTGAATGTTACATGTTTGTTTACTGTCAGGGTGAAGTGTGACAAGCCTACACAAAGTCTTAGTTCTCGACCTTTTTTTTGACCTTTCTTTGACGCAGTCTATCTTATTGACGAGGTGTTTCAGAAATATGAGGAGTATCGTTTTGGTGAAGTTATTGTTGAAGGTAAAAGAGCATTATTTCTTACAATATATAATACTAAATTACCAAACTCGCAGCATGACCAAGAACAAACACAACCCTGAACCTCTCTACAGGTTGTGTTAGTGGTCTCCTGGCGGTAGTGCTACTGTATATTTGCCATCCTCTGCCACGCTGACTATGCACAGGAGATCATATGACGCATAAGTCAGCTGCCGCCATTGAAATAAGATCGGGAACAGATGAATGGGGGTCGTAAGAGCGGGTGGTCAACAGTTGGCTCGGCGGGTCAACTGTTGACCACCGCTGTTGTACATGGTGTGTAACAATTTGTAGTAGAAAAGTAAAAACTGAATTGTTCCAGCATTAAAACAGTAAAAAAATGTGAAATTATGCAAATATATTGGCAAGTAGGTCTTTGTTAAAAGGATAAATGTAAAATAGACATAATTTTACAGAAAGTACCCTGTTAAGTAAGACACATTCCTTTGAAGTTCCCGTGTTTGGCAAAGAGTATACTAAGCACATAAAGAATACAAAGGCAGTCTGTTGAATACACAAGGTGAATATGAAAGAAATATATATAAAAAAAAAAAAGAGTGGCGTTAAAAACGACGGCAAGGAACTATTTTATATCCCCCCGGAGCCATCTCCTTGAAATACACTGGAAGCTGCAGTTTGTTTGTTGTCTTAAAATTGGAAGCATTGATTTTATTACACAAAAAAAAGAGAGGATTTACTGCAAAGTTCGATCTTTTTATAGTCTCATTCATTTTCATAAAGAATAAAAGCTCATAAAGTGTCCTTTAACGTCTATTCCTGGGCTTTAGTAAATTAGGGCTAATCCCTTAAATCACCTTACATCCTACACTGTATTATTAATACATTCCTGGGGGAGAGGAGTTATACGTGCTACCAGAGACAAACAAGCTCAGCTAACACTACATGGGTTATTCAATAAAAAGGAGCTATGCTTCCAATTATGACGTCACCCACAGCAGCCAATCAGATTCTAGATTTCATTTCTTCTAGCGCAGTTTAGTCAAATATTTTGCTGCCGTTTGCCGTTTTAATGCTATATATTATTGCTGTTGTTTACTACATTTTTTTTTACATTACTTTAACATACAAGTTCATAAAAACTTTTTGATTGCATTGTTAAACAGATTATATTTTAAACGGGTACATAAGCAAAGAGGAATCTCCCGTTGCCTGTACACTACAGGTATATATATATATTTTAAAAGATAAAATGTGGATATTCTGAAAACTTCCATATCTTATATGTTTACACACATTATACAGTATCCAGTATCCAGGGTCCATGGGGAACATGAAGGAGGGCTATAATTACTGTTTCAGCCTTTTTGGGAGATTAATTTGCTGGTGATGTGCCGCTATGTCTGGTTGTGCACATTGAAAGAATTACGGTAGGAATCTCTGCTAAATTTTCTGCGCAACTCTACGGGGTGCGAGCAAAAATGAGCGGAGATTCCTGCCATAACTTCGGCACAATGTGTGTCCAGAAGACGTTGAATTGAATCACCCCCTTTGCCTGTTAAAAAGTATTTCATGTTCCTAGTATAGTTCTGTAGAGCGCGTACAGCTAAATATATTATTGTCGTCATACAAATAGCTAGCTATAATATAATGTATGAAAATGTAAAATATACATTTTTTGTAAATCCGCTTTTCCGCAGGAAAGCCTGTAGGCACACAACTATTGGAGTGGCGGGTGGCTTAAACATACATTTGCAAATGTGTACAAGTAGAAATGGCAGGTCCTTTGCTGGCTATAGCAGTGTGCTGGGGGATTTTTCTCTGTGTTTGTTCTTTATAGGATAACCCCGCCCTTTCAAGCACCTGCTATGAGCCTATAAATTGATTGAGCAACTTCCACTTCTGTACACAACTATTGATGCCTAAACTCCTACCCCTTAACTTAACCACAGCTCTTTCACACATAGCCTTCTCTAGCTTCACTGCTACAGATCAGAATATAAGGACACTGTACTCTCTTCTGATGTAATACTTTTGTTTTACCCATGCACAAATGTATGGGTGGTTATTTCCTATTTAATTTTTTTAATTATTAGCAGTAGACTGCAAAGAAACTATAGAATGTTAGCTTCACTGAGTGTGTACCTTTCACTTACTTTCACTTACATTCACAGACTGCAGCCCACTTTGAAGGCATTTTTTCAAATTCATATTAATAGTAATAAAAGCATGAGTATATCAGAACAGTGGCACAGAACATTTAGTGAAAAATTCACCTACAAACAAATAGTTTCACACTTTTGATTTCTTGTGAGTTATGTAGATGTGCAATAGAAGGGCTGTACCACAAGTATTTAATGGAACGGAAATAAGTAAAATGAAGTGCAGATTGGGGTTCAAAAAGGGGGCAAAACAACATTGATCCTCTGCACAAAGACATCATTAATCCTATTATAGCTACTTCATTCTGGACTTTGTATTACAAATACTTCAAGCAGTACTTTATATTATAAACAGTGAATGTTCTACACATTGCAATATGTGCAATAAATGTTAAGCTGCCCAACTTGAACCAAAGTCCCCTTCTGGTCAGTGCTACACAAAATAACAACTAGTTATTCATACTTGTGCACTCCCACATTTTGAGGAGCTCTCCCGGACTCTCAGAAGAGAAGGGCACAGTCTTGTATCCCACCCATTTCCTAGTGAAGAGGGTGGGCGAAGGCTCTGATGACTCAGTATCTCATGGTGACCTCGTTCCTGCTGTACAATGGCATGATCTCCCGGTGGGCGGTCTAGTAGAAGCACTACCATCCTCAAATACATTTTCACTAAACATTTAAAACCACAGTCAAAACATTTTGCATATTACCATTATTTTCATTCTGCCAGATATGTGTAAAGGATCTTGCTGCTGCATCCAAAGCTGGATTTTTGTCTGGACACTTCCAAACACTACACCGTATCAGAGGAGATGGCTTTCAAGAATAAGGAGCTGAGCTGAAAGTAGACGGAACCTACAGGGGATAGAAGCGAGATACATAGACAGCTTTGGATGCTGCAGCTGGGACTTTTAAACTTTAGTTATTTTTAATAATACTGTTTATTTGAAAAACATTTTTTAAAGAAGTAAAATATGTATATAAACATTATGACCAAACAAACATCAGCCTCTGCAACATTGAAAGCAGGAAAAAAAGTAATTGTTATTCTAAACAAAACAATTCACCAAATAGCCCATTAACAAATTTGCATATAAGAGAACACTTGGTCCCTATCGCTATTTCACACAGCTGCAGGAAACAATCCATCTGAAATAAAGATAATTACATGTCAGTACAAAACAAATTATTTCCGTTAAAACATCTATCTGGGCCACTGGGAGTTAATGTTATAATGGTAAGAAAACTGCTAGACAACTTGGGAGATTTTTTTTTTTTTCTTTTTAATTATTATTTGTAGAATAAGTTGGTTTCTGGGTATAGGCAGTGACAGGACACAGTGTGGTTTGATAGCATACTTTATTGCAGAATTGAGTAAAAAAGATATAGCAACCTATTCACCAATTTTGGTCATAATATTTGGAAATCCACAAGTCAATTTGTTCATGCACCGGTTAAGTCAGCATTTGTTACAGAAAGTTTATGGGATATAGTTACTAAGCTGCAGGTTTGAAAAGTGGAGATAAAAACCAATCAGATTCTAGCTGTCATTTTGTAGAATGTACTAAATAAATGATAACTGCAATCTGATTGGCTGCTATAGGCAACATCATCACTTTTTCAAACCCGCAGTTTAGTAAATATACCCCTATATATTTCTCTAAGATATTACTAATGTGAATGATAGATATGGAGAGTGTGTGCCAGTTTTGTGTTCACCTTCTACTGTTTAAATATGCCTTTTTTTGTGTTTACAATTTTATTTAAATTTGGTTTTATTGAGTATATTGATTACAGTCATAACTTTAATCACAGCTACAGAGAGTGAAAAAGAGCTGTTTATAAAACAGATACGTTTCTCTCACAATTAGCTTAAAGTGCAAGTAAATTATAGAGAAAACTCAAAAAAAATTTCTACTTTTATCTAGAGATGCTCAGGCTCGGTTCCCCGAGAACCGGACACACCCGAACTTAGTTCGGTACTTTCGCGCGCCCTCGGAATTAAAAACGAGGCAAAACGTCATTGTTACATCGTCGGATCTCGCGAGATTTGGATTATATAAGTACCGTCCTCCACGCCGATCCAGCGCCATTTCACAGAGGGACACAGAAGGGGTAAGAGGTACAGTTCCATTGCTCCATTGCTAATTGTCATTGCTGAAATACAAATAATAGGTCTGGCAGGCTTGGTCTTCTAAATCTGCAGTCACATTGTACTGTGTTATATAGGTAACATACAAAGAGGAGAGCTCCATTGCTCCATTGCTAATTGTCATTGCTGAAATACAAATAATAGATCTGGCAGGGTTTGTCTTCAAAATCTGCAATCACATTGCACCACTTTTCTTTACTGACACTGCTGGGTGCCAAAGTTTCCTAAATGTGCTAGGAACTGTCGTGTGTTTGAGTCTTTGCTCTGTCGCTTACCATCCAGCCAGGTCGCTGCAGTCTTTGTTTGAAAGTGTATGAAAATAATGTTGTGAGGTGGTCAAAATTGGCTGTAAATGACTTGAAATTAGTGTTACTGAGGTTAATAATAATGTAGGGGGAAAATAAAGCAACAATATGTGATTTTAGAAAAAAAATAATTGGGATTTTAGAAACAAATTGGGATCCAAAACCAAAACCAAAACCAAAACCAGAGCACGGGGGTCAGTGAACATCTCTACTTTTATCACTTAAGTTACAGCTGTAAAGCTATTCCTTGCAATACATTTATTAAAGACAGATTTTCGACGACAAGTTACATAAAATGGATGCGAAAAATGACATTTTTGCAGTGTAACTAACGCCTGAGCAGTGTAGACAGCACTTATTTGAGTGTAGCAGTGAGCCTGTTTGATTAGCAGAGCTAAGTAGAACACAAGATTCATTTAGGGGACATAAAAGTTCACTTACAAAGCTACAATATTGTGAGCCCCAGCACACTGGTGTTTTGTGACCTATTCTTGTTCAAGTGTTCCCATTTTATTGAAACTGTATGGATTGGTTTGTTAATATGGTAACGTCTGCAGCTATGAACATCACACATCACTAGGCTCCACTTGTAGCACCGGTTCTGCTGAAGATGTGTGTGCAGTCTAGCATGGATCTCTGCTTTTAACCCCCCCCCCCCCCTAAGTTGTGCTAGCAGCACAGGCTTTTGCCAAAACTGTGCTGCAGCTTGGACTGCAGGTCACTCAAATCCTTGGGATTGTGCACACATGCAAAAACAAAATTTAATTGGAGAAAGTACATTTACAAGTGAGTTCTCTGTTTTTTTTGGGGAGCTGCAAAACCTATTAGTCCCTACTTTCAGCTGGATGGTTTTACTTGAATACCATTTGCATCTCCCATACACTTGTAGGAGCAGTTCTACCAATGTAATAAAAAGCATGTAAGGGAAAGAAGTCTTGGGGGTAAATGTATCAAGCTGAGAGTTTTCCGTCGGGTTTGAAAAGTGGAGATGTTGCCTATAGCAACCAATCAGATTCTAGCTGTCATTTTTTAGAATGCACTAAATTAATGATAACTAGAATCTGATTGGTTTTTCAAAGCCACCGGAAAACTCTCAGCTTGATACATTTATCCCCTGGTGTCTCCTCACTCTCATGAAGAATTTAAGGATCTCAACCAAACAATATTTTTGTAGAAAAATTGAAAAGTTGAAATTGATGTAGGTCGGTGGTCCTAAAAAGGCAATAGGCACAACCTTAAATATACTCTTTCCATTGCGCACATTTCCAGCTAAACATGCAGTCCCACAAAAGGTGGCACAGAATGATTTTCCGATGGCAATTCCTAATACCAAACTACTTTCATACAACCCGGAAGAATACAATGCAAAATATCATCATCATCATCATCATCTATTTATATAGCGCCACTAATACCGCAGCGCTGTACAGAGAACTCATTCACATCAGTCCCTGCCCCATTGGAACTTACAGTGTAAATTCCCTAATATAGACACACACACACACACACACACACACAGACAGGGAGAGACTAGGGTCAATTTTGATAGCAGACAATTAACCTAACAGTATTTTTTTGGAGTGTGGGAGGAAACCGGAGCACCCGGAGGAAACCCACGCAAATATGGGGAGAACATACAAACTCCACACAGATAAGACCATGGTTGGGCATCGAACTCATGACCCCAGTGCTGTGAGGCAGAAGTGCTAACCACTAGGCCACTGTGCTGCCCGTAATTAAAAGGCTACATATAACGTTTATAAAGTTATGGTCATGTGATACCGGATAGTGCGTTGTGATCAGTTCCTTTTCATATATTTGACAGTGATATGATTGATCTGATCTTACTGGGGATGATTGTTATTCTCCAAATCTTGTCTGAATCAGGGTAAAGTGAATTTTCTGTTTGACTCGACTTTTCGAAAAATTGTATGGCGCATTACAATGAATGTTTAGGAGTGCAAAACATGATGGTGAGATGGGTACAATCAGACGGTCCCTAAGTGTGACTAACTTGGTGCATTTATTGCTCCAGTATTACACGTGGCTCCCTGCTAAAGAGAAAAAAGCAAATCGGAGATCTTTAATTACCTGGAAGAGGCGACAAGACAACCTCGGACACATCTCCATTGTCTGCAAGGATGGTATATATTTTTATTACTGACCCTGATGTGATATAAAACTCTCATTTCAATGGGGAGCTGTTTACAGTCCACACAATGCTCTTGGCTAGCAGTCAAGCGCGTTGAACATAAATGACGGTAAAAGATTAAAAGAGAAACACCTGACGCTTGATTGAAACATATTTACTTTCGCCTATTACTTCCCCAACTCGTTTCGCATAGAAATCAGGATGAAATGATCGATTAAATTAGCTGTTCACTTTTGGTCCACTCTAATGTGCTCTAAGCAGGATAAGTCATAATAATGTGTATTACTTTATTTAATTGCACAATCAGAGCTCCCATTGTACCTGTCGCCGTAGCAGCAGGTTGTGAATGGGATCACTTAGTGGAGAGCTCCGATCAGCTGACAGAGCCCACAGGAGGATAAGGCACACAAGCCCCCCTTCCTATAGCAGCGAACACTGCTGCCAGCATACGATTCAGCTTAAGAACTGGATGCAGAGCAGTGACAGGCACCGAACCTAAAGCTGCAGAGAGTGCTGTCAGTATAGACTGAATAGAACAAAGGAAGGACGTGAATGACTGTCATTGGAATAGGCTGTAGGGTTAGAATTGCAGAAGCTAGCCCACAATATGCGGAAGAGCACTGCCTACGCCAGTCCTGCGTGAGATTATATATCTCACTTAGGAGGCAAGCTATGGACATTTAATAAAGAAGTGCTTCTTCCATAGTCAACAACAGCTTCTAATTTCCACTTACGGGTTTTGAAGATTTGTCCCTGTACATTTATTTCACCAGTAAATATTCCAATTGCTCAGTAGAACTCCTCTCACTCTGTAATATTTAATGCAATGACGAATCTATCCTTTTGTTCTGAGTCTCTAAGATAATATTTATTGAAGGTGAGCATTTAAAATGCAAACAGCGACATCATAGCCATGTTTAATAAATGCATTAAAGTGGGGACTGTAATGCGCACAGATCCAAGTACACACAGTACGCTATGAACGTAGAACATGTGCTCAACAGCAATGTACCACAAGAAATTAATTTAAAATCTTGCCAATGGCGCTCGTCATTAACATGAAATGACCGTTATGTTTCAACCCCAATTGATGTGACGAAATGTATTGCCAACTCCCATAAAAAAAGATATATTTAAATCTCCAACTGCCTTCATGAACCACATACAGGCCCTGATTTATTGTCGGATGTCAGCTCATTTGCGTGCTCTATCATGTATGTATCACGTGCTCTGAAATGGAACTTACGCCAATGGACACAATCACATGTAATTCCTATTCAAACGCACACTTACGGCTGCCTACGACTAAAAGGACTGAACGGGAGGTGGGAAGGTGAGGATGAACGTAGGCAATGCGTAGAAAGGGTGTGCTGAGGGCATTTCAAGGTAGATACAGACAATTTATGTCATGGGTTTCTCGTAAGTACTTTTGTTTTAGTGGTATCATTTGCATCAGCTACAGGGCAGGTGTTAGTGCCGACTGTTAGTGATGACTCTCAGGGCTTCTTCTTTGTATTAAAAAAACTACCTGTTTGGGCAGCACGGTGGCTCAGTGGGTAGCACTTCAGCCTCACAGCACTGCGGTCATGAGTTTGATACTCAACCATGGCCTTATCTGTGTGGAGTTTGTATGTTCTCCCCGTGTTTGTGTGGGTTTCCTCCGGGTGCTCCGGTTTCCTCCCACGGTCCAAAAACATACTGTTAGGTTAATTGGCTGCTATTAAATTGCCCTTAGTCTCTCTCGGTCTGTGTGTGTGTGTGTATGTTAGGGGATTTAGATTGTAAGCTCCAATGGGGCAGGGACTGTACAGCGCTGTGGAATTAGTGGCGCTATATAAATAAATCGATGATGATGATGATGCATCCCACTAGATAGCAAAGAGCATGTAAGAGAAACTTGAAAAACACATTGTGCATGTACAGTACGTATTAAGAACACCTTCATTTTTGTATTTAATGTTTTTTATTAATGATTATAGTTTTATGAGTTGGCATGACTTTATATTGCACATATTCAGGTGAGTAATTTGCACTCTGTTGTGTCTGTTAACATACAGCAAGTAATGTTTAGATAAAGTGTACTTACACCCAGATTCATAACAAAAAGCATCTCGAGATCCACTTGGATTTGAATATGAGAAGAATTATGCTCAAATTCTGTACTCCTTTTTGTTTATTAACGGCAAGTTGCGCGCAATTTGCGTTCAGACTTGATTCAGGCCCATAGGGAACATAAGATGCACCGTTTGCGCCTGAGCAAAAATGCATCTGTACACTTACATTTCCACATCCGTAAGAATTCAGAGTAAATATGCATCAAGCAGTCCAAAACGTGCACCTGGATTATGTAGACGCAGCGTTATATCTCATAGCTTAAGAATTTCAGGATCCGTGTAAACCATAATAAGAGGCATTTCAGAGGGGGTGCGTCTGCAGACCCTCACTGTACAGCACTTGTACATTACTGCCATTAAACCAAATTTTTAAAAATAAAGTACATAAAACTATAATCATGGGTGTGAGTTCTGCACAAGCACATTGAGTTAATTTTGCACCAATTTTTACGTCCTGCATTTGCACTCACGTGCAGCCCAAATCCAGTCCATAATAATTAAATAGTCAACCTTTGCTATATTATATTATAAGTAGCATCACAACCATCGCACAATTGTTATATTCTCGCAGATTGTTAATATAAGGTGTAAAAAGGACTTTCCTGATACATCCAAATGAACCAGCGTGGTGGAAATATACATCTAGGACTGCTGTGCTTAAGGGAGCATAGTGCGACTTTTATTGGCTGGGCAAAGTTAATGACATAGTAACCTCCCTGGAATAGGTGACAGCTCTAATCACCATGATCTAATCAAAGGGAAAAGTTTACCGACCCATCGCTATGAGCTACTAATGTTTTGTAAACGTGAAAGTAGAAGCTTCAATAAAAGACTGACGTTTAAGGATTACAAGTAATTAGTACATTTCCCGAGCCAATATTGCTGTGTTTCTTGCATTTATTATTTTAGCGTCAGGTAGGTGCTGGTAAAGCCCAGCACATATTGTGCCCAGAGGCCTCTAGTTGACAACAGTACACAACTGACTTGTGAATTTTAGCTGGAGAAAACGTATTTCAATGTTGTGTGTAATTCATCCTTTCATTTCTGACTCTTGAGTCCTTCTAGCGATCAAAGTGGTGAGAATTGGTGATAATTATGTGGCAATATTGGTCACCACTGGCAAATTGCTTGATAGAGCAAAGGCAGTAATTATCATTGGGTGTTGTTCTAATGCAGGGGTCAGGGAACTTTTTTAACTTTTACCCCAAAATATATTTAGATACGCCGACGTTACCCCCTTGATTTGAAAGGAAGGAAATCATATATTATTAATTATTGGAATTCAAAATTTTATTGAACCTATTCAAAATTTCTTTGGAAGCTTCAACTTCAAAACTTCAGGTTTTGGAGAAATGATGTTGCTTCATTTTTGATATGAGAGCATCAATATTGGGGCATTTTGATGTCAGAGCAATTTGGATACAGTCTTCAGCGTCCAATCAATTTCTCTGCTTTGTTTTTATGTTCGTTAGAGTGGAAAATCCTTGTTCGCAAAGGTAGGTTGTTGCAAAGGCAGCAACTTTTTGACTGCCTCCTCATGTGCAATTTTGAATGCCCTTGTAGCTGTTGACATCCAAAAATATGACAGATCTGCTTTGTTTTCAAATGCAACACGTGCTTCATTATTGCATCGAAGCTCAAGAAGTGCCTCTGCCAACCCGTGAGGCTCTTCTGATACAACAGCAATTTCACATTTAAAGTGGTCTACAATCCAACTGACAGCATGTGAATCGGCAGCATTACCCCCAGGAATTTCATTTTTACCCCATTTACCCCTGTTCCCTGACCACTGTTCTAATGGGAACTCCCCAAAGAAACACAGGACACAGGCATATTTAGCAAACCTAAAAAGAAAAAATTGAGGTGTTGCCCATAGCAACCAATTGGATTTTAGCTATAATTTTCTAGACTGTACTGGATAAATGATAGCTAAAATCTGATTGGTTGCTATGGGCAATACCTCCACTTTTGCTTTTTCGAATGTTTGATAAATCTACCCCATAGACTATGCTTAGATATGAATTTATTAGTAGAACATAGGCTGTAGAAGTGATGAGTTAGTGATGAGTTCAGATGACTTTATGTTCTGGGTTTATTCAGTGCAACAAACTTCTCTATCTATGGTACTTCAAAAGAATGAAAATAAACTACTGAAAGAGACAGGCACATTTATATCCATCACAGCACAATAAAACTGTTTATTTCAATGAATAATCCATTAATAAGAAACATTTATTTTAAAAGGATTCCATTTGAAACCTTGTAAGGTACTAATGCACTACACTTCAACTCTTACCTTAATGTTCTACAGTACGTCTGGAATAAAAAGTAGTAAAATGTGATTGAAAAAAAAAATAAACTTACTTGTCAGACTGGCGGGCGAGCACGAAGCTCCAACAACTGAATTATTTTAACAGAAGAACATTTGGGGCAGATCCATCACTCTGGCGCTATACCTAAAAATTACCACTGCTCGGATGGAATTTACTGGAACAAAAATGATCCGAGAAATTTATTACAAATAGAGATGCTCACTGACCCCCGTGAACTGGTTTTGGTTTTGGATCTGGATTAGCTTCTTGATTTGGTTTTAGTTTTGGGAAAACTGCCCTCGTGTGTTTTGTTTTTGTATTTTTTAGAAAAAATTCTAAAATATGCTAAAATCACATAACTTTGCTCTTTTTTTGTTCTTACATTATTATTAACCTCAATAACACTAATTTCAAGTCATTTGCAGTCAGTTTTGACCACCTCACAGGTGACAATATTATTTTCATACACTTTCAACCAAAGATTGCAGTGACCTGGCTGGATGGTAAGCGACAGAGCAAAGACACAAATACACGGCAGTTCCTAGCACATCTAGGACACATTGGCACACAGCAGTGGCAGAAAAGAAAAATGGTGCAAGATGGAATTGTCCTTGGGACTGCCCTCCCTTCCACCCACCGTTATGTTGGATGTTAAAAAGGAATCCAAAACTTGCGAGATCCGACGACGTAACAATGACGTTTTGCCTCGTTTTCAAATCCGGGGCGCCCCAAAGTACCAAGCCGACTCAGCTCTCGAATCTGCTAAGTTCGGGTATGTTCGGGTCTCTAATTACAAACCAGAAGAACACTGCACTTTTTTTAAATACATATTTTGTATGTAACATGTAAGGCTGAAATTTCTCTGGTGATGGCTCAATGCGTCCACCAGATTCCTCTTATTGGCTCTCTTCAGGTACTAGGAATCAGTTCTTCCTACTAGGGGTTACCTCAGAATCCCCCTGTCTGGCTCATCAAGCGAATTCACATCACTTCACTTGCATGGATAAAATAGCTGTGTTAAATGAACGGGTAAACAGACTTGGATAGCAAAGCCTTGTACAACAAACACTCAGATCACTGCAGTTGGTGATTGCAATAGAAAGACACAATATAAATCACAGCAGCAGGCAATTAACTCTAATAACACAATCACTATTAAACTCAGATGCTATAGGGCAGTATCTCACTGGTATACAGTAGGTAGCTGATCACTATGAAATACTCCACTTGAGGTTTCTTAAAGTTGATTTGCAGTATGAATAATTTATAAATGAATCTCACACTGCAGATTAACAACACTTCTAAATAATGGCACGTGTATCAGGTACTGCTGGTCTGTTGGTGGGACACACACATGGAATAAATCCATTACATAGCTGAATGCATTGGCTCTGTCTATAACCCTGAATCGCTAAATAAACATACAGGGTAAATGAACAATGTAGAAACCCCTCTGCAGTAACTAGACACCCCCCTTGCGAACACTGCCTGGGTAGCACAGCCTCTAACAAGGGACTCCTGGTTTAAATAGGCCATTGTAAATGTATCAAGCTGTGGGTTCGAAAAAGTGGAGATGTTGCCTATAGCAACCAATCAGATTCTAGCTATCATTTTGTAGAATGTACTAAATAAATGATAATTAGAATTTGATTGGTTGCTATAGGCAGCATATACACTTTTTCAAACCCACAGCTTGATACATCTACCCCTGGAACTTTTAACAACTCTTAATGCTCAACATATATGAGATAATACCAGGACATTAGGATATGGACCCAGAGGGAAGTCCTGGTATCTAGGGGTTCGGAATCACACAAGAGAGAACGAAAGTAAACAACAGTACCTTTAATACAAAGGATGAACTTAAATTGCAATCAATAGCTAAACGTGATCACCGGACACCAGACAACACTTCCTATACTCCCCAGTGTTTTAAAAGCAAAACTGTTATTAAGATGAATAGTCTTTATTGTACATAAACTCATTTGCGCTATGCTGTTCTCAGGACAAGTTGTAGTCCAGCGGCTGGGTGCTGAAGATGATGCTGAAGCAACGAATTGTTTCATATCGTCCTGACCTTCCAAAACACTCTGCTGGCAAAACTGTCCTAGCGATCCTCTTCTTCCTTGTTGGTTCCGGCTGCTCGGTCCAAAAGCTCTCTACCGAGAACCCCAGTGTCCCTGCTCCAGCAGGCCCACCAGAACAGATCCACGATGTCTATATTATTAACAGGTAACATCAATTCAATATTTATTTATTTTTCTGTGTGTTCTCTGCGAATTTATAATCCACATACGTTTTGGACTCTGCACTGTGCAGCAGACCTGAACCGGAATTCATCAGCGCACGTATCTTCAGATCCCTTCCTTGTTGAATTTGGGAGCACGCAGAGCCGATTTACGCGCTTCTTAAAACCAACGCACGTTGCGCTTAGTATGTGTACCTTGATGAATCAGGCCCACTGAGTTCTACTGAGAGATGTGCTTGCTAGAACAATAAACTGAATTAAAATGCAACTTGTGGACTTCATGTCAATACCCCTGATTCGCAAATTCTAAGATTCAAACATTAAGCCATGCACATATAAAAGGCTATATTTATTTGTGATGCCTTTGCATCAGTTTTCCTAAATATTCCCTAAACTTACAGAATCTCCTTTTTTTTCGTGTGTCTCCAATCAGCGTAGATCCAGCATTGGAACAATTTAGGCCCGTAATGGCCTGCCAAAAAGAGAGACGACATAAGAAACTATGCGGATTACATAATGATTCTTGAACCTTTAGGGGTATATTTACTAAACTCCGGGTTTGAAAAAGTGGAGATGTTGCCTATAGCAACCAATCAGATTCTAGTTATCATTTTGTAGAATGTACTAAATAAAAGATAACTAGAATCTGATTGGTTGCTATAGGCAACATCGCCACTTTTTCAAACCCGCAGTTTAGTAGATGTAACCCTTAACGTAAACTTATTTGTCAGAGAAAGCATTTTAAACATATACAGACCTACATGTACCGGGTGTGAGAAATGTGATTTTGCTAAGCTGACGCCATCTTGTTGCCTTATAGCAATTTTGTTCTGTTATAGCTAAAATACAGATTAGATGCACCTGTTTTGTAGGAGTAAGTTATTATTTGCAAGGATATGCTTATAACCTTGGACATAGCAGACAGGAGATAAGCCCTCCTCCTCCCCCCTGGGGAGTTTTCCTGTGTGATAATGAGAGAACGTATTAACATCTGTGTAAAGGGAGCATGAGTGGTTAAAACCTTTTGGGGCGTAGTTTTCTGTAATACGTGATTTTTGCTACATAGATAGGGACTTGTAACTAATAAAGCAGAGTTTATTGTACACTTAAACCATGCAGTGTATTCAATTCTCTCCAGCTGACGAGCTCATAACTGATAGACTGACACTTACAGGTGAACAATCTGATATAGATTCGACAGGTGTTATTTTAAGTTCTTGTCTCTGCTCCTAAACATTATCCAGCTTACGGAACACTGCCCGTCCCGGTGACATATAAAAGCCTATTATCTAACACACGGCGCGGCTGTTGGTTTTCAGTGACTTGTTCCGTTCTACTTAATCACATGCAACTGCTCCTATCCCAGTTCACGGTTCTGTCGATGGCAAGGTGAGAACTCGGCTTCCCTTTAAAGACACAGTCTGTGCCTCTCCTCACTCCACAGGCTGTACACAAAGCCTTCTCTTAAGACACTGTCAAAAATCACTTTGGAAACTAGAGCTGTGTGACGAGTTCTTGATCCCGGCTACAAAGCAGCGAGCTCACTCTTTCCATTTGGTCGATCGGTTGAAAAAAGAAAAGCTGATGTGCAGAGAGGTTTACGGCCAGATGTATAACATTTTGCCATCTGTGTTAGTATCTTGTCTACCGGTTTCCTAGGGCAAGAAAAGACACACAATAAGGCTGAAAGATTGACGTAAGTCAGGACGAATGATTGAATTTGCAATATCATCATCTATCTATTTATATAGCACCACTAACTCCGCAGCGCTGTACAGAGAACTCACTCACATCAGTCTCTGCCCCATTAGAGCTTACAATCTAAATTCCCTAACATACACACACACACACAGACCGAGAGAGACTAAGGACAATTAAATAGCTGCCACTTAACCTACCAGTATGTTTTTGGAGTGTGGGAGGAAACCGGAGCACCCGGAGGAAAACTCACGCAAACACAGGGAGAACATACAAACTCCTCACAGATAAGGCCATGGTCGGGAATCAAACTCATGACCCCAGTGCTGTGAGGCAGAAGTGCTAACCACTAACCCACCGTGCTGTCCACGCAAAATTTATTTTTAACATATAACAATTTACTAGTGTATTACCTTTAATTAATTAATTAATTAATTGACACTGTTGACCACTCTCTCCTCATACAAACGCTACAATCCCTAGGTCCTGAAGGCACTGTCCTATCCTGGTTCTCATCCTACCTATCTAATCGATCTTTCAGTGTTAATTTCTCTGGATCCACCTCTGCTCCGCTTCCTTTATCAGTTGGAGTTCCACAAGGCTCAGTCCTAGGTCCTCTGCTATTCTCTATCTACACCACTTCTCTTGGAAAACTAATAAGCTCCTTTGGATTTCAGTATCATCTCTATGCGGATGATACACAAATTTATCTATCCTCTCCTGATCTTTCACCATCTGTGTTGTCTCGCGTTACTGACTGTCTTTCTGCCATTTCATCTTGGATGTCTTCTCGCCAACTCAAACTCAATCTTTCAAAAACTGAATTAATAATATTCCCACCCAAGAACAGAAGCTTCCTGCCTGACATTTCTATTTCTGTCGATAACATGACCATAAATCCCACCCCGCAAGCTCGTTGCCTAGGTGTAATCCTTGATTCACAACTGTCGTTTATTCCCCACATCAACTCTATATCTAAATCATGTTACATACAACTAAAGAACATTTCCAGAATACGCACATATCTGACACAAGACACCGCAAAAACATTAATTCATGCACTCATCATCTCCCGCATCGACTATTGCAATTCCCTCCTTACTGGTCTTCCAAAAGGCAGACTTGAACCCCTACAATCTATTTTGCACACAGCGGCTAGACTGATTTTCCTTACGTTATTCCTCTGCTGAGCCACTCTGTCAGTCTCTACATTGGCTGCCTGTATTTCAACGAATCCAATATAAAATTCTTCTACTAACATACAAGGCCATCAACAAAATTGCACCGACATACATTTCCTCACTTGTCTCGAAATATCTCCCTACTCGACACCTCCATTCTGCACAAGATCTACGTCTCTCCTCCACTCTCATCACATCCTCCCATTCTCGGTTACAGGATTTTTTCCGGGCTGCACCTACTTTGTGGAATTCCCTCCCTCGCACAGTAAGACTTTCCTCTAGTCTTCAAACCTTCAAGCGTTCACTGAAAACCCACCTCTTCAGACAAGGTTATGATATTCCTCAACCATCATCTTAATTTCCCTAGATTACCCTATTACCACCCTCTACACAGCTAACGCAAGACAACAACCTTCTGACCAACATTGCAACACACACAGCCCACTCAGTACTTTTACCTTTGCAGTCTGGCTGGTCCATTGTGCAATATGATGTAGCACATGCCCTTGTGTTTCTAACTCCCATTGTCCTATAGATTGTAAGCTTTCGAGCAGGGTTCTCTTACCTCTCTGTCTGTATGTATTACCCAGTATTGTCTTATTAATGTTTGTTCCCAATTGTAAAGCGCTACGGAATTTGCTGGCGCTATATAAATAAATGTTGATGATGATGATGATGAATTGAGATAACATATTCCATAATGGTCTTCAGCATTCGTAAAAATAACTGATAAAATCTACTACCGTTCTCAAAACCTTTGTGGGGGGCCCATCAGAGCTCAGAAAAACTTAGGGGTAAATGTATCAAGCTGATAGTTTCCAGCTGTTTTGAAAAGTGGAGATGTTGACTATAGCAACCAATCAGATTTTAGTTATCATTTATTTAGTACATTCTACAAAATAACTAGAATCTGATTGGTTGCTATAGGCAACATCTCCTCTTTCCAAATCCATTGGAAACTCTCAACTTGATACATTTAACACATAGAATGTTTCTATATTCAAAATTAGTAAACAGTTATCCTCCTTTGAAAAAAAAAAATTCAAAGCACTTACTACAGTATGTAGTTTCTCACGTGGTTTAATTTTCAAATCCTTGCAAAAACTCACATAATTTGTCCTTTCATTGTGCTGATTAATTAAAGCAAATTAATTTTCTTCCATAGATTACACTCTAAAAAAAAAGAAAAAAAACACATTTATAATAAAAGTATTGTTGCATTCTGTTAATTTGTTCACTTTAATATATTTGTGGGTCAAATGATCTCTGATATGTTTTCTTCAATTCAGTCGTGACACATTTCACTTATAACATACTGCCATAAATGTGATATGTTTGTATTTTTACTTAGTCCATTTTATTATTATATTTAAATTATATTTATTAATTTAGAAAAAGGATAAAATTACAAAGTATACCCTGAAAAAAGACAATGGCAGGATTGCAGGATAAAAAAAATAACTAATGTTTTCTATTCTAAAATATAACGTTATAAAATCTACAATCAACCAATTTCAGCAGGTTAGCTCTTGTGTTACATTGTACCTATTCAAATCTCTGAAAACTACATATGAAAGTTGTTCTTAATTTTCTTTTAGAAGCGCCCATTGTAATCCTTTTATGTTTGTTCCAGACTGAGTAACAGAATGCATCATTAAGTAATTATGTAGCTGGGGCACATTCATTGTAAAACAGAAAGGTTAAAAGAACAGTTTAATCATTTTATATTTTTAAGTTTTATATATTTAATATATCACAAAAACTTTTTAAACACCAATCTTTAGAAAATATAAGTACATTTATATTTATCTGTGTTTGATAGTTGCTTAATTATGATGATATTTAATCTGAATTGCCAGTTATACACATCAGTCACTTACACACATCTGCGATCTGTGGGCAGCACGGTGGCTCAGTGGTTAGCACTTCTGCCTCACATTACTGGGGTCATAAATTTCGATTCCCGACCATTGTCTTACCTGTGTAGAGTTTGTATGTTCTCCCTGTATTTGCGTGGGTATCCTTAGGGTGCTCCAGTTTCCTCCCACACTCCAAAAACATATTGATAGGTTAATTGGCTGCCATTAAATTGCCCTTAGTCTCTCTCAGTCTGTGTGTGTATCTTAGGGGATTTAGATTGTAAGCTCCAATGAGGCAGGGACTGATATGAAGGAATTCTCTGTACAGCGCTGCGGAATTAGTGGCGCTATATAAATAGATGATGATGATGAATTATGAAGCCAACAGTTATGAGATTATGTAGCTTGTGATTTGTTAGATAGAGCAGGAACAATAAGTTATATTGGCTGTGTTTGGAATCTACAAGAATTATCCATTTTAATAGCTCATCCAGGACTAGATTTAAAAAAATGTTCTCACTTTGCGGGTGTTACTGCTTCTCCCATTGGCTCCAGAGCTTCCTAGCTCCAAAATCTCTTACTTATCATCTGTATACAATAAATAAATGTATTCTACCAGTATTTAAAAGATTATTAATATTTTTAACTTTGGGGCTGGCAGAAGGGTAACACTACAGTTCGAGTCTCATTGTAAAATTGGGGAGAGGGAAGAGTGCTGTGATGTTGCTACAGCCTTGAGGCTCTTGCTTTGCTCTTCTGAGCATGCAGGTGGGTTCCCGCATACGCAGTGAAGTTCATTTGAGCAGCTGTTCTGGAACTGAAATCCCAAATGAGGTTTTTTAAAGCATGTACCAGACCACGGGCAGGTTTAGAAAAGCAGAGATTGAGGGCCTTGGGAATAGATGGAATTATATCGACCGTGACCCCTCCCTTCCATGGGGCCCATAGCAACTGCAACCCCTGCTACTGTGGTGGCATTGCAGAATTAAATAGTTCAAACATATTTAATTATGCAATGAAATCATGGAGATAAACTGAATACATCTATGTTACAAATAATACATAAAGCAAAATGCTTGTTTTGTGCAATGCAACCAGCCTTAAAAACACTTTCGGGCAAAACACACTCTCTACTTATGGCGCTCAACATGTTTGACCGCATTTCCTGGTCTTTCATGGATGGAGTGTTCGGAGCAATGAGGTTCTCTGGCACATCAGCTACAATCTCCGAGAATAGCCTGACCTCAGCTTCTCTTACTATCTCCTATGGCACGCGTCAGGGTTGCCCCCTCTCACTGCTCATATTCGACCTTTTGATAGAACCTTTGGCTGCCAGGATCCAGGCCAACCAGGAGATAGCTGGTTTACCGGTGGGCCCCTGTGCTCACAAAATTGTGCTCTATGCAGATGATGTCCTGAGGACTATTACAATCCGGACTGTCTCTCTCTACCCCCCCTCTTGGCTAAGTTGGACCCCTATGGACACTTTTCAGGCTGCAAGGTCAGTGCGGACTAGACAGAGTTCCTGGACCTTTATGTTCCCGCACCAGACAAGTCGGTGCTTGAGCAATCATTCCCATTCAACTGGCGCCTCCAGAACATTAAATACCTTGGGGTATATATTACTTAACACTACCACCACCTTTCCCAAGCTAATTTCCCTTGCATCCTCGCCCAAATAAAACTAGATCTCACCGTATGGTTGCTCCTTAATATCTGTTGGATCAGCCATATTAACGCTGTCAAGATGACTACCCTCCCCAGACTGCTTTACCACTTCCAGACCTTGCCAATCCGTGCCCCCCCTCGTATTTAAGTTCCTTCAGTTCCACGTGTCTAGATTCTTATGGTCTGGTAAAGGCCCCCCGTGTTCGCCTCAAAGTTCTTCAGAGGTCCTCGCAGGGAGGAGGGCCTGGTATCCCTGATTTCTGAAGCTATTACCTCTCCCCTTCTTTACTTTTTCCTCTTAGCTACTCACTTAACCTTATGTCAAATTAACCACTCCACCCTTCTTTCCCCCTCTCTTTTCTTCTCTTCTTTCCCCCCTTCTCCATCTTTAAAAGACTCTTGGTCACTTAAAGCAACTTATTTTATATCACCACCGCATTGAGGCATTACTCTATTACGCTGGTTTTAGATATTGTTTACTTCTCCTTTATGTACATGTATACCCTCAATGCCAGTTATGTTTTCTTCACCTTGCAAAAATAAAATAAAAAACAACAAAACTAAAAACACCATAAAAGTGATCTTTGTATTGGTGGAGCACAGGCACAGCAGGGTATAGTATTAAGTTTTGCAACTATTGTTAAGAGGAGAGTAGGTGATAGAGGATGGGGTTACCTACTAAACTAATGCATCTAATATATAAAAATAGGAGAGCGTTGAATCCATCAATTAATAATATTTATTCTAATATAGATTAAATAAATGAATTACTAAAATAATATCCGACTGAACAGCAGTTACATATAATGAACAACAATTATGCACATAATAGACACAGTAATGATGTGGATTCCATGGAAAGAATACACAAGAATAATGGATCACTATACTTCATACAAACGAACACTCTCCTGGCTGCCAAAGATAACTACCAACCAAGCAGGTCAGTATTAGCGTGCAGAGATATACTACAGCAATGGTGCTGTAAAGTCAAATAAATTGCTTAACTCACTTGAAAGCCAATGGAGGCTGGAAAGGTAGTAAGTTGATGTCCCAGTTGTGATCCACCTAATCTATAAACATATAGATACCCCGGGGTACTAGCATTGAAGGGTCCAGTAATTCACTGTGCCAATGTAAATCGAGACCTGACGCGTTTCTCCATGTCAGTCACGGTTTCATCAGAGGAATAGTACTGCTTATTAGCAAAGATACTATTTAAAACCAAGCCGGAAGTCATGTGACAACATCTGGCCAATCAAATAGTGATTCCAATTGTTCATATAGTTTGTAGCAGTATACAAATAAAGCTGTTTGAATGTAGTCATAGTAACCATTTTAAACAAATCAAAAAGATATAAAAATGGATCACCTTCCTTATGCTGGAGACATCAACTAAATTAAGTAAACTCACATAATAAACACGTAAAAATGCCAAAGCAATACATAATATAAATCTTATATTATTATATTATATTATTATTATTATATATTAGTTATTAGTTGTCCTTTCATTAAAATAGCCAATGCAGACGTAATGCCTGTGTCACTGGATTACACTACAGTATTGCAATATTTCATATAATCACTATTGACCTTGCAAATAGCCTATGAATCAATATTTTTCAATGGTTTTAAGTAAAACAAAAAATAAATAAATCAGTTTTAAACCATGTTTGTAGATAATGTTTATTGAGACAGGGGTATTTAGACAGAATTAATTAATGGTTATATTTAGTGTAGCACTGGGAAGAAGGGGAAGATGATGGCATGAGTTTAACATATATTTCAACATGTGGAACTAACACTCCCTATTATTACAGAGTGCAGCTTGAAGTATTGTGAATTATCTACTAATGTGCCGCCTATGGTCACTGCAGGAGAATCTCTCCACAAAACTCTGGATTTTATGTTATTGTGTGAATAATTTGCACGACTGCATAAATAAATGACTCTTAAAGGACTTGGAGAAATAATCAATGTATCTTATTTAATACTAGATAGTACTTGGGGCTACTTTTATCGATTGGATTACATCTAGACTTGAATGCATAAACATTCTTTGGTTTTCAGTTGGACTGAGGACTTTGCCTATGCTGCCCCCTTCCCCCCCACATTTGGAACTCCCTGCCCAATCAGACTTGTTCCCAACCTGGAATCTTTCAAACGCTCCCTCACACTTGCCTCATCCTCTTTGTAATGTTTTGTTTCTTCTAGTTGTGTCTTCTTATGTCGTTGCCTCTTCTATAGTCTCTTGCATTAATTGTTACTGATTCTATTGTTTCTCTAGTCCCTTAATTATCTGTATTTTTTTCCGGTTTATTTTTTGTTGATTGTGTGGGGTTGTGGATTCTGTGGTGCCAAACAACTAAATTAAAATGATGAGGATTCTGTATGATAGCCAGCAAGGCCAAAAGCAGGATTTGTAGAGAGGGGTTTCCACACCACGCCACCAGTGGGCGTAACCAGCATGCATAGGGGCGTGGCTATAACTTTAGACAGTGCTTGGCTGCTCTCCAACTATTCCTATCCCCATAATATACATGGGCAATGCTGTGTGCACTACTGTTGGGTGCAGCTCCCCCTTCTCAAGCAGAGCTGTGTGAAGCGGGAGCAGGGTCCAGCCATCTCAATTATACAGTGCCCCAGGCTTGGAGGGGGTTTCCTGGCACTACAGACCCCCCCCCCCCTCTCGGTTTGCCTATGGCCAGTAAACTCGTAGTGCTCACCTGTCCCTTCTGTTTTCTTTAATGCACTGACCCCCGTGTTTTGGTTTTGGATCTGGATTACCGTCGTGTTTTGGTTTTGGAAAACCGTAATTGCGTGTTTTGGTTTTGGTTTTGTTTGGTTTTGTTTTGCTATTTTGTTGAAAAATCAATGTTTTTGGGCATAAAATAACCAAATTTAGTGCTCCACCTGTTTCTTGGATAAGTAATGTAATTGTTAAGCCAATAAATTATCAAATAAATAGTTTAATTCCTGGTAGGTAGGTCTTCATTAATTCTACACACAAACAAAATTGTCTTCCTCACCATCTATGCATATTGACAATGCAGCCATCGTCTTTCAGTGTATATTACACCCTACACTTATAGTTAAATATCTAAAGAAATGGACAAAGGCAGTTTGGTTTCTGTCTCTATAGCAAGCCCCCCTTCCCCCTCCACTTGTAGTTGAATAGAAAAAAAGCAGCCTGGATAGACTGAACAATATAAAAAATAAATGGACCAAGGTAGTTTGGTGGCTGTGTATGAACCCCCCCCCCCCCCTCCACTTGTAGTAGAATAGAAAAAAAGCAGCCTGCATAGACTGTAGAATTACAACATAAAAATAAATGGACAAAGGCAGTTTGGTATCTGTCTGCATCAGATCCCCTCTCCACTAGGAGTAAAATAGAAAACTATTCAGCCGTTATACAATCTAGAACATAAATAGAAATTGAGAAAGGCAATTTGGTATCTGTCTGCATCATAATCATCAACATCCTCAATAGCGCCCTCGTCGCCTACACAAATCTTCCCCTCATTCTCTTCTAATTCCAAAGTGGCATCCTCAAATTGTGTATCACCGGCTACACTCGGGCTGTTCAGGCACTCATCAGCAGAACTGCTGAAAGGGTCACTCTTTATGGGTACACTAACAGAATGCTCACGATTAGCCATCCCACTGTTGGATGGACTCTCCACAGGGATTGGTGTCATTTGTGATTCAGAGCAAACATTATCCTCTAATGCCTTACTGTTATCTTGCAGCTCGGCTTTGACGCGTAACAGTAGTTGTGCACCACTTGTAGGCTTGGTAACATTTTTGGATCTGCCACTAATAGAGAAAGGTGAAGGCCTCATTCTCTCTTTGCCACTGCGTGTGTAGAATGGCATGTTGGCAATTTTTTTTTTATTGGCACTTAACTTTTCCTCAGTTACACTTCTTTTTCGCTTCAACACAGTAAAAACAATTTTGGGGTGTGTTTTTTTGACTGATTTCAAAACACTGTGTAGTTTGACATCGCCTTGCCCAGATGACGTACTGGGAACACTACCATCAGGACTGGTGACAGAACCTGGTTGCTCATTCTGCTCATATGTGGACTGCTTTGAATCCATTCTGAGCCCAAAGCACTTGCTACAAATTGTTTTAGATACTGCTGACAAACAGTACTTTTGACAGCCAGAAATATTAATGCAAAAGAATGGAGGACACCCCAAAAGTGCCAAATATTAAAAAAAAAGACTCCTCTATCCTCCTCTCTTCTCTATCAATTGTTATCAGAATTGTAATCATAATTGTAATCAATCAGAATTGTATTCTCTGTCCCTGCTCTAATCAGCCTGTGACTACACCCTGCTCCCTCCCTCTGTCAAATGGCGATGGATTGCTGTGGAGGCGTGTATTTATAATTTTCAAATATCGCGAGAACCGAGCCCCGAGATCCGACGACGTCACGATGACGTTTGGCCTCGATTTGGAATCCGAGCGGGCGGGAGAGTACCGAGCCTGCTCGGCTCGGTACTCGGATAGGCAAAGTTCGGGTGGGTTCGGTTCTCGGGGAACCGAGCCCGCCCATCTCTAATTTTCTTACAAGGTTTTTTTCTTAAAACTTGCACTACATCTGTGATAAAACACAATTAATCTAAAAGTTACAGAGATGCTTGAATGTGATTGGTTGGAGACATGCACACAGGAGAGCAGGTCTCAGGTATATTGTATGAGAAATGTTTGGTCCACTCAAGTTTTAGCTTGTCAGTAACTATGAGTGGGGGCAAGATTTCATAATTTTAGGAGCATCAAAAGGAAAGGGGTAAAAATTTAATCTTATTGGCTCCAGTTCGTTATGACTGTTATCTATTTAGTTTTTTGGATTTAGTTCTATTTTAAGAGAATGACAGTGAATGGCAAGCAAAACAGTCCTTTAATTCAGAATCCAAAAATACAGTCACTCAGAATGAGATCATATAGGCATTAAAAATTAACAGATGCATTCCTTACATAGACACAATGAAGTACATTGTACTTTTGCACAAAGCATTAACTCAAAGTTGAATCTTAATACCCTTACTGCATACAGAAGACAGTTACTTCTTATAATACCAATCTCTGAGCTATCCTTTTCCACATTTAATTATTCTCCACATTTAGAAGGTCCAATTACAAGATATACTGCAATTATTATAAATGTTTTTACTGTGGATGAATCTATGCATTTCCTTGCTGTTTTAAACATAAATACAGATTTTCATCACTTTTATTGCTACACTCAAACATATTATTGCAAAAAATATATGTATGATCTGCCTTTGCATTAAACATAACCGAAAAGTACATTAAATGGAATTTAACTTAAGAATTAATATCTTTAAACTCTTTTGACCAGTAGAGGGCGCTGTGTAATGCTCCTCTGTTTTTCTACAATGTCACCCAAGCACTGAAATTTCCTATGCACTGAATAAATACAATTTAATTGGCGCTGTTAGCTGCTGAAACTTAATTATTCCATTCTGCATTATGAAGAGTAATAGATGTACACAAATGTAATTTCTTTTATATAAGGGGGGAAAAAAAAATCACATTTATTGCACTGCTTTAAATAATCCCTCCTGGACAATTCTGCAGTACCACAGACGCCAGTTGATCAAAACACTTTTGTATATTATAATTTTTATATAACTTTGTTGGTATTTACTTTTATTTCTGCTGATCCCGCTCCATCATTATTGCCGAACAGGCAGCTCAATGAAAATAGAAGCTCATTTTTTATTTATAAAATCATGACGACTCCAATTTTAATTTTCCAGATTCGTGGTTACATATTATCAAAAACAAGAAAGGAAAACAGATTTTTCTAAAAGTATCCTTCTCTAATACATAGTTGCCAACTGGTAAATGCAGATTGAATATAGACTTTGCTCTTGGGCTGGGGCAGCTATATAGGCAATGCAGGATGTACTCTTTGGACCTGGTGCCGAGTTGGACGTATGCCCGTTTGCGTAGCATAAATATATGTATATGAGAGCGTGCAGAGTTGTGCACATGTAACACTTGCTCCTCCTGACAACTGGAGAGGCGGATCGGAGGAGGGGGAGGGGCAGTCTAGCGTAAACCGAGTACAGTAAGGGCACGTTCGGACAACTAAGGCTGAGGAACACCAGCATGGAGACACGTTAAGGGGAGCAAAGCTGAAAAAAGGAGTAAATTTGCACCTTGGCAAAACCATGTTGAATTGGAGGGGGGAAGTAATTTAAAATGTGAGGACAGATTTATAGTTGGTGGAGGGCATGTCCTAGATCCAATTTAAACTTCAGTGTAAAAATAAAGCTATCAAGTATTTGTGTGCTAGATGATAAAACAGCCAGTATTTAACTTATGTGCAAAATAATAAACTAATTTGCACCCCTTGCATTGTAGCATGGTTTGTCCAGGAGCAAAGTTACTCCTTTTTTTTCTTTGCTCTCATTAATGACTCAGGCCCTGCATGTTATAGAGCTCCAATGATCAGCAAACCCAGAGGCTCCGGTGCAGGGATGCGGAGAGGAGGGAACCGGGGCCTCTGAGCCTCTGCATCTGCCATGCAGCGGGCCCCCAGAAGTGCTCGGTCATGTCTCCAACAACCTCAGTAGTGCTCGGTCATGTCTCCAACACCCTCAGTAGTGCTCTTCATATCTCCAACACCCTCAGTAGTGCTCTTCATGTCTCCAACACCCTCAGTAGTGCTCGGTCATGTCTCCAACACCCTCAGTAGTGCTCGGTCATATCTCCAACACCTTCAGTAGTGCTCGGTCATGTCTCCAACACCTTCAGTAGTGCTCTTCATATCTCCAACACCCTCAGAAGTGCTCTTCATGTCTCCAACACCCTCAGTAGTGCTCGGTCATGTCTCCAACACCCTCAGTAGTGCTCGGACATGTCTCCAACACCCTCAGAAGTGATCGGTCATGTCTCCAACACCCTCAGTACTGCTCGTCATGCCTCCAACACCCTCAGTAGTGCTCGGTCATGTCTCCAACACCTTCAGTAGTGCTCTTCATATCTCCAACACCCTCAGTAGTGCTCTTCATATCTCCAACACCCTCAGTAGTGCTCGGTCATGCCTCCAACACCCTCAGTAGTGCTCGGTTATGTCTCCAACACCCTCAGTAGTGCTCGGTCATGTCTCCAACACCCTCAGTAGTGCTCGGTCATGTCTCCAACACCCTCAGAAGTGCTCGGTCATGTCTCCAACACCCTCAGTAGTGCTCGGTCATGTCTCCAACACCCTCAGTAGTGCTCGGTCATGTCTCCAACCCCCTCAGTAGTGCTCGGTCATGTCTCCAACACCCTCAGTAGTGCTCGGTCATGCCTCCATCACCCTCAGTAGTGCTCTGTCATGTCTCCAACACCTTCAGTAGTGCTCGGTCATGCCTCCAACACCCTCAGTAGTGCTCAGTCATGTCTCTAACACCCTCAGTAGTGCTCGGACATGTCTCTAACACCCTCAGTAGTGCTCGGACATGTCTCCAACACCCTCAGTAGGGCTCGGTCATACCTCCGTTCTGCTTTACATGATTTGAATGAATACAAAATGAGTGACAACGATTGCTGTGACTCTTTTAAAAATCCAAGTGGAGCCAAGTTTTAAAAACAAGGTAACATAAATAAACTGTGTATTATGTTAGTGCTCTATAAATAGAGTAATTTCTTAAACCACTTTTTCGAACAAACAAAGCATTTAGCAACTTTTCATTTTGGAAGAAATAAAGAATTAATTAATATTAAAATGAATGCTCTCAATTCTCCTTTCCTTTTTCTAGGGTTATGGATAATATCTGTTCTGCTTTCTAGAAATATAACCTGTTTCCTATTTAATATTTAATCAAATTTGTTGATACATTTTTACATTTTTCAAATGTTTACAAGTGTCAGATTATGATGTAAATAATGCCTATCTGTGCTGAATTCTTATATTCTTGTATTGTGCGAATGTTGAGCTTTATTCTATATGTAACATGTACCTTAATTGGGAAAAAACAAAAAAAACAAATGAAATCTAGTTTCATGTCAGCAACACATTTCATGAATTGACTGAACTGCAGCTTTAAGATCAAGTTGTTAAAACATTTTTTTAAACCACATGTACAAACCTGGGGGTAAATTTATCAAGCTGAGAGTTTTTCGGCGGGTTTGAAAAGTGAATGTTGCCTATAGCAACCAATCAGATTCTAGAATGTACTAAATAAATGATAGCTAGAATCTGATTGGTTTTTCAAACCCGCCGGAAAAATCTCTGCTTGATACATTTACCCCCTAGTGTTACTTTTATGACACTTAGGGGCATATTCAATTCTCGGCGGAAACGCTGAGAATCTCGCTGTCCGCGCACGATTACCGTTATTACGGTAATCGTGCACGGAAAAACTGTTAATACGGTAATTTACTCGCTGGATTTCAGCTCGCAGCTCCCTGAGCCGCGAGCTGAAATCCAGCTATCTATTACCGTATTAACGGTAATAGTTTTTCCGCGGCGCTGAAAAAAAAGAATTGAATATGCCTCTTAGGGTTATATTTACTAAACTGCAGGTTTGAGAAAGTGGAAATGTTGCCTATAGCAACCAATCAGATTCTAGCTGTCATTTTGTAGAATGTACTAAAGAAATGATAACTAGAATCTGATTGGTTGCTACAGGCAACATCTCCACTTTTTCAAACCCACAGTTTAGTAAATCTAGCACTTAATGTATATTCATATTGTCTCTTTTATTGTACAACACTGAAGAGCATGTTGGTGCTATACAAATAAAGCATATTGATATTACTTTATTATTATTATTATTAATAATAATATTAGTAATAATAATCATCATCATCATCATCATCATCTTAACAATCTAAACAACAAAGTGCTTGCTTCAATAATTTTAGAAGAGTTTCGATATCTTTCTGCAATGTTAAGGAATCAGCTGTAATCGTAGACTGGTTCAGCAATATGAGAAAGATCATTAATTTCACTCCACTTCTCCTCCATTGTAGTTGGCCAGGACTGCGCTTTATCCAGGGCAATTTCACAGAGTACATTTGTTGCTAGGAAAATTTGGCTTTGATCTTTGAGCCACCAGTCTGGTTCATACATCTCCTGCAGCAATAGCAATCCAGGCAATCTCTATAGGATGTACTTCCAAGTAATAGCACATGAAGCCAATAACTGCAATATAAAATATTCATGCTGTATCTAGGTATGTTTATTTAATGTATGTTTGTATAAAGCATCACTGCTAGCAAACATTAGGTGTGAAGACATCAAAGAGCATCAGAAGGTCACGGAGTAATAACTCTGATCCCAGGTAATAGAAGTTATTGTGGAATGTGTATGATGGATAAGGCTGCATATTTACGACTGTATAGGGCCATGACATTTAGTGGAATATTTATTCTCAATGTAAATGTGCTCAATGTACAGTTAAGAAAGTAAATTAAAGGAGCACAGTAAATAAACTTAAAATGGTATTTAAACATGTTGCTTTTAAAGTGAACCTCTCACCTACACACAACCAAGACTCTCTATACCACTACTGACCCTCACCAAACTCTCCGGCTCACTTTGTTTCTTGGCCTTTTATAGCCTCCAAGTTTATGGACTGAATTAATATTCTTGAAAATGTTCGCCAGGAACACGCCGACGGGTAAAGGGTTGCCTACTTCTTCCTGTCGGCAAGGCAGCGGTCCAGCCATGGTATTTTCTCACTGTTGGCAAGGACCCTCCAAGATCGGGATTTGAAGAGGACTATTTATGATCCACGTGATATTGGTTCTGATCCCTCGATCCTTGACAGTCCAATGGGAACTTAATCCCCAGATAATCCTGTTAGCCAAATTCTCTGTCAATCCCCTCACTTATACCGCCTCCAGTTCTCACGTCCTAGTGTCACACTTCTGGTATTACAAATGGAACCCAATAGCCAGGTAGTACTGTAGTAAACAGGATTTATTTTGATACAGAAATAAATCTCAAATATCCAGCAAGCAAGTCCAAAGTATCAACAAGATAAATGTCTTGTAGACGTATCAAGGATTTGTATTCCAAATCACAAGGGAGCAAGGTTCTGTGGAAGCAGCTGGGTCAGACACAAACACAATACTCGAGCAAAGGCTGCATAACAGGAAGTGCCTTTTCTAGGCCCAAACAGGAAATGAGATCCAAGATGGAATCTTCCTGAGACAGTTCTGGCCATCTTGGATAAGGACTATTGTAAGGGCAAGTTCATATCAGAGATCCAAGATGGAAACTTCAGGAGGCAATCACGGCCATCTTGAATGAGGGCAAATCTAAGGGCAAGAACATAACACCTAGGTTCAGCTTCTCTGTTCACCCCAATTGATGGATCTTATCTTAGAGGGGCTGGTTAAGTAAGAGACTGTGCCACCATTAAACCTGGACTCTTTGCTGATTGTAGCTCTATATAATCTGTAAATATGGTGTTCGCACAATGGCTCTAGATCACGAGGAAGTAATGGCCATAATCACTAATAATTGTAGACAGCCATTGTGCTTTTTATGAATTAATCTGTTTTTTTCCTTTTCCAGCTTCCCAAACTTTGGGCTAACTGGCAATTCTGGTATGGCCTGACTAGCCTCCTTATGTCTGGGACCTGTGTCACTTTCCATAGTAAAAGTACAATTTGCAGTAAAACAAGGTAACAATGAAAAGAGGGGTAGATCAAGCTAGGGAAATTAAGGGGGTGTAGGACAGCGAGGGAGGGAAGGGTATGTTAAGCCAGAGGGAGAGTGGACCCCTACGGGTAGGGGAGCCATTGGAGCTGTATTATGGGACTTGGGAAAACAATAGGCAAGACCTGGGTTGAAGCTGAGTGTGAACGGGTCATCTGCTAATTCCCGGGTCGGATGAGCCCAGGAATTAGACCCGGGTCTTTTGGAGGGTTATTCCCGGGTCCCACCTGGGTAGCCTCCAGTCCGAACAGTGAGATCCGGGTTTTTCATAGGGTATGTGAGGCAAATTTTAACACCTAGCCAGGTATACCATTTAAAAACTTAACAGGATTTATTTGAGACTGCCAACATAACATGACATAGATGTCTCAAAACACTTATTAAGCTATTATGGATACTCAAACAGTTCCCTCAAAAATCCACCTTGTAGCAACCCTGGGAGCCCATTTGAAGACTACTACTAGGTAGGGAGAAGAGCTGCTCATATACTCAGTCTTTTTCCTTTCTGCAGGCAATGAGGAACAGACTCACTTTGCCAGACCTGACTCAATCTGGACTCTCTGGCTCTCTGTGTTGCATGGTCTTTTATAGCCTCCTCTGCTGGGCTGACCAGCTCCTCCCCTTCCTGGCAGCTTGTGCAGGACAAAAGACACCATGTCGTAGCGGCCATTTTTCGTTTGTCACTACTGCCAGTCCATCTGTAGTCCCAAACCTCTAAAGGGTGTCTGAGATTATAGCAGATAGTTGAAGTAGCCTTACAACAGTTGGTTTAGAGAGGGATTGCTGCTAGCACCCACTCCTACCATCTAGGAAACACACTGCTCATAGACTGCTCATAGATCCATGTCCACTGCTTTGCGTGAGGAATGGTGTTTCCCACCCAGTATTTACGGTACCAATTGGTAGAAGCAGAGTGCATCCCACACCTTAGTGGTTATTAGAGATGTTTGATACCCCCATCCCACTACAATCGTCTTGTGCATAATGGACCTCATTTAGAGTCGGACCAAAAGTCCGTTTTAGGCGTATCCAACAAGAAAACTCTATCATGCATGTGCAGAAAGCACCAAATCCGCCTGCATCTTGGACACTTGCACCTAAAACAGACTTTACGTCCGACTCTAAATGAGGTCCAATATGTCCAAAGAACATGGGAATATTGCACTCGTCACAAAAGAAAACCATATTAAATATCTAGTGAATGCTGAAAAATGGTGAAGAGAATCAAATTAGAATCGAATTAGGCAAATCTGAAATTTGTAGAACTTTCTCAGAACCAGTGGAATAATCTGTGAGTTGGCCCTGATCTAACTCAATATTCCGAGGATAGAATCTGACAAAAGTAGAATCAGACCAATTGCAGTCAATATAAAGAAAAGGGACCAATCACAAAGTGACAGCCAACGTCACATGACCGTAACTTGTTTTACATTCATTCGTCTTTGTTCTATGGGAGGAGAAACCTCGCTGAATCTTCTTCATTTGTCTATACTTCTCTGCCGTTCCACTCTGTACTTGTAAATTCACATTTCTCTGAATAAAGCGAGGACAAAGATAATTAATTGTGCTTTGGCGTGCTTGGGGATGACTGGTTACATTTCTGGCCAAATTCTGTCAGCGAAACAAGAGAAATTTTTGCAGTCAACTGCTTAACGAGACGATTATTACGAGGAGGAGTTTGAAAACTTAGCTCATCTTTAGGTGGCAAAATTTGTGAATAGTGAACGTATTAGTGATAGTTCACCAGCTCAACAATCATTTTTATTTTATTGTAATTTAAATTAATTTTAATTGATCTACCATCTCCATAAAAAAAAGAGTAAAAAACTAATACATTCATTTTTCTGTTTATTTACTGTAGTCCAAGTTGCTGTCTGGATTTAGTATTTTCTATACACTACTCTAGTGTTTTGCAGAAGACCAATTATACACAAGGTCCTTTGAGTACTGTTTGTGAGGTGGGCCTGAAGCTACATCTTCATATAACTCTGTAGCTGACCACTCCTGGTAGAGAAGACCAAGGGGTGGATTTACTAAAGCTTCTAAACATGAAAAGGGGAGGTGTTGCCCATAGTAACCAATCAGATTCCATCTCTCATCTTCTAGAATGGACTTGGAAGACGATACCTAGAATCTGATTGGTTGCTATGGGCAACACCTCCACCTTTTAGTTTCAGGAACTTTAGTAAATCTACCCCGAATCAACCAATCAGCAAAAATTAAGTCGTGAGTAAAGTTTAAGCATCATTTCTGTAGATGAGGGAAATTATTTATTCAAATCAAGATTCAAACAAATATTAGCTAGTCTTGTTGCTTCACAGTGCTGTATGAATGATTTTAGTCAAGGTCACCATCAAACTTAGTTAATTAAACCAAAAGATAAGAATATAGCTAGTTATTATTGTACAGCATTATAAAATATAATCCATTAGTTAATTTGTCATTATTTCAATGATCCCCGTAGAAAGTTGATGGGATATTTCGCCGACATTAATAATCTGTTATTAGAAAAACTTCATTAAATTATGTACTCTAAATTATTGACGAGTATTACTTACAAAAATAGCATGTGTTAAATAAGGCAAGCAAATTAAACGACCAATTGAAGCTAATTAAATTTTACTATTATTAGTAACATTAATTGAATAGGGTTTTTTTTCCCGTATTTTGTGAGTTTATATTGCACATATTTATTGGACATTTCCTGCAGTCTCTTATCTAGTAGAGTTGAGCAGAACTACACCCGTATTCATCACCACACGTATCTTCTAACGTAAGAAACGCACATTACGTTCATTTTGCATGCTGTAATGAATCAGGCCCTAGGTCACATTACAGTTATTTCCACACTACCCTGGAATAAAAAGGACTCAAACAATGAAATCTAAATAAGCATTATGAAAAGATTGTTCTCACTCTCTCCAACTCTTGGTTTTATGAATTAATATACAGTTATATTAATACTTTTGTTATGTGCATCTATTTGTAATATATCTGTAGCGGTTATTATAGAAAGAGTTTAAAGTAGCTGGGGCTTTTTTTTCTACTTCTTTTAAATCCGGCTGGAAATCCATGAACCCATGAACATTTTTTATGTCTACAGATAGCAGCTCTTTTGCTTAGGGCAGTAAGTGATACTGCAATTAGAATATGCACTTGTGCAACTGTCCCGATTAAGGGGAGAATGTTCTGATTCTGGGAGACTGTCCCGACAGCCAGGACATCTGTTCCGACTGCTGCGAACGTTGGATGGTTGTGTGGCTGTGTTGGATGGTATATTAGTAAGGTTATATATAATTTATATTGGAGTAGTCTAAGCATCTAGCAGACTACTCCAATAAATAAAACTATTTTATTAACGGATATATTGTATTAAACAAATGCTAAATATTAGACAAATGTCTATGATACTAACTATGGGTAGAAACATTAATTCAAAGTACAAGAAACTGCAAATGATAATATTAAAGCCAGTCATTTATGGTCGGCAGGGTGGCGCAGTGGTTAGCGTTACTGCCACACAGCGCCGGGGCCGTGGGTCCTATTCGGACCAGGGCACTATCTGTGTGGAGTTTGTATGATCTCTCCGTGTTTGCCTGGGTTTCCTCCCACCCTCCAAAATAAACCATCCTGGTAGGTTAATAGGCTTCTGACAAAATGAACCTTGTGTGTGTTTGCGTGGCAGGGAATATAGAGTGTAAGCTCCACTGGGGCAGGAGCTAATGCGAATGATTAAATATTCTCTGTATAGAGCCGCATAATATGCAGGCACTATATACATAAAGGTAAATAATTGAGAAGGCATTGACCTGGAGCCTGCACCACAGAAATAACAAGTATTTGCACATCCAATGATGTGAATCAATTAAGATTATCTTCATGAATAAATGCAAGTAGCAGAATCATAACACTGCTGTACATAACTGTTATTCTGCAGTATATATGCATAACATCTTTTTTATCACCTTCTGAGAGTACTGTGAGCATGTGCAGGGTTCAGGACACGTAGCCCCAGGTGTGTGAAAGGTGAAAGGGTCCTGAGAGAGGAGAATATAACTCAGCCGCTATTAGCTCAAGTCTAGCACATTAGTCATGCTACAGCTGGAACCCTTTGCAGGCCAAATGCAGGGGGAAGGTAAGTTATCATTTATCCGTTATGTACCTCATTTAGAGTTCAGAGTTAAGCAAAAAATGGAACAAATGTGCTCCTGGACAAACCAGGTGGTAAAGGAAGAGGTGCAAATGCATTTATTTAATTTTTTTTGTGCATGCAGGAAAAATACTGCCTGTTTTTGCATGTGGAATACAAACAGCTGGACAGCTTGTTCTCACATTGACATTTAGAGCATACTTGCCTACTGCTCAATTTCGGGTAGTTCTCACGCACCTCCGGGGCGAGCAGGCCATTCTCACGGATCACGCCCTGGCAGCACGGTGGCGTAGTGGTTAGCACTTCTGCCACACAGCACTGGTGTCATGAGTTAATTTCCCGACCATGGCTTTATCTTTGTGGAGTTTGTCTGTTCTCCCCGTGTTTGCGCGGGTTTCCTCCCACACTCCAAAAACCATACTGGTAGGTGAATTGGCGGCTATCAAAATTGACCCTAGTCTCTCTCTCTCTGTCTGTGTGTGTGTGTCTGTATGTGTGTTAGGGAATTTAGACTGTAAGCTCCAATGGGGCAGGGACTGATGTGATTGAGATCTCTGTACAGCGCTGCGGAATCAGTGGCGCTATATAAATAAATGGTGATGATGATGATGATCACGCCCACTTCCTAGTGAAATGGGTGGGACGTGTGCATTCATAAGGTGTTTGAAAGCAAACTGCAACATTTTGGCTCCACCCACCATGGAGCAATGACGCGATATCGGCATTTTGCCACAGAGTGGGGTGGGGCCAAAATGACGCACTTCACGGCACCACGCCCCCCTTGCACTTGTCACTTTACCTTCCCTCTAGGATCTCTCTCTGGAGGGAAGGTTTTTAAAGTTGCAAGTATGATTTAAAGTTGAGCTAGGACATGCCCTCTCCCATCTCTATGGGGAATATCTACTATTCTCTGTGCTTTGAAGTCATTTTCTTTAAACGACAATTTTATTAAAGACAACACCCGATGGGCTTTGTCTTTAATAAAAGTGCAATTTTAAAAAATGACTTGAAAGCGCCGGGGATCGGCGGTATAGTAAAAATAACCCTATATCTGTTTGCACATTTTAAATTTACCCTTCTCCCCGCAATGCAGTAAGCAAGTCACTATTTGTGCACTTCAAGACAAAAAGCACTTTGCTGACATGTGCTTATCATATGCTTTTATTACAGAGGCGAAAAAATAAAAGACGACAAGATAAATATATCAACTATCATATCTACAGGAAAAGCAGAAAACATTCCATAGAAAGGTATATACATTCCTTTTCTTCTGGGCAGACTGTGTAATAGTGTTGGCTCTGGGGAAGCAAAGTGTAGGGAATCAATTCTAAACATTGCTTTTCTTGCTGACAAAATCTACGTAAGTGTTTCTACCCTGTTGGTAGGTAAAAGTAACACAATTCCTTTTATAGTGCTACAATCCACTAATATAAATGTTTATTAGTTTGGATGAGAAGGGTGATGTTTAAGTTGCCGCCCCAGGCAGAGGAATGATTAGAAACATCCTTGTTCTTGAGAGTATATTCTTATGAAGAGACATTGGCAGAAACGATTGAGCGGTTCACTTGCGTTTTCTGGCTTATCATTAGACCAATCTCCGCTATAGCAATCATCCTTAGAATTTGTGTATTGATGCAACAGATTTGTGACCGAGGTCAAGTTTGTACAGCTATGGGTGCCTTCATTTATGGATGATTATGATCAGAAATTAATAAACTAAGAAACTACAAATTTCTCAATTTAAGTTGGAAAGAAGTTATAAAGAATTGGATAATGTTCTTGAATAATCATTTGTTTATTATTATTATTACTAGAGAAACCTATCGGTAGCCACCTTAAATTAAACTGAAATATAATGACAAAATTAGTTTATTAACATAATTCAATAACTTTTTATACACTACATTACATGTAGAGATTTTAACAATGGGAGCATAATGAATAAATAACTATACTATCAATCACTATATTAAAGGAACTAAAGAATTTCTTTATACACTACAATATATTTATAACTTCTTTCATCGAAGTTACATTGCTGGGCATGGTCCCCGCAAGACATGCTGATATAAGTGGCTGCAAATAATTGTCACAGTTTCCAGACCACCCAGCAGGTCACATGTTCTAGGTCACCCAGCAGGGCTGCAAATTACTGTCACAGTTTCCAGAACACCCAGCAAGTCACATGTTCCAGGTCACCCAGCAGGGCTGCAAATAACTGTCACAGCTTCCAGACCACCCAGCAGATCAAATGTTCCAGGTTTCCCAGCAGGTGCACAGGGAGAGTTCACTAACTGTCACAGTTTCCAGAGCAACCAGCAGGTACACAGGTGTGTTGCCAATTGTCATATTTTCCAGAGAACAATGGTAATGCATTAGCGAGTGGACATAATGCAAAATAACTCCGGAACAATAAAACCGATGACAACTCCAATATTTTTCTAAAAATCTTCAGACCAAGTCCTTTAATTGGTATATGATGTGACAAAGGCATTGTCAAAATAAATCACTCACAAAAGTCGTTCTTATGCTATTAATATATAACTTATTAACATTTATTTATAGGGTGTCACAAAGTTCCGCAGTGCGATACATATTGGTAATACAAACAAGGTAGACATAGGTTACATAAGCAAATAAAAGATCACAAAAATGGACATGTCACAAGAAGACCTGCTAAATGCTATAACTTATAGAAGAAGGGTCACATAAATCACATCATATTACAAAGGGCAAGTCCTGGGCACTTACAAGGGTGGCCAGGATGGGGTAAGGCGCAAGTGGGGAAAAAGTGTTAGGGAAGAAGCATTAGGATGGGTGGACTTGGGAGCTTACAATCTAAACTGGAGGAGTTGGAGTGGAAGGACAAGGAGGTGACATGGAGAGGGGAAGACGGAGAGGGGTGGTAGGGATGGATTAGACAGCCATTTGATATGCTTTATTGAACAGGTGAGTTTTGAGGGAGTGTTTGAACAACATGAATAGTGTGTGCAGGGGCTGTCGCTAATTATAAATGGACCTGTTTGGCTACAGTTATAGTTTCTTTATCTTGTTCTCAAAGATCTGCCAGGGAGCTCTGTCAAAACTGCAATTCTTGCTGTCCATAAAACATTAATCTAAGTGGGTAGTTTGGACTGTTGTTATATAAAGGTACCACTAAAAGAAGTAACTAGCACACAGGATAATCCGGGGGTATTGTGTTGTGTCTTTCGGAATTCAACCAATTTGTTTCACATACATGATTCTATTCCACAAACCCGCACTGGCCCAGCATTCCCACAGAGTTCTGCTGTGGAATGTGAACGTAACAATGCAGAAATGAAAGCTGTACCAGGGAATGCGGGGGCTTAGCACAGAGTCCCTTATATGGTAGCTGTGACTCATGATAAAAATACAGTGTAGTAAGCGGCCTGGAAGTAATGGAAGAGGTGGAAAGCAGCGACGGCTGCAGCCTGACGAGCCAAAACAGGGAGCACATTACTAAACGTTTCTGAGAGGAAGAGGTTTCCATGACGACAAATGACAATTGCTCAACAGAGTAGCCAGTGGAGCTTTAAGTATCACAGGCAAATGGGAAATCTGTCAGGATAAGTTGAAGAGGACACAGACAAGTAGAAACACAACAGATCAGACAGATGAAACACTCGGAGGAAATTATTATTTATTTATCGATGTGAACTGGAAAGTGCTTTGCAAATAATGAAACTAATCCTGTACTTGACTAAAGGGGTGAAAGGCTGAGAAAGACACAATAATTCTGGACATTGTAATTTATTTGCTTTGGAGAACATAATTAGAGAAAAGTGACAATGGAGCATTTACTAACAGCATAGTTGTATTTAGAGATGAACTAGACACTATAGGAGTCATTTAGTAGCTGACTCATATCCGAAGGCAACTTGGACATAAGTTCCATGTCTATAATGACCATACAACTTGTGCGCAATTCGGCCCATATTAAAGTCCAAGGGGTAAATGTATCAAACTGCGAGTTTCTGGTGAACTTGAAAAGTGTAGATGTTGCCCATAGCAACCAATCAGATTCTAGCTGTCATTTTGTCGAATGTACTAAATAAATGATACATAGAATCTGATTGGTTGCTATAGGCAACATCTCCACTTTTCAAACCCGCCGGAAACTCACAGCTTGATACATTTACCCCCAAGTGTATCTCAAGATACGTTTCCATCTGCCTAAACAGTGAGTGATATATGTACACACACAGACAGACTGAAGAATACACACATGTGCATATATATGTGCATATCATCTCCCGCCTCGACTACTGCAACCTCCTCCTAACTGGCCTCCCCTGCTCCCACCTCGCCCCCCTCCGCTCTATACTCAATGCGGCTGCGAGACTTATCTTCCTCTCACGCCGCTCCTCCTCTGCCTCCCCTCTATGTCTTTCCTTACACTGGCTCCCCTTCCCCTATAGAATCCTTTTCAAACTCCTCACCACCACTTACAAGGCTCTCTCCCAGTCTACTGCCCCTTATATCTCTAACCTCTCCATTCACACTCCTGTCCGCTCCCTGCGCTCAGCCAATGATCGCCGACTCTCCTCCACTCTGATCACCTCTTCCCACTCTAGAATCCAAGACTTCTCCTGCGCTGCCCCCCTTCACTGGAACGACCTCCCTCGCTCCATCCGTCTCTCACCCAACCTGTGCTCCTTCAAACGGGCACTTAAAACTCACCTGTTTCTTAAGGCTTACCAACCATCCACTTAACCTCTCATCTCTTCGGTTCTCCCCTTTGCCTCACTGGCTCTCTTCTGTGCCTGATTCTGTCCACCCTCCCTTAGGATGTAAGCTCGTATGAGCAGGGCCCTCTTTCCTCCTGTCTCCTTACCTGTTCTTCCACTCCGTCTCTACTGTATTTGCCTGCCCGGAGTTTACGAAGTATTGGTATTTTATGTTTAATGTTCTGTACTGTTGCCCTATATGGTCTACTGTTTGTACTGTGTACGGCGCTGCGGAAACCATGTGGCGCCTTACAAATAAACGATAATAATAAACAATAATAATATATAGTAAAAATTCAGAACACATAAAAATGTAATTTTATCAGAAATTTCAATAACAACTGTCATCAGTATAAGAATGTAAAAAAACTTACAAAAAAAAATGTTTTTACAATATTTAAATAAAGGCTACTTCAATGTGTACAGTACATACAACACGTATATTTTAGTAGCACAGTTGTTCTTTGATAGCTAATGACACACATACGTGTAATTTTTGATACAAACACTATGCCATGACGGTTATCAAACACTGTCATGGCAGATGCAGGACTTGAATTGGTGAATAGATTACAGTACATGGCCTACATCAGTCTGCCACCTCCCTCCCCTCTTTCCACCTCTCAAGATATAAGGACAGTTTTCAGGTTTCAGTTTCAACAACAAAAAAAACAAAAACAAAAAACATACACTCCCAGGCGCAAAGATAAATTAGTACAGTATATTAGATGTTCAAAGTCAAAACATTTATTCAAACTGCCTACAAGGGGCTAAAATATCCAGGTCCGGACCTAAGGATATATAATGTATAGTATACAAATTTCATATAAAATGAACACCAACTATTGGTATATTGCAAAATTAGTGAATAAAAACTACCTGCAAGGGCAAAAATGTACATAGAAATGATGATATCTAAACATAAAAATAGTCCAAGAAAAGTTTAAAACCAAAAAGCAGACAGTTCGAAGCAAAAGAGAGAGCTGTTGTTTTAATCAAACAATGTCCGAAACAAAAAAGTATGTAGTCCCAAAAAGCTTTGCTTCACGATTAGAAAAGGTCCAAGAAGTCCATCCATCTGATTGTAGAGATCGTGGGTGATTCAAACTAGTGTCCGTAAGGAATCAGGCCCTTAGAGTTTAACGCATTTTGCACTCGGAATGCATAAAGATACAGTCACAAAATTTATAGAATTTTGTATGTTGAGTTGTACGTATCTCAAAATATGTCATTTATATAACACAGCAGTACTTCTACACCAGTCGTATGAATGCATATACTCACACCCCAAAACAGCATAGAGATGCAGCTTAAGTGTTAGTTATAAATGCAAACATCACATTGCTCTATTCATATACAACATAATGCAATGACGTGTCATAGACACAAGGAAGAATAATGTCAAATGCCTGAAAAATCCTCATTAAAAAATACCCACCCACTCATAACAATTTACTAGCACTTGTGATTGGCTGCTTCTCATGCTCAATAAATGTTGCAGGGAGTCTCGCAGACTCCCATTCTGTATTATTAAACCAGTGAAGCCATCGGGACATGGCCCAATTTCAGTATTAATCATGTCTGTGTTATTGCTCCCTATAATAAAGGCATCAGCATGTGCTGACCAATCTGGGAGCTGAGTTTCGCTATGACCGGGAGTCAACACTTGTGGTTTCCTTGGTTATATGACAATCCGCTGCCACAACCGCTCCTGGTTGGGTTATTTGTAGGCGAGGTATCATCGCCAGTTTTTAAAATTATTTATTTACTTTATTTTAACAAGACCGGTCCTATTATTAATTGTTGGACCAGTGCTCAGGACAAGGAAACCTACATAATGTCATTTCACCTGCTCGGAGGTGGTAGAATTTATCCTTGGAGAATACATGTAAATTGAAATGGGTTATTAAATAGGAGCTTTGATAAATTGTAAAATAGACAATTTTGACTCATGTTAAAACTTTGGAATGCCCAAGTCAAAAGAGTTACAAAAAGAAAGAGAAATAATGATTTCCTACGGCAAATTGCCAAAATTGTATTTTAGCAAAGACCCACAACAACGCTCACATCACAATTTCATACATGCCCCTAAGTCTTAGATAAAATTACCTCTCCATAGTTACCCTGACAACAGCACATATGATTAATAACTACTCCCTTGTTTGATCAAGTGTGTGAAAAGCTATTTTGCCGAGGAAAAGGACTGCAGTCCTTGAAACGCGTTGGGTTTTTAAATCCTAGATCATTCTGACCTACCAAAAAACTTAGTTGGCTAAGCTTAATAGAAAATTGTTAATCTAAATTATAATAATTTATTATTATTATTTTTATTATTATTATTATGATTATCTTTAATTTATAAAGCACCAAAACATTCCACAGCACTGTATATAGAGAGGATCATCATAATACAAGCAAATGACATAAAATTACATGAATACAGAAGGCAAAGATGGTTCTGCCCAAACGAACCTACGATCTAAAAGGCGAGTTTAGTGTTTGGTAAGAGAACCCCGACTTTTATCTAATAATTTTAATATTATTAAATACAAGGAGAAATTATACTATTTCATGACAAATGACTTTCGAATAGACCTGATTTTTATAACACAACTGATCTATATTTAACGAGAGCTTTTATTTATTTTTCCCTTTAAAACACGTTTTATTAACAGCATTTAACAGACAGAAACAATAAATCAAACAGATAATCAACCTACTGCAAACATAAATGCAGTCAAAGTGCAATTTGCTCAGCATCTATAAATAAAAACAAATGTATAGATTGTATAAAAATGAATTAAAAGAAAATAACAATATTTTGACGCCTGTTGTTTATTTTGATTGGCGGAAAAATGAAAGGGGGAGAAAAGGAAAGAGCGAAGGGAAAGATGGATGGATTTAAGAAGGGGGAGTAACGAATCAGACAGTGAAATGACGAAGAGTTGGCTATTGGACAGGTAGCCAAACTTAAGATGTGTGTAATAAATTTGTTTAAATATTTGGAAGATCGGGAAAAAGTAGGGAGTGACGTGTGTTTCGGTTGGATATCTGTAGCTGTTATAATCTTAATAAAATTTTGAACCTCAAACCAAAACTTCTGTATGACCGGGCCAGGCAACCATATATAGAGGGAAGAGCCTGTCCCGTGACAGCCACTCAACAGGAAAAATGAAACACTAGGATAAATGTTATGCAACCTGGTTGGAAGCAGGTACCAGCAGTATAAAAGCCTATATGTATTTTCCTTAATATACACACTGATGGAATATTTGGTTACACCTGTCCATAAGCTGACCAATCCCCTGCATCCAGGAGCTCACCTAAATCCCTATACCAGTTCAACTGTGGTTGTGTTAGTTTCTGGAGGCCAACTAGAACGTGTCATCCCCTTGACAGCTGAAGTCGTTGATGAAGGCGGTAGACTCAATGCCGACCTAGACTGGAGACCCATAAGGAGAATGCCACAGAATACATTGTGCTCGTTGTGCAGCATAAAAATATTTCTTCCAATTTGGGACACCCATGCCACCAGCAAGCCACAAATGTTGGAGAATATGTAGTCTAAACCTTGTTGTATTTGTTAATCAGACCAAATGAACAATGTGATCATTTGTTGAGAGGGCGAGAAAGATTATTTATGGGTTGTTTATGGGTAATGCCTGGAATAAATATATAAGTCTTGGAGAAAATTAATTTTAAATGATGTAATTTGGCCAATCTACGTAATGAATAATTTGTTCCATGCTATGAAGTCTGTTTTGAAAGCTCCTACAAGAGGAGTATAATTAGCCTTAAAGAGGGATTTCAGGTTCTTAGCGTTAAATATTTGGTTTAATTTGATTGCCACTTAAATTGAAAATTAATTTCTAGTAGTGGTGGAGGGCAAAAAGAAATGTAAGGTTTCAGTTTTAACAGGGTTTATTTTATGATCAGAGGACGTTCTAAATGGATGGATTTTAGTAAACGTCATCCATTTACAAAGCTATTTTACGACGACCGACCTTAATATCAGCTATATGAGGTCTGTGTGGAATTCTGGCAGCCAGGGGTTCCATTATAAGGGAGATAATGAGAGGTGAAAGAGGACAACACATCATTTCACAAATCAAAATGGTACAGAAAGTCAGGCATTGAGGAATCTGATGGATTCCAGTAACGAGCCGAGATTCCAGCTATAATCTCCCTCTCCAAACCAAACGACAAAGTGACATGTTTGTAACCTACAGCGGCTACTTTATGATATTATATTTGTTTAAGATACATTTAGCATTAATACAACATAGCAAGTAACACAGTTGATATAATGTAACACACCTACTTGTAGTGCATACTTCCTTTTATTATTGTAACAAAACTTGTGTACTGAGTAGCTGTTTGCTAACATCATGACATAACCCAACAGCCTCTTGAATATCCTTGATGCTCTAAATTGGTATTGGCATTATACTATTCTTTCATCTTCTGGTACTCTCCTACCGCTGTCTCAGTTTGATAAGCCACCCAGTTATGTAAAGCAAATCCTAGTCTTGTTGGTACTAATATGGTTTGTAAACCCCATCCCCTGGCTATCGATGACAGTTATATCCAAGGCCAGAGAAAGAGCATAAGGACAAATAATTGTTGATGAATATGTAGACCAGATTCAGGCATACACCTGAATACACTAGAAAGGTAAAAATTTAAGTTTCATTTGGTATCCATGACTTATTGTCTAGAACGTGTAAGACGATTGGAAGGCTTCCTACGTGTTTCAGTTGATCTTCAAACACTTGTGTTTTTTTACCTGCTTCAAAAGATTCCTGAGTATCTACATCTTCATTAATGAGTTTTCTCAAGCAGTCAGAAGCTTTTTTTATCCAGTTCTTAGATGCTACAATGTTTTGTATTAATTGGACTAATTGCCTGAACCAGGCATCATGGCTTGAGCAGCTTTAAACATGGTCATAGAGGCCAACAAGGCAATTCCAGGAGCATTACTCCCATGAAGTCCCCAATTATCTTGTCTTAGGTTTTCTCTTTTTTTAAAAATTATATATTTAATTGTTTCATGAACATTGGGTCCTATTTCTAATGGAAAAGCTGGTGCTGACGTCATCAACTACACTATAGGACCTGACACTACAATTAGTTAGTAACGTCTGGCAACTTTGGTAGCCAAAATGACTTGCCAAGTAGCTGCCTGGTGCAACCAGGACTTCCTAAAGAAATAAGTAGGAAAGAATTACTAGCCCAGACATGAGTAAAGTTGGGTGAGAAATTGTCCTTGGGTATGTTAAACACTCCGGGCCTGATTGATTAAAGAGCATAAATGCTGATACCTGCTGTATTTTTCGTAAAATTGCTCTACGCATCCCCAGAACTGACACAAACACCAGAGAACACAGCAACATCCAATTCATGTTCAAACACAAAGGAGACTTATTACAGTCTATAATTTATAGGTTGGAACAGAGAGGAGACTGGATGAATGCACGTAGTCAATGTACCGTAAGGGCGCGCCAAGCTTGTGCGCAATGATTCAAGCTTTGGACATATCAAAGGAACATGTTTTTCTGTTGAATATCTTGCATGAACTACATGCCCAGAATCGACAGAAACATCTGTGAATGCAAGTCCTGTTCCGTGCGTCTGCGAGCACAAAGCACACTTACTACACTCTGTGATTTCAGGGAGTTAACTGGGCGGGGAAGAGGCGTTTTGGCATAATGAATTTACAGGAAGGACATGCCACAATCAAGCGCACACAGCCACGTCCAATTCAAATTCTGTGCGTCTCAAATCACAAAGTTACCGTATTTTTCGCTTCATAAGACGCACCTGACCATAAGAAGCACCTAGTTTTTAGAGGAGGAAAACAGGAAAAAAAATATGCTATACATATGCTGTGTCCTGGTTGTCACAGTACAGTGCCGACTCTACAGCATAAACTTCTTCCTGTGTTGTGTAACTACATGTGAAGAGACAATATAGTCCCCAGGCCACACACAACCCAATCCGGACACTCTGCTAAGTGCCAGTACAATTACTGCTCAATCTGTCCACACTGGATGGTGCTTGGTCCATCTGCTGACCGCACAACATCCGGCTGTACAAACAACCCCAAAAATGTTTTCAGCTCTTGGGGCAACACGCTAACAAAGATCAGTCGGCATGTAGCCCGCTTAGACTGAATACTGCACACAGCCGCTCAGAGATTCCATAAGAGGCTGAAGACTTATTTCACCAACATCATAAGTGTGTGAGAAATGTCCTGTTCATACAGACAAAGAAGAAATAAACAGCGCGCAGGACATTTCTGTCACAGCATTTTATTATTAGAAAATTTCGGACTGGTGTTACTCACTGGAAGGAAAAGCTGGTGTTCGGGAGACCTCCGCACAATCGACTGATAATCAATATGGCAAGACGAGGCTGGGAGGACACAGGGCACCACATGGCAAGATGAGGATAAAAGAGGAATAGGAAGCGGTCAGAAGACCAATAGAACAGACTTCCGGTTTAGACACGCAGCCGCGCACTGATTCAGAGAATACTCAGGTGGTCAGCAATGTAGTATTCGCTCCATAAGACGCACACACTTTTCCCCCCACTTTTTTGGGGGGGAAAAGTGCGTCTTATGGAGCGAAAAATACGGTACTTGATTTTCTGTCATATCTCTTGCTCCAGCTGCAGGACTAGTCTAAGTCCTGATCAGTAGTGATGACAGTCTTGTATGCATGCTACAACATGTGTTTGCAATCACAAGAAACTGTAAAAATGTATTTTATTACAGTAGACATGCCTAGCAGCCTAATAAATGTTTTTTTATGTGCAAAAAAAGAAAAAAACACTTTTCTTATTTTTTTAATGTTTTGTCATTATATTATTAACAGGCGACAATGATTGAATGTTTTTTTGTTCTGTACGTTGTTTTGTGATTTTATATTCCACATATGTATTGGACATATGTTTATGTATATATGAATATACTGTAGTATATTGTCTGGTAAAGTAGAGTGGACCTAAACCCGTATTCATTAATAGACGAGACGAGAGGTACGATCCTCAAAACTGCAGTTTGGTGCTGTCATTGCTACAAGTGCCAGAGGCCGGCTCCATGTGTTGGATCGCCACTTGGCTGGGTATTGTCGGACAGATGCAGGAACTATATTGAACTGGCCACCAGAATGGGCTTTGTTTTGTATACCACATTTGTCGACTAATCCCTTTAATTACGAACACATAAATTATACATGTTCTGTGGCCGACTGAATTCAGCCTTGTTATATACTTGCTGCTAGAATGAATAGTTGCCAAGTGTCCTGCTTTGACCAACTGAGCATTACAATTCATTTTATTGTTTAATTTAAATATAGTTCTAATTAGCAAGTCTTATCTTCTAGACTTTACAAGCTAAACAAGAATATTTAAACAATATATATGTACAAAAATAGTCTATGCCACCCACTCTGTTGGGTTAAAGGGTAGTATATATATATATATATATATATATATATATATATATATATATATATGAATTATTAAGGAGGAGAAGCTGAATGGTACTCAGTATGCCCTGGTTGTCACCTTGCCTCATAGAAGGAGTGGAACTGGGTGGCAGGTATATACTTAGTTGTGTTAGGAGATAGGTTTGGACAATGAAGGGGTAGAGGCATGTTCTGGTGCAAAGTCTGAGCTCGGATCTCTTGTCCACTGCATTATCCAACTCTTAATCCTTTATTACACCTAATTCATATCTGACACACAAAGAACACACCTATATCGTCTTCAGTCATTTATCCCATCTTTCCTGCCTCTCCCAGTTTGTTGAGTACTATGCCCTGATTCATTGTTTCCTCCTTTTCCTTTAATATCCCACGCTTCAGTTATCTACCTGTTTGTCGTCCCCCTCTTCATCTTCTGTAGGTCATGTTGAAGAAAGACTGCTCCTATGACAAACATGCCAAATCCATATAATGTTTTATGGGTCCTGTCACTAACACGCTCCCAGCTGCCGTTACTTTGGGGTGTTTGCTGTATGAGATCACACGATTCTAGCCCACAGTCTCTATTTACCTATCACACAGGTTATAGACCTACTGAATCGCCCCCAAACAGCGCTCTGACACCCCCACACACTTCAGGTTTGCCACCACCTATTGAATACGGGCAATAGGACCCCAATTTACTGTTTTAAACTAGCACACAAGGCTTCGAGCTGCTCACAGACTAGCAAGACCCACATCAGCGAACAAAGGGTTAACTCTTCACACCTCCAGACTGTTAAACAAATGTAAACACAAGCACACACAGCTTGCTAATCAAATGTATCAACAAATCACACACTGGTATTCAAAGGGTTACCTTGGCCGAGATATATTCTTCTTAACAGGCTAATGGATTTGTTAGAGTATCAAGGACGCAACATATTAAATTCTAGATCCAATATACAAAAGTACAGGGCATACAGATACAAAAAAATAATGAATAAACAATTAATAGATTGACATAACAAGCAAAACAGTTGAAAATAAAAGGGGTTACATTCAGAGTAGCACTAACGTGAATTGCCTTTTCTAGCCAAGGGAAATTGGCTTGGAAGATGGACAGCTTATCAATGTGAATTGATTTCACAAAAAGTCTGACAATTTGCTTTAACTGGATTCAGCTTTTTAAAGACACTTCCACACCTCTTCCTACCCCCGGGTGGTGTTGGCCTGTGACACTTTTTCAATCACCATTTGCATGTTGTCTGATTTACTACTCAATTCTACTATGTGACCTAACTTTTCTGTGGAGCGTCACACAGACCCAATTTTATTATTACTAAATCCCTTATGACTTTGTCCATCTTTTGATACCAAACAAGATGAAATGTTGACAATGTGACATACCTATTCCAAAGATATGTGATTTTAGCTGTTCCCGGATACCACCTGTACCTGTCATTCATTCATTTCTGCTCCTCAATATGGAGTGGCACCCGGATTTCCTAAAATATGAACTATGAAGACATTTTCCTTTGAAGCTCATATTTCTATATACCTGTATAGGCCTTTAAAATGCTGCCTTGGGCTGCAAGGATGTCCAGCTGTGACCGTTGCCACAAAGTCTATTCAGGTGTCCAAAAACTAACTTGTGTCAGGATATATCTTACAGCAAGAGTTCTTTGAAGCTGTCATAGGTGACACTGCTATCTTCTCACACTAGAATGTGCAAATACGCATACAACAGACTGTCTGTCTTCACATTTTACACTTTAGTAGCTGAACTTATCAATGGATTCATTTGATATAACATATTTACATTGCAGTTCTGATTTATCCCTTATTCTCCACAATTAGGTGATGGTTTATCCCTGATAAATAACTATAAGTTCTCTATGTTCACGACAGGTCCACTTGGTTATTAGTCACTATGATTGAAGAAACTTGAAATGTCTTTCAGTGTCTCTTGCGGTCTCCAGCTGGAATCGAAAACCTCTCTGTAGAAAGTCCCATAACTCTGTCTCTATTATATGGGTAACTCCAATGCCTCTCTGTGAAAGCGATGTGAGCTGTATAGAAAGACTTGATTATGATATCACGGTGATTATGACATTCCAAAGGGAAATAAAACATTTTAGACAGAAGGGCAAGATTCAATTCCAAGTGAAGTATCTTGCGAGATGTGTTCCTGTATTTACTTCCTGTAAATATGGTACGGAAAAGATTTCAGGTTGGACATCTAGGAAGGCTCCGGTGGAACATCATATGGAATTGAATCTCTCTCAAGGACTGTTACATACATCAACTAATCCTACTCTGTGTCCTATAATGACATTTTCCGATACCCAACGACTACGCCAAAAAATCCTCTACTGTTGCTCTATGACACTTTTCATCACCTTACTGGAAAAACCCAAAAGATAGCTCTTATTTCCAAATATTGATCTTCACTACATTGCAGTTTAGGAGAACTGACAAAATATCAGCTTTTTCTGCATGTCTTAATTATTCACAGGGCTCTATGTTATGAACGTACACAGAAATTTCAAATTGTACACGCAAAGCAAGCAGTGATCACCTGGGAGTGAGCATTTGAAAGGTTGAATCATGTATAATTTACCTTCCCAGAGCCTCATGTTTATTCATATCATGCACCTTGCGTTTAATTGGTGAGTCATTCTGAAATGGTTTTAGACACTGTCATTATTGCATTAATTGTAATCTTCTTCTAGCTGATTGCCAATAAATGATGGTTGAATAAATGCAAAGAATCTGCTCCCCACTGGGACTTGTGAAATTGGTCCCACAATCAATAATTTACATAACAAAAATTAGTTCAATCTGATGTTAAGACTGTATAGATTATCTATCTATCTATGTCTCTCTCTCTTTCTCTCTCTGTATATATATATATATATATATATATATATATATACACATATTTAGGCTTTGCGCCTGCCTGGATTCAGCAAGACACGGATCTAAAGACGCGTGTGCTCTTGAAATCGGGGGCAGGTCTGCTGTGCTCTACTACCCTGGATGCAGCCAGATGAGTCCAATACTTATGTGGATTATAAATTCGCAACAGAATGCCCAGGGAAAAAAAACTTGCATTATTGATAATAATAAAGCCATTAATATTAAACATAAATACATTTATTATTATGCTGTTAATGTCTGCTGAGCATAAAATACATTTATACAGTTGCTAGTGATTGCAAACACATGTTATAGCATGCATATAAGACTGCCATCACTACAGGTCAGGACTTAAACTTGTCCTTTAGCTGGAGCAAGACATACGGCAGAAAAACAAGTAACTTTGAGGGGCACAGAACTTGATTCGGACGTGGCTGCGTGCGCTTGAGTTTGGCACTTCTTTACTCTATAAATTCACTACGGCAAAACGCCCCTTCCTGCCAGGTTCACTCCCCGAAATTGTATGCTGTAGTAAGTGTCCGTTGCACTCACAGGCTCACAGAACAGGACTGCGTTCACAGAAGTGTCTGCTGATTCTGGGCATGCACAAAATGATTTTTCGTACAGTGCGCTCAAAATTTGGCAGATGAATGAGGCCCAAAGTGTCCAATTCCAGTGCTGTGTTAAAGAGTAAAAGTTTTGTGCCTGCTTAGCTCACCTGTGTGGGTCTTTGAAAACAAGGATGGCAGCAGTTGCAAATGACTAATGGAATTGGCTATACAAGGGCAGATCTATATTGTTAAAAGGAAGAGCAGAATATAAAGCCCATCTCTCGTTCGTATTCACAAATGCAGCCTTAATTGCTCTCAGTGATGACGCTGTGGTCTCCTGACAGGTTGCAAACACATTAAAGCTATTTGCAGTGATGTAAAAATCTGATAACCTTGGGCCTGAGCTATGTGTTTTAAATGGCCCCTTTTGTTGGCCAACAGAGAGAGGAGGAGAACACCAGCGGGCAATTCAGGAGGTAATGTTATAATGCCAAACAGCGATAAACAACTGTTGCCATAGTATTAGTATTAGTACAGGGCCATTGCGTAAATCGTTAAAGGCACCCAGCCTTGCTCAAAACGTTCATTACCGCTTGTCCTGCTGTGAGAATGTGAACTATGCCAGTTTGTGTAGCGTATCTTGTGTGCCATTGTTCTGATTCTGCCACTTATGCCAGCCTGCGACTTGAGAGATGGGACAGGGGCATTCTGATGACGGACAATAACAAACCTCGTGTGACTGGCTGTTGGCTATTACAACACCGTCACTAGTAGGTGCTTTCTTCACCCCTCAGGTATATACTATGCTGTTGTGTACATTATTAAACACACAAAAGAAAATTTGCACATGAGATGGGGAGTTGTTCTTTGCTGCGTCTTCGTACACAAAGGACTCTTACTACAACCTACGATTTCCGGCAGTGAAGTGGGTGAGCCAAACTCAAACGCACGCAGCCACCTCCGAATCAAGCTCCGAGCATCTCAAAGTTACTTGTTTTTCTGCCGTATCTCTTGCACCAGGCACAGGGCTAATCTAAGTCCCAATCAGTAGTGATGACAGTGTCGACGGCATGCTATAACATGTGTTTGCCATCACGAGCAACTGTAAAAATGCATTTTATGTTCAGCAGACATTAGCAACATTCTAATAAATGTATTTCATAGGAACTTTTTTTTAACTGCTTTATCATTAATGCTTTTGTTAATAACAAGTGACTTTAATTCAGTAATGTACTTTCTTTTCCTGTACGTTCTTCGAATTTATAATCCACATAAGTATTGGGCTGCAGAGTCTGGTGTGGTAGAGCACAGCAGACCCGCCCCCAATTTCAATAGCATGCGTATCTTGAGATCCACGCCCTGATGAGTTCGGAAGTCCGCAAAGCCTAAATACGTGCGTATAATACTAAATGCGGGTTGCGCTCAGAATATGTGTATTGATGAATCAGGTTCACTGTTGCTTTAGCTGCCTACCTTGGTCCCACACGGTTGGCATACTGTCTCCAGTGTCTCTGGGAGCATTTCTCCAGTATACAACTGCCCAGATGGTGCATCGCCTCACTCCGAGGGGCTAAATGTATCAAGCTGAGAGTTTCCTGGCGGGTTTGAAAAGTGGGGATGTTGCCTATAGCAACCAATCAGATTCTAGCTGTCATTTTGTAGATTGTACTAAATAAATGATAGCTAGAATCTGATTGGTTTTTCAAACCCGCCGGAAAACTCTCAGCTTGATACATTTACCCCCTGGAATGAGCCAGTGGTCACTTAGTGACTTACACTATCTGGTGAGTGTATGTTTTAAGATACATGTTATCACCAACAGCCTATAAAAGAAACAGCTATTACATAGAGTTCCAGGGTACTGTGCATTACACCAATACATCTGCCTTACTCAGCTGCATAATATTGTGTCAGTATACAATCAGGCAATGCTTCGGGACTGATATTAAATCAAGCACTGTGCTCGTGTACCGACCAACACTATATTTGAATGGTAACTTCATCAATGTTGACAGCGAGATTACAGGGCAGAATGGACCAGAAGGTTTAGTCCTTATATAAATCAGTTATCAATCACAGCAATCCTCTAAATTATACGGGCAAGGAATGGGTTAGCATTGCTAGTAATGAATATGCTTAAATGTGCTTAACTGTATGTGACAAATATAGATATAAAGTGTTCTATTTAACTGTTAGGTCTAATATATCATTATAATATGAGTATAAAATCGTAGCAAATAGCGCTTCACGTTCCGGAATGAAACAAGTGTTATACTGCAGTGCACTTTATCAGTATTCTAGAAGTGTAGCGAAACAGTGTAATAACACAACATTGAAATATTGAAAAGGAGATGTAGTAGACTTATATAATTTAAATTGGAATCTGGGTACAATTTAGATATGGGGGGTAGGGGGTAACTCACAAAAACCCAGCTTAATATAATATATTTATATATGGTATGCATTTAGGTTCAGGTTATGCATTGCTGGGTTGCTAAATTAAATTTTACCTAAAAAGGCATCTAGCAACATTCACAAGTATATTAGTAATAGTTCCAATACAATAATAGTATTTAACGTGTTTCGCTATCTAGTTGAAAGGAAACCACTGGTGTTGTCTATTCATCTATGAAAGACTCTTTTCTAAAACTTCTAAAAAAAAGAGAAGTGTTGCCCATAGCAACCAATCAGATTCTATCATTTAAGTTGTACATTCTAGAAAGTGATAGCTAGAATCTGATTGGTTGTTGCGGACAACACCTCCACTTTTAGAAGTTTTTAATAAATCTACCCCTTCGCTATTTCCAAAAAATAAAATGACATTTGGGAAGATTGGTGCACATTTGAAAAACCAGCTTTCCCTTTGATTTCAGCCTTGATCCATATATATTTAACTCCGAGAAACATTTTCAAATGTCACTAGGTGCTCTTTTATAAAAAGGAACTTGTACTTTATTTAAGTGATCCATTAATGTGCCACGGAAGTAATGTCGAACTAAGGATTTTGTCTCATATTTATTAATAAAATATACAAATAGATGTCTGTGAATGTTTTATTTTGATAAGTGCAGAACAAAGACTTTTGCCTTTAAAAAGACTAACATTTGTCAGATTCTAGTTCCTTAGGTTCAGAATCTCCTAAGAACAAGTGGATGACACTCAGTGCGGATCTGTAGACCTGGACACACAAGACAGGTTCTCATCCGTCTGTGCTATTGTAAAAATGAGAAAACATAAAGTAATCTAAAAAAATAATTGTGTATAATAGTTTAAAACAACATTTGATTCTTGCCACAGTTAGCAACATACTAAAGAGGAGGAGCATTACAAGAAAAGACGAAATATAATAAAAACTAACAAACATTTTTGATATGAAATAATGTGCTCCCTACTGGGAAATATCAGGATATTGGAAGTCATTTTGATAATTTGTGGCCATATAAAAGCACAGGATGAAAGGTAGGATGCCTTTAAACAGGTCAAGGAAAAGACTTGGGTCAAGGAAGTGACTTTTAAGTCAAGGACAGTCGCAAAGGTAAATGGCTATTGGTGTGGTTCGACTATGTCGCTAGTCGTTAGCACTGGCTCAACTGGGGCTTGAAGTCTAAACAAGTGTCTAGTCTTCACCAGGGACTTTGCAGCGGGACACCCACAAGATGAGGCCCCCAGGTTTGCCCAGATAGGCATTAGTTGAACAGGACCAGAAAAACTGGTCAGGCTCACTAGCAAATAGTTATGGTCAGGAGTCCAGTTGGGTAAGGTACAGGAGATCAAAGCAACTATACAGACAAGCCGAAAATAACCTGTTGCTGAAGCGAAGAGCTGCGCACTTAGATAATTATTGAAGCTGGAACCTGCTGAGGTCAGCAGACACGAACATGACGTACTGCACAAATATGAAGAACTGGGGCTCACACTGGTGGGCGGCACCTAAGCAGAACGATAGTGGAGCCATTTTGGAAGACACCTATAAGCCTAATGGTATTTGATGGCTTATATTTTGCATTATATAAGGATATTTTCCATAGTTGTTTATCCAAGCATTCACAAAACTTCTGTAAAATATGTGGGGAAATAATACTTATCTAGCCATGGAGCGATGCATGCAGATTGTTGTCATAATAGCTTTGTATAGGAGTCAGCGTTGTAGATGTGGGTGATGCAACCGGGGTACACCGATGATGAGAGCAAAGGGTGGTAGTAAGCACTTCCACATATGGGGCCAGAGTCATTAAGGAGAGTAAAGCATAAAAAAGGAACCGGATGTGTAGTATAATGTCTGACTTAAGTATTGTATTGATGTCTGCCTGAAGGAAATTTCAATTGAGGAATGAAGGAGAGAAACTGTAAGTAGTGTAACAATGTAGGATCAAATGTGAAATAGATTATATTTGTCATTCTCTAGCATGGATGAGGTGTGTCCTAATATGGTCGACATAGTGAAAGATATAGGGCCTGATTCATTAAGAAAAGTAAAGCAAAAAAATGAGTAACTTTGCACCTGGGCAAAACCATGCTGCATTGGAGGAGGAGGTAAATTTCAAATGTGGGGACAGATCTATAGTTGGGGTAGGGCATGTACAAGATCAATTTTAAATTTCAGTAAAAAAATTAAAGCTATCAAGTATTTGTGTGCTACATGAAAAAACAGCCAGTATTTAACTTATGTGCAAAATAATTAACTAAGTTGCACCCCTCGCACTGTAACATGGTTTGTCCCAGAAAAGATTTACTCTTTTTTTTTTGCCTTACTTTCCTTAATGACTCAGGCCCATGGAGTCTTAATGGATGCAATAGATAATAACATGAGTAGTGGAATAATCGGATTTATGACTATGAATGCTGATGCATCAAAAACAAGGGGAAAGAGTATAACTGCCTATTTGGCTGAGTGAAAATATGGGAGTCGGGAGACAGGAAGGAAGATTGGAAGCCGGAAGTATAATAGGGGGGAGATTGTAATAGATACAAAATGGGAAAGGGATGAAGATTTGTAGTCTAAGGAAATATACATGAATATACTATCAAAATAAATGTTTTTTTTTTTAAAATAATAATAGAATTAAGAGTAAAATAAGAGATGAGGAATGCAGTGATTTGCACATATGTCTACAATAGTATAGATTAAGTAGTACAGCGGAGTGATTAGAAAAACTAGAGCATTTAAAGAATAGAATGGTTTAAAAAAGTAATAAAGAAAAAGAATATATTAGTAATAATAATAATGGTAGAAAGATATGAGAGTATTTAAGAAAGACAAAGATAATATTAATGATAGATACATAATAATAGTAAGATAGTAATACAATATTAAAATACCAATAGTAAAATAAAAATTGAACATAATAAAATAATAAAATTAGTATACAATGAATAAACAATGTAAGGTAATAAAAAATAGATGATTAAATGGGAGAAACTCTAAGATGTGAAGAAGTAAGATAAACGCGTTTCGCCTCCTGGCTTCCTCAGTGGGTTCTAATGATGTTAGTGAAGTTGAACATGGAGAAGGCAAATATGAACAAGTAAAAAACCAGTAGAAAAGCAATTTTAAAGGCAAATAAAAGATAAATAAATTAACCAATAAAAGGCCAATGAAAAATAAGAATACATAGTAAATGTTGGAATATGCACCCCGTCTGTTAAAAAAAGGATTTTAGAAGTCACTAAGGCGCCCCATGACCATAGAAAAGCATAAGGTAACAGGTCAATTTCTTTAATACAGGTCTCGGTACTCCACAGTAACTTAAATATTATAATAGGGCATGTGTTAACCCACATATAATAAACATTTCACTATAAAAAAAAATTAGACAATTGTAGTGGTTTTCATTACCATAGTATTAAATTATGCATAACCGTTTATATACTTAAACAAACATTTTCTACTTTTTTTTTATTGAGATAACATAAAGTATTCAACCTTCCTGCCTGTGACTTGTTGATGCATGGGGTGCCGGATATGTAGTATAATGTCTGACTAAGGTATTGTATTGATGTCTGCCTGAAGTAAATTTAATGAAGGAAATTTAATTTGAGGAATGAAGGAGAGAAACTGTAAGTACTGTAACAATGTAGGATCAAATGTGAAATAAATTACATTTGTCATTCTCTAGCATGGATGAGGTGTGTCCTAATATGGTCGACATGGTGAAAGATATTGGGCCTGATTCATTAAGAAAAGTAAAGCAAAAAAAATGAGTAACTTTGCACCTGGGCAAAACCATGTTGCACTGGAGGGGAAGGTAAATTTAAAATTTGGGGGACAGATTTATAGTTGGGTTAAGGCATGTCCTAGATCAACTATAAATTTCAATGTAAAAATAAAGCTTTTAAGTATTTTTGTGCTACATGAAAAAACAGCCAGTATTTAACTTATGTGCAAAATAATAAACTAATTTGCACCCCTTGCATTGTAACATGGTTTTGTCCAGGAGATAACTTACTCATTTTTTTGCCTTACTTTCCTTAATAAATCAGGCCTATTACCTTTACGTGTCAGAGAGTGACAAACATATAATTTACAGCTGTTTACTCCAATAATGTATTAACACTGCTCATGTGTTATAATAATGTACACATTTAATATTTGATTTCACAATGCCATTGTGTCAACTTGTTTGTAGACTGAGAATGCAGCCTATCAATTCCCTAGGAACTGGTGACATCATTTATTCCTAGTATTTTGGTTTTATTCTCATGAGTATTAGATTAGCTCACAAAATGACAGTCTCCCCGGTGCCCCAGACCTTTTAGAAATAATAAGATACATTGATCCTGCCCAGGACAACAAAAAATAATAACAATAAAGAGTAAAGCTACATTTCAGCCCAAAACTGCGGTGTTAGACATTATATAATTGTGTCTCTCAAGACCATTCCTTCATTGTGTTTTGTATTCAAGTAAACCTTGAATACAAAATGTGTCTCCATGTAACTGGAAACCATTCCAAAAATACCAATTTACAATCTCAAGGCACAAAAAATAATGAGCTAATATTCCTTAAAATTCAATTTTATTCATCCATATCCTGGGAAACAGGGTGATCTGTTGTTTAGTAAGGTTATTGTTTTAACATGTAATAAAGCAGTATGATTTTCACAAAAGCCGATTGTGAATAAAACCCAACCATAGCAATTAGTTTAAATAAAAGAAACAACACTAATCTTTCAGAAAATATATTTTGTCCGGGCAACTTAGAACCAATGTGTAGCGGCGCCATTAATTTGACTCTACAAAAGATATTCGACTCCATTCCCATATTATATTGTCTCTTGTAAATCCTTCCTCCCGATTCTAGAGTGGAAAATAAGGTAACAACAAAATAGAGGTAATAAAATAGATTGTGTGTGTATATAACATGATTGGAATAATGGAATAGAAAGGGAATGTGGTTATATTGGGGACATTTATCCTAAATATAAAGTGCAGGTTAATATATAACCTACACATATTAATGGTACTTGGAAGAAGCTAAATTGTGGGTATTGTATTTCTTATTGCTACTTCTTCCCTGGCTATTGTAAATTGCAAAACAATGTTGCCGGCTTCCTTGGTATAGAATTTACAGCATAAATGTAATTAAAAAATGGTTCCCAATAAATTCAAGACTGTAATTATGGATCCCTTAAAAGTTAGTTGTATTTGTTAGCCTTAATCTAATTAACAGCTATTAGTAAGTAAGTATTTGAAATATTATTTATGTGATTGGGTATTTTGTTTAGCCTATATAGTGTGAAATCCTGTTGTTTGTCTTTGTCCCTCTCTGTACATCCAGAACTCAGAACTAACGACTGGATCATTGTAATCCTGTTATTGTGTTTGATGAATAATTGCACATACAAGCAGATTTCCAGTCATCAACTGTGTATCCAGGATATATAATATATAGAATAGCCCAACACACACTAAATTAGCTACCATTATCTACACTCTATGGGCATGATTTACTAAGGAAAGTAATGCCAAAAAAACCAAAACAGTAACTTTACATCTTGGCAAAACCACGTTGTTATTAGAGGGGGAGGCAAAATTAAAATGTGATGGCAGATTTATGGTTGGGGCAGGGCATGTTCTAGATCAACTTTAAATTTCAGTGTACAAAAAAGCTGCCAGGTATTTGCTACACGAAAAAACAGCCAGTATTTATCTTATGTGCAAAATAATAAATTAATTTGCACCCCTTGCATTGTAACATGGTTTTGTCCAGTTACTAATTTTTCTGTCATTGTCCAGTAGGAATATAAATGTATTGAAAACTTCAGTTGGTTTTCATCCTGATTTGTATATCTTGCTTCAACCACTTTACCCATATAATGCTCCCATCGCTATGTTTCCCGTTTTTTTTAAATGATGCTCAGTGTTAAGCTTGCACCAAACATAGCACCTAACCTTGTGGCCAAAAAAAATTACACTTGGGGGCATATTAACTAAACTGTGGTTTTGAAAGAGTGGAGATATTGCCTATAGCAACCAATCAGATTATAGCTGTCATCTTGCAGACTGTACTAAAAAAATGAAAACTAGAATCTGATTGGTTGCTATAGGCAACATATCCACTTTTTCCAACCCGCAGTTTAGTAAATATATCATTTGGTATCATCAGACTTGGACTGAGGGAATCCCACATGCTTTAGGGAAACTGCAGAAGAAATTTTCTTGAATAATGGTTTTCTTTTAGCTTCTCTCTATTAAAGAGCAGATTTGTTAAGTGCCCCAGCTGTTGTCACATGGGCAGTTTTTCTCACCTCTGCCGCGGAAGAGTGTATCTCTGTTGACATAAGCATATTTGTGGCCTCACTAATAAGTACTCTTGCTCAATTTTGGAGGACGGCATGTGCTAGAGAAGATCACACATTGTGTCATATTGACTCCACATCTGTATGATAGACCTCACAGTGTACTGGGGGATGATAAAAGTCTTTGAAATCTTCTTATATCTTTGCCTGGCTGGTGCTTTTCAATAACTTTTTCTCAGATTGCTTTGAATGCTCTTTGATCTTTGTGGTGAAACTCTCATTTAGAAATGCAATAGCCAACAGTGGGACCTGTCACCGACAGGTGTATTTATTTTAAAATCAATTGAAACACTGTAATTGTACAGTGGTGGATTACACTCAATTAATCATGTGACCTCTAAAGACAATTATTCCAGGATTTTTTTTTTAAATGTATTTTGGGAACAGGGGTGAATACTTTTGCAATACTTTATTTTCTGGTTTATTTTCATTACTAAACTAAGTAAAACTCTAGTTTTTTTCTAAATACGATATTAAATAGTATTTTTTGTAGATTGGTGGGAAGAATTCCTGCAAAAATCCCTTCTAATTCCCTAAGGGGTGTGAGTATTTATTTTAGCCACTGGACTTTACAGATAGCTCTTCAAAAGAAAAAAAAAATATGAATGTTGGTCTGATTAAATTGGGAACAAAACCGACTTCATTAGTTCTATGACCTCTCAGGTGTGTAAAAATAAATATTGTAATTTTAATCAATCTATCTTGTGAAAGACAGTCATTTTGTCAGCAAGACATTTTTAATTAATTGTTTGCATTTTGCTACCCCGGATTTTGCTACCTGAGACAGGGTCCTCTGTCTACCGCAGTATAAGATCACATCCGACCCTTGCATATAGTGGCATTTGAGATATGTATATTATTGACCAAACTTAATATTCTGTAAAAGGAAGAGCTGCAATGACTCTCAAAGAAACAAAAAGGAAATGGAAAAGAAAAATGATGCAATGTAAATTACTTTCAAACGTATAAATGGGTAACCTTATGTAATATGATCACCATTATCTATTTATATAGCGCCACTAATTCCGCAGCGCTGTACAGAGGACTCACTCACATCAGTCCCTGCTCCATTGGAGCTTACAGTTTAAATTCCCTAACATACACACACACTAGGATGAATTTAATAGTAGCCAATTAACCTACTAGTATGTTTGTGGAGTGTGGGAGGAATCCGGAGGAAACCCACACAAACATGGAGAGAACATACAAACTCTGCACAGATAAGACCATGGTCGGGAATTGAACTCATGACCCCAGTGCTGTGAGGCAGAAATGTTAACCACTAAACCACCGTGTTGCTTAGTTATGTAATAATAGGATAACTTCTTACATATTCTGTTTGCACAGGTTAGAGTCACCTGAATTCCAGCGACCACATTGTTGTATCACAGCCTACAGACTCTGACGCTTGAAGTGACGAATTAATATGATATAAGAATGGTCCTTCTCTATATATCTATATACAGCTGCTTAATCAAGGGAGCCCTGTCCAGATTTTACAAAATCTACAACCAGTGAAACCACACTCTTTCACTGCCAAGCCAACATATACTCTAAAGGTTTTTTTTTGCTTTTCAACTAACAGTCCAATGTACACCGGATTACCTCCAAACCCCACTTCCAAGCAAAGTAATACAGTCTATGGCCTAATACTTTCTTGAGAACATACATGAAAATATATTCTGACTGCAGCATTACCTTACAGCATGTACAGTTAAAGTCACTATGCTCCTGTGATGGACATTCTTCAATATATGGTCTCATTCAATTCGTTTTATAGTTTTTTTTGACAAATGGAAGGGGAAGGGGGACCAAACTAGTGTGTTGCATAGAGCCCATGGGGTCTGAAGCCTGCTCTATAGAGGTGCTTTTGACACCAAAGTCTTAAACAATTAGTTTACAACCAGTCTGTGGAGTCCCAATTCCAGCTCCCTCTAAACCTATCACATGCAGCACTGCCTTTGTAAGTTACATGATTGGACAGGTCACTTCCTCCCACATGATCAGAACACTCAGAATACTTTGTGCTGCTGTGAATATTCAAATGCTCTGATTGGCTACAGGATGTTCTACACCATGCTAATGAGTACACCTAAGCTAGTGTGCAGATGCAATGTGCTCTATAAACAAGTAATCCTAATAGAACTAAAGAAAGGGCTACTTAGCTATTTGCTACCCAAGAAGTACTGGGTGGACTTTGTTACACGTTTTAAGATCTATTTGATCTCAATTCCAGGGTGAAGTGGTAGATGACCTCACTCTCTGGAACCAGTCAACTACCACTCCACCCTGGATTATATAATATATAAAGATATCGGTTAAGCAAACATTAGTAAAGATATGTATTGAAAACACTAGAGGTATGTGAAAAAATATACTAGTATGTTAATGGGCTGCTATTAAATTGACCTTAGTCTTTGTCTGTGTGTGTGTGTGTATGTTAGAGAATTTAGACTGTAAGCTCCAATGGGGCAGGGACTGATGTGAGTGAGGTCATGATGATGATGAAAAGTCAAGCCTGTTAAACTTAGACAGTAATCAGTATAACTCCTCTCACTTGTTAACTTCTCTTTATTTCAATGTTATACCACTGAATGGTATCAAGTATTGGGATTGATAGTCCCAATACTATAATCTTCACCAGTTTATAAGGCAGTAAATCAGGGTTTCCTGGTTACATGGTCTGTGTGGCAGTGAGGGAGCAGTATGTATACAAATTGTGGTCTGGTGTGTGGTTTGCTCTGAAATTCTGCTATTTACAAGATATCTCTCATTTGGTAACTGTTTGACACATGGGGGTAAATGTATCAAACTGAGAGTTTTCCGGCGGGTTTGAAAAACCAATCAGATTATAGCTATCATTTATTCAGTGCATTCTACAAAATGATAGCTAGAATCCGATTGGTTGCTATAGGCAACATCTCCACTTTTCAAACCCGCCGGAAAACTCTCAGCTTGATACATTTACCCCATGGGGTCTGATTCATCAAGGTACGGTTTCTGAGCGCAACCCACGTTCAGTATTATACGCACGCATTTACTATTTGCGCACTCCCAAATTCATCAAGGCACGGATCCCAAGGTTCGTGCGCTTTTGAAATCGAGGGCCGGTCCACTGTGCTTTACTACACAAGATGCTGCAGGGTACATCCAATACCTATGTGGATTATAAATTCGCAAAAGAACGCAAGAAAAATAAAAAGGTTCTTGACTTAATGTCATCTGTTAATAATAAATGCATTCATGATAAAACAGTTTTAAAAAAAGTATAGTTTTTTAAAACTTTTTTTCCCATGAAATATATTTACTAGAATGTTATTAATGTCTACTGAAAATAAAATACATTTTTACAGTTCCTCATGATTGCAAACACATGTTATAGCATGCATACAAGACTGTCATCACTACTGATCAAGACCTAGACCAGCCTCACAGCTGGAGCAAGAGATACGGCAGAAAAACACGTGACTTTGAGATGCCCAAAGCTGGATTTGGACATGACTGTGTGCGTTTGAGTTTGGGACGCCCTCAGTGTAAAATCACAACAACAAAATGCCTTTTCCCCATCCAGTTCACCCCTCAAAATCGCAGGCTGTATTAAGTATCCTTTGCGTATGAAGAAGCGGTAGACAGGGCTACGTTTATGGCCGTATCTCCCGGTTCTGGGAATGCACTGAGTGATTTTGTGAATAATATGCCCAAAATCTGCAGATATGTACTTGGTGAATCAAGCCCATGCTCTCTAGCTCATTCCCTCAATCTGTATGGGGGTTTTATTAAGGATGAAACGTAGTTGAGATATTTAAAATATTGGAACAGAAAATACATTTTACCCACATAATTTTACCCAAGACAATTTTGGTAACAATAGACAGCTGGGGGTAAAATTATCAGGCTGTGGGTTTCAAAAAGTGGAGATGTTGCCTATAGCAACCAATCAGATTCTAGCTGTCATTTTGTAGAATGTACTAAATAAATGATAGCTAGAATCTGATTGGTTGCTATAGGCACCACCTCCACTTTTCAAACCTGCAGCTTGCTAAATTTACCCTCTGCAGTTTTAAATCCAGTGTATGAAAACAGTGTTTTGAGTAGGCCCAGAGGAAGAGCCAGTCAATCCCAGAGAAATATAGACAAGAGAACAGTTGACCAGCGGACTTCAGTTGACGCTAATGATGAATCTGTATGAAGCAGTAATTGTATGCTATATTTGGGCATACTTATGGCTGCCCATAGCTGGCCCCCTCGTTCCTTCACTCTAATATTTCTATAACGTTCCATCCCCCGAAGGAAATATTATTAACATTTATTTAGATAGAGCCAATTTGAGACACAACACAATAATAAAACAAGACTGAGTATTACCAGACAACGCGATAAGAGAGCCCTGCTCACCAGCTTACCATCTATACAATGCCATGTAATATACACACCTCCATGTTATTAACCAACAGATGTATGAATTTGTCCCTTGGTGCGCACACAAGGTATTCCCTTCACTTAATTACTTCAGAAGACATCTTGTTTCCTACAAAAGCAAAGGAGAGAACAGGAAGATCACATTACATTGAGGAAGGAGAGGATTAACTAGCAACAGAATGAACCTTTTAATGATGTGCTAATCAATTAACACATTACTCTACGGTGTGCCCTGGCTTCAATTCACTTAGCTCTCACAAAATTAAAAATTAAACTTTCTACGCAAATACTATAAAAAGTGACCTGTGTTTAACATTACAGTAACAGACTGTGCGTTCAATTCCGTCCTGAATCCCTGCAAACTCTCCCAATGGAAAAATCTCTTTCCATTCCAGCCTTCCTCTTATAAAATGAATGAAATGTTGACCTTACCCCAAAATTAATAATAATAATCATAATAATCATAATAATAATAATAATAATAATAATAATAATAATAATAATAATAATAATAATAGACTATAATAGTATCTTATTACCCTAGGGTGAGTTTTGAAAGTAACTATTGTTGGTCATTTTTTCAATAAGTGTATGTGTGTTAACTAAACAACCTTCATTGAACCACAGCACTGACTTAATTATCACTACTTCCAAGAGTTTCTGTATAATGTGGCTCTCCGGATGCTGTAGAACTACAAGTTACAGCATGACCAGGTAAGAAAGTAGATCCACAGCACAGATTAGCTAAGCCTGGTCTACAACCACAGATTCTGCTTGTATCCATGGCACATGCACGCATCTAACAATCTATGAAAACCAGTGTGCTTATAAATAAGATGCAGATACTGTAGTGTGAGCTTGCAAATCTACTCCAATCATCCAGTTTTCCATTGACAAAACAGATGAAAGCTTTTGAGGTAGAAATATTTTTTTTTTGGGTCATCTGTCTGTCTGCGTGTATGTATGTTATTTAGATTGTAAGCTCCAATGGGGCAGGGACTGATGTGAATGAGTTCTCTGTACAGCGCTGCGGAATTAGTGGCGCTATATAAATAGGTGATGATGATGATGATGATGATGATGATTTAAACTTTCAACAAATGTCATATTGGGATTCTGAGATATATTGCATTTTGCAACAGCCCAGGCAAAAAGAGTGATATCAGTCAGTCATCTCTGCATCATATAATTTAGGAATGGTATAAAGTCAACTTATACTACAGGTGTTTGCAACAAAGCAAAGTACAGTACAACACACTGTATGGGATGATGGGATGGACACAAGCAGGCAGCCTCCTCTAGGGATAAGATAAGGATGAATCAAAGGGTTGCACTCGGTAAATCCTGAATCCTTTACTGCTGTACCTAGTAATTCCGATCATTGCAAAGCCAACCACAAACCCCGGAGGAAAGAGCTGTCGGTCCAGCACTATAGAAGTGTGGATTGGAGAGAGGGACCTGTCCAAGGTGCTGGAGCGGCTCCACCGGACAGACAGGTCTCTAGACAGTTGACACCGATCTTTAACCATGCATCTGCCTTGCAGCCTGGTGTAGCTTGCTCTGCCCATCTGCCGCAAAGGGGGCGAGGGTCTATATAGGGTGTGGGGGAGTGGGGGGGTCCCCGGTTTCATTCACAAAGCCTAGTTCCCACGCTCTAAACGATTTGATACTGCTGGCTGTATAATATAGGGATTAATTGCTGGGGGTGGGGGAGTGTGCGCTTTTGGAGTGTCTGATGTGAATGGCAGATTTCAGCATCCAGTCTCCTTGTCTGTGATACCCCCCCTGGCTGCACATGACACCCCCTTGTCTGCTCTCTGCCTGGCTCCTCATCCTCTGTGCTCCCCATACTGATGAGATGTGGTGGAAGAGGGATGAGGGAGGGAGGGAGAGGGAGCAGAGTGGGGGTGTAGAGTGTGGGGGGAGAGAGGAGAGAGAGAGAGACACGCAGCTTTGACGTCGCCTGGCTGCGGCTACCAAGCTCCAGCTCCATCTCCACGTAGATCCCAACGTGACCACACACACAGCTTCTCTCCTTCCTGCTCTGGCTGCACACACACATACACACACACTGACACACACACTGACACACACACACACAGGTCCCGGGGAATAGTGGATAAAGGTGCAGGAGCACCCCCCCCCCCCAGCACCCTGCGCACCAGAGGCACAAGCAGAGTCAGCTGCACGCAGCAGTCCCTGGATTCCGCCACAAAATGACAAGAATATTAATATATGCTGCAATCCCTCCCTGCCAGGTTTAGCTTCATTTGCATTTCCTGCAGCTGGGGTTGGTCCTGTGCTACCCATTCATTCATATGGGGGGCTTCTGCCTGTGCCCAGGACATGTATGCGCTTTAATGTCATTGGCTTGGATCGGATGAGGGATCTCACACGCTGGTCTCTCCACTACACCCCCCAACAAGATCCTTCTCACAGGCACCCCCTGTTTTTGCTCCGGTTGCCAGGCTGTATCTGGATTTTTTTTTTTCTTGCATTTGCAATGGCAACTCATGGAATGGGGGGAGAAAAATCCAGAGGGGCTCTACTGGACAGCGATCAGTCTGCTCTCTTAATTGTTCTCCAGGGACCACTACGAGTTACTTTTTAAAGCCCCCCCACTCTAAGGAAGCGCTTGCCTGCGATTGACCAAGGCTCTTAAGGAACGTCTAAGCATCTTCTCACCTGATTGCTAAGGATTTCCCTCTGTCCTAACACAGAAAACATCCTATATTACCCCCTTTTCCAAAAAATACTAAGAGCAATACTGTAATTCATTTCATTTTGTACCTGCCGGGTCCACTGTAACCTGTACCTGCCGGGTCCACTATAACCAGTGGCCACCTGTGAGTTGGAATTTAAACTGAGTCCAGAGGGTAGTTTGTGAGTCACTGGCCTGTGGAAGGTCTTGTTGAGCCCCCTGAGCTGGATATGTCCATGTTAACGTGAAGATGGATTTAAGTTTCGTTGTGTTGTGGGTATTGACAGTTCTCATCGAAGGCATCACTAGTCAAGGGGTCTATGGTGAGTTCTTTAACCTCTTGACCCAAAATTCCTGATCGCATTTCTTCTCCAACTATTTCCATGACCTTGTATTTTACATTATGCTCTTAAAAAGTAAACATTGACCGCAGTATGTTGTGTTTTGGGTGTATTAAAGTGTCACTTGTGTTCTGTATGTAGGTGGTATGTCTATGTTCAGAAGGTGCTGCCTATATTTAAGGTTGTGTCCTTTTATAGACGTAATTAACAACTTGGGCGGTATGCTTCAACTGTGCTCCTTGCAAAAACCCAATGCAACCATCCATACTTTAAATATCTTAATTTGCATTTAGGTACATCTCTTATATTCACTGAGATTTATACCATGTACTCTTACCAGGTTTATTTGCTTCATGTCATGTGAAGTCAATCTACAAAACAACTTCATCACGATCTTTGCACCCTCCACATGTCTGAAAACTGTATCATCTACATGGATGATTTTAACATTGAGATTTGATGATCCGTTTAGAGGGACACACGGAACAAGCTGAGCTATAGAGATGCTATTAGTTTAATCACAGCAAAACCTCAATGCAATGCCTGCCAGTCTAAAAGTGTGTGTTATTTCACATTACCTGTATTGCTTCAGTTGTTGCAGATACTGTAGTGTGAGCTTGCAAATCTGCTCCAATCATCCAATTTTCCATTGACAAAACAGTTGAATGCTTTTGAGGTAGAAAAATGCTTTTTTTTTTTGTCATTTAAACGCTCAACAAATGTCATATTGGGCTTCTGATATATTATATTGCTTTTGCAACAGACCAGGCAAAAAGAGTGATATCAGTCAGTCATCCCTGCATCATATAATATACTGGCAACCCCAGTTCTGGCAATTAGATATGAACCTGAGGACGATTAGACACTGAAAAAAAGTAGTGACTGCTGAAGTTGTACAGTGAAGAGGGTTCAGCTGAGCGATTGGAGTCACTGTGCAGACATGAGAGTCATTAATAAATGTGCTGGTATTTCAAGAATGTAACATTGTGTGGTATGGCATGCTACCACTTTAACCACCATATAATGATATAGCCAATTTATATGCCACATATGACTATATGTAGCTGTCACTTAATGCTGTGTTTATCAGTAATCTATTAGTGCACATTCTGATATCAACTGTGATTTAATTATTTACTTTTTTTATATTATAAATAGACTAATGGGGGAGACAGATGGTGTTTGCAAAAACACATCTAATCCCCAGTATGCAGCAGTAGTTGCCAATATTGCTTTTTACTGAAATTTGATGCAAACCCCTATAAAGATGAAAAATACTCATTTAATTGTGTTTAGTGCTGAGATAATCAGGATCAGATCATGCAACCAGCAGCAGTGTATGAAGGAGCATGTGGGCGTGGTTTACATGGTGTCTGGAGGGGGCTAGTCGATAGGGGGCGTGTCCAAATCCCAACAGACCTCTCAGTGTTCTCAGTCAGCAGCTTCTCTGTCCTTTGCAGGAAATACAATATGTTAGGTCGGTTTTTTATTCTGACACCTACACACTTATTTGCAGAACCCATGCACAGAATGCATGGATGGATGGATGGATGGGTAGGATCTCCATGGTGAGCAAGCTGCAAGCTTCAAAGCCCAGCAGATTATTATTTTTCAACCAAAATGAAATACATCTTGTTCGGGATGATGAGATTTCATGCCATGGTAATTGGGTAGTGTAGAGTATTCATGTGTTTCCTAAATACAGATCAATAAACAGCAAATGGGAAATCAGACACTGAACCACTGGCCAGATAAGCAGGGTATAGTGTGCACGTTGTGTGCATTAGGAATTGCCCAGCAAACCCCAGTGTTTTCACATGGAATCTAGGTCAGCAAAAAGTCACTGGCAGATGGTGATAGAATTTACCAATGGGTCTGCATGGCATAGCTTAGGCACTGCACATGTAATCCACATGCATGTAGGCTAAAGAAAAATGTGTTCCACACATATGTACCATGCAGAAATATTCCCTGTACACCTGTATATGACAGAGGATTCCCTATGTGCCCTAAAAACCTGCACAGCACACACTTTGTAAGCACAATTGTTTTACACAACTCAATACTATGCGCAGTTTAAACTCATTATAAATCACACACATGTAATCCACACGTGTATGTCATATGTGTGTGTTGAATATTCAACACATGTACTGTTCTTTAAATTGACAAATTTGGCAGGTAGTGGAGTACAAAAACACAAAATACATATAGAAATATATATATATATATATATATATATATATATATATATATATATATTATACACACACACACACACACACACACACACACGTATATGTAGAGAGAAAGGCACTCTTGTCCCAAACCTGCTTGTCCAGGACATTTCAAATGGTTGTTGCTATTGCTGTAGAAATGTAGCTCTTTTCACTATATATATATATATATATATATATATATATATATATATATATCTATATATATATATATATATATACATACACATACACACACACACACATCACCCATCTGCATACATGTGTACAGGTGTACGGATATGTGTATATAGGCATATATAATGAGAGAGAGAGAAAAGGAAGAGAGGATAGAAAGAAAGGGCAAGCGAAAAAAGAGAGATAAAGGGATACTTTCATGACATATTGTACAGCACAAATCTCCAAGTGCACTATTTCTACATGACTGTGCACTTGCAAATGTCTATGATATAACCAAGATGCAAATATATGCAAATACATGCATACATTGTCTGGGAAATGGGTCGATTGGGTTGGTCAGTAAGTTTTATAACTTTACAGCTTTGCGTCTGCAGACACGTAAAAAACTATTAATAGGGAGGTTTGAGCCTGATATTTAAATGAAAAGAGGAGCTGACTGGACGTATGGTGGTGCTTGCTTTATATATGTAGACACATAAAAGATCTTAATACAATATGATCACAGATCATCAGGAATCCTGAGTGCAGATATTTGACATTCAGTTTTGCACTGTGAATGTCCTTCGTACATGATACCCAACTTGCGTTTTCAGTGTAAGGGCAAGAAGTTTATAATGTAGATGAGATACATTACAGTTTTTCTGACACCAGACACTATAGATGTCTTCAGGTATTGCCTGTGGGATTAACAACATATGGATATGAATAATCATCTAGATGAGAAATGTAGCAAGCTCTGCCCATTGTTTTAGATATGAAGAAGGATTGGTAATGGGCAATGTGATAACTGTTTAATTAATTTTGAAGAATATTCTTCATATTTCATAATTCACATGTATCTCATTTGCCAGCAGATTGTAGTGAGCTGTGTTTGTCAACAAGCAGACAGTGATCATTGTTGAGATATCTTCTCCCTTTATAGTATCCGTTCTACATTCAAGTTATCTTCAGAGGTTCACAGATTCTCAATGTTCGTAATGACAAAGGCTGCTGCCATGGCAATTTGCTGTACTCTAAATTATATTGTTACAAAGCATTTACACAGTTGGCAACTATTTACTCCCATTGATAATATTGTGGCTTCACAATACTTTGGTCTCAGGTTAATATCCAACCAAGACGCTATCTGTGTGGCGTTTGTTTGTACTTCCGGTATTCATGCAGGTTGCAATCAATGCTTCTAAGGCATTTGGGTGGAATCATTGACTTCTAATTAGAATTGACCCTGGTGCATTGGTGTCTATGTGCCCGTGATAGGAAGGTTAGATTGTAAGCTCCGCTGAAACAGTGAATAATGAGCTTTGATAAAGATATCTAATTGTACAATGTGGTAGAATATGCTAGCGTTATATTAGTAACAGTGCATAAGAAAAACAAGAGTTTTTTTGTGACTACAAGTTATTATTATTAATATTATTAATATTTATTTATAGGGCGCCACTAGGTATCCGTAGCGCCGTACAGGGACAGACAGAAACACGGTACAGAGTGAGACAGCACGGAACAGTTAACAAAAAGCACAGTAACTCGGAAGCTCAAAGTACAGCTAGATGAGAGGTGAGAGCCCCTGGGGGTAGAGAGAGGGGTAGAAGGGCCTCACAGAAGAGACAAGGAGCTGGAGAGCAGAGTTAAGGTGGTGGAGAACAGGAGGAGAGGAGGCCCTGCTCGAAGGAGCGTACAATCTAAGGGGAGGGTAGGACGGACAGAGACGCAAGGGTAGGAGGAGGAAAGGGGGAGAGCGGAGATGGGGAGGGGGGGGAGAGGAGATCAACGAGGAGGGAGGTAGGAGTGGGACAGGAAGGAGGGCAGGAGAGGGAGTGGGGTAGGTGGGAGACTGGAAGGAGGGCAGTTAAGTGGGGGACTGGAAGGCTATAAGGAAGAGGTGGGTTTTTAAGGCCCGTTTGAAGTATATAAAGTGTATAAAGTTGAGTATATAAAGCTTCTGGCCTGCAAATCGACAACAGCTCAAAATAATGGTCACCAGGACCTTTAAATCCATTCCTATCCTGACAGGTGTACAGAATGGATAGCCAGTGAATAATGACGGTGTTGTTCCATAGCGAAACATCTGTTAGTATAAAGCCAGTGACCCAGGCAGTGTACGCACCGCAGGCTCTATAATGTGCTTTTTATTGGATCAATATACTAGTATAAGCAGATGCAGTTATATATACATTTTTAAAAATCATATTGGTCTTCGCTGTTGGCTTAGCCCCAAAGGACTTTACGGCGCGTTGTGTGAAATAATTAGTGTTATTGTACTAGTAAAAACGTTGCAGTAAAAGCAGTATTGTTTTCCTATAAACCGACAAGCGTTTTTATAAGATTGGTAATCTCACAGTTTAATGGCAGTTGCCGAAAGAATCTTCAGAACTTGTAGGAGACAATTTATGGGGTTACTTTTGCATGTTTTACGTTGGCATGATCGACAATCAGTGACATAATCTCTTTTATGACATGCTTGTTGTTTTACGAGGGAATAATTAAATATATAACATCTGCTCAACGAGAAAGAAGATATAAATAGGCGTGACTCCATTTTGCAACCACATATACTGTTAATAAAAAAATAAAAGTAATTCACTCCTAAGTCTTTAAATTTGGGACCATTACAGTTTCTTCTGTGATCATCTGGCGTCACCGGCAGGGCTTTCAAGAAAGTTTTCGGCTACTGCTGGCACTAAGCAGTATGTACTATTGTCCTTTTAATATTTAATATTTGGCTAATGGACACATATTTCTAACTATTAATCATGTCTCCATATAGCAACATTCACACATCTATATGGAAGGTACCATACCCAAATCTTGTCAAGGAGAGCTATGGTCAACTGGAGAAGATCCAGAAGCAAATTTGGGAGAGCGAATAAACAAATAATCATAAAACATATGTTTTTTGGAGGTGGCGATGGCTATAGATGTTATATTTTGGACAATTAAATACTGTTCTTTGCCATCATGGATCATTGTACCTTCTAAAAAGGAAACATTGAGATGTTTCCCGTAGCAACCAATCAGATTCTATTATCTATCTAGTACACTCTAGATAAATGAGAGCTAGAATCTGATTGGTTGCTATGGGCAACACCTCAACGTTTCCTTTTTAGAAGGTTTGATTAATCTATGTCCATATGTTATACTGTACAGCTATGTATTACATTCTTATAGAGCACGTAGTCATAGAGCAATTGAGATTGGTGGGGAAAGTAAAAAATGTATACTTACCAACAATGTTCTGGTTACATGAATATAGCTCTAGATATTACTTTTATGTAAGTATCAGATTATACAAGCATTTTAGGGTAAATATGAGGTCATTTTGTTTCAAGGAAAGCACAGTGAGTCATTAATCAGCATTTTCGATCAATGGCCATTTAAAAACTTAGGCTTTTCAATTTTCCAGCAGAAAGCAGACAAGTGCCTTCTCATTTAGCTTAAATCAAATGGCGATGTAATGTTGATACAGTACATCATACTTGCCAGCTCTCCCTGAATGTCAGGGAGACTCCCTGAAATAGGGGTGATCTCCCTCACTCCCTGAAGAGTCTGGCATTCTCCCTGATACTGAGCCAGTACAAGACGTGGTTGGCTTCGCCATCTGTGGCATGATGACACAGCTCAGAAATTGTGTCCTATGTCCATGTATTGATGCCTATGGAGGAGGCCATTTTCATGGAGACCAAGATTTAATCAAAGACTGACAGGTAAGACAATATGACTTCAGTAGTGGAGACAGAAATGTAAAAGACACTTCAGTCTCTAGAGATTCATTAGCTGCTTTTCTTTAACGCATAGTTGCCTCTGCTCCCAGAATGTCTGGGAGACCTCCCGGGCTCCCGGGAGAGCAGGGCAACCTCCCGGTTCTCGCCCCTGCAATAGATTAGTTCCGGGGGCCGGGGTTTAATGATGCAAATATCGTATTATCTTAGCCCCGCCCCCTGCTGTAATTGGCCCAAATTGTGACAATCATTTAGGGGGTGGTGCCAAAATGATGCGATTAGTCAAGCCCCGCCCTCGCACACCCACCTCCCCCGGGATCTCCCTGAAGCCAAAGAGGAAAAGTTGGCAAGTATGTAGTGCATGGATGTATTCATTTACGGGATAGATAGTGGGTTGCTCTGTCACCAAAGAGGTTCTGAAGGATCTAGCTGGTTTTCTCTCTAAGACTGACTTTGAGATATGTTATAGCCCTTTCATTATAATCGCACCAGCCAGACATGCCTGTCTTCAAAAATCATTTCTCTTTACAGCGATTTTGCAATAGAGTCTTTTCAGCTCATGGCTGAGGTCACATGACACGAGGACTTCCCTTGAGATTACAGTAGAGGAGCTTTCACCTTTAACATTGAAAGTAGGTCTTCTGAGTAAGAGCGATGTAGACCTGGAAATGATTACCAAAGGTGGCAGAGATTGTCGCAATCTTCAACGAGGGGTTAGCCAGTTTAAAAAAAAAATAGGACACTAGGGTGATGCCAATTAATCTAAGGAAAGTTGATTGAGGTGGGAGACCAGCTGTCATCTCAGGTTCACAAAAGAATATTTTCTTTCTCGGTGACAAACAAAATGAATAGTTCCTCTTGGACTGACTCAGTTTTTAATGCATTTTATTCTGCTATAACTTGCCGAATGTGTCTTTTTCTATTCCAATGTCACCAACTAGGCAAGGATATAAAACTTCTCTCCATTTCCCAAGTCATTACAATTATTTTCTGACCTTGCTCATGAACTATACAGTAGATTTTTTTTCTATACTAAACTTTCTCCTCTGCAAACTCTTGTAAGGTCACTTAGTCTCGAAGCCTCTGGAACCTCGTTCTGTGCATATACTGAATAAAAAGAACGTTATGCATAATTTTAGATTATGCATGATAACTAACCAATGCCCTCTAACTGTTTTGCTTTGGCTGGTACAAAACCTTTTTCTTAACAATCTGCGACTTAGAAATAATGTACGATTGGTCAAATTAATTTCTAATTTATATTTTATTATTTACTTCAGCTTGCTTTAATTTGCAAGTGGCTCAGTAAAATTAGCTGGCATAGACATTAACGTATCTATACTTTTTTTTAGGAGTATCCTTAAATAAGAAAGGCAAGCACAAAAGAAAATGTAATTTGAAGTGTTGTTTACGATATTGTTTACCTGCGGTGTTCTATCGCCCTTCCTTCAGATTGACTAATAACCTTTGGGTAGCAACTTCTAACAATGCCTAAGGGTCATTTACAAAAGTGGAAAAGCGCTGGTTCAACAGTGCAAATGCGCCCAAATTGTAAGCAGCGTGCATTGTTAAATGTGTAAATTTTGGAGTCTGTGCTGGTGCAACTTTTAGCAGCTACTGATGGGAGAAGCTGGGTGGTTTGGCTTGTGCCTTGTTGAGTGCATGATAGGCTTGGTATATCATCATCACCATTTATTTATATAGCACCACTATTTGCTAATCACTACGCCACCGTGCTGCCCCTATATGCCTTGTTATGATCAACATGATAAAACGAGATGTGATGGGGTTATTTAAATGGAGATTTAAGGTGTGTGGAGGGTTCCTTTAGGGGAATATTTCCGATTTTCTGGGAGGGTGCACAACATTTATGAACAACTTATTTTTTTTCCTTGTTTTTGGAGGTGGACATGTCAAGCCTAATCACACCTTTGCTTTTAATCAGATATCCTTCGTACCTTCCATGCACACTTCATACAGGAATGCACATTTTTAGCCAGATCCCAACCAATTTAATGAAAGCATTAGAATGTACAATAATGACAACTACAATAACAACAGTTTGGTGTCCTTCACTCTCATTATTCATTTAGACATAAAGTAAGATAAACGGACGAGGGGGTGGTTCTACAATGCTGGTAGCCTGGACTTTAAAGTGACATTTTTAGTGTTTCCATCATTGACATTTTTAAGTGAACCCACAATAGTGGGTTCATCCATCTTTTACGGGGGCGGTTCAAAGGACCAGAAAGTGAGCATGCACCTTGAAACGCGTTGGGTGGACAAATGTATGCAGCCAACAATTTGTGACACTACCCTTTTTTGAATCAGTTGAGTGGCAGACATCATAAGCAACCTGGTTTTGCCCATTACTTAAATATAATTTTGGAATAATTCTAGCTACGTCTTTATGTTTATAAAAACATGTTACCTCTTTACACCGATACAGAAACTGCATGTGATTGACACTTTAGAGTCTCAATTTATTCATTCAAAGAACCTCCTCATCTGGATTTATATTTTGAATTAGTCATCAATATTATTCCTGTAACTGTCATGCAAAGTACAATTCCCAAATATTTTCAAGCGAAGTTGTACAACGGCCAAATAAATGTGGTTTGTACTCTTATTCACTAGGCCACAACTAACTTGCAAAAATTTACGGCTCACCATTGTGGGTCAAAATAAATCTATCAAATTCTAGCTATTTAGCCAAAATAAAGTTTTGTGTCATATTGCAAAATTCTAGAAAAATGTGATTTTGCATTTGTTTCATAATTATGATGGTAAATGTTTCTATATTTGTTCAATGCTTGGATTTTTTAACATAATGAAGTTTTCTTGATTTAAGAGATTAAAGAGTCTGTTACCTTTTTATTATTTTGTTTTATTGTTATACCTTAAGGTACAGGAATCAAATTTACTGTCGTACTAAATTAGTATACTTATTGCGAAATATAGCATGGGGCATGAGTTCCCACGCGTTTCGCCGTGTTGATTTATTCTACCTGGTTCACGGAAGGTTAATCTTTTACCTACTTATGGTAGATATAACTTTGTTACAAATGTATCTAAAATACGATTGACTCATGGTTTACCATTTATTTTTACATTACACTTCTTTTTTGGCATTTTACTGAGTGCCATTCTGCACCGTATTAAGAATTTGCATATCACAAAATGTCTAAATTTGTCTATGAATAGAGCTGGGGAAATGGCATTGAGCACTTAAGGACAAGTTCTGCTACTAAAACTTGCAAAATTTTGCAACAGTTGCGGTGAATATTCTGCGGAGCAGTTTTGAAAAATTTGCTCATCTCTAGTCAGGAGCAAAATGTGCCGCACGCTTTACCAAATGCCTTACATCAAACCTGTCAGTGTTATTATTTATTGAAGATATTTGAATTGTATTTTAATTATTTCGCTGGCAGAAAATTGTTTAGAAATCTGGTTTAGAAAACTGAAAGCTGGGAATAGAGATGTTGTCTCGTTTCACACGTGTGCATGTTTTTTTGGTCCGCATTGTCCTTCATAAATAAGGTTAAATAATCTGAACGTAAGCATTTGCCAGCCTTAATCTTGGTCTATAATTTGGCAAGAATTTCATTGGTACCCAGGAACACTGCAAACGGAAATCTTGTCACAATATATTTTATTGTATCCTATTTATCAGGTTCAATGGTGCTTATAAAACACTCTGAATGTAAAATGATCATTTATTATGAGATGAATAATCTCCATTAGTTAATACTGGACCTTTTTTATTTTCAGGTTTCATGTTTGTTTATGCAGATTCCTTCAGTGCTCATCCGTTTGTGCTGAATAAACATGTAATACATTGCAGATAAATAAAGTGTAGACCCTTCTCTGAACAACTGGATGATGTAGTGTTTGAAAGTCAAATACAGGACCAGTGTAAGTGGCAAGGCATTTTAATGGAACCAAAGTTTGTCTATCATGGATATGGGATAGTCTAATAATCATTTGTGTCTTGCTACGGTTTTGTTTTATATCTTCTTGGATCACTTTCGATGGTGTAAGTTCATGCTTCAAATTATTCACCTATTATGTCACAATAATCAGATCTTCGAAAGACGATCACTTCCGCTAAGTGCAAAATATTCCACTCCGAATTTCCCATTCATTTTCCTATCGCAATGACCTCTTCTGAATTAACTCATTGAAATGGTACATCGCCATCAATTATTTCAGTGCTGATCAAGGCAATAAGATGATTGTTTTCATTTTCCTAACTGTACCAGAAAAAAATAATCTGAATGAGTTAATATATGAAATGTCACATATGGAATTATTTTCCTGAATGTACCATACTATTGTTATTTATACAATACTGGATTAGGGTTTTTACATTAGCTCCAAATGACCATTAACTTCTTCAGAGACATAACGGCAACGATTTTCTCAGCTCAGTACTGATTCTCAATAATCTACAATGAATTCCTACTCGGAAATCCAAGTATTGGATTTAGGGCTATCTCAGATTCTACTTATACTAAGAAATTATCTGGACAAAGACATAAATTAAGACAATAGTTTACTAAGTTGTTACAGAACCTGTATGATTGACTTGTGCCAATTTGGTCAACCAGTTTGGTGTTGTTCAGGCAAATTGGGCCTACATTAAGGCTGGGTGCAGCCTACTGGAAAATTCTAATGATACGATAATTGAAGTAATTTTATCAATGACAGGGGTAAAAAAAAAATCCTGATTAGCATGCTGATTCATGTGTGCAGACTATACACGATTTGCCTTCAGATCTGTGCTCTTCACCAGATCCAAGAGCATCGGATAAACAGATAATAATGTATCTAATTTTGCAGTACAATTAATGGAGAGTAGGAGGCAGTGGGCAGGGAGCAGAAGAAGCTGGGGATGATACATACTAAATTGTCATTCCAATTCTGCAGAGTACATACACCCTGCAGTACTGGAACGACATTGTTCCATCATTGAACAAGATTTTAGTTCAGTTTAACAATCTTGTTTAGCGATGTTATATGTTTTGGAACGATCATCATTCCTTGTTGCAGGGTACACATTACCATGATATCGGGCCAATCAGTCGTTTTTTTGTCTGATTGGTCAATAATCTGCTGAAAATACTGTAGTGTGTACACAATATTAGCAACCTAATAATTTACATTGTTCCTTAAATCTGATTCAATGTAATTACGGAACACTACATATTAAGAATTCCACATTATCTGTAGATACCAAAATGATACTGGATCGCTTCATGTTATGTAATCATGGTATCCGTAAAGTCATAGAAATAGTTCAAACACACCTCTGCTGCCTGCTTTTATTATTTTTTAAATTGCAGGTTTAAGCTTTTAACTTTCTTTCTGCAAAATGCAAAGTGATGGAGAGGTTTTGTTTGTTTTTTTAATTCATTTGTAATGACTTGCCACACTCATAAGTGCTCGTTAAATTTCTTGAACCGCTCCTAATACTTTTTTTCTGTATGTAGTCTATTCTTTTAGACAAAAGAGGCAATTTATGAATATGCACCCAAGCCAAAGTGTCGCGTTGTTTTCTAATCAGGACAAACTTATGAAAGACGCCATAAAATTGTTGTGCAGCCTGTGAACCCTTTGTATACACTGTACAACTACGGCCTCTGCTTTCATTGTTGTTTCCTTTTGACTGTCAAGCAATTGAGTGCTTTAGGAAATGTTTTTGTGCATTGGCATTTGTGATACATGAGAACAAATGTCTGAGTGAGCAGCCTCACATGGAATAATGTATTTAACCTTTAGCTCAGAAAAAGCCACCGCTGTTCAAATGGGTTCAAAATACCACTTTAAGGAAGCCCTGATTAGTAGATTAGATGGAGATATTTGCATGTTCTTATATTCACATACTTTCATCGCCGCATAGTTGAAAGCTGAAAGATTGTTCACCTTCCTTTATACTATTAGTTACATATATCCATCCCATTTCATAGATAAACATTCAGATTAATATATTTTTATAGCACAGAGGAAAAACAATAAGAACTTTGGGCCTGATTCATTAAGGATCTTAACTTGAGAAACTTCTTATTTCAGTCTCCTGGACAAAACCATGTTCCAATGCAAGGGGTGCAAATTAGTATTCTGTTTTGCACATAAGTTAAATACTGACTGTTTTTTAATGTAGCACACAAATATCAACTTTAAATTTCAGTGTACAAATAAGCTATCAAGTATTTGTGTGCTACATGAAAAAACAGTCAGTATTTAACTTATGTGCAAAACAGAATATTAATTTGCACCCCTTGCATTGTAACATGGTTTTGTCCAGGAGACTGAAATACGAAGTTTCTCAAGTTAAGATCCTTAATGAATCAGGCCCCTTGTCCTACAACCATGACCTAGTAGTAGACATTAAAATGAATTGTTTTGGCACCTTTAGTATGGTAAACTGTTGTATGTTATCAAAACTACTTCTAAACGGCTAATATTCATTAAATTATGCATCACTCCAATTTACAATTAGCCAGAGTTCCATCAAACTAATCCTGAGCAACTGACTAATAATACATTGGTTAAAGGGGTGGTGGAACCCCACATTCAGTTCAAAATATTTATAGTGATTACGAGTCCTCCGGCCAATCACAATAAATATTGCTATGCGGGCAGGGTTTCCATCCCCTGTAAGTAAGGGAGAGTGTTGTAGGATGTGATATTTACTAACCATTTAAGAGTAGTTTTGATTGTCGTTTATTAATCGTTTTAATTTCCTGTGCACTCGGACTAATACAAAGGGAGTCTAGTTTATTAGTTGTTGTTTATATTTATTCCCATACCTGTAAACTCCAAAGAACCATCATTTTTTTACTCCAAAGCGTCACGTAGAACACCTAGGTTAATCCTTTCTCTTTGTGATGACAGTTAACAGCCATCTGATGACCAGATCAGCTCCTTCTTGAAATTTCCCCTGACTAACAAAGTCATTTTGTTAGATATTACATTGTAATCTTTTCTCTGACCGGATATTCTGTGGTTATCTCTTACGTTGGTCAGACACGGTGCTATCCAGACCCAATCCCCGAACTGCCGGATCTGTAGGTAGTTTGAGCACATGTTTGCTGCTAAATCGTACAATGTGATTGTTTGGGTGCCAAGTAACTAGACTTGATAAATGACTGCTGACGCAACTGGATTGGATTTTGATCTGACACAATGGGGCCACCATCTAAATGCCTACAAAAGTGCAAGGTGGACAGCTAGTTTTACAAAGCAGTATGTATAGTTGTTAGATTTCGTGCTTTAAACACTAATACACAAGAATGTATAGAGTAATGTGTTTGGCATAACAAGGATACCCATACTTAATACGATCCCTTATAGTGCTGCTTGATACATTAGAATTAGGAGAGAGGCCAACAAATAGCTTGTCTGCTGATAGACCCAGTAACTATGTAGCCACACTTGTTGAATCAGTAATTTTATCCTGTGGCTCAAAACATTATCCAAATGAAAAATATGGAATTTAAATACAATAGCGGCGATTTACATATCAACAACAGCATATATTTCACGCTGAATTTTATATAGGCTTTCCAAGTTAATTGACTAAGTTTTAATTTTCATCCAATTCATTTTATATTGAATTGATTTTTACACTAAAACTAACAATAAAATAAGAAATGGTTGAGTTGTACAAAAGCTCATGACCGGTTGTTAGGAACCCCTCCAGCCGGTACAACAAAACCCGGGAGTCTGCTCCGAAAGTCTGGTGTTCACTGTTGCCCCTAGTGGTGGGGACAGACTTGGCTGCAGACAAACGGAGGGTCGTGAGATGTGTACCAGCTGGGGAGAACCCAGGAATAGAGAGTTATAGCAGACAGCAGAGTGAAGTCCAGGCAAGGGTCGAGGGCCGGCAGTAGACAACGTATCCAGAGAACAAGCCGAGGTCAGGGGTCACTTGCAGAGTAGAATAGTCAGAAACGCGCCAAAGGGTCAGGCTCATGAGCAGGTCAGCAGAATCCAAGGTACAGGACAAAAGATCAGGGTCACAGGCAAGAAGGCAAAATCCAGTAAGCAGGCAAAAAGGTCACAACCGCAATCCAACAGAAAATGAGAGCAGGTCAGCACAAGTGCACAACTCAGACGCTATAACCGGCAGGGAGGCTAAGCCCTCCCTGCCTTAAATACAAGGGACAGCCAATCAGCTCCTGCTCTGGAGCAGTCACCGCCCCTGGTGATTACCCTCCAGAATATAGATTAATTAGCCCACAGGTTGGTATATGTATTGCGCGCGCGCCCGGCTTCCTGCCTTGCCGGGACGCGGCGCTGAAGGTATTCTAGCGTCGACCGTTGCCTTGGCGGCCGGGACGCTGGAGGAGCCTGGAAGCGAGTCGCGGCGGTTGTGAGTGCCGCCGCTGCTCGTAACACCGGTGTGTGTTCACATTGTCTATGATAGTATGAATGAGTGGTCCATTAAGAGTGAAACAATGCTTGAAATACCACTGCTGGTAAATTCAGACTTCTTTAGACCTAGGCTGGCAGCAGAGGGAAATCAAAACAGTTTTGATGTCCTTACTTTATCTAAACATTTAAGCAACTTTTACACTTTTACACATCTTATCTAGCTAACAATCCTGGACACCAATGTGTTTATCCATCATTTGTCAAATAATGGTTTCCATTGAACTTCTACGTACTGTATGCTCCTTTCCTTTTTCTATTGTATTACCGCTCTCCTCGTATTGTAGCATGCTATTTATCTTATTGATAGGTTTTTGGTGTAGTTGCAGCTTCCTTGTAATCCTTCTTTGATCTATATAACATAGTCTTGAAAGAACAGGGATAATTAAATATAATATTGGTAATGGCAGTATTGTTGTTGTAGCATTCATAGTGTAGTTATTAGTAACAGTTTAAGAATTAACAGTTATTATAATGCAGTGATGGTGGCTCAGTGGTTAGCACTTCTGCTTCACAGCACTGGGGTCCTGAGTTTGATTCCCACTCATGGCCTTATCTGTGTGTAGTTTGTATGTTCTTCCCTTGTTTGCATGGGATTCCGCTGGGTGCTCCAATTTCCTTCCACACTTGAAATACATACTAGTAGGTTAATTGGCTGCTATCAAATTGACCCTAGTCTCTCTCTCTGTATGTATTAAGGAATTTAGACTGTAAGCTCCAATGGGGCAGGGACTGATGTGAGTGAGTTCTCTGTACAGCGCTGCGGAATTAGTGGCGCTATATAAATAGCTGATGATGATGATGATGGTCATTTAAACTCACATTTAGCTTTCGTTACTGGTATAAAACCACTCTGCTGGTATCCTCATTCCTTTACATGGCCATGGAACTCTTCATTTACGTCCTATTTTTATTTGAGTTAAACGTACAGAAACTGGCGCCACATAGATATAACAGGCATTTAACAAGAGTGACATCAATAAGAACATAGAAATTGATTTTACCGAGCCATATTCCAATAACGTTCCAATCAATAGAACTATGTTTTATTATACCATCTTCAGTCTTTTGTCCTTACTCAGATTTCATGCTGTTAATGCCATTAAAATACCTTAAACACTTCTGGGGACATACAGTACAAGACAATAGAGAAGGGAAAGGGATGGGGGTAGGGGAGGTATTGTAGCAGGATTTCTCTCTGTACGAGGCTGATGAAAGTATCCGTTTATGACATATCAAGCAAATTGTATCACCTGTGCATGACCACAAGTGGTCATTCTCTTTCAGCCTTCTAGATTGTCTATGCATTGAAACCAACCTACCACTATAGAAGCCATTTGGTTTCACAACAATAGCAAAGTTAACCAAATTTTTAAGTAGAGACTGGTACATAGCAAACCATAGAAGACGGGTAAGTGAGCTTTTTCAAAGTTTGCAAGCTTAGTTAAATATTTCTGTACCTCAGACCAAAATAGTTTAATTGTCAAGCATGACCAACATAGGCAAATTAAGGGGCAGTTCTCCATTTTGCAAACACTATGCTGGGTAGCTGGATTTATCCATCATAAATTATAAGGTGTGTAGTGAGGAGCTTGTAATTTGTTTTGTTTTTTTATTTACATGTTAAAGAGCTGCATGGTTAGCACTTCTGCCTTACAGCACTGGGGTCATGAGTTCGATTCCCAACCATGGCCTTGTCTGTGAGGAGTTTGTATGTTCTCCCCGTGTTTGCGTGGGTTTCCTCCGGGTGCTCCGGTTTCCTCCCACACTCCAAAAACATACTGGCAGGTTAATTGGCTGCTAACAAATTGACCCTAGTCTGTCTCTCTGTCTGTGTGTGTGTGTGTGTGTGTGTGTGTGTGTATGTGTGTGTGTTAGGGAATTTAGGCTGTAAGCTCCAATGGGGCAGGGACTGATGTGAGTGAGTTCTCTGTACAGTGCTGCGGAATTAGTGGCGCTATATAAATAAATGGTGATGATGATGATGATGTTTCTCTGATAGATCCCTACCTAGTTCTCCTTCCCACATCTTAGTGAAAGCTGGAAGCTGGGATTGATTTGATCCCTGAATCATGTTCTGCACCAAATAGATTAGCTGGGGGGATTTTGTTGCTGAATAAATGTTCTCTATGAAGTGATGCAGTTGTCTATACTGCCATGTGGCCATAGAGGTGGTTGGAGATTCTCCTTGCGTGTTTGAAAAACTGCTATAGCTCTTTCTGGTATTTATGGCAAATACGGATAACTGTATATATTTATATTTATCATTAGATGATCAAATAACGTTTTGATCACGCTTGTTATATTCACCACAGGTAGAACTTGCCTCATGGTCTAATTATAACTTAATTGAAATACAATATTTTTGTTCGACAGAGGCAGCCCAGCGACGTTGCCTGCCAAGCTACAAGATGGAAACTGCTTATGTAATACACTTATCAGCCCAAATGTAATTTACAGTCTAGAGACATCCAGGGAAAATCAGAACAGCGAAAGGTTCTATAATCTAAATGCATTTCTTATGCCCTCTCATTCTGAACTATAAAATGACAATTATATAACCCAGAACATTTCTTCATAAATGAAGATCAATTTTACTTAGTGAGAATTAAAAACCATGGTGGCTGTTTTGTGCTTCAAAAATAGGAAAATGGAACAATAAATGAGGTTGGGGTAGCTTTCAATGATGACCAATCCCAATTTTGCATTTGAGAATGTTGGAAGGTTGGCACATTGGATAACTCTTCCTTGATCGGTCCTACTTCCCCAATATAAAGATACCTGGGGGTATACTTACTAAACTGCGGGTTTGAAGTGGAGATGTTGCCTATAGCAACCAATCAGATTATAGTTATCATTTATTTAGTACATTCTACAAAATGACAGCTAGAATCTGATTGGTTGCTATAGGCAAAATCTCCACTTTTTCAAACCCGCAGTTTAGTAAATAAACCCCCTGCTCTCACTATGGCTCTGGGCACTGGAGAACCCAAAATGTAGGCAATCCCTTTAAGTAAAAATGTATTAATCCAGCATTTCAATTGCTCTACTGTGATTAGCTGTAATAACAGTCAACCAATCAGGAGCATTGTTTAGTTGGCAGAGGTAGACAAACTTGTATAAACTTTTACAACTGTAACTGTGTTTCAGGCATTAACCAGGTCACATTTGATAGGGTATTTCTAATCTTGTCTTGTATCTGTGACAAAATCCATTGGACGGATTTTAGTGTTTTACCTTATCTTAATTGTAAAGGATATTATTTAGATGTACATGCTTTGGGCTGACAAGATGTGCTGGAACTTGTAGTTCCACAACAGCTTGAGACAACAATTTGCTTAAGCCTCTATACAGGTGACAGATTTAAATTATTTTTTTTTACCAGCCCGTTACATTTTATTTACCAGTCTGAACCATTTTTTACATAATCCTGCAACAAAGCAAGTTCTGAAATAGAATCGTTTTGTAAATTAAATCATCGCTATCATGAGCGTATTTTTTTGCTGTGTCTTGTCTGTTGCATTTAGAGGACTGTTTATAGGAGACACACAAACGTAGCAGTCTGGCATTACCAAATGCTAAATACAGTATATGATATCCCATAATGCATCTCTCTAAAGCGCTACATAAAGCTGTGATATTCTTCCATTATCAGCACACTAGTGGACCTGAGGTGACGTTTATTAAACCCTCCATCTCCAGCTATCGTCCTCCAGTGAATGTTTTATACAGCAATTCTATATATGTACTGACTTCTCATAACTGAGAAAAGACACAAATAAATAAGTGTTTGCATTTGTTTTTTAATCTTGTTCCATAATACTGAGGATCCGACAGAGTCCTTATGTGTAGTATTCAAACTACTCACATGACTGAAGAACGACAGAAAGAATAAAGAATGACGTCATGCTTTAAATTAACCATTTGTCATCTTGACAACATTTGTCATAAACTGAATGTCTTGGCCAGTGAATATGATCCACAGACTGAATAATAGCCAGTTCTGGGCAGGGCCGTCTCTTCCATTGGGCACAATGGGCAGGTGCCCGGGGGCCCTGCGGTCAAGGGGGCCTATCAGAGGCAGCTCTGGAGAAAAAAATCCTGCAAAAAAAACAAAAAACCCTGTGGTCACGTCAGCTGGTGATCCGGCTCTCTCCCTGGTCCCCTCTTCCGTGCTGTGCTCGCAGTGAATGTTGGGTGTGATGTCACCCCCAACATTCACTGCAAGCACAGCACGGAGGAGCGCAGAAGAGACTCAGCGCAGAAAAAAGAAGAGAAGGGGATCGGACTTAAGGGGGCTCATATATATATATATATATATATATATATATATAAATAATATATATGTTTAGGGGCACTGCATTGCCCGTGGGGCCCATGATGTAGTTAAGGTGGCCCTGGTTCTGGGGGTAAATGTATTACTTTCCAATTTTTGCAAGTCGCCGCTCTTCGGCGAGTTTGCAGTAAAAATTTAAAGGCTTAAATGGTTTTGCCTTTAAAGCCATTGCCGCCTTAAATTTTCACTGCAAACTCGCCGAACAGCGGCGACTTGCAAAAATAACAAGTTAATACATTTAACCACTGGGGTCAACAGGCAAAAGTTAACTTGGAACGAGCTCAGGGTTTGATGCAAATATGACGGATGTGTGTATCTGATTGTTAAATCATTTAAGAGGGGTTTTTTGTATACCTGTCCCAGAGCTGTGTCTACCATGCAAGATACTGCTTGTGTAGCGGTAACAACGTAGAATTAATTTTATATTATTGGTACATGAAGTATTGGGCTGGGTACATGCTCATTTTGGACATATTTATTCATAAAGAAGTAAACTGTCTGAACATGTAATTTCATGGTTTAATATAATATTCTGTACATCAGTTTAGTTTTTTCTAGGCCTGGAAAAAATAATTTACCGTAATTTACTTTTTAATGGCCTTTTAGAGTTGACCTAATATATAAATGTTAATAATAACTTGAAAATATTTTTTTGCATCCTGGAATAAACACACATGGCTCTATGTACTAAGGCAAATATGGAGGGAATAAGGCATTGACCCTCTTTCCTCCCTACAGTATTTGCCTTCTCACTGGTGCTTTGGGCGGCCATTGGTAGGGAGACTGCCCAGAGGTGAAGTCTGGTGGAGCCACTGGCGGATCCAGAGGGGACCGATCAGGGCTATCGCCCACTCTAGCAGCAATCTTTATCCCATTAAATTGCGGTGGAGAGGTCCGATCATCGGGGAAAGGGGTGGGGCCAACCGGGACTAGCCAATCAGTGTATAAGGGGTGTGGTTATGTAAAATCAACCCCCTCTCCAAAAAAAAGTGCTCCCTCCACTCGAAATCTTCTGTCACATCGGAGGTGGCGGAGGTCAGTTCTGCTACAATTTAGAGCAGTGCTGCATTGCATTCAAGAAACAACTCTTACATAGAGAGCCGCTGTCCCATACCTCCCAACATGAAAGTGCAGAGGTACAGGGGGCCTGGTCACATCATGATGGCTGCGCTTTAAAGTGTTTGGCTGACCATTAGAAATCTCTCTTCCCCCAATGTCCCCACCTGCGGGACAAACATGTCCCTAGACGGGAGAGCGGGACAGATCCATAAAATCGGGACTGTCCTGCTGCTGGACGGTTGGGAGGTATGGCTGCCCTCCTAAGCCAGAGCAACAGAGGTATGTTAACATATAGAGCCCATACATATTGACACATGTTGCCCACTTATCCTATTAGCCCTGGAATATTCCTGTTTAATATTTCAGTTTGGATTTCGTTTAAGGTTTCTAAGTTATGATAAATAAACTGTTCTATTTAACTGGGATCAGCTGTTCCTCAGATCCAGTGAGTCTCCCTGAAGACTCTCCTCCCTCCTACTATTGCTCATCCACTAACTGGCGGCTGGGTTATCAGTACCAATCCTCTGTGAACTTTCCATCCATGTAAACGGTTCACAGATTGGGGCATTGGCAACAACGATGTCAAGCCCACCTTTTTAGCAGAGAGCACAGCAGCACTGTACAGTTGGGACGGAGGGATCAATCACAACCCTCAATCTCTCTGTGGCTTGTGATTGGTCTTTCCGCTTCACACTCCCCCCCCCCCCATCCTCCTCTCACAATAACCCTTGGAGGGGCCTCCTTAGAAAAAACGTTACCAAATATTATCACCATAGTAAAACAAAAAATAATGTAGGTGGTCAACTTTAAAAAGCATCAATTTTTACTTTTGTGATTTTGTGAATTTACCTGTATTAAATGTCAATAACATATTTGTTGACTAAAAACTAGTTTTCCAAACATAATTATGGGCATCCACCTTAAATAGCAAAGGGACCTAATATTTGGGTCAGTGCCCACAAGTTAACATTTTCGGAGATAGTATTGTGTAACTTTGGATAGTATCATATACTATAACATTGATAAGCAAAAAGTTCATAGACATAGCTAGAAGAAAATGACAATATATTAAATAGGATATCATGACTACTATAATTAAAGACTATTTAGCTACAATTTTACTCATTTATATTACAGCCCAGAGTCTTATACATTGTTTCAGCTCTAAACAGTGCTAATAACATTCCGGGCACGCGTTCTTTAACCAGAAAACTGTCTGATCTAGTTACAACTTGTAGACGAGTACAATTGCTGTTCTGTCAACAACCTCTGCCATTGATTAGTGGAATATTGGTTACACTGACAAGAAGACACACTTGACATTTCAACACATCATGCCATTCCATTATACCACATTTGTCATCAGATAGATATGAATGAATGGAGCCCCAGGAAGTCCATATGACGTGATTCGGATAAAGTTTGGATTAAAACTCGCAAATTTATGGGGAATTTAATTTTCTAATTTTGCTCGCAAATTACTATTTGCATCGATTTGTGGGAAGCCAGGTCCGATTCACCCAACCACCTGCAATCCCTGTGGGAGCAGCCGGCAGTTTAGCACGGCAAGATAAAGCAAAAAGTTCAATTTAAGGATGAGGGTCTAGTGTCTGCCTATAAAGCAGGTACACCTTTATTTGAAAATCATAACAACTAGGACCTTGCCTCTTGCTACTACACAAGCAATCAGTTTCCAAAACATTGCAGACACAACAAACTTTAACAGGAACCATTTTTAAAGCTATCATTTTTGCCAAGTATGGGTTTAGGGTGAGTGCTCTAGGATGCATCCTGCTGTACTTTCCCCCGTTCCATTCAATACTTCCAGCAGTGATAGCTGTCTCTCTGAGACTGAAGAGCAAAATTTAGCATATTTTAGGATTTTTTCTAAAAAATCCAAAAACAATATATTTATATATATATATATATATATATATATATATATATATATATATATATATATATATATATATATATGTATTAAAATCTTTGTCTCAGCAAAGTTTTCACCAGACTCTTCTTAAGTTAGAAACCTATCAAAATGTGGATGGTTTCAGAATTATTTCTTAAAAATGTTCCTAATGTGTATAAATACTGTAATGCAAACAGCTTGAACAAAAGGGATCTGCAATATTGGAATTCCCCCTTCCTTCCCCTTAGGATATTCCCTTCTGTTTGTTATAAAAATTGGCATTTACATTGCTAGCAGTGACTAATTAATATTTTAGGAGATACTACTATCAGTAAGTGAGTACATTGCATATAGCACCATTTCAGTCGTATTAATATATACATATTTAAAATATAGCTGTATAATATTATAGTAGTGTAATATTAGGGACAACAGTGAAGCCAAGACTTTATACTAAGTTGGCACAATTCTGTGCTAATACTAAATATTAAATTATGTAAATCCCTATAACATTTTTTTTTGTATCTCAAAACGTACTCGTATTTAATAATTATTTCCGGACAAGACCAAATTCAAACACAAATTATCTTTATTAGCATGTATGTAACTCAGGAGGGGCCGTGGTCTTTAGTGTCCAGGATGCAGACCAACATTGTTTATGTACTGTATGACTGGATCGCCAAATTCAACAAATATCACAAATCTCTGCTGTTGGGTACTTTGGTCCTTTCATTATCTAACTCTCAGTCTGTGGCTTATTGATTGCCTCTGTTCCCCTCCTCACATCATGACACTACCACTGTCACAGGAAGCCCTGTCCTCACTAACACAATCACACAGATGGACAGGCCATTGTCTCCATCATTATCAGCGCACTCATCTCCTGCCGCTGTGACCATTCTGATGCTCTGATTGGTTACAGGTTGTTCTATCTCCGCCCACTTGAAAACCAAGGACTTCTCAGACCAGTAGAAGTTGAAGAGCAAATACAATAAGTTGCCCAGACCCTGGACAAATGTACTTTAGAAACGATATCCACTTACACGCCTAAAGTGAATTAATGATGCTTTATGAATGATCGTACATATATCACAATCGTACTGTTGAAAACGACTATATTTCTTTGGTTACCGGACTTGGATTTTGCACAATTACGGTGCAGTTTCCCAAAGATAAAGGTTGAGAGGGGTTGCTTTCTGCTTTGACTAATTAAATGTTTTCCAAGGTTAGGTGACGTTTAAGTATAAATATTGCTGGAGTTTCTATATAATTTCTGTTGCCATTGAGAGGACCTCATAAAGGTTGGAATGCCATATTCATGGGCCAAAGACAATTGAAAAAATGATGTCATATAGTGGCGCTTATGAGGAAGTCACAGGAAGGTGGGCAGCGAAAAAAGCTTTGGCGGGCCACATCTGGCTAGGCCTCATCTCTAGTGATCTGAGGATATCCCTGAGAGCCTCCTTCATAACGTTGTTGAAAAACAGTGCTAATTAACGAATGGTAAAAAAAAAAAATTTGTACTCTGTCCTGGCTTTTAACAGATTGTTCAAAGCACGTTCATTAACACATCTCGTATCTGAAGCCTAGTGTACTATGCACATAATTAGTTTACCCATAGAACGCCATTATTTTTAACCTAGTGTTAACTCTTCTGAAGCCCACAGGCTCAGTCAAATTTGACGCCAATCCAAGTGAACACTTGTCAGAAAGCGCATGGGTGTGTGGGCAGGTCTACTCGCTAACGTTATTTTTTTGGACTATTACTGTCAATGAGCGTTTAATAGGCTTTGAGAATTCATGTTAAACACTTTGTAATAGCGCCAGTGAATACAAGGCCTATAATGGCGCAGAATGAGAGTTTAATGGTTATATAACCACAAGGTTAAAATTGATTCTGACTGATGTTTTTGCCATTTTATTTTTTAATCCAAAAGTTATGATAAATATCAGGATGCAATGTCTGCGGAAAATCACTTGTTCTTTCTTAAAATGTGACCTTTTGATGGCGATATCCAGCAAGTTAAATGTCTGTCACCATTAATTACATATTTTCCCTACTTGTTGAATGTTGATTTAATAGATCAGTTGGAAGATCCTGACAAATAGCTTGTTCTTGGGTAAATTCTGATTATGGACGAGCAAAATGATTTATTTCTTTTGAAATTTAATATTATAGTTTGCAAGATTTCTGTCATTTTGTATATTAGCATTTCCGAGCAGGGATGCTGTATACAACTTGTTGCATCATTGAGTATCATTGAGTACAATTCATATATAGTGATATTTAAACATAAAAAAGCTCACTCAATAACATGGTACATATAGCCCCAGTATATGAACCGAAAAAAACAACTAATCACCTCTGTAAACAGCAAAGAGCAAGTTTAAGATACTAAAAACAAACATTTGGTGCACTAATCATCATCATCATCACCATTTATTTATATAGCGCCACTTATTCCGCAGCGCTGTACAGAGAACTCACTCACATCAGTCCCTGCCCCATTGGAGCTTACAGTCTAAATTCTCTAACATACACTCACAGACCGAGACAGACTAGGGTCAATTTTGAATGCAGCCAATTAACCTACTAGTATGTTTTTGGAGTGTGGGAGGAAACCGGAGCACCCGGAGGAAACCCACGCAAACACGGGGAGAACATACAAACTCCACACAGATAAGGTCATGGTCGGGAATTGAACTCATGACCTCCAGTGCTGTAAGGCAGAAGTGCGAACCACTGAGCCCAAATCACATATTTACAGTCATTCAGCCATTGTATGGGCTGGACCAATATTCCTATGGAATTTACATGCTGCATTCTAATGAATACTGGTTTAGGGCACAAAATGGCTGCCTCCATGGTTAATGGATAAGAGAAAATGTTAACATTATCATGTGCCTGTAATTCCAGTTGTGTGTCATCTTTGTACATATTATTAAGGAAACCTGTGGGCATTTATATCTATTTAGTCATACAATGGACAGATACACATAATAGGCATATACACAGGGTATGCCAGGTGTGCTCACACACACACCCCAATGTCGGGCCCAGCACCTTTCTCCTAACTTTTATTTTTTATTTTTTATTTAAACTGGGTTATAATGTGCTCTTTGCTCCGACACCAGCAGCTAATTGCCACCCGTAATGCTGTGCGCACAGCACGTCTTACTCAGGAGCTAAATTTGAACTTGCTCATAGAGAATCTGATCAGTTCTCTCTGCAGATACTCAACGCGGACTGTACTTAGTGGGGATGATGTGTGATCAGTTCACCTCTGGAGCTGGGCAGGGGCTCTGGAGAAAGAGTTAATTTAGAACAGTGTTGGCTAATCTCTGACACTCCAGGTGTTGTGAAACAAGTCCTAGTATACTCTTCCAGCAATAAGCTGCTATATATTGGCAAAGCATGCTGGGACTTGTAGTTTCACAACACCTGGAGTGTCACAGGTTAGCCAACACTGATTTAGAATGATGATGATGATAAAATTGGGGCTAACAGAGAAGGATGATGTTGAAATGGGGTTAATAATAGTAGATGAGGGGTTAATGATTGATGAAGTATGAAGGGTTAATGAAAAATAATTAGGAGTGAGTGTTAATGAAGGCCAACGATGAAAAAGGGGTGATGATGGAGGATGAAGGGTTAATGAAAGGGGTTAATCATCATAATCAGCTATTTATATAGCACCACTAATTCTGCAGTGCTGTACAGAGAACTCACATCAGTCCCTGCCCCATTGGAGCTTACAGTCTAAACTTCCTAACACACACACAGAAAGAGACTAGAGTCGATTTGATAGCAGCCAATTAACCCACTAGTATGTTGTTGGAGTGTGGGAGGAAACCGGAGCACCTGGAGGAAACCCACGCAAACACGGGGAGAACATAAAAACTCCACACAGATAAGGACATGGTCGGGAATTGAACTCATGACCCCAGCGCTGTGAGGCAGAATTGTTAACCACTAAGCCACCGTGTTGCTGGATAATTACGGAGGATGAGGGGTTAATGATTGACAATAAGGGTATAATGATGAGTGATGGGCTGTAATGATGAAGAGTTAATGATTGATGAAGGCTGAGGGGTTAATAGAGCATAGTGACAAACGAGGCTTAATGATGGAGAATGAAGGGTAAATGATGGAAGATGAGGGGTTAATGATAGAAGATGAGGGGTTAATGATGGAAGATGAGGGGTTAAGGGTGAATTATCAGTGATGGAGGATTAATGGTTAATGATTGATTGTTGAATATTTGTCTTTAAAAAAAATGTGCACACCCTAATGAAATGTGACGAGCAGTCTTATGCTATACATTTAATTTAAGAGAGTATACTAGGAGAATAACCTATGTTCCAGGCTATTGTGCAGCTTTATTCATGATCATTAATAATTCAAAGTTTATTTTTTGATATTGAAGGACAGTTTGCTGACGCAGCTTTGACCTTGCCTTCCCGTTATTATTTACTTGTATGTCGTGATGTTCAGTGGTGCTAGAAGGAACCAGGAAGGTGAGTGACAGAACCAGCTTCAGACTGGTGAGAGCTGTTTAGTCGCTGCCGCCAGCGATGTAACCCCCCCACCACCCCCTCACTTTCCTCTTCTCCGTCTCTCTTCATCATGTTCATAAATGTTCCAAACGTTCATCATTCTCTGTATTTATTTTATCAATGTATTTGAATCAGTAACAATATATTCAACATTCTCAATAGCCTTTTAAAAAAACAGAAAAAAAAAATAGTTAATGATGGGAGATGAGGGGTTAATGATTGATGGGTAAATGCTGGGTGCTCACCCTAATGAAATGGGATGAGCAATCCCCCAAATATACATTTAATTTAAGAGAATATTGATTGTTACTTCATTGGCTTTCTATTAAGAGAAAGCTACATGATCAGAGACTTTGTGAGGTTATTACGCCATAAGGTTTTGGTAATTAACCAACATTTTATGCATCTTTCCTCATTTTGGTGGTTTTATATTTATGAAGGGATGATTCATTGCAATCAATTCATAATAGTATATCTTGTTTTCAGCTATTATAACACATGCAGTAGGTGCTGCTCTATTGGTTCTGCAGTAACCATGTGACTGGAGGCACCGGTGGTGTTAATGATAATTCTGATTGGTTTTAATTAAATGGTCTAATGATGTTAACATTGCTAATTAGTATCTCTACTAGGGTACAACATTTCACTCTTAACTAAAGGTCCAACACAGGACCGAAACATCAATGAATTAATAAAACACTTGGAAAAGTTGCCTATAGCAACCAATCAGATTCTAGTTATCATTCATTTAGTACATTCCAAAATGACAGCTAGAATCTGATTGGTTGCCATAAGCAACAACTCTACTTTTTCAAACTCGCAGCTTGATATATATTTCTCTTGGAGTTTTTCACCTGGCACATAAGACCTGAGAGCACCGTTTTCATAGTATTATGGATATAAGCAGGGGGGATTCCAGTTTCCAAGAAACTCCCCTACACTTGAATCAGGACAGTTCTGTGGCTTAGAAGTAGGAAATGGCTTCTAAGAGCCCCCACCTCATGTCTGCATTAAAGAAAACTATAACAGTCCACAGTGCAAGACCCATTTTGTTGGGATCTGCCTAAGTTTTTTTAATGAACTTTAGCTTCAACAAAATGGCTGCCCTTATTGTTCTCACTTCTGGCTCTAGTGTTTCTGTGACTTTAGAGAAAAGTAAAATGAAGTAACTTGTGATTTTCTGTCTACTGGGTGCGATGTGAAGCACTAGTTACTTAACTCTTACACTAATTATAATATTTGTGTTTAAATATAATTGTATGTGAGGGGAGCTTAGTATTCATTGTGTTGGTTAATAATAAGTTGTCTTAAAGATATAAAAATTAATGTGGGTTTTTTAATGTACAGCTTCCTCATGCCTCATTTTTTTTAATTTAACATACATTAATATATATATATATATATATACTATACATTCTATTTTTATTATTATTGCAGCAGTGTTTTGTTATTTGTTTTTCTGAAACCCAGCACTTGGAAACACCGCTCCAGAAATTCTGCATTTTCTCCTGAAGGGAGACTCTGGTGTCCCGGGAATGTGACATCCTGGCTGATTTATGATTATATGGGAGGGTGAAAGTGCCCACCCCACTTTGTCCATCAAGGGTCGACCTGGGAGAACTCCTGCCTGTCTCATCCATGGCACAAAGTAACAACACAGGTTATATGGGGAAAACTAGAACATTGTATTTATTAACATTGGCCTAGGTCCAATCAGAACACAGGCATGCCTAGCACTTCTGCAGCTCTAGACTGCTGGCAATACCCCTCCTCTGCCCTATAAAGACCTTTGATAACAGCTCACCATGGAAAACTGTATGGATGGCAGCAGTATGACACCATCCATATACTGCCACTCTGAATTACTCGCTAATTCCATCCCACAGTCAATAAGGTAGCGTTGCAGCTGTGGTGGTGCCCATAGGATTTACTACAACAGTCCTGTTTTATTGTCGGCCAATTACAGTTCTTTCAGGTCCTTATTATTCTTATTATCAACAGTACTGGCTGGGTGATGAACTTACATAACCCGATTAGACTATAGTAATAATATTACACTTAGTTCAATACAGTGGCGGAACTACCACTGGTGCAGCAGGTGACGTGCACCGGGGGCCCCTGGACATAATGGTGCCCGCTACATGGAGAACTAGTGAGCTGTGGGGCCTGGTTCTCTCCTCCCCGCTTCATATAGCGGTAAATTGTAGGACAAGACCTTGTTGAGTCACATAAGAGCCTCTTCTTTGCAGTTTACCCTTCACATTGATATCCCTTTAAGGACTGGCAGGGGCTCAGATGAAGGGTATCGGGAACGTTGGATTTGCCGTGTGGCATATCTTGCCATCACCTGCTGTGTCTATACCTGGTAATGTGTCTGTGCCCTGCATGTATGTTTATTGCTTTAGCTACTTTGCAATCCAGGGGATGATCGGATATGTAGTCTCCTTTCAACTACCAATCTAGGCATATATTGCCTTTGTAATAATAATAATAATAATAATAAGGAATAATGTGGAATAATATGGAAAAATATATTTTGACAACAATTTAACATTAATGACCTTACCCTGTACTGTAAAAGCTTTCTCTAAACGAAGATTAATAACTGTATGTTCTGGGATTATGAGTCACTGAACAGCAACAAAAAGTTTACTGAAGGTTTATAAAATGCAGCATCTATGCATACAATTTAAAAGTGCAGCCAACTCCCCAAGGGGCCGTGCAGAGCAGTTTTATTTCGTACTACAGCAGTATTAAAATGTATTCAAGAAATTAACATATAAACAGCTTCCTTGTCTTGCGTAGATTTTAATGCTCAATCACATCTGTAGCAAATAGGTTGTACGATTAAACGTCTGAAACATCGACTGACGCTGGTACTATGAAGTGCTGTGTGTACCCATATGTCTTACAGCTGAAATACCAAGATATTCTGCTAAATGGGTCCTCTGTGTGCGTGGGTAATGAAAAATCTGGGGACGTCTATGGGAGCCAAGAGGGGGGAGATACAGTGCACAGTGCATAAACAGATGTGTCAAGTTTATAAGAACTGTTTACGCTGTCATTTATTTACATGCAAAATATGATTTTTGTACACTGAGCCATTTGAAATAGCAAAGAGCAGTCTAATGACATTTGGAGAAACCCATTAGAGGACACCATGTAGGGATCTTGCAGTGATTGAATTCATAGTGTATTTTGTTACTATACCCATATTCTTTGCAGAGTGCAAAGCAGTTCAAAAACAACATTTAATTTTGCAGAGCAAGATTATTGAAATGAGATAAAGCATAATGCTTAATTTTCATACCTAGCTTCTGGGAGAAGGTATAAAAGGAATGAGTGAGTGAGGCTTGAGGACATAATTTGCATCAATAACTGGGCTGGGCAAGACGTATGATGTCGTAAATCACGTCACCACAACCCTGCTCGCTCAGTGTACACGAATGTAGGCAGGGCTTGAGGATGCATTTTACAGGATTACGGAACATCCTCGCCCACTTCAGAGGCTAGTAAGCAGCCTTCTGGGAGAATTGTCTGGGTCTCGCCTGGTTTCTAGCCGAACTAGTGGAAAACCACAGCTTTCGGTGCTGAATATACAGCTCCCTTTGTAAATGAGGTCTACAGGCTGCATGGTTGCGCTGCAACTACTTAACGTGCAAGCGGTGTGTTTGCATAGTAAAAAAAGCCAGTTATTGTTGAATTCTTAGAGGCATATTCAATTGTCTTTGCGGTCCGAGATTACACGTGGCTGCACAAGTCCCGTTACCGCAACACAGCAGATTTTCATGCGCACCCCATAGGGTTGCGAAGGGAAATCTGCGATGTTCCGGTACCGTATTGTCACTTTACATGCGCAGCCGCACGTAATCGTGGACCACAAAGCTAATTGAATATGCCCCTTAATGTCATTTAAGAGAGACTGGAGAAGTATTTGAGCGACAGATTACAGAAACCAATAGAAAGCTAGAGGAGGGACACTTTCTAAATTAACTGAACTTAGTTTTTAAATGACTTATTGGATGGATTGACAGATACTTTGCACATAATGTATTTTGTGAAATGTTCTATCTATTCTGTCATTTAAATCCATCATCTAAAAATACCTAATCATTTAATAAGCAAAAATGAAGTGATGGCTCATAGCAGAAAGTAGTAATTAATATTGATTGTATGTGCTGCTATTTCAGTAAATGTGAAACAACGCATTATTTCATGTTACAAAATAAATTTTGTGTTTTGTAATATTGCTATTACATTAGCTTGTGGTTACAATTTGGAATGACCAATGTGTATCATGTTTGCTTGACATAATGATGTTTGTGCTACAAAATTTATTTTGTTGTCCATCTCCTAATTTTTTGTGCATGCATTAAAAAAATGTGAGCATCCAAAATCAGTTCCGCCACCATGATATTAATGATTTTGTAGACAAAATATATTGTTGACAAACGTCACCTCCTACACCAGCAACAAGATGAAGTAGGCGCAAGCAGAATCAAGCTGAGGTCTAGTAATTCTGCTATAAACTATGTAAACAAATTCTCAGGGTTAATTACTAATATTCTTTAGGTGCAAACTTGTCTAGTGCAGTAATCCATAGTATCTCAATAGGGCAGTAGATCTTAGTCATATTCTAACCAGGCATTGTGAGAGACAGAGCTCTGAGTTTCCTTCTAATGTGATTGGGTAGTTCTGTGGGGTCCTATGTCATTATTTCATAGTTTCCTTATAGTGTGATGCAAGCCAAATTCTGCACATGGGGGTGGCACAGAGCCGCAGCTAAAAAATTTAGTGCCTGTGGCGAGAAAGAAAATTGCTGCCCTCTCTAGCCTCAATTTTAACCAAATAAACCTAAAATATTCATAAACTGAGCCCCCTTTCAGCGTTGCGTCCTGGGCGGTCAACCCTTATAGCACAGCCCTAGTTACGGCCCATGTGTCTTGCCTTATCACTGCTGCCTAAACATACAACATTCCAATATTTTTCTTATTGATCAATTTATCTCGTCAAGCAAGTCCATGTGACATTGCGTTTGCAGAAAGAGGAAAAATATCTTTGGCTGATGTTTCGTTGTATCCTGTGAATTAACATCTGACAATCAATAGCTGCTGCTTTAAAGATCTTCCAATAAGCTGGAAGATTGTATTACCGAATGTTTATTTTCACACTGACGTTCATATGTGATATAGATGATATCTCCGCGTAGAGCGCTGGGACTGACATGCAGAAAATGAGATGCGCACATCAATGCACACGTTATTGTAAATACCGGGAAATGAAACAAATGAGGAGTTTGATGCGAGAAGAATCTGTTTGTGCTGTCTATCATTGACGGATTGGATTCAGAATCATTTCCGTACAACCCTACAACGGTATCCCGCGGCGTATCAATAGCGATGCAAGCCGGTAACGTTAAACAGGTTGAGGCTTTATAAACTCACGTTTCTTTCAGGGGAATATTGATACGAACGTGTTTGTCATAAGGATTTCCTAATGCAAGTTGCATATAGGGATAACGGGGGATAATTCATTCCCCTCTCGCTATACGGAACATTTCAACGCCCCAGGCAGAATAATTTCCGTGACTGAGACCTAAGACTAGTAAAGTAACAGCAAAGTATCCAATTTATCTCTGATCAATCCAGGGTTTTGACCCCTAATTTATGATTTTAAAAAAAAACCCAAAAAAACATTTTTGATTGTAGACAAGTAATCACATTGCCATTATAGAACTGCACATATACTTAATTCAAACCTCAAAATCAATAAAACCTTCAGTGTGCTTTCCTCATCTATATTCAAAGCATGGAAGGGGAAAGTGGCAAAACGCTGTATCCCTCTGCTGCGTTCTTCTTTCAGATATGAATGGTAACTGCTTCTGATAATACGTGGATTGAAATTCAGGGTCATTATCTCCTTTCTTCAGCTGAAATTCACAGTTTGGTGCAGTCTGTGTTCTACAACTCACTGCTCAGAGAGAGCTACAATGTTATCAAGCAGTCATTCTGTGGGGAAACACAATACCGTACCGCTATATACATGTCTGGCCTCGATTTAAAGGGTATGTACTTGACATTGTTTATGTCTAATTATCACCAGTTCCAATGTCATTCTCCTGTTGTTTGGTTTGCTTGTCTGCATGGGTGACAACGCTGTGCAGAAGTGAAAAGGTGCCGTGGGACTGTACAAATTATTTGTCTTTATGTCAGTAAACAAAATGGGAGACGTTGAAGGACTGTGGGAGTTTTCTATACAATGATATTAAAAAAAACAACGAGTGAAAAGTGTACAACTGGTTTTACACAATGAACTTAGGAAGCCCATGGTAATTCTGAAAACATTACATCAATTGCAGGTTGAATTTCTGCCTTAAATAGAGTAACAAGTATTTCTACCACACAAAACAGTTCAGTGATCTCGTACGATTCTGGAAGAGATTAGCAGCCTGGATACAGATTTTATGATTGGTTAGTCTTTATCACATGACCATGGCCTCCATTTTTGGAAGTGTAAAGCTGTGGGAGATCTCAGATACAAGGCCTGACCAACTTGTGGCTCTCCAGGTGTTGTGAAACTACAAGATCCAGCATGCTTTGCCAGCAGATAGCCAGCCGATAGCTGGCAAGGTATGATGGGACTTGTAGTTTCACAACACCTGGAGACCCACAGGTTGAAGAGGGTGGACGAAGGTCAATTTGATTGGATATGAGCATCACATGATCACCTCATATATATTTACAATACACCCTCTGGCCAGGTACATCCGTTTGCTTCAGATAGTTTGCAATCTCTAATGACCAATTACCTCATACAAGGCAATTTACTTTTTTCAGGCAGGGGGTAGTGCAACCCCTTTAAGAAATGTTTGAGATGCAGGATTATTTTGTTATCATTGTCTAATACAGTCTCCATGCAACTGTTCTATGGAGGTAGGTGCTCCATGATGTGGAATCTTGAATCAGAATGAAAACCCAGAATGATCTGTTATAAATCTGCTATGGAACTGGTCTAATATAGAAGACATATTTGTGAAGTTCCATTTCTTCTGTTTCTCAAACTCTCAAACTTGGAAAGTCTTTAAAAGGCCAGGAGCCAGAACCATCAATCAAACCCACTGGATTAATACCGCCTACAGACACTAGTAAACAAGCAAATAATAAAGAGTTAAAAATCAAACAGGCAAACTTGCTAAACCACAAAAAGGATGAAATAAAAACTGAAATAAAATACAGATACAGGTTGCCTTGCCCATTTGATGATGCAAAGTGCCTCATCACGTCATGCCAACCTCTTTTCACAGTACTCTTCCTGGATGACAGGTAGGAAACATAGGTAAAATGTATCTGTTAGAGGCAATATTCCTGATCTTATACAAAGGTAACTGTCATCTAAAGCGCCTATTGTTAATAGAAATGTATGGAACTCCAGAATTTTACAATATGCTTCTATTTGGTAGGTCAGATCTTTGATTCGCGATTTAATAAATGCAAGGAACTCCTCTAAATATGTACACAACCAGACGCTTTTTGCCACTTTAACAATATAACTGCAAAATAACATTTTATTTTTCTCCGGTCAGAAAAAACAAATACGCCCCCCCGTCTATCCCAACTCCCATTGTTTGGAGCAAACACTAACAACCTGTCCCAATTATCATGTAAAATTATGTGCACTCATACAAATAGCGGCACGTGACATAGGCAACAAGGATTTTGTACTGTGACTCGGCAGTTTTGTGTGTTGGGAGTGATCTCTTATGTGTTCAAGTCAACCTAACGCCAGAGGGTTATGCTGAAAATGTATACAGTTATGATAACAAAGTTCTATTCACAGGTTAATATCTTATGAATTCCAGCTTTTAAATGTCACGGAATATTCCTTAATTCTAAAAGAATCTAATGTTACACCTATCACAATAAAGTCCATTTTTCCATTTTTCCATAACATCACATTTTTGGGACCATCTGACTCCGCTCAGACACATTGGGCCAGATTCATTAAGGAAAGTAAGGCAAAAAAGGAGTGACTTTTTTTGGGACAAATTATGTTATAATGCAAGGGGTGCAAATTAGTTTATTACTTTGCACATAAGTTAAATACTGGCTAGTTTTTTATGTAGCACACAAATATTTGATAGCTTTATTTTTACACTGAAATTAAAAAGTTGAAAAAAACTAATAATCTGTCCCCACATTTTAAATTTACCCCCCCTCCAATGCATCATGGTTTTGCCAGGGTGCAAAAGTTACTAATTTTTTTGCTTTACTTTCCTTAATGAATCACCCTTACAGTCAATACACTAGAAAATGGACAGTAGATAAAGTAGATAATGGCACATTTTGTTACTGTAATTCTGTCCAGTGGCCATGCATTTATTGTCAATATAGCAATACTGCGGCGAGTTGGAAGTACTATAAGGAAATTCATGCATCCTTACACCCTTTTCTTCCATAAGTTGCACAATTAGGTGACTATTCATCCTCTCTTTCCAAAAAATGCCTGCCTCATTTGCATTAGATTTTTATTTTGTTTGATAATGGATTTTCTCTTCCCTGGGAGGAAGTTTTGAAAACAATGTGCTCACTTTCATTATTACATTGATTGCCACCGACACATGTTCCTGTGACATATATCTCTTTCTTGCTGTGTGAATGGCTAAAGACGTTGTGCATTTCTTGGCAATGTGCAACCATTGACTTCCTTTCAGATACAACAAAATGAATTACCCATTTTCCAGTTGGACCATTTTATCAAATACACATGTTGATATCACAGTGACATTTCTACACCTTGATAAGTAATGGTACTAATGACAAGGGCAGAAAATAACTGCGTTTTGCAGCTGTCAGTGTGGTTTAGTTAGGATGAATAGTTAGAATGAGTGTCCAATGGACTGTATCCTTCCTTTATAGGGCTGTAGACATTTGTTGATGCTTGCTGATTGGTTCTTTGCATTTCGTGCATTGTGATTGGCCCGATTCTCCAGTGCGTATAATTTATTTGTCAAGTTTAAGAGGACTTGGGATCAGTGAACCTTGTATTAAAGGTAGGGTAGTTTTCCTAAATAGATTTAGAAATGCCTATAATGTATCATACCAGTCTTCCCCTTATATGACCTGAAATTAAATATACAGTCATTAGTACCATTACTTATCAAGGTGTAGAAATGTCACTTTGATATCAACCAGTGTATTTGATAAAATAGTACAACTGGAAAATGGGCAATTCGTTTTGTATATTAACAGACCAGCATTTGTGCCTCATTTGATTTGAAACTGAATATATAATGTTTAATAGCAGTGCTGAACAACGTCCCTAATTGGAGCCGAAACTAAGTATACAATGTATCCTAAAAGCCCTACACATTTCCCCTCCTGTGATCTGAAACTTAATTTACAATGCACCGTTTCCCTCAATAGGTCTGACGTATACACTGTATTATATTAGCATGCACAGTTTACAATGTATATCAGTCTTGAGTTGTTCCACGTTGCTTATGATTTTTTGTTGGAACTCTGCACGTTACAAATTTCTGCTTTATGAAGACAGATAAAAATTATCATTAGTTATTAGTATATTTTATCATTTGTACCTGATTAATCAGATTCAGGGTAATCCTGATTGTCTTGATCAGCAGATCTATAATGATAGATGGAATTATTCAGCAGTAAACAAATGAGAGAAACAACAGGAAAGTGATGAGATCTTTATAGGTATTTGTGTGAGTATATTGATTTAATTCCTGTGACCTGTTGATAGTAAAGATTTTATTATGCCGTGGGGACATTTTATATGCTTTAAATCATTCTTTTTGCCTTGGATGAACCGCTGTACAAGACAGTTGAAACAGACTGTCTGGAAATGTAAGATAGCACAAAGGTCTGATTTGTTTGAATATTAAGCTATTACAGTGCGTTTCATTTAAAGTAACGTCAATTTTAGAAACATTTTACTGGGTCGTGAGGACCTATTTGGGAACATTTATATATAAAACTGCTGAAACAAATATTGGCCATAATTAGCATACTGCTTTCATCTAAGCTGAACTAGAAGAACTGAACACACAATCTGACTGTTTGTTATGGCAAACGCTATCTTTTTATTTTGCACCAACCTGTAGCCAATTATAGCAATAGAATTTTCATAGAACTAGACTGTACTGGAGCCAATCAAAGCATTAGAACCTTCACAGGGGTAAATCAATCTGTAACCATCAGAGCAATAGAATGTTCACAGGTGTAGACTGACCTGTAGCCAATAAGAGCATTAGAACCTTTACAGGTGTAGACCAATCTGTAACCATCAGAGCAATAGAACGTTCACAGGTCTAAACTGACCTTTAGCCAATCAGGGCATTAGATTGTTCACATGACTAGACTGACCTTTAGCCAATCAGAACATTAGAACCTTTACAGGTCTAGACCAATCTGTAACCATCAAAGCATTAGAACCTTTACAGGTATAGACCAATCTGTAACCATCAGACCAATAAAACGTTCACAGGTCTAGACTGATCTGTAGCCAATCAGAGCATTAGAACCTTCACAGGGGTTGATCAGTCTGTAGTTATCAGAGCAATAGAACATTCACAGGGTTAGACTGACCTGTGGCCAATCAAAGAATTAGAAACTTCACATGGGTAGATCAATCTGGAGTCATCAGAGCAATAGAACATTCACAGGACTGGACTGAACTGTAACCAATCAGAGCATTAAACCCTTCACAGGGGTAGATCAATCTGTAGCCAATCAGATCCTTAGAACCTTTACAGGGGTAGACCAAAATATAGCCAATGAGAACATTAAATGCAATATAAACAGCAACAAAATAAGTGTTTTAAATGCACTTATTTACGTAATTAAGTTAATTTTAAATATGTTAGTTTGTAATCCTTCAAAATAAGTATAAGAAAGTTTTCTGGCACTGTTATCACCAATAATGGCATCAACACATTTGTGCGACTACACACATCTACTATAATTAGCCGGAACATGAGCAGTAACAAACATAGTACATTAAATAAAATACTGCATTGACTCAATCGTCCATAGTCTACCTTGGGATAAATTCTTCAATATATATAAATATACAATAATGTTTAGGTTCCAGATTACAAATTTTGTGGAAATGACACCGATTAATCTTTCACAAACAAAAAGTACATTTAACTATCATATATGACATCCACAGGGTAACGTATGGGGTAGCTTTATCAAATCTTCTTAAAGGGAAAACGGAAGGTATTACCCATAGCAACCATTCAGATTCTAGCTATCATTTTCTAGAATATATTAGAAAAATTATAGCTGCAATCCAATTGGTTGTTATGGGCAACACTTCCATTTTTCTTTTTTTAAAAGATCTGAAAAATGTACTCCCGAGCGGGAGATTCAACTGTCAGCTATGTGGCGCGTTGACATCACCGTGATTTCCGGCAATTACAGAAGAACCTCTACAGGGTTCAATGAAAAACGAGTTGATATTCCAGCCACAACATTGGTGCAGGGTGTCACCGTGGATATTTCAGATACAACTGGTGCCGAAAGTGTTTTAAAAATGATTATACAAAATAAAATAAAGTTGCATATAAAAAAAATCTATAAAAACAGAATAAAAAAAAGTGTACCCTTCCATGGTTTGAACCACTGTTGAATCAGTTAATACTGTGCTATATAAAATACACTGTTTTCAGGCATTTGTCCACATTCTGTTGCATTGAACACTCATGAGTACTCACCGACTGTCAGAGATCAAGGTAGCCTAGTGAAAAAGCCGTTTATGCTTCATTCAACGCCAGGCGAACACAGATCTGTTCAACGCATCATAGTTGGATGAAAATGTGCACAGTCTTAAATAGGAAATAACAAGAACAAATGGATTATTTAACCAATCAGAGCCTAGTCCGTACAACAGATTATCCTTTGAGAATTTTCAGTGTGCGCCGACTATACTGGTCCCCTGAAGAGAAGGAAGCTTTATATTTTCAAATTGTCTTTCTTCTTGTTCCAAATATCACCTAATATGTCCTTATCTATTCAATATGATTATTTGTAAAGTTAAAGAGATTGCCAAAGTTATTGTTTCAGTTGACCATTTGCTGCATATCGTTAAGTGTAGGAAATTGTCCAAAATTCAAAAAAACATTGGCCGGAGAGGAATTTGTCTTGCTTGCTTACATAAATAATTACACATTACTAATCTTTCCAAATATCACATTTGTTCATTTTCATAGTAATGAGTTTCGGTACCATGATCCTTGAAACCAAATGTGTTGTTTTATTGCTTTGGGGTTTTTGTTGTTGTTGTTTTTTTTGTTGTTGTTTTTTTCTTTTATTGTAAAATGCAAGGTGCAACAACTCAGGCGTACTAAATCTGTGCGCCTGTAGAGTTTCTAATCTATTGCGGGTACCCAAGGCGTACAGAGATAAAGTGACTTATCCAGATTCACATGAAGTGTTCTGCATAAAGCAGACAAGTCTTCCACATACTCGGCTGCCAGAGTCACCGATCCATTCCCTATAGCAGCCACAAACATCCTTTTATGTCTCGTATCAGTGTCTTTTACCGAGTCGGCGTTAGAAAAAAATTAAAGATAATTACCATCATTGTGGTGGGAGCTTGTGTGTTCACAGTCTCGTGGACATACACAATCCCGCGTTCTTGATAACACTGAAGTCTCAGATTGTAATGAAGAATAACGGAGTCCTGCTGTGTTGCTGGCTATGTCAAGCTGCGTTTCTGTCTTTTAACAAGCATAAGATGACACAATCACCATACACGGGATTGCTCGACATTATTGTCTGTGCTATATATTTCTAGGGGATTGTAAGATCTTCTCAATGCTTAACAAGTCTTTAGTCAACCACTTATTTAATGGATGACGTGAAATACACACAGTTGATAGAAAACAAGTACTCTGTTGCAGATCTTTCATATTCTAACCCTGGGACTATAGTAAATTCTCATCTGTTTTTTGAGGGGGATAGAATTTAGGAACAACTTAACTTTATATACCTGATTCATTAAGGAATGTAATTGCCGATACGTATCGTAATTTGCATAGCTAGACCTGTATACAACAACAGACGTATCTTCAGATCCACTCCTAGTTGAATATGGACATGTATATGCCCAATTTATGTGTGTCAATTTACATTCAGTTTGCGTGTCTTAATGGATCAGGCACAACATGTCAATAAATTGGCTGTGTTTTAAAAAATACTTGTCACCATGGATTAACCTTTATTGTCAAGCAGCAAAAATATAATTGTCAATTTATTATTTATGATAGAAATCACCAAGGCTGCCAGAATGGCATTGCCATCAATTTCCCCTAGGTTTACCATCTTACCAAATATTTTTTAGGTGCTTTTGACTGGGGTCGGGAACATCCATTGCAATTATTCTTAAAAACTGGCTATGTACAGATGAGCAGAAGATGAAGTGGGAGGGGATAGAACAAGCTGTAGCCAATCAGAACGTCTGAATTTTAACAATAGCTCAGGCTATTGCATGTATGTCTATATGAAGGCAAGTGTGAAGTAGAAGAGGATAGACAAACAGCAACAGAACAGACAGATGTGAGGCTGCTGTCAAACTGGAACAGGAACACTATGGCCTCTAACACAGTTGTGGAGGACTAAGTACATTCAACTTGTTTGCTATATTTTATTTAGTCCCCGCTGGTAGTTTGTAACTCAATGACTCTTTTGTAATTTTCTTTCATGTTTATTAAAATAATTGGTATTAGGACTTATGGTGTAAACAAGGAAGCATTTATATCAGGGCAAACACATTTTTCAACATACAAAATACTGATCATTGATAATTATATTGATTAGATTCTTTTACAGAGATGTGATGTTAGATTGAGGACATGGGAAACTGTTGGTATAGGAAAGGGACCCTAATGAATTGTATTCTAAATCCTCATGAAATTCCCCCAAAATGGCACAGAACATTCCACTAGTTGTACTGCAGAGCACGTTCACCTGTATTAATAACACTGCCATGAAATTGTCCTCTCTTGTGTAAAAGACACTATATTGCTTACAAATAGGGTAATGCGACTTCCACATTTACTATTATCACTGTCAAACCACATCTCTACGCTATCGTTAGGCGATATACATTTATATACCTGACATACGCCTGGTGCAGCAGAAATACAGCTTTTTTTGAATTGGACGTATCTTGATATATGTGCATTTCAACATACACACACACTTAACTTTTTTCTGGTAATAGAACCTTTGCCCATACGTTCTGAGCGTAAAATGATTCAAACTGTGTAGGTAAAGGCTGTCTCTCAGTCTCTGCCAGCTCTAGACACAGGCTGTGCCTAACTCTAAATCTATTTCTCCATTGTGTATTTCCAGTGGCAAATGTAGTATTTCTAGTGTGGGGGTTTCCATGTTACGCCACTAGAGTGGTCATGACAAGCATGTAAGGGGCATGGCTATTATTTTAGACAGTGCTTACCTAACCTTCACATACACGGGCAATGCCGTTTGCACTATTATTAGGTGCACGTAGCTTCCCCATCAGGAGCTGTGAATGAGTGTGACAATGTGAAGCGAGATATACCTCCCGCCTATCCTTGCAATTGGAACAAAGTCAAGACTGAGCAGGACAGTCACCCAAAATTGGGATTGCCCCACTAGCATCAGGACAGTTGGCAGACTGTCGTGCTCCTCCTAATGTTCTTCCAGCCTTCACTACCTGTTTCTGGTCATGTCTTAATTTTAGTAGTTCCCATATCTAGATCCTGGAATGTTGGGGCCCTGTTTGGGAAAAGGACAGGTATATGAAATATGAAAGGCTAGCAATGAGTCAACACTGTAGGCCTCCCTGACCCCAACCAGCACCAGCGTTAAATCGATAGCACCCCTGTTTAATAATTAGGCTTCTCTCCCTGCAAACAGCCTTGGTATTAGATTAATGGCATTTACATTTTATGAATGCCCCAACATTAAATTAATAGTATTCACATTTAATAAATTGACCTATTTCCACAACATTAAATTAATAAATAGTCCCTGATATTAACTTAATAGTAGTCACCCAGCACTACATTAACAATCCCATCACCACATCTTAAATTAATAGGCACCAAAATGACAACACAATAAAGTAAAAAGAATATACCTTACAGGCACTAAAAATTGCTAAAAAGTATAATCGGCTTCTGCTAGAAAGAGACTCTGCGACTTTTATATAAACACTACCAGTAAAAAGAGGGTAGGATAAAAGCAGTTCTATATTATCCTCAATAAATGAAACATGCAAAAATGTATAAAGGAAACTGACAAAAATGGCAGAGATAAATCCAATAAAAACATATATGTTTATTAATGCATTTCATAATATAATATACTTTATATAGTATAATATATTATTTAATAATAATGTACATAATGTATTAAATAAAATCAAACAATTTCATTAAAGCAATTAAAAGTAAGGTGGCACTATTATATTATATACAATAAAAAGCCTCACCATCACACCACCAATATATTAAGAGTTCCAACCCACCTTTAAATGATTAACTTCCACCCACCTTACATTAAGAGACACATCCCCCATGCCCACTTACCTACTTTGCCCATTGCGGTGTTGGAGAGGCAGACTCTTCTGTTTGCCTCTCATGCTGCCTGTAAACGTGGGATAACGCACTCGCCATGTGGTGCGCGAACCACATCACATGATGTCAGCAGGGGAAAGGAAGACCGGATCAGTATGTTCCGCAGAGTGTTTGAGTAAGGTGGCTGGCTGGAGGAGGGGCCAGACACCAGGAAGGATTCATTGCTCAGGTGGGGATTCAGATGGGGGGTTTCCAGGCAACTGGAACCCCCCTAAGTCATAGCTTGATTTCCTAGGCCCGGTTTTCTTGGCCCAAAAATTTCTTTGTTGAAAAGAAACGAAGCTGCCCCTCTAATCAAACAAAAAAAGTCAAGCAGAAGCTAGATTTCTACTGTATACACACAATATGGGTAAAGCTTATGCCTTCCTTCATTTTGGAGATGCCTAAATAACATCTAAATTTTAATCTATTACAGAGGATGTCTTGGATGCGAAATATATAACTAAATTATATCAGTTGCTAAGTTACAGGACAGGTCTTATCATAGTTACTCATTGCAAACATTTATTCTACCTTGAAATGGTTGAAATGAATATTAATTTAATGTCCTAAGAAGACGGTGAATTTCATATGTGTCTCAAATTGATCCTCTGAGAATGATGACTGGTACAGACGCAGGCAATGAGTGACAAATCCATACCTCCCAACTGTTTAGACAGGGGACCATCCTGCCATCCTGACAGTGAGCATTTTAGTCCCGGAAGCCGGAATATAGGGGGGTGTATCCAACTCACCTGCGTCGTACGCCTCTAGGCAGATGTGATTAGGTGCCACGTGAGTCTGCAACGAGTGTGTGTGTGGCCATACAGAGGTGTTTTCAGTGAAGCAAAGAGTATCGTGGGGGCCTTTGTGCTAGACATGGCCCCTGGGATCATATATGAATTACTGGGCAGCTCCTCTGCCAAATCCTACAGGAATTAGGCCACTGTGATATTTTGTATGTACCAGTGATTGAAGGAAGGTTAAACAGTGAGTAAAGGTGCTTGCAGAGCTCCTATAAGGAATTGTTTGCAAAACTATAAATTGGCTGTTTAATTTCTGATAAAACAGCTCTCACATGATTCAAAGAAAGCCACCATTAGAGGTAGATTTATTAAACCCTCTAATGTGGAGGTGTTGCTATGGGCAACACCTCCACTTTTCCTGTTTAGAAGATTTAACATATCTACCCCTTAGTCTTCACATGCCAAAACTGTACAAATGGAACAGTGCCTCAGTTAGACCTCCAACTGTTTTTATCCCTGATACTTTGTTATCAACGCTAATTAAGATACTGATTCACCATAAGAAAACTATCAGCGACTTCCTTTGAAGGGCGTGAGTTTGCTTGCTTCCTTCTTACCTTTCTCATGAACATAATTGCAGAAGCGAAGAGGTCACAAGATCTGCACGCTCGTCTCCTGAAATAACTTGTGCTGCTGTACAATTATCTGATCTGCCTACAGGCTACATGCGGACGAGCAGGAGATGAATAATGATCACAAAAAAATTCTCAAAGACTTCTCAAATATGCCTTAAAAAGAATAAATATCAATATGTATAGCTTCCAACAGCTTCGGGAAAAATGTGCTATTCCCAATACCAAATTTTTCATGTTCGTACAATTGCGTCACTACATATGCTCATTTCTAACCCTTTATAGTCAGCCAGATATTCATAGATAAAGGTAAATATATATTTGAAGTGTGGTTTACTTAAATTTTCTTCTAATGTAGTGCGAAACAGACAGATCTTAGGGCATAACAAGGGGGTCATAGGTAGTATGGAGAAAATGCAGTCCCATATTTGGCCCCAGAAGGACTGGACAACTGGACATGACCATAAAAGATGCCAAAATGTGCCCTCAGTAATACCGCACCTGGGGCACTCCGAAGAGGTGCGCAGTCCCACTGCGTGCACCTTGGTTGGTGTTAAGTACACTCTGTCTACAATGTAAAAATGGATTTGCTGAAACCTAAGACAAGATGTGTCATGTCTAGTACATCCCACCACCATATTCCACTCCTCATCAGAAAGAACCCCTAGATCGGCTTCTCATTATATTCTGAGCAGATCTAATCCTCTCGGCAACACCTGAGGCAATAACAAGGCATCAAGCACAGAAATAGTCTTGTATGATATGACGCTACAGATCTTGATATATTTTTAATTGTAGCATCTGACATATGAAGAAAAACCCTCAGGATACTGGGCATTCAGTGCATGTCTCAGCTGTAGATACCGGAAGAACTGATTGTTGGGTAATGGGAAGTTCGCTCTCAATTGTTCATATGTAGCTTATTGATTGTCTATATATATTTGACCAATAGGGTGGATTCCCGCATCCTTCCACAGCTCTGAACGCTCCAACCTAACCAGTTTCCTAAAACCAGTATTGATCCATAAGGGAGTATCTGGGTCTAACCCTTCACCTCCCATAAGAGCATGTGATATTGCCTAAATAATTGATGCCTGTCGTCTTATAGGGGCCACATTACTAGGTCTGTGCTTAGTTAACAAAACCTGCAAAGCTCCAAGGGGAAGGTCCGTCCACTCGCCCAAGAAGTGTCCAAAAGTGGTGTTCTGTGTATCGCCTAACCAGGAGATCAAATGTGTAAGCTGAGAACCAAGATAATAAATTTTAAGATTGGGCAGGGCCAGTCCTCTTGAATGTTTGGATCTACATGTTCCCTATGTTCTTGTTTACCCTACTTATGGAACGTCATGTGGACGTCAAGGCTTTTTCTTATTGATATGTGGATATACCAGTTTGCAGAAATTTCTTTGTTTTGTACAACACTGTACGTTCCATGTAATGCTTTTCTGATCTAAGTTTCAATAAAAAAAATGAAAAAATAAAGAATGAAAATATTTTAAAGTACCTTTGTGCCAGATTTCTATAACTGTCCCCCATTGTACATAATCTTAGGCACATTGATAGAATAGAATGATAATAAATGCTACACTTGACTTATTGAATAATTAAATATATTTTCCCTTTGTATGTTTATTTTCAGCTTTTGGTTCTCTGGCATTAGCAATGCATCTACAATGCCTCCACTAATGCTACAACTGTTGAATATTTCAATAAATATGAAAACAGAAAATCAATGGAAATAGATTGTCAAGTGGTGGATCCACCAGGTTAAAGGTTTTGCAATAATTAGATGTATTTGCATTCTAAGTGACAGGCATGGTTACAAAAATCCTCCGGTGACTCTATAGTGGGTCAGGGAGGGTAGGGAGTACCTGGCCTGAATATAATGAGAAGGACTCTCTCATACTGCTGAACAAAGACATTCTGATTGACTGCCCCTAGTCCCTGTCTGACCCATGATCTCCGTTCATCTAGTAGACAGGTGCACAGACAGGGTGATGCTAAACTGCAAGGAGGAAAAATAGTAGCAAAATATATTTATGAAAGGAGCAAAGACTTTATTATTTTGCTAAGCATTTTGTTTTTGCTACCTATTAATTGTTGCTCATTAATGACTTTGGGTATTATTATAGTAATTCAACCTACCAATACAAAGAGCTAATTTAGTCTCCTGACTGGAAAAATGTTCTTGAAATGATGGTGGGAAAAAGAGACCTTAGTAAATATATACCCACCACTTGATTTGGCACCGACAGATAGCATCATCACCTATTAAATGATTTATTTTCATTAAATCTTAAATGGTAGTTCTATCTATCTATCTATCTATCTATCTATCTATCTATCTATCTATTTATCTTTCTCATATCTATCTATCTATTTATCTCTCTCATATCTAATATATCTATCTATCTATTTATCTCTCTCATATCTATCTATCTATCTATTTATCTCTCTCATATCTAATATATCTATCTATCTATTTATCTCTCTCATATCTAATATATCTATCTATCTATTTATCTCTCTCATATCTATCTATCTATTTATCTCTCTCATATCTATCTATCTATTTATCTCTCTCATATCTATCTATCTATCTATCTATCTATCTATCTATCTATCTCATATCTATCTATCTATCTATTTGTTTACCTCTCTCATATCTATCTATCTATCTATTTGTTTACCTCTCTCATATCTATCTATCTATCTATCTATCTATCTATCTATCTATCCATCTCATAAATATCTATCTATCTATCTATCCATCTCATAAATATCTATCTATCTATCTCTCATATCTATCTATTTACCTCTCTCATATCTATCTATCTCTCTCATATCTATCTATCTATCTATCTATCTATCTATCTATCTATCTATCTCTCTCATATCTATCTATCTATCTATTTACCTATCTCATATCTATCTATCTATCTATCTATCTATCTATCTATCTCATATCTATCTCATATCTATCTATCTATCTCTATCTGTCTATCTCATATAACTATTTATCTATCTATCTGCAATGGAACAGCGCCAGCTAGTGGCCAAATTATCATGAAAAATCACACTTGTATTATATTGTATTACTCAGACGTGAGTTTGCCCACATTTACTCTACATAATGAGATCTATAGACCATAAACTTTTCACAAAAAATTAAAAATAAATGACTAGTGTACCTTTCACAGCTTTGTGAGGGGGACAAGTGACCATGCTAGAGAAATATCTGCCGTCATCTACAAAGGGGGCTGTGTCAGTGAACTGAAACTCGTGGCCTGATTAGGGTTTGTGCCCCCTAGGCTAATAAGCTCATAGTGCCCGCTTAGCTTCCACGCCAGGCTAATACACTGTAAGTAACATCGTACGCATCCTTTATTTATAATCCAGCTCCTCTCCCCCCCTTCTTCATCAATGTTTATGTCCCTGTGTTATTGAAACTCAGCTCTGCTTGGCTTTTTAAAAGGTTCACGGCAATCTTCGTCACTCATTTCGTTTTCATTAAACTGTATAGCAGAATGGAGATGTGAACGAGTGCTACTAGAGGTGAAGGTGGAGAGGGTGGGGGGGGGGGGGGTGGGGCTGTTACACCCGCTCCATCCTTGACTCTCCTACACAACATTTTCTCAATCGCCCACCCAAGGATTGCTCATTGTATTCATCCTTTACCATGGGAATACGTCAAGATTAAAACCTTACTACATTTTTCTTTAATTTTTTTCTTTTTCCGTTGGAGAACAACTATTCTATTATATCTTAAAATTAATTTCAGTTTATACCTCTAACTGTCTCAATTTTGCACCCCCAAAAATTTGCTGAGGTGTCTTTTATATCTTCTGCTGGGAGAAGTTGGCTGATCAGGGGGTAAATGTATCAAGCTGAGAGTTTTCCGGCGGGTTTGAAAAAGTGGAGATGTTACCTATAGCAACCAATCAGATTCTAGCTATCATTTTGTAGAATGTACTAAATAAATAAAAGCTAAAATCTGATTGGTTTTTCAAACCCGCTGGAAAACTCACAGCTTGATACATTTACCCCCCGCTTGTCGCAAAAAATGTTAACGTAGTCCCGTTCTGCTTGTGCGTGGGTTAGGCAGAGAAGGAGATGCTTCTTTAATACAAAACTTTTTGAAATCTTGATTTAACTTCTTATTAAGCCTTAGGGGTATATTTACTAAGCTGCGGGTTTGAAAAAGTGGGGATGTTGCCTATAGCAACCAATCAAATTCTAGCTTTCATTTATTTAGTACCTTCTACAAAATGACAGCTAGAATCTGATTGGTTGCTATAGGCAACATCCCCACTTTTTCAAACCCGCAGCTTAGTAAATCTAGCCCTTAGTCTTAGTTTTTTGAGGCCCTATTTAAAGATACATTACCACCTAAAGTGGTGAACATTTTCTTTAAACCACTGCAGAAAGAGGGACTGAGGACCAATCAAAAACTGCAATGTCCTTGATTATGGCTTCTGATAGGTCTTCAGTCGGCCTGCAGGGATGTGTAGAAGGCAGGGTTGAGAACCAATCAGAAGACCAATCAGAAGCCAGAAGGAGCTAATTATTATTAGCCTGCTGGAGTGGGGCTTCTTATTGAGGACCAATTAGAAGCCAGGTTTGAGGACCAATCAGAAGACCAATTACAAGCCAGGGTTGAGGACCAATCAGAAGACCAATCAGAAACCAGAAGGAGCTAAATATTATTAGCCTGCTGGAGTGGGGCTTCTTATTGAGGACCAATTAGAAGCCAGGGTTGAAGACCGATCAGAAGATCAATTAGAAGCCAGGGTTGAGGACCAATCAGAAGACCAATCAGAAGCCAGAAGGAGCTAATTATCTCCTAGTGGTAATGGATTATTAAGTCTGATAGATATCCCCTTCACATTAACATTATTCGATATGGTGCTATTAGATCCCGGTGACACTGCAGCAAGTGTCAGCACTAACCTTGCATGTATTTTCGGCCTCATTATTATTTATTATATTTATCATTTCGCTTCATGAGGAGAACCTTATTTCTGTGATTCTAATGTTGTACTGAAACACATGTTCTCACTTGTTTCAAGTGAACACGCGTTGAATACAAATAAGCAGCAAGTAATTCTGCTTCCTGACCTTGCTTTCTCAGAGTAGGCAGCAGTTTTTCCTTCCTATGTAGGAGGCTGAGGGCGCACAGTGAGAAAAAGCAGATGGCAGCCTTGTCTAATGAGGAAAGCAGTGCATTAATCTGAGGGCCACTATCACTGTCTGCTCCGCCGCTAACAGTTGTATGGCCGTAGCTAAAGCGTAAATAAATTCAGTTGTAACATCTTTTTTTTGTTTTTTGTTTTTAAAAAGAGTGTGGAAAACTTGTTCTGGACTTGCCATCAGCTGTAACTTATATTGATGTTAAAGGGAAACAGCTCTATTATAATGTCTTATTATTATGCAAGAGTGCACATGTGCGATAGCTAGGCCTCAGCCTACCATGTCTGGCAGTCCATCAGCATTAGCTTTGCAGGTGCAAGTTATACAATGCACGCTGATCACTCTTAGCTGTTGTATATTTGCATTGTTAGTGGATAACACCCTTAGGGGCATATTCAATTGACGGCGGGATCGCCGAAAATTCCGCGCTCTAAAAATATTACCGTTAATACGGTAATATCTCGCTGGATTTCAGCTGCGAGCTGCAATCCAGCGAGTAAATTACCGTATTAACGGTTTTCCCGCACAGGATTACCGTAATAATGATAATATTTTTCGAGCGCGGGATTTTCGGCGATCCCGCCGTCAATTGAATATGCCCCATAGCCTCATGATTCATGCGCTAATTGTAGTACACAGGACAGGACACGCAGTGTAATGTTGCAGACTGTTACTTTTGTATGATCAAGTGATGGTTGTGATATGTCCCTTTCGTTCTTCATGGTTCAGTAAGATTGCGTTGTGAGTGACATTAGATTTCTAGAATTATAGCACTCAGCCTACAGCCCCGTGCTACCTTCCTATGATCATCTAACTCTTCTCTACGTTTATAACCTATTACAATACAGTAGGTATTTTATTTTTCCGTTTATAACATCACTAACATACAACTTCTCTTTTATATTCCATTAATAAATGAAATCAACTGAACAAAAGAGATAATTACACTTATACAAGAACTCTTAACTTGTTCCATTTATGTACAGTGATGATGCCTAATGACTCATCCAAGCGACAACAAACCAAGTGGCTTCTTTGACGTATTAGTCACTTCTCATATAATCTCCAGTCTTCATGATAATGTAAAAATGTGAGCAAATTCTATTGTGTTTGCTAACATGAGCTTCACTAACCCCCTTGGCTAAAGTGAGGAGTGAAAGGACATCGGTTTCACTCATAGCCTCTCCCTTAGGGCGCACTGATGTTGGGGAAGCAGGAAAATTAGACTTAGATTAAGTATGTTGTCAGGATTTCAACAGCTGCTTTCTTTATTACATTGTATCTTAAGAACCTTGTAAAGGACATTTCTTGCCCCTATCCATCAGCAGTTTTCCACTTCCTGTTCATCTAAGTTAAACTTATTGGGTACTCTTGATTTGAAAACTGGGGGCAGCACTGTGGCTCAGTGGTTAGCACATCTGCCTCACAGCACTGGGGTCATGAGTTCAATTCCCGACCATGGCCTTATCTATGTGGAGTTTGTTTGTTCTTCTCGTGTTTGCGTGGGTTTCCTCCGGGTGCTCCGGTTTCCTCCCACACTTCAAAACCATACTAGTAGGTTAATTGGCTGCTAACAAATTGATCCTAGTCTTTCTGTGTGTGTATGTTAGTGAATTTAGACTGTAAGCTCCAATGGGGCAGGGACTGATGTGAATGAGTTCTCTGCACAGCGCTGCGGAATTAGTGGCGCTATATAAATAAATGATGATGATGATGATGAAAACTCTACATTTTTATTTTTGTCCTAGTCCTATTAGCTGCAGAGAGGGGTCTGTTAGTCTGGTATACACACAGTCATTGTCAGTGGTACTGCAGAAACTGTCACAGTAATTGTCGTCTCTATTAACACCGTGTAATATTTTGAACTCCCCCTTTTCTTTGGTTCCATCAGAAACATTTGCTTCTGCACTTGTCATTAGCTATATAGCAGGTCTACACTTACTCAGCCAATGCATTATGGTATAAACCGGGATATATTTTTACAACACACTGACCAGTACAAAATACAAAATGCAGCCAGACCTGTACTTGCCATTAGCTTTAGATTCACACGTCTTTAATCATCTTCATCACCTCGGCCGCTCTTAGGGGTACATTTATCAAGCTGTGGGTTTGAAAAAGTGGAGATGTTGCCTATAGCAACCAATCAGATTCTAGCTGTCTAGTTTTAGAATGTTCCAAATAAATGTTAACTAGAATCTGATTGGTTGCTATAGGCAACATCTCCACTTTTTCAAACCCGCAGCTTGATAAATTTATCCCTTAGTGTCCTCTGGGTACCAAGTCAACGATTGGTTCCTGCAAGGCAGACTCTAACCGTGCTATGTGACTTGACTACTCCTTGGAATGAGGGAAGATCTCACAATATAACCTTTAATTTTTTAAAATAGGGACTGTTTCTGGAAATCCAGGACAATTGAAAACCATGATAATAAACGATGATATGATATGATATATATTGTTTTGAGGGTACATCATATATCTATCAAAAAACATTTGTTTTAAAGCGCGATTAACTTATTGAGGATTTTTTTTCCAACATCCACAACGCATAGAACACTCGTAAAACATTTGCCTAGCAAATAGTACTGGCTAAAATCCCAGAGCTTGCATTAAAAAGCAAGAGCAGGCACCATATACATAACGTCTATCTGTGCATCACCAGTAGCCCTCAGCCCCCAGCCATGATGTTAATGAATGTATAATTTAATTTAGGCTGGTTCAGTCACTAACCTCTGCAATTTCTCACTGAAAGAGATTGATTGAAGTGTTAATGAAACCAATAGCTTAAGACCATTAGGAAGAATCTATTGATAGATGGGTCTCATGGAGACAGGGGTGATGCTCTGCTGAGTGTTGGGGGAGGGCTACAGTTATAGGAAGCAGTATTCTAAGTGTTAAAGTGTATTCTAAACATATATATATATTTATATATATGTGTATATATATCCGATCCTTAAACGTAATCAACATTTCCTGTCTGGCTTTCCACTCGGTCAGACTGCTTTTCGTTAATTATCTGACACCCACGGAAACTCTAATTGTAGCACAATACAACAAACAGAAGCCCCACACAACAATATTATTTCATCATGTGACCCATAAAGGTCTTATTCCCATCCAGGGGACAGAATGTATGTGTATATGTATATATATATATATATATATATATATATATATATATATATATATATATATATTTATATATTCATAAATGCTTAGCCACCGTTTCATGAATTAAATCAAGCTGAGCCAATCTGTCATAGGCCAGTTGCTCATTGACATTAAAAACAATGCTTTTACTAGCAGTTCCCATGGTGGTCAAATCTGCTGGTTCTAGTAACCCCATACCCACTGCCACTTGTGTCTTGAATCGGTGGTGGTGCAGAACCAACTTTTAGATGCTTCCTGCCCTATTCACACGTATTCATCGCAAGTGTCTTCTGCTGCCCCTCTTTCTACCCCCTCTACAGATGTAAGCACTGGTTACATACCACATGCCAAATGCGATCATGTTTGACCTACGCTTTCACTAGCATTCTCTCAAATAGTGGGTAACACTTACAGGCATCTAATTTGTACAATTCCAAACTCGAAGTTATCATTCTACGCAGTGTGATTTGATACTTTAGCTTGTCATGAATGCTATATTTAATACATCAATCATTCTTTTCTAAGCTTTTGGGAAACATACAGTATTACATACTGAAACATGAAATTATTAGGGCTATATTTTTAGTAGAGATGCTCGGGCTCGGTTTTCGGAAAACCCAGCCAACCCGAAAATCGCAGATCTGAGTACTGCGCTGAGACGGCTCGGTACTTTCCCGCTTCCTCTGATCTGAATCCAGGCAAAACCTCATCGATTTGTCATTGGATGTCGCGGGCTTTGGATTCCATAAGTACCTCCCTCACCAGGAAGTCCAGAGCCATGCTCACACAGAAACAGGGGTAGCAGTGTTCTTATCACTCTCCAGTCTCCAGTGCCATTTTTCAGTGCCATTGCTCACACAGAAACAGGAGGGGTAGCAGTGTTCTTTTCACTCTCCATTCTCCAGTGACATTGCTCAGTTCCATTGCTCACACAGCAACAGGAGGGGTAGCAGTGTTCTTGTCACTTGCAAAAATTGACTAGAAATGAACATTATTGATGTTAATAATAATGTAGGAACAAAAAAAGAGCCAAATTATGTGATTTTAGCACCTTGTAGCAATTTTGTTGTTTTAAAAAATAAAAAATAAAAAATACAGATCCAAAACCAAAATTAAAACCAAAACACAGGGGTCAGGGAACAACTCTAATTTTTAGATGCTATAATTATTATTATTAGCTTTAATACTTATTACCTATTGCCTATCTAAATGATTTTTTCAGCAGGGACGTTGCACCGTTGGCAACAGTTATGCAGCGAGAGGTGCCAGATCTTACAGTGTTTATACTATGAATGATTATTTTGGACATGCATTTTTCCAGTGTAATAGTTTGAGCAAATTTCTTCCCTAATACAACCATATTCTAGCCAAAGTCATAAAAGTAGGTTTGTCTGTGACACATCACACTAATATATCACCGATCTGCTGCGCAGTGAGTTCTTTGATAAATAGTGCCCATAAATCACCCAACTAGATTTACTGGTAAGGGCATTATTTGTTTACCAGGATCCCAGGAGGCAAGCTCTATTACAATTATAGAATTACAAACAGGAAGCATGAATGCTACAACAGTATGCTGGCGGAACACTGAGAAATATTAGATACGTTGCAGTGCAGTGAATTAAGTCTTAGTTCTTACAGTGAATATTTTTGGCTAAGTGGTTTAGTTTAGAATATTTTCAACTCCCGCGGTTTAGTTTATGGGATAAATCACAGATTTTGTCTCAGCAGTTTGATTTCCAGCTGATCAATTCACAAATCTTTTATTAATGGTTTAAATAAACTTTTTAAAAATGTTTTAAGGGTAGAAAAATATTGTTTATAATATAAATATTTTAAGTTAAATTTTGGCATACAAAAAAAAGATGGCTTTTCCATTTATAAAAAAACGTTCCTCAGTCCGATTTTGGCAAAATCAAATCAGCCAAAATTATAATTTTACTCATCTTTAGATAAGGCTTTTAAGACTTTGCTTTGCATTGTTGTTACTGGGCCACTGCACTAGATGTTGTTGAAATATTGGAAAGTAGATAAAACCCATTAGAATGCTCATTAGAATGCTGGAAAGTACTTTCTGTAATGCGCAACAAGAAATTTAGAGTTAGACATAGAGATGATGTCAACAGATGTTGCATAGTGATTATGGTCAGTTAAAGGATAATTCCAACTTTAAACATATCTGTAATATAGATATTATTTGTCTGACAAATGTTGGCTTTTTATTATTATATTAGAAATATATTCTGCAAGAGCTTCTAGGAATCCCATTAACATTTTTCTATATCTTTTTAATGCAATATGGTGGGTGTAAGGCAGCCAGCAGTGATTATCGCAGCATTGTGTGGAATGATTGTGGAAGAAAACTACACCTACCATAATGCATTGCAGTGTCTGTCTCTACTCATTGACATTATCTTCATACAGAGTGGAGGCAGTCATTTTTTGGGCTAAGCCAATATTTATGAGAAAGCAACTTATCAATTCACTAGGAACTAGTAACATGCCATTCATGGCATGCCACTGACTCTTAGGGAATGGATAGGCAACATTGTCAGTGATGTCACTGGTTCCTAGCGAATGGATAGGCAACATCCTCAGTGATGTCACTGGCTCCTAGTGAATGGATAAGCTGCATTCTCAGTGATGTCACTGGCTCCTAGTGAAGGGAGAGGCTGCATTCTCAGTGATGTCACTGGCTGCTAGTGAATGGATAGGCTGCATTCTCAGTGATGCCACTGGCTCCTAGTGAATAGATAGGCTGCACTCTCAGTGATGCCACTGGTTCCTAGTGAAGGGAGAGGCTGCATTCTCAGTGATGTCACTGGCTGCTAGTGAATGGATAGGCTGCATTCTCAGTGATGTCACTGGCTCCTAGTGAATGGATAAGCTGCATTCTCAGTGATGTCACTGGCTCCTAGTGAATGGATAGGCTGCATTCTCAGTGATGTCACTGGCTGCTAGTGAATGGATAGGCTGCATTCTCAGTGATGCCACTGGCTGCTAGTGAATGGATAGGCTGCATTCTCAGTGATGTCACTGGCTCCTAGTGAATAGATAGGCTGCACTCTCAGTGATGCCACTGGCTCCTAGTGAAGGGAGAGGCTGCATTTTCAGTGATGTCACTGGCTCCTAGTGAACGGATAGGCTACATTCTCAGTGATGTCACTGGCTGCTAGTGAATGGATAGGCTGCATTCTCAGTGATGTCACTGGTTTCTAGTGAAGGGACAGGCTGCATTCTCAGTGATGTCACTGGCTCCTAGTGAATGGATAGGCTGCATTCTCAGTGATGTCATTGGTTCCTAGTGAATGGATAGGCTGCATTCTCAGTGATGTCACTGGCTCCTAGTGAATGGATAGGCTGCATTCTCAGTGATGTCATTGGTTCCTAGTGAATGGATAGGCTGCATTCTCAGTGATGTCACTGGTTTCTAGTGAATGGATAGGCTACATTCTCAGTGATGTCACTGGCTGCTAGTGAATGGATAGGCTGCATTCTCAGTGATGTCACTGGTTCCTAGGGAAGGGATAGGCTGCATTGTCAGTGATGACACTGGTTCCAAGTAAATGGATAGGCTACCTTCTCAGTGATGTCACTGGTACCTAATGAATGAATAGGCTGCCTTCTCAGTGATGTCACTGGTTTCTAGTGAAGGGACAGGCTGCATTCTCAGTGATGTCACTGGCTCCTAGTGAATGGATAGGCTGCATTCTCAGTGATGTCATTGGTTCCTAGTGAATGGATAGGCTGCATTCTCAGTGATGTCATTGGATCCTAGTGAATGGATAGGCTGCATTCTCAGTGATGTCATTGGTTCCTAGTGAATGGATAGGCTGCATTCTCAGTGATGTCATTGGATCCTAGTGAATAGACAGGCTGCATTCTCAGTGATGTCATTGGATCCTAGTGAATGGACAGGCTGCATTCTTAGTGATGTCTCTGGTTTCTAGTGAATGGATAGGCTGCATTCTCAGTGATGTCACTGGCTCCTAGTGAATGGATAGGCTGCATTCTTAGTGATGTCTCTGGTTTCTAGTGAATGGATAGGCTGCATTCTTAGTGATGTCACTGGTTTCTAGTGAAGGGACAGGCTGCATTCTCAGTGATGTCACTGGTTCCTAGTGAATGGACAGGCTGCATTCTCAGTGATGTCACTGGTTCCTAGTGAATGGATAGGCTGCATTCTCAGTGATGTCATTGGATCCTAGTGAATGGATGGGCTGCATTCTTAGTGATGTCTCTGGTTCCTAGTGAATGGATAGGCTGCATTCTCAGTGATGTCACTGGTCCCTAGTAAATGGATAGGCTGCATTCTCAGTGATGTCATTGCTTCCTAGTGAATGGATAGGCTGCATTCTCAGTGATGTCATTGGATCCTAGTGAATAGACAGGCTGCATTCTTAGTGATGTCTCTGGTTCCTAGTGAATGGATAGGCTGCATTCTTAGTGATGTCACTGGTTCCTAGTGAATGGATGGGCTGCATTCTCAGTGATGTCACTGGTCCCTAGTAAATGGACAGGCTGCATTCTCAGTGATGTCATTGGTTCCTAGTGAATAGATAGGCTGCATTCTTAGTGATGTCACTGGTTCCTAGTGAAGGGATAGGCTACATTCTCAGTGATGTCATTGGTTCCTACTTCCTAGTGAATAGATAGGCTGCATTCTTAGTGATGTCACTGGTTCCTAGACTAGTTAATGGATAGGTTGCCTTCTCAGTGATGTCACTGGCTCCTAGTTAGTGGATAGGCTGCAGTCTCAGTGATGTCACTGACTCTTAAGGGATGCATATGCTGCCTTCTCAGTGATGTCACTGGTCCCTAGTGAATGGATAGGCTGCATTCTCAGTGAGTTCAAACGCTGTGTTTTCATTGACAGTACACAAGACGGATCTTTCCGTTGTGTAGGTGACAGGTCCATTCTAAAGCGAGCTAGCTTTTGTTGAATCGCCATTGTCTCTCCTGCTACTCTCCACAAATTTGTAATGGTGGAAGTTCCTTCTTGATCATACATGTTGCATCATAACTGAAAAAAGCAAATATTCAATTCAATCGAAGTAAATTTAACACATCCTATTTAAAGTATTATTATTTTAATCCACTGCCTATGAGTTTTATCGTGATCGAAATCATTGATAATTTTAAGTACAAAAACAACCAGCATGGGGAAGCAATATAAAACAGTGTTTCCCCAGCAGAGCTTCTTAGAGAAGCTCTGCAGAATGGGAGGAGATTGGCCAAGTATGAGCAACTTGTTAAATTGAAAAACAAAACACATAGATTTTAGTTTTAATGTAATTAGTGCATCCAATGTCTTTATTGCATCTACAGTTTACATGGATGACTGGTTTGCACTTAACGAGCCTCATTTAGAAATAGACACAAATGCAGCTAAAGGATGTACATTATTCCTGAATATACCCCCTTTATTGTTCACAAACCTTGTTGTGATGCAAGGTTTGCAGATTAGGCCCCAATGTATTAAAAACCTGTAGGGAAAAAAAAGCTGATCTAATAAACTGAAATCTATTAAAAACACAAAAAAAACCACTTTTGAAACAAGATAAAGCCCTTGACTCAAACAATATTTGGGAATTTTGAGCTGAGATACACTTGACATCTGTCTAGAACAAGAAAGGAATCACTGCTTGCTCTGTTATTGTGAAGATGAAGAATTATTAGATGTAATATGATTTTGTCAAACACTATGACAAGTGGCATGGAATACTGACTTGTTACAAGTTTCACACTACAATGGACAAAGATTGAAGTCACATGAAACTTGTCTAAGCTGATTGAGGATCGGAATAAAGGAAAAAAAAAGGACTGTGGAACAGACCTGAACTGTGGCGACTCTGCTTATCTTCCATCTTGTATTACAACCGGGTGGAAGAAAAAAAATAAACCTAAATTGCAGTGAAGAGTAAAAAACATAAAAAATAAAATGTTTTAATGTGTACTTATCAGCACACAGGGGAGACAGTCGCTTCGAACTAGTGACATCTCTGAAACGTGAGGTCCGGTATACACATTCACTATATTATAATGTAGAAATACACACATTACATCTAAGACTCATTCAGATAAGTGGTTAATGAGTGTTTAGTGGAAATATGTTTATAAACTTCTGTAGACATTGATGTCAGCTGACCGCTGTGAATACCGCTCAACTGCGTGACATTCAGGGGTATATTTACTAAACTGAGGGTTTGAAAAAGTGGAGATGTTGCCTATAGCAACCAATCAGATTCTAGCTGTTATTTTGTAGAATGTACTAAAATGATCATTATCTGATTGGTTGCTATAGGCAACATCTCCACTTTTTTAAACCCGCAGTTTAGTAAATCCAGCCCTCAGACCGGTTTGCTAATGTTATGTTTTCTTTGGAACGCCCACGAACAAGTTCTTGCTAAACTCCAGTTTCCTCCCACACTGCAAAAAATATACTAGTAGGTTAATTGGCTGCTAATAACAATTTGACCTTAGTCTCTACCAGTCTGTGTGTATGTTAGATAATTTAGATTGTAAGCTCCAATGGCGCAGGGACTGATGTGAGTGAGTTGTCTGTACAGCGTTGCAGAATAAGTGGCGCTATATAAGTATATAAATAGTTGATGGTGGACATTTTATTTTATCAGGGATTCCAACTGCACAGAGGGATAGAACCCACGAGACAAAGTTTAAAAAGTGTGCAATTGCCTTTCCATTTTCCTCTAGCCACTTCAACATTCATTCATTAATAAAACTGATCATCACAACGCAAATACATTCTAATATATTTTAAATATATATTAGACCTATTATTTTGTACAGGCTGCCATGATAAGAGAATTAAAGGAGGCTGCTGAACTGACAATTCAAATTGCAGGCAACATTCTCCCACCAGAGCACAATCATTACACTGCAGACAGCTCTCAGCTCACCAAATAGCAGGCTATGCAGTATCTAGGCCAGATTTCAGCGGTAACACCTGCAATGGTCTATAGATTTTATGTATCCTTTTCGTATCTTTTACCGAATACAAAGCAATAATAAAAAAAAAAGATCAACAAGATGTTGCCCGTGGTTCGTTTCTTTTATAAAATGTGACTTATAACGGCGACCTAAATCCTTCTATTCTAAACCTCAAATTGCCGCTTTTCTAATAGTTGCTGTAAATATCAATGATTTCAATGCTTCCATATAACCTGGAAATGCATCCGGGAGAAGAGTGTTGAACATGTCCCTGAAAGGTTTCTGCTGTAAATTACATTGAAGCAGAATGATTTGTCGGAGAAGAGAATTGAAGCTTTCTCCCGGAGAATGACTACCTGGTGCCTTGGACGTGTCCTTTATAAATGTTCTGGCTTGCAGGTGCTCCTAATTGATTGGAAAGCACCTGCTGTCTGCCAAGAGAACCTGGTATTGAGTTCATCTAGGGAAAAGAGCCCCATCCAGCCTCCAGCTTATTCCTCCAGGAAGACTGTCACGGTATGCAGAATTATATTTAGACAGTAGGACTTGTGATAAATTGATTTCAACATTCTGAAAAAATATTATTATTGTTATTATCTTTTGTTTTTGAAGCGCCAACATAGTACGCAGCGATGTGAGAGGATCATATATATATATATATGCAAAAAACTTGCAGGTTCTGTCATATCCTTACTAGGAATTAGGTAGAAGGGGTAGATTTATTACACTTTCTAAAATGAACCAATCAGATTCTAGCTATCCTTTTCTAGAATGTACTAAATAAATGATAGCTAGAATCTGATCGGTTGCTATGGGCAACACCTCCACTTTGCCTTTTTAGCAGGTTTGATTAATCTACCCCTAAAACCATTATAGAAACTGAAGGTTTTTTGTAGTACGGGCGATTCAAGCTCTGGGCATCTCTCAGGCACAGGATTTTCAGCCGTATCTCTTGTTCCAGCAACAGATCTAGTCTAACTGCTGATTACTAGTGATGACAGCTGGGTCTGCATGCTACAACATGTGTTTGCAAACAGGAGCAACTGCAAAAAAAATTTTTTATATACAGTTGACATCCATAACATAGTAATAAATGTATTTCAGGTGAAAAAAAAATAAAAAATTTTTTAAGTGGCTTATCATTAATTTCTATATTATTAACAGGTGATATTAATTGAATAGTGTTTTTTATTTTCTGTGCGTTCTTTTGAGATTGTATATCCCACATACATATTGGACGTATCCTGTAGTGTCTTGTCTAGTAGAACCGATCAGTCGGAGACCCGTATTCATCACCACAGGTATTTTCACATCCGGTCCTTTTTTATTTCGGCATACGTATACCCGATTTACGTGCGTTTTAAAAACAAATGCACATTGCGCTCAGTATGTGTGCCTTAATGAATAGGCCCTGTATTTTTATGTATTTCTAGTCGGCCCTCTTGTTTCTTTAAAAATATAAAGCATCCTTGTATGAATAAAAAAACAGGTAAGTAATAATTTAATGTTTGCCGGCTGCCTATACACAGGGGAGGGTTACATTTTGTAATCTGAACCAATTATTGATGAGAATGTAGCCTATTCATTCACTGGGGACTGTGTGCTTGTTTTCACATAAAATGTAAAGTTAAGCCATGTGCAAATCTGCTGACACGATTTGAAGTTGCACAAAAATCATATCATCATCATCATCACTATTTATATATCGCCACTGATTCCGCAGCGCTGTACATAGAGCTCACTCACATCAGTCCCTGCCACATTGGAGCTTACAGTCTAAATTCCCTAACATACACACACAGACAGACTAGGGTCAATTTTGACAGCAGCCAATTAAACTACCAGTATGTTTTTTGAGTGTGGGAGGAAAACGGAGCACCTGGAGGAAACCCATGCAAACAGAGAACATACAAACTCCACACAGGCCATGGTCAGGAATTGGTCTCATGACCCCAGTGCTGTGAGGCAGAAGTGCTAACCACTGAGCCACTGTGCATTATGCTATAATTGTACTGATACAGTCGTAGGCATGAATTTCAGAATTCAGCCTCTAACTAATATGTGCAGAGGACATCCCATTTATTGTCAGACATTCACAGCTTCACGAAGAGTAGGACGCAATATCTGTCTAAAGCGAAGACGGAAATTGCATCCAGAAATAGACACCCGTTTTCTGTCTCCTGGCATGAGCGTCTGAGCCTCAGGCTACATAAGTTGCGTTTGCGCCAACATGGCCGTACACGTCGCCTCCATCCCCCATTCTACCTCCTCAATTGTAAAGGGACGCAATCGCCCATAATCGCAAAATGCGGCTCAGTCTACAACCGTAACTAGTGCATTATGGGTATGAGCTGAAGTGAAAAAGCGTATTATATGCAAGAAATGCTATTTGCTTCCAACTCTGTGTACACTGAGATACCCCTATTGCCAGCCACATATTGCATATTAGATCCTCCTTGCCAGTCCCCCTTTATCTAAGTATACTTCTTGCGCCTCCATGCGGTCTAGTTTCCAGTGTTATTAACAGCTGTATGCAGCGGTCATGTGATGTGGAGGCATCTGGAGAAGGAACCACTGCCGGGAGGTTGTCAGGAATTCATCACTATAAGCACCTAGCACCCCAATGCTGTGACAAGTGCGCCAAATTTATAATTTCCCTTAATTTATATAGCGCCGTCAAATTCCGGGGTACAGACTACCACAAAATGGAAACTGAGAGAAATGGGGACGTCCGATAACTAAAACTTACTGTATATTTATTTATGTAGAAAATACAGAGAAGCATAAATCTGATTAAAGACAAAGATCAATCCATCTTCTTCTAGGTTTATGTCTCTGAGTCAATGTTTAATTGTATGTATAAAACTAAATAAAACGGTGTCAAGTTAAAAATGTATTTTCTATACATAGAAAGTACTTTGGCTTTGTAATAATACTTTGTATTAAATACTTTATACTGGAAACCGCTTATTTATTCTATTTATGGTCAGCACAACAGATGTGATATTAGGACAATTTTAATCCAGATCACAGCCGGAGATTATAACAAGAGATGATGGAAGGAAACCCAGGTGGTGACCGTATGTCCTGGAATCTTGTGCTTTCCATTTATCGATTTTTATCTATCGCTATGCATGCTCTTAATGCACTTTTGTAATCTATCCCAACATTATGGTATTGCCTACAGTCTCTTGTGGCTTAATACACTTACAGTACCTTATCCAACGCAGAAGGCTAGTCATCTAAACTGTAATACCTAGCTTATGTATGGAATAATATGCGTCACAGATTAATGTATGACTGGAGAAGAACATTAACAATCTGCGAGATGAGATCACTAAAAGCCATTAGGAGAATATCTTATATATTATTTTACTTGTTAACGGGCTTCAAACCTTTAAGACATATATTTTATCCTGTGTCTATGATCAGAGGGTCAAACGGCTGAACGGAAATGTCAAAACTGTACAGTGTTCTTAGACTAGTCAACGGAGTTACAATAAAAAGATGAAATTGATAGAAAAGTGGCGCAAAGGGAGAAGGTACTGTTGCCATTAGCAACCATTCAGATGCTTGCAAAACTGCACTAGGAAAATTACAGAATGTGATTGCTATGGATAACGCTACCTTATTCCTTTTCTCTTAGTAGATAGTAAATTACAGACCAAAAAATACAATTTAATAAACAAAATTTGCACACTAGAATAACTCTCTTTGGTTAGCCAAAGTACTAACAAGATCTAACTATCATTGGCTTCCTTAACTATTGAGGACCATAGGAGTGACCCTCATTGACATTAGATTTTTAATTTAATCATTTGCTCCTATTTTACGGTTCAAGTAATGATATTGGAGTCAGAACTTTTGAATTCTTATGTTGCTTTCAGTTCCTGCTTTGTTAATTTGTTCAATTAACATTATACAATTCTTCTACCTATGTTCGAGAAGAAATTATGGCTAGACTCTCCCCGACCTTTAAAATAGTTTTGTCAGTAGGATGTCAAATGTCTACTGAGGATCTGTAGAAGCAAAATTACCACATTTCATTCTGTTAATTAATTTGAGACTCACAAATTGGGCAAAATCTGAAAAATTACAAATCTTGTGATATTGTCCCAATCATCTATGTTCCAATGAATCTGTTTGATATTGGCAACACCTCCACTTTTCCTTCTCAGAAACTTTAGTAAATCTACCCCCAAATATTGTTTTTGTGATAACTGTACCCATCCACTGTGCTATAAAATGATATTGGAAAATGCACATTTTAGAGTGCTTTCCTCATAGTTTAAATTGCAGCACGGCAGTTCTGCAAAATCTTTTGCCACCCTATTACTGATACAGAGAAAGCCACAGGTATCCCAAAATTATATCTTTGACATTTACAGATAGCGATCTCTAAATCAATTTGCTAAGCTCATTTTCTGAGTAAAATTTACAGGTGGGTGGCTCAAGGTCATCTGAATCCTGTTTGGGAAAATGACTGCTACATCTATACATAACAGCTAAGATGGGGAAATGTGCAAATTTTGCAATTGGACACTTAAAGAAGAATAGTCAGAATTGTGCTTTCCTTTATAGGAGTATCAACTCTTTGAAGTTTGGTCTGGATCCCACTTCTGGACCCCAATTCTTTACCTCCCAATCACAGCTGGAACTAACACTGGTGCTGTGACTCTAGTTTCTGTAACTCATAGCTGCTGGAAAAGTGGTGCAATTGGGTAAAATTCAAATGGTTGTTAAAGGTAAGTGTGCACTGAAAATGGTACCTGCATGGGTGAATGTGGACCTGGTGATATATTCAGAGCACGCTCCATATTGCCAACCATTTCAATCATACCCAGTGACTTCACCACTCCAGCCCTGTAGGGCTCAGTAAATGTTTACACCTGTTTCTGTCCCAGTAGCAATTACGAGGTAAGGAAAAGGGTCCTGGGGGTAAATGTATCAAACAATCTAGAAAGGAAAAGAGGAGGTGTTGCCCATAGCAACCAGATTCTATTATTTTCTAGAATATACTAAATAAATGATAGCTAGAGTGTGATTGGTTGCTATAGGCAACATCTACGTTTTTGAAGGTTTGATATATTTACCCCCTGGTGTAGGAATTCCTTATAGAGCAATAAAGACTTTATTAGGTGGAAATCATTATTTTGAGCACAGTTCTTCTTAAAATCAAGAGAAAGATCCTGTTTTACTAATCTCATATTCCTGAAAAAATCCTTTACATATTTCATGTTATAAATGTATTTCCTTACATAAGACATATTTCATAAAGGAACATAATATATCCCTTGCGTTTGTTTAAACTATGCACAGGGAGGATACATAAGAAGGCTTTGAAAGTGCAGTAGGTATTATATACCTATAATACTATAATAATCGCATTGAAAGATTCTGCTTTGACTTGATTTGGTTTCACAAGGAGACACTTTTCCACCCCCAATAACATTGCCAAGCTTTATATGATGGCATGTTACAATTCCTTTATCTAATGTAATATTATTTGTTCTATTTTATTTCGATACACAGTTACAGTTTATTGGAACAAAGCAATAAATCTGTCACTGTTCTATGTATAGTTTCACCATCTGCTGGGAGACACAGCTTAATAAACACACACACTGCCTATGACTGGTGCTTTCACATCCTTATAATTAGACAGAAGAGAATTTTTAAAGTTAAAATGTTAAATAACTTTGTTGTAATGTCTTATTTTATATAACCACTCAGAAAACGTTACTTGAATCGAAAATGGAATTTTTCAGTTAAGAACTAAGACGGTGTAAAAAAAAGTGTTCAGTATTAACTACACAGTTAATTGCAGTTGTGTTAAAAAAAAAAATGATGACCTACTTGGAACAGACAGACCCCTCAAATCGGCTCTGTCCAGCCTAAATCAGGATATGCAGTGTCCTGATGGAATCTGAAACAGGTCAAAAAGCTGAGGGTTGCTGTGACATCACTGACCCCGCCCCTGTTTCTGATTCCACCAATACAAACTCAGGCTGACCTGCCACTTTAATAAGCTCTGTAATGCTCAGCCTTTGGTAAATATTAATGTGAAATAATGGTTTTATGAAATAAATGGAGAACAGGTTTCTACATAATAGGCGTCGCACCTGTATTCAGCGTGTTATATTGTGTATAAATTAATAGGTGTTTGGATATTCTTTTCAAATGACATGACACAAGGATCTCCCTCCTTTCTTTCTAATCCACATGTACTGTACATAAGCCAATGATCATAGCAATATATGTAAATAATCAGTGAGAGCACAATGGTGTACAAAATCTACTATATAAATGCCTAGTGGCGTGTGTGAAAAAACAAACAAAACCAAGCTGCAGCGCCACCTGCTGGGCAGAGTTATACACTGACCTATATATTTCTTGAAGGAGAAGTGACAGTTGGGAGTGGTTGGTGGTTGCCTTGGGTGACAGTGGGGAGTTTTTAACACCTTAAGTAGCTTGATGAAGGATGTGGCGATGAAGATGAAGGATGAGGTGATGGAGAAAAATGACGAGGTGGTGACATGTGGACAAAACCACGTTAAAAAAGGGCACTTGCGTCGGGAAGTAACGCTCTTCCCCTGAGGAGGCCTGGGCTAGGCCCAAATGCATGACAAGAACCTTTTTAACACCTTAAGTAGCTTGATTTGACTAGAATGCATGAGTATCATGCACGGGTTAACTTGTATATATATATATATTTTATTTATTTATTTTTCTTTTTTTTTTTTTTTATTATTTGATTCAGAACATTCTAGAACAGGCAGGGCCAACCAGTGGCTCTCCAGGTGTTGAGAAACTACAAGCCCCAGCATGCTTTGCCAGTAGATAGCCAGCTAATAGCTGGCAGGGCATGCTGGGACTTGTAGTTTCGCAACACCATGAGAGCTTCACCTTGGCCAGGCCTAACCCAGATTAACATTTGAATTGTATTCACTCTAGTAACAGAACCAATAGAGGAAAAAAGTCGAGGTAATTAGGCCAAAGATGGGTTTTTAGATTGCAATAAATATTTAATGGATTTGATGCTACCATTTTTGTTTCACGTATAATCTCACTAGTACAGAAATTCTGTTTTTTTCTTCTATGATTTCATATTAATTGCAAACTTTGCAGCCTTATCAGTCAATTAATTGGAAAATGTTTATTGAAGATCGTTAATGTTTATTCATTATTTTATTAAACTATTTGAAAATTATCAATATCTTCGCCTTTAGGGTGTATATTGCGGACATTTTTCATATTGAAATTCATAACATAATTCTAATGTTATAGGTTCTTATATCATGTATATCATTATATCAAGTATGGTTTAATTTAAAAAATAAATCAATAAAATCAATTTTTTTAAAAAATATATATATATATATATATTTATTTTTTTTTCTTTAACAAAACTTTTTATATTGATGCAAACAAAAAAATATCTGACTCCAGAAATGTTTAATATATGGACAACTCCACATACAATGATAAAAATAAACTTCACTAGCATGACCTTGAAGGCACGCGTTGGACTTGGAGAGGTCAGTTGTGTATGTACCATGTGGAGACGGGTAACGCCAATAGAAACTGTGATAAATCACTTCCTTGTACATACTGGAGGCGCCCTTGGAATTGAAAACGAGGCAAAACATCATTGTTACGTTGTCGGATCTCAGATCTCGCGAGCTATAGATTCTATAAGTACAGCCCTTCATGGCGATCCAGCGCCATTTCACAGAGGGACACAGAAGCGGTAGCAGAGTTCTTTGCAGTCTCTAGTCCAGTTGGGCAGCGTCATAGGTAGAATAGATAGAGGAGGGGTAGCAGTGTTCTTCAAAGTCTCCAGTGACATTCAGGAGAGCTCCATTGCTCTATTGCTAATTGTCACTGCTGAAATAGAAATAATAGGTCTGGCAGGCTTGGTCTTCTAAATCTGCAGTCACATTGTACTGTGTTATATAGTTAACACACAAAGAGGAGAGATCCATTGCTCCATTGCTAATTGTCATTGCTGTGATACAAAGAATAGATCTGGCAGGCTTGGTCTTCTAAATCTGCAGTCTTTGTTTGAAAGTGTATGAAAATAATATTGTGACCTATGAGGTTGTCAAAATTGATTGCAAATGACTTGAAATTAGTGTTATTGAGGTTAATAATAATGTAGGGAGAAAAAAAAAGCAAAAATATGTTATTGTAGCAAACAAATAGGGATTTTAGAAAAGAGTCGGGATCCAAAGCCAAAACCAAAATACGCAAGGGCGGTTTTGCCAGAACCAAAACCAAAACACAAAGTTAATCCAGATCCAAAACCAAAACCAGAACACGGGGATCAGTGAACATCTGTAGTTTTAATTATCATCTTTATGACGATGTGGGGGATATTGCAAAATGAAATGACCGTCTCAATAATTTTTAATGCATCGAAATGGAACTTCTGCCACTGAGAGATCTATGTGTCTAATTTATTTATTATATTTTTATGTTCATTAGTAAGCTTCCTAGCTGTAGAATGAGGGGGTTGATCTATAAAGGAGACTTTGGGGTATATTTACTAAACGGCAGGTTTGGAAAAGTGGAGATGTTGCCTATAGCAACCAATCAGATTCTAGCTTTCATTTATTTAGTGCATCCTACAAAATGACAGCTAGAATATGATTGGTTGCTATAGGCAACATCTCCACTTTTTCAAACCCGCCGTTTAGTAAATCTAGCCCTTTGTCTTATAGTTATTTATGCTCTGTGCTGTTTAATTCAAAATTTGTGTTTAGCATACGTGTAAAAAATGTGATTAATATATCAACTCCCTTTTCTCTCTTTTGGTATTATTTAGGATGTTGTTCCTCGCTATGCTTTAATGCTTATCTGATGTTTTTTTGAAGCCCGGTGTAGAACATTTTATTACTTCTCAATCCATCTTAATTATATGGGTAGAGTATTCATGTCCCAGCATATAAAACAAGAGAAGTGCTAATGTGCAGTTTGTTATAATTAGTTAGTTATAGGAGAGGATTCTCCTATAGCGAAATGTTTTCCTTTCAGCTATTCCGTTGTATGGTCCATCATAGAATACATTTCCAAACTGAGTGATTTAATGGTAGTAGAATTACATCTTGGTAGACTGGACTACTATGGGGCTTCCAAGACTTCCATCACACAGCGCTGGAAACAAGTACTTCTTGAATCACTGGGAATTGGCTGCAGGTTTGTTGACACTTTCGACAAAATATGCCTAAAAATGGTTCACATTGTTAGGGACATAACACTATAGACAGCAATCTCTAGCAAGTTTGCTGTTTGAGATTAAGTTGTCTATCCCGTTACAGTACACATTTTAAGCTAAATTATGACATGTTGGTTAGTGGTTAGCACTTCTGCCTCAGAGCACTCAGGTCATGAGTTTGATTCCTGGCCATGGCCTTATCTGTGTGGAGTGTGTATGTTCTCCCTGTGTTTGCGTGAGTTTCCTCTGGGTGCTCCGGTTTCCACCCACACTCCAAAAACATACTGGTAGGGTAATTGGCTGCTATCAAATTGACCTTAGTCTGTGTGTTTGTCTGGGTGTGTGTATGTGTTAGGGAATTTAGATTGTAAGCTGCTATGGGGCAGGGACTGATGTGAGTGACTATATATTCTCTGTACAGAGCTGCATAATATGATTGGCGCTATATACATAACGATAATAATAGAACATATGGGCAGCACGGTGGCTTAATGGTTGGCACTTCTGCCTCACAGCACTGGGGTCATGAGTTCGATTCCTGGCCATGGCCTTACCTGTGTGGAGTTTGTATGCTCTCCCCGTGTTTGCATGGGTTTCCTCCGGGTGCTCCAGTTTCCTCCTACACTCCAAAAACATACTGGTAGGTTAATTGGCTGCTATCAAATTGATCTTATTCTGGACGTCTGTCTGGGTGTGTGTTAGGGAATTTAGACTGTAAGCTCTAATGGGGCAGGGACTGATGTGAGTGAGTCCTCTGTACAGCGCTGTGGATTAAATGGCACCATATAAATAACCAAAGTGGTATCAATGAGTTCTTGCTTCTGGAAAGCACCTAAAAAACAAGACCTTTCCATCACTTTAAGAATAATTCGGATAGCACGGGTTTAAGAAGAAGGACTGTTTTGCGCTTTATTTTAAACTTTTAAAAAATGTACTAAAATCTTTGTTTTTGTTATTTTGTGTTTTTTTTTTTCCTTAACCATAAAACTCACAAAGTATAAAGATCAACTATGGCTGTCATCATTAATCCAGCACATTATTCGTCTAAATACTGTAGCCCCAGTGAAATGGAGAGAATTAGAGATTAGATGAAAACTGAGCCGGGTGTTTGTTCTGCTTGCCGGAGATATGATACATCGGGTCAAAGGATTGTGCTGATGTTTTGACAGTATTTTCTCCAGAGAAATCTTCAATATAGTTATCGCGGACTGACCTCCCGGGATGATCCCACTTCTTGAATTCCATTTCCTGATTAAAAATGAAACAAAACAAAAAAATCAGTTCAGTAAATCCTGATGTATTATTTTTCCTTTAAAGATCATGTTTGTTGAATTTTTCAAATAGTTTATTTTCAACTTACACACATTTGCGTTGTTTTAATAACATTAATCCTAGGTGGTATTTACTGTGGCAAACAATCTGAAATACTGTAAAAAATAGTTTGTGTGAAAAAAACCTCTGTTCTAGAAGCATTTACAAGGATGTAATGTCAAAATAAAGATAAGCGCAGATCTCTATCAGTGATAAAACCAATGGTCATCATCATCACCATTTATTTATATAGCGCCACTGATTCCGTAGCGCTGTACAGAGAACTCATTCACATCAGTCCCTGCCCCACTGGAGCTAACAGTCTAAATTCCCTAATACATACTCGCAGAGAGAGACACTAGGGTTAATTTTTGATAGCAGCCAATTAACCTACCAGTATGTTTTTGGAGTGTGGGAGGAAACCGGAGCACCCAGAGGAAACCCACGCAAACACGGGAAGAAGATACAAACTCCACACAGATAAGGCAATGGTCGGAAATTGAACTCATGATCCCAGTGGTGTGAGGCAGAATTGCTAACCATTGAGCCACGGTGCTGGCCATACATCTAAGACAATAATATGTAGGGAGTGCTGAACTAGTGTTTAATTGTATCATTAGCTGCAAGCTTGCCCCATGAATGCTCTAATGCTCTGATTGGCCACAGGTTGGCCTAACACTTTGAATGTTCTTATGCTGTGATTGGCCACAGGTTGGTTTAACACTTTGAATGTTCTTATGGTTGGTCTAAGGCTAGGTACACACTGAAGAATTTTTCGACCAACGGGTTTTCTCAAACGATTGTACCTACGACTGAAGGTTCATCCGTACACACTGACACGATTTAACTTCAGATCTGTGCTCTTCATCTGGTCCATCAACTAGTCCTCTAGTCTTCAGAGAATGACAGCATAATATTCATTCATTCATTCATTCTTGTCACATTGTCACACTGACTAAAACCGCCTTGGTATAGCTATCCACATGTCCTAACGAACTTCGTTAACTTCTATGACTCTGAAACGAAACATTCTGTCTCAGAACGAACAAATTAATTATTCCTTCTACAGCACTTTCTACATTTATTCACCGGGACATTCATTGCTAGCATCGGCTGAAAAAGAACATGACTCTGTAAACTCTATGGAGATCGTGAGCATGAGTGTATACACACTACATGATCGGTCGGTGATTGGTCGAAAAATATTACAAAGTATGACCAACCAAATGAGCCGACAATCAACACTTTGGAATGACTTTCGACCATCGTGTCACTATACACACTAACCCGACTTCCGACCAAACGGTATGTCGGCTGATTTGCCCGATTATTGGATGAAAACGCTCCAGTGTGTACCTAGCCTAACACTTTGAAGGTTCTTATGCTGTGATTGGCCACAGGTTGGTCTAACAGTTTGAATGTTCTTATGCTGTGATTGGCCACAGGTTGGTCTAATACTGTGAATGTTCTTATGCTGTGATTGGCTACAGGTTGGTCTAACACTTTGAATGCTCTTATGCTGTGATTGGCCACAGGTTGGTCTAACACTTTGAATGTTCTTAAGCTGTGATTGGCTACAGGTTGGTCTAACACTTTGAATGTTCTTAAGCTGTGATTGGCTACAGGTTGGTCTAACACTTTGAATGCTCTTATGCTGTGATTGGCCACAGGTTGGTCTAACACTTTGAATGTTCTTAAGCTGTGATTGGCTACAGGTTGGTCTAACACTTTGAATGTTCTTAAGCTGTGATTGGCTACAAGTTGATCTAACACTTGGAGTGTTACAACGCCATGATGGGCAACAGGTTGATTTAGAGCACCCACCACAGAGTTTGTTACACAGACATTCCTGAGGGAAAGATAAATAACTTTAATCTAGACTTGTATGTTCTGATAGGCACATGTGACTATTTCTGTACTTATTTTGAAAATCAGCATTGCTTGTGACTGCATTGTGGATTTAAATTTTGTTGATAGCTTTGCTTTGTTCCCTGTTCTTAAAAATATGTCTTTTATAACTGGACATTATTCTCTATTTTATATAAAGAAGGATAACTTTGCAAACCATTCTCATTCTCTTTGGTGTAAACTTTTATGACCACAGAAATTGAGGAACAAACAAAATATGGAATAGTCATCTGTCGAAAAGAAAAAGCAGCGATACACAAAAAATAAGTAGATGGCCGTAATAAGGAGGCATTATAACTCAATGTGACATTTACAAAAGAAAAATATATTTTTTATAGGTCATCGTGTCTCTCGGGGCAATTTAACTTATATACCGCGCTGCACCTTTTTATCTAAAAGGAAAATGAAAAGCGATGGCCCCAAACAAACAGACTTTCCCCTGTTGATCGCCGTATCATCTTGTAGCATTGGACCAGGCAGGCATTTATAATGTTATAAATAGATCATTCTCACACAAAGTAATATCTGAATACATTATCAAAGGGGAACATGTTTCAGCTTTGCACCGATACATTTAGAGTGTAGGCAGCATTAAAAGCTGTCAGTCGTCAACTTGCTTGAGTTTCTGAAGTCATCTTAGAGCACACGGCTCGGATTGTCATGTTGTTCGTTGAAAGAGACATTAGACGCAGCCTTCTCCCTTCCCTACAATTATAGACACGTATCAAACGTTAGTGAGATCCCTGAATAGTCAGGCTAAGGGAAGTCAAGTTTGATATGTTCCTGCAAAGATAACAAAGAGTTTTTGTGACACAATTAATTCCCCAATTAAAAGTGGAGGAATGGATTGTGAATAACAGTGCAGGCTATCTCCTGCAAGGCATATACAATTTTTTCATTTTCAATTGTAGATGACACGCTGTTTGTGAAGGCAAAACAAGGAACGGAACCTTAAATATAAAGTGTGTGTGTGTGTGTGTGTGTGTGTATATATATATATATATATTGGGCAGCACAGTGGCATAGTGGTTAGCACTTCTGCCTGGGGTCATGAGTTCAATTCCCGACGATGGCCTTATCTGTGTGGAGTTTGTATGTTCTCCCTGTGTTTGCGTGGGTTTCCTCCAGGTGCTCTGGTTTCCTCCCACACTCTCAAAACATGCTAGTAGGTTAATTGGCTGCTAACACATTGACCCTAGTGTCTGTGTGTTAGGGAATTTAGATTTTAAGGGTCTGCTGTGAGTGAGTTCTCTGTACAGCGCTGCGGAATTAGTGGTGCTATATAAATAAATGGTGATGATGATGATTCATTTTTTATAGTTTTCTCCCAATCTCAATAATTTCAACAATCAATATAGGTATACGCATAGATCTAACATACACTCAATAAAATAAAAAATAATATAGAACATTACTGCACTCTCGATATGATATGGGCTCAGATGCATGGTTGAGAGACCAGATGTGCAAGTAGAGGTGTATAGATAGACAGACAAGTGTGGCTCATTACCAAAAAGCTCCACCCCTTTGTCACATGACTGGGTGGAGTTATGTCTTTTATAAGTCCTGTGTTAATTAGTCTATCAGGAAGAAAGAGTGAAGCTTTGGGTGATATCTACCAGGCCTAATGCTGTTAGCTTAGACCAGGGTTTCCCCAACCCAGTCCTCAGGGCTCCCCAACAGAGCAGGTTTTCCGGATCACATGTGACATAATTAGGACCACCTCTGGATCTGTTACAATGTGTCAGTCAGTAATGAATACACCTGTGCTTCAGCAAGGAGATATGGAAAACCTGCACTGTTAGGGAGCCCTGAGGACTGGGTTTGGGAAACCCTGGCTTAGGCCGTTCATCCATTCTTCTCTCATCATCGGATGTGTCTGCTGAGCATGGTCCTGAATTCTGTCCATCTGTTGCTGTGTTATTTCACGCACCGCTACCGATATATATATATATATAGCTGGAACGGGTTCAAGAGTTTTTAAAATGTATATGCTACAAAATATCTCCAAGAATATAAGTCCCAGGAATCTGTTCACATCTATCCAAAACAGCAACTAAAACCATTCAGACATATTTGCACAGATTTTAATGCATTTTCCATGCTTAAAAAATGTGAACAAGCCCCAAGATACTGTCAAATGCCCTTTTATCCAGAGGCTCTTTTCTTGCGTAACGGTTTACTCTCCCTGTAACTTCTATGGGAAGAAGACGGGATACATTTTAGCAATGCCCTGAAGTAATATTGTAAGTAAAACTAGCCGTGGTAAATGCAAACACAAACGCCTCCGCTACAGTTCCCTCTCTCTATACTGCCCTTTACACACAGAAACACACTGCCTACTTGTGACAAATTATTGTTATAACAGCTTCCAATGGCAAATCATAATACATTTCCTTTTTTTTTTTCTTCTTAAAATGACTACTTATTTTACTGTTACGCAGTCAATTTTATTATTTACCAGATGGTGCTTTGAAAATGTCTTTTAACTGTAAAATACTTATAGGAGAGTTTAAAAAAAATGGAAATGTGTTAAATCGAGACCCTGAAGACACAAAGCATATGTCTTGAGTTAGTGTATAGACTAAATTGCACAGTTCTATTACCTGCTGCAAACCTTAAATCGTTTATGACAAGGGTTTGGATGCCATTATTGCAGATGTTTTTTTTTCTTGTTTTAAAAATCTGGCACTTTGAGATGAAGTGTTAATTTCTATATGTGCAGCTGACAAATATTAAATATTTTATGCTGAAAGCGGTACTTTGGGAGTCAAGCTGTTCCTAAACTACCTTTCTGCAATCCTCAGCCAGCCTTTGGCTCAGGTTATCTATGAGAGTGAATACCAAATGGGATCGGCAATGAAGTATGTAAGGCTGTCTTTGTTAACATAAAAAATACAGATATTTTGCAATGTGTAATAATTCTGATACTTTTCACGTGTGTCGGATTTAAAGGGCAAACATAGTCCATAGTCAAACATGCCCGCCCATGTACAGCAAACTGGGTAGGTTTCTCCGGAGTCCGTCCCGTTACCTGGAGCTGTGAGTCAGCTTAACGCTGGAGGGTTAATTTTGTCCACAGCACTTCAATAATGCCCTATAACCCTATAACTCAACATAATGTCTTCTGTACATCTATATTGAATAGCTTTGAATGGCTTAGAGCAGCGATAAGCATCTAATACACGTCAGAGATCCTCATGGGCGGTCCTCTGACCTTCAAAAGGTCATCATACTTAGGGCCTGATTCATTAAGGAAAGTAAGGCAAAAAAATGAGTAAGTTATCTACTGGACAAAACCATGTTACAATTCTAGGGGTGCAAATTAGTTTATTATTTTGCACATACGAAAAATACTGGCTGTTTTTTCATGAAGCACACAAATAATTGATAGCTTTATTTTTACACTGACATTTGAAGTTGATCTAGGACATGCCCTACCCCCATTATAAATCTGTCCCCACATTTTAAATTTATCCCCCCACCCTCCAATGCAACATGGTTTTGCCAAGATGAAAAGTTACTCATTTTTTTTTGCTTTACTTTCCTTAATGAATCAGACCCTTAATCTCAGTAATAAATTAAAACAATATATTTAATGAAAGAAAGAGACACCTAGATGTGATAACATATCAGCAGGCCTTTTATTGTAAGATAAACAAGAGTTCCAAAGTACCAGGACTCAGGCCAGCCTTTGTAGTGGGAGGGACCCTTTCGGCAGCTATAGCAGGGGCACCAAGATCTTGCTGTACCGGAGCCCAAAATTCCCCTCAGTGGTCCATGTTACAAATAATCCGAACATTAAAGCATAGAGGAGATGGTGAAGACCTGTAGGGCCACATGTGGCCCCAGGGCCGCTGTTGTCCATCACTGGTTTATAGTTTGCTCATTTTAGATGACTTTGATTCAGCACAAGCCAATTCTTGGCTTCAAGCATAGGGGATATTCCCCATACACACACTTTTTTTTATATATGTGGAAGTCATTTTTTTTATTAAGCAGGGGTTGTCCTAAATTGTACAATCCATATAAGTAAGCATTTTTTCGCATCTACATTTTTCCTTTTCACGCTTATTACTACATAATTTAGTCTTTAAGTGCCGGCCAAGTATTATTATACGATTACGCATTACTCACCCCGTGCCTAGATCAGCAAGATGTTGCTGGACTCTGAAACTCTCCACAAGCCGGTACCAGGCGATACACAAAGAGTTCTCCTCCAAGATCAGATTTACTGATCAACAGATGAAGAATAACTACTGTGCTGCCTTTTCTAGCACAGCACAAGCATCTGCATTGGTTTGTACAGGACAGTGTGATTTGTAGGCCTTTCAAGTGCAGGATATAATACAGAAATATTACAATATAATATGATATAATTTCACAATTGCAAAGCTCTTTGGAGCATGTGGGCAGCATATTAAAAAGTTAATAAGAATATGATTGTTTGCTATAAGCACACTGTTTGAAGTGTCCTTATGTACAGTACCCTACATGTAATATTATTCTTTGGTCCATGTTCTACTGGTATCAAATATAGGTTAGTTAACACATTATAAATTAACTTTTAGCCTTAGTTTGGTTGTAAATATTACTAACGTGTTCCGGAGTACGTTGAGATCCAGTTTTGAAACGTATCAATAGTTATTTTCCAACAAAATCTGTAAATGGTGTTTTCAACAGATGCTTTCATGCATTGTTACCTTACAGTTTTGAAGGGCAAATCAAATCTATTTTTTATCAATTTTTAAACAATACTAGTAAAAAAAAAATATTCTAGAATCTTTGGCTAGCTATTCAAAGGCAGAAACAAACTTTTTTTACATTATAAATTAATACTTCCTGAATAGTGATTTGCCTTCATAAATAAAAGTTAAGATGAGCTTTTTGTCACTGGATACCGATCCTTAGGTCAATGTGTGTTTTTGTTAGGCATGTACTCTTTAAAGGAACACTATACTTTTGTTCTGTTGGACAAAACATCTGAGAAATGGTTTATTCATGAATTGTTTGGTGAAGTCATGTAATCATTGCACCTTTACAAACTGACCACTGGGGGCACTGTTTCACTAAAGTCTGATATTAATAAATAAAATTTAAATGGCAGAGAATCATTTGTGCAGAACGATTTAATGTTTGCATTTTTTTTACTGACCACTCATTGTAAAATACCCTCCGATATATAAATCATTTACATCATACAATATAAGGTCAATGTCTGGGGCTAATTAGATTGAATGTACTTAGAAATAGATAAAAAATGACAACTCAATCAAATTGCAGGGATTAGGAATTAAAGAACATGCTTCTAGAGTGCATTAAACAGTATTTGTTCTTGAAAGACCTTCAGTCCATTTGAATAATGAAACATTTACAACCTTACACTAGGTCACCATAAATTATGATGAATGCTATTAGTTGAAAGTGACATATTCTATGCTGTCATAGATCGCTAACTGTAGTGCAAGGAAATCTATTTTCATTAACTCTCAAATTGAAATGTTGTACTTGTTCTTTAGATAATATTAAAGAGAAACGTCAAAGTCTTGTTTTGCATAACTCCTATTGCAACTGATAGTTATACTCATTCTCTTGTAGGTTACACATGTCGGGCCTGAGCCACTAATAAAAAGCATAAAAAACAGATTAACTTTGCACCTTGGCAAAACCATGTTGCATTGGGGGGGTGGGATATATTTAAAATGTGGGGACATATTTACATTTGGGATAAGGCATGTCCTAGATCAACTTTAAGTTTCAGTGTAAAAATAAAGCTATTGAGTATTTGTGTGCTAGATGAAAAAGCAGACAGTATTTTCATTATGTGCAAAAAAATAAACTAATTTGCACCCCTTGCATTGTAACATGGTTTGTCCCGGAGAACATCTACTCCATTTTTTTTGCCTTGCTCTCCTTAATGACTCAGGCCAGACGTCCTCTTAAGGAGGGGGACTGTAATGAGCTCTCTTTACATACAAAAAAACTGAAATCAACAAAGGTAGATACATATTGTATAAGGGTGGTGGCACCAAATATTGATTCGATTTAGATTCCTCTTTTGTTCATTCACTTTGCATTTTCTTAATTAATAAAAAATAAACTATTAACAATTCTATTTTTTAAAACATTCCTAGTTTGCAGCATTTTTCCACACCTGCCTAAATCTTTTGATCTTTTGCACAATAATATATATATATATATATATATATATATATATATATATATCATAGAGGAATATTACAGTCCAATAAATGTCCAATATGTTTATTTGAGCGCTTCTTTCAGAGGATGATCACTTCCCCCTATGTCCATGCTCTCACTTCATTATCTTTATAGAGAAGCCTTCATACATATTGTTCTTTCTTGAATTCCTCTCACTATTGGAATGACTGTCATCTCTACTGTGTCTATCCAGGTCCTCGTCATCTCCTCTCCTCTTCTTTTTCACTTCCTCTGTTTATATACTTAAAAAAAAGGTGGAATCATAATCGAAACCAGACGTACCTGGCATATTACTCCTGATTTAACCAATATATGAAATGATAGCAATGACACTTACAGAATCAATAAGATTTTTAAAAGATGTTTAACAACATAATGTCCCGTTCGTAAGCTATTAATAAGCATTTGTACCAGATCCTCTGTATTTAAAGTCATTGTATCAATTTCACACATTTATAGGTATCCCGGGAAGACTATAAGGGCTAGATTTACAAAGCTGCGATTTTGAAAAAGTGGGGATGTTGCCTATAGTAACCAATCAGATTCTAGCTGTCATTTTGTAGAAAGTACTAAATAAATGAAAGCTAGAATCTGATTGGTTGCTATAGGCAACATCCCCACTTTTTCAAGCCCGCAGCTTAGTAAATCTAGCCCTAAGTCTTTATTGCAAACAAAAATGTCTTGTGTGAACCCTGCTAATATCTTCTAATATTACCCTACGCGTTTTAAACCTCTGGAATGTTTTCAGTGCTGTCCTTGAATAAATGTAAAATATTATAAAATTTTAAATACATAATATGCTTGTGCGTATCTTGCAGTATGTTCTGTCTGTTAGCAAACTAAGTACTGTTTAGGCGTACTTATACTCAGATTTAAATGGAAACGTAGCCACTTGGTTTTCACATGGATGCACATATGCTCAAGTACATATGCTCAAGTTCGTAAAATCGCAACTTGTGTGCATGTTGTGTTTAAAGAGAAATCAGGCCCTACTTAACTTTCCAGATATATTATAGTATTGGCTATTGTGCAGTGTCAAAGATATTTTATTTTGGATAAAGACAATTTATTAATATGAAAATATTTACATTGTTTTATTTTATTTTAGTATATCATTTATATTTGATGTGGTTTATTATGTCATATGTCAATTGGAGCCTTGCGTGTGAGCTGATGAGAGGGATATGAACAGGAATGAAGGAGTTAATTTGGAAAGAACAGATGTTTCCAATCAAGAGATGTTGAACAAAGACTTACACAGACTTCTTCAATTTCTCCATAGCATCCAGGAAAGCCAAAAGGATCAGGACACCCCTATATACCTTCTCAGCCAATTGTAATATGATATTTGTAAATTGTAGTACAACCTACTTTTGCTGGAACAAAAAGTAATTGTCTGGTCTGTTGGACGACCAGAGTTTTCAGAGATTGAAAATGAGCGCAAGCTTTTTCTTTTGTAAATAAACAATGATATAATTTTATTCTTAAAGTTTCTTTTGCTGAAGGAATTATTTTATTACTTTAATAGCAGTTTAAATCCCAATGCAACATATTGTCACATTTAAAGAAAATAAATATTTTACATGCAATAAATCTGAAAAACATTTTTTTTTATCACAAACTTCTTCTCCTTTTCCAATTAATTCAGCATACCAGTATTTTAATAGCAAACAATAGTGGAAGGAAATGACCTGTCATAAATAAATATGCTTTTGAAATATATTTGCATAGTCAAGTAGTAACAATGAACAAAGCATTTCAGCACATTTCAAATTTCTACTTATAATGTATTTGTGTTTTGCAGAAGGCAAATCGGTTCACAAAGTTTAGGGTGAAAAATATTTTGGAGCTCAGAATAAAAAAAGCTTTTAAACTATTTTGGAACAATGTTACATTTCTAAATGTTGGTCTTGAAAAATAACTTCTGTTAAAAGGATAAGTGTATAATAAACTCCTTTTTATACCCTGAAAAAAATTCTTGATTTCACAATAGGAAGGGGCGGGCCACAGAGGGCATCATGCGATTGGATGTAAGCGTCACATGACCAGCTCACATCCACTTAGACAATGCTGTCTACTCTTGTTGGCCAATTGCATTAAATGACGTGATTCCGTCAGGGGTATGCATCCTGTTTAAGGAACTTCGTTTCGCTTGAACTAGTGACAAAAATGTTTGTCAATCAAATATGCTGAATATCAAACCATTGGACCAATATTACAAATCATCCCACAAATTAAATCATGTGAGTCAAGCAGGGGTGACCTTGGGAATTAAGGGATAACCCAGAAGTATTAATTTTAATTACTTTTTGTATTTAAAAACATTGCTTGAAGTACAAATCTATCTTTCGAACAGTGTGAAAAGTTCAGCCAATTCTAATCAGTGACCGCTAAGTGTACCAGTTCACTGGACTGTACGTTGGGTACATCAGGACCTTCGTAGCATTGTCAGACATGGCCATATGTGCAAAGGGCTGAATAGATGAGGAGCTATATACATACCAATAAGAAATGCATTTAAACCACTGGTCAGTTTTACAGACTATTTGATTCAACAGCTTCATCCCAACATTTGGATGAATTAGCAGCAAACATTGTGGCAACTGGACTTGTTTAAAATTCGCTCACCTCTAATTCACTTCTAGACTTCCTATTTACACAAATCCCTGAGCTATCAGTGTGTTAATACACAGCTAGAAACGACTAACTGGGGAGGACTTATTAAAATGTCGTAGACAGGTCAGTGCTGTTACCTTTTCCAAGTCCGCCACTGGTGTAAGCACATTGGTTTGGGAGAGGGGCAGGGGGGCCCCAGAGGACCAAGCAATTGCCATGTTCATGAGCATGCAGCCTGTCAATTCACTAGGAACCAGTGACGTCGCTGAGCAGGAGGCAACCTGGTGATGTCATTGGTTCCTAGTAAGGCGCTATCTCATGAATATTAATCAGTCTGCAAAATGTCTGCCTCCATTGTATGTTGACAATAAATACCCTTTCAATTATAAACATACTATAATCCACTAAATAAAGTGTGAATAGTTCTTGAAAATACTAAACTTATCAATCACCTTTCCTCCCTTCTTTAGAATGCCTATTACTGTGTCTCCTAGTGTAGTCAGTGACACAGACATATAATCCAGGTATAGTATGTCATTGAGAGAGAATAATAGCTGTTTTGAATTAGGAGGGTTTTCTTCGCCCTTGAATCATTAAAATGAAACATGGGAAGCGACAGAAATTATAGGCAACAATGCAGTTTAATAGACTATTGATTTTACGGGCTATTGCTAAGAAGACGAGCATAGATGTTCAGAATGTCATTCTGTTAGGAACAGATAATAATTCTCACAAATAAATATTTTTGCTCTAAGTCATGATTTAAACCTGAAGTACATGCTGAATTATGAGAAGAACATGAATACTACAGAGGGAATCAATACAAAACCGATCTGTTGGGATGATTTGCAATCAGACAAATAACTTGTATTTGTGTGGATTGATCCATGGATTAACGTTTGTGCAGGTAATATAAAGTGTCATTTACACCAGATTATAATTAATCATATTCAGTCTACTTTAGTACTGATGAAGAATATATAACTAATATATTATTTTATATTTCATTTTATAATACATGAGCAGAAGTTGGTCTGAACAAGACTCTCCTCCCCCTACTAGAAGCAGAAGGTTTGTGAATGCTTGTGCAAGTCTGTTTAGTTGGTCGAAATTAGCCTGTGAAAGGCTGTGATCTGTTCCCTGTGGAAAGGTAAGCTCCGCTCTAGTGACATTGCTCAGTGCCATTGCTCACACAGAAACAGGAGGGGTAGCAGTGTTCTTGTCACTCTCCAGTCTCCAGTGACATTGCTCAGTGCCATTGTTCAAACAGAAACAGGAGGGGTAGCAGTGTTCTTGTCACTCTCCAGTCTCCAGTGACATTGCTCAGTGTCATTGTTTAAACAGAAACAGAAGGGGTAGCAGTGTTCTTGTCACTCTCCATTCTCCAATGACATTGCTAAAACAGAAACAGGAATAGCAAAATTCTTGTCACTCTCCAGTCTCCATTGCCATTGCTCAGTGCCAATGCTCATACAGAAACATAACAGGTAGCAGTGTTCTAGTCACTCTCCATTCTCCAGTGACATTGCTCAGTGCCATTGCTCAAACAGAAACAGGAGGGAGGGGTAGCAGTGTTCTTGTCACTTGACAAAAATTGACTGGAAATGATTGGAAATTAATGTCATTGAGGTTAATAATAATGTAAGGATAAAAAAGAGCCAACTTATGTGATTTTAGCAAAACAAAATAGGGATTTTAGAGAAAAAATCGGGATCCAAAGCCAAAACACGCGAGGGCGATTTTGCCAAAACCAAAACACGAAGTTAATCCAGGCCCAATACCGAAACCAAAACACGGGGGTCATCTCTAGTTTGGAATAGATGTATTTTGTGTAATATGCCTTGCTGGCTCTCACTAAATAGATGTCTTTTGTGTAAAATAGATATTTGTGGTGGACTTGCAAGTATATTACTAGAGGTTTAAGAACTGGGCCCCATTCACTGGTAGTCAATTAGGCCATTACAAGCACATGTGACCAAAACGTGCTTGTAACTTCTAAAAAAGCAAGTCGGCCATTTTAAATATTGTAAGCTATTTCAGTTCTTGTAAAAGGCTAATGGAAATTACAAATGCTGTATAATGGAAGTGTGTGGTTATAGTTTTTGTAATGCAGTTTAGTGTAAATGTATAGTAAGTGTATGGAAATGGCTGTGCATAGTTTGTTTGTTAGATAGAATGGTTGTGTTTGAAAAGTATTTCATAGGAAATTCAGGGAAACGTATAGATGGTATTGGAAAGTCTGCTATGCTGCTGTTGAAGAGTGTGGCTGAGATGAGGACTTAGATGCATAGCAAATGATTGGATTGTTTAGAAAATGGTCAGATTGTTCAATATAAAGTTTTGTTAGACTGTTGGTTTAAAGGGTAGTTTGTAACTCTGAATATGAAATAATGTGGTTTATTGCTGGAAATGTTGATGTAGTTAATATGGCAGCGAGGTGAAATACCATGTGTTCAGAGCAGGCTGAGTTCACACAATAGAGAAAATGGATCTAGAAGCTACCATGCTTATAGAATGGCTGCCATATAGAAGCTTTCATCTGAAGGGAATGTGGATAGTGAATAATGACTGTTGGACTTTGTCTGAGATAAGTGAAATTAAAAGATAGATAAATAAATGGTAGAAATTTTGAGATAAGTGTGAGCAGATTTGGTTGTGGAATGTATGTTTGAAAAGTGGGTTTCCCCGCCACACACACACACAGATATCCCCTCTCCTCCCCCTCTACACACACACACACACACACATTTAGACAATAGTTAGACAAAACACAGACACAATGACTTGTTCATTTATAAAACAGGCAATTAGCTGCAATGTATTGTATGAAATGAAATCTGTTGAGTTTGTATAAATACACTGTTTACTGTCTTATAGTATATACATACGTTTTACAATTAGAGCGTTAATAATACAACACGTTTTAAATGAAACTATATTTTGTGTGTAGTTTTTCTTGAAGATATGAGCATAAGTTATAATATGAATATTGATCCTGTGGTTTTAAGGGAAAATAAGAATTATATTTCTTAGGTTAAAACAGAATTACCTTTGCGAGGAGTTGGTTGACGGTAGTAGTCATAAATTGCGTTATTAAATTGTCATCCATACATTTGTCAGACTATTAAGAAGATTAAAACCTCATAAACACCCTAGAAAACATTTTACAAGTACATTGAATGGGCTTGATTGCATGTTTTTGCTTTTATGTTTGTAACAAGAGAACAGTTACATTGCTTGTTTAAAAAGAACATTGGTGTTGGTATGTTCTCCCCATGTTTACGTGGGTGTCTTCCAGCTACTTTGGTTCCCTCCCACACTCCAAAAATATACTGGTAGCTTAATTGGCTGCTGACAACGTTAACCCTGTCTGTGCGTGTATGTTAGAGAATTTAGACTGTGAGCTCCAACGGGGCTGATGTGATTGACAAATAATCTCTGTACAGCGCTGCAGAATTGGTGGCGCTATATAAATAAACGATAACAATAGTTAATAATTGGTGTTTCATATTGTCTTGTGCAAATGTGACAATCTCACCAATCCTTGTAAATAGTGCAGAGACACACGGAGTGATTATATGTACTCACAAATTCACATGACTCTATATATAGATCTGTGGAGCAATAACATAAATCGTTTTTATTTATGAGTTGCCTGATTGGTTGTTAAAGGATAATTGAATTTTCAGTTTTGGGTGGAGCACGATAAGTTATACACTATCACACAATACTACTTACTTAGGGTCCAGCAATCCACATGATTCAATTGGATCCACCAATGGCTGCTCCGGTCCAGTGATTCTCTTATCTTTCTTGTCAATCAACATGCTGCGTTTATGTAGAAAGTACACCTTGGTAGGGATGAAAAAAAGTCTTGTTGAAATGAGGCAGACATTTTGGGGGTGGAAGCCAGTTTGGGTGGTACACTAGACTAAAGGTAAGAAATATTATGTTAATCACATAAAGTGTAATCCACACTATCCTTCAGAAACAAATACTAATGCAAGTCAGGTACAAAGACTCCTCATAAAGAGATATATAGAACATTTATCAAACAGTCACATATCAGCGATGGACAATCTGATACACTTCAGGGGTGCATGGAAGTCCCCCTAATATTCAAAAAGGACATATATTACGCTGAAACTCTGTAATAAGTTACAACAATACTTTAATGAAAGAAAGAGACACCTATCTGTAATAACATATCAGCAGGTAATTTACACAAGTATTATGAGTTATAACAAACAAATCAGGAAAGAGCTGGGAGCAACTGGTAAAGACTTGGGGCTAGATTTACTAAACGGCGGGTTTGAAAAAGTGGAGATGTTGCCTATAGCAGCCAATCAGATTCTAGCTGTCATTTTGTAGAGTGCACTAAATAAATAACAGCTAGAATCTGATTGGTAGCTATAGGCAACATCTCCACTTTTTCAAACCCTCAGTTTAGTAAATCTAGCCCTTGGTGGGCTTCCTGTTGACCATCACTGGTCTATTTGAAATCCTGTCTGGATAGTAACTGAATCGATAACATTTACTGTAAAATGTAATCAAACAAGTCAAATAGCGATAAGTGCTGTCAAAAGCCTAACACACAATCATTGTTATGTGCATGAAACATCAGCGAAACATATCTCTGATCTCCTTAACTACTCACCTTACAATTATACCAATTACAATTAAAGTAAAAAAGATGAACACAGGTAATCCACAAGACGTATTATGCGAATTAACCTAATTATTTTAAAACAACGAACAAATTGCTTTACGCATTCTTTAAAGTGTCCCCATCACCTACATAGATTAGAGGTCACCGCTCTATGGGCTAATCCAATATTGTTGAAATCGCATTCAGTCAACTGACTTGGAATCAATGACTTCACGGAGGCCTGAGGGACCATTGTGTTTAGACAACGGGCGCACTTTAAACAGCATCTAAACAAAAACATACCAAAACGAATTAGCTTTCCACATAACAAATTTACTTGGGGCACAAAATTTACTTACACGACTTATACATTGCTTGGTTTTATTACTAACATACATGTAAATATTATTTTATTGAAAATGTACATTTAATTCTATACTCACAGTAATCATTTTAAAGGTATTTTGGATAAACAAAAGTTAGCTCTGAACATAAGATGTTTATTAGCAAAGTACAGATGGGCTTGTTTGGTTCTTTATCATCAATATTCCATGTTCCTGCTGTATTCTAATTAGGGTTTGCATTGTATCGTGTACAGCAGCGTTAATGGTGAGAGAGGAGATTGTCAATTTTAAAAATTGAAAGCATCTGAGCATAACATAATTGTCTGTAATACAATATTCCATGGTGGCTAATCAAGACGCTGACTGTGTATCACCGCAAATAAGATGGAAGGGAGAGATGCTAACATTTGTCAATATACATGTGGTCAGGGGCTGGGGTTGAGTGATTTTCTTAATTTATAACAAGAAATGGGTGGCTAAAGGCCAGAATGAAAATGTATTTGGCTGTCAGGTCTCCTCTGTAGCTAATCATATGGCAGCGTTGAGTAAGGCTATCCTTCTCCTGGAAAGACTCAAATAGATGGGGCCATTGACAGATATATAAATTGCAGTGACCATGGAGATTGGCTATGAAATCAGCCTTGTCATTTCAAATAAAAACCACTAACTCCTGATATGTAACCTATAGCGAATTGTGCAATTTATCACTTTGTGCATTGCACACTTGACAAAACAGATAATCCTCATCTACATAATTTAGCAGAATTCAGTTAAGGATTTGGCTGTTCAAATTTGCAGTCTTTCCCCCAGTTAACGGTGGACAAAAGCATATTTTAATACCTTGTTGTTTTTTAACTAGACCTGTCACCCTCTTTTAAAAACACCTTTTTGTATTTAAGATGTCCAGTAATGATTTGTCTTGATAAATGGTCGTTCAAAACGACTGCTGTAATTGTCTTTTATATCATATCCCCACAGTACAGTGGTTATCTTTGTTTGTGAACTGCCAGTATCCCTACCGAATGTGCCTCTTCCTCTACTTTACATACGAGCTAGAAAGGGGTAAAATAAATGTTTAAAAAAAATGTAGGGTACAAACAATGAGTGAAATGTTTCTTCAGAATAATAACATAGAGTTTCTATGTATTGAAGTGTTTTGTGGCTGGCAAATCAATTTGTGAAGGAAGCTCTGCAAAATAAAAAGTGGTTCAAAGAACAAAATTGTTTGCTGTTACCCCAGCTGTGTTAAAATAGGATTTATAACGAGTGAGGCTAGTACTGTACCATTGAGTTTGTTCCCTGCAGCTTAGGGGCTGCTTGATTGCATCATTTGCTAAAAACTTCTCTGTAATTTAAAGAGTTTTAGCACCTTTCTTTTGCTACTCCTATTTCTACCAGGAGTTGGAGGCACCATGTAGAAACACAGGCGCTGGCTGGGTATCTGGTATGCATATTCAGATACTTCACCAGCCCTGGCTCACTGGCTTCTTGGAGTACAACATGTGCCTACAACAAGTCTACAAAATGTGTCTACGACAAGTCTAAACACATGCCTAGAAGTCTAAAATATGTGTCTACAACATGTCTCTATAACAAATTGTTATGAGCGTTTTGTCGCTATCCAATAACGATTGTCGAATCTCGATTTGTGTTTCCAACGCACAAATATTTATTCTCAAAAAGTAGCAGAATATATTCAAGCGAATTAATAGTAAGTACAGCCATTACTTATCGCAGGCGCTCTGGATCCAGTGAACAGTCATTCAGTCCTGAAGTCTGTGGTCTAGGTGACTGAACTCTGGATGAGGAGCTGCTGCTTATATGCAAACAGAGATACAGTAAAACAATGCAAAGGTGTGGCTTGCTTCTATTGGACCAGGCATCAGGAGGGTCCAGGGGGTTGCAGATCATAGGCTAGTTTAAGCTCAGGAATCCAAAGGAGGGGGTCATCTCTCCAGGGGATGAGCTCTGATCTTCCCGCCAAGATTTCTAATCATAATAGTCCATAATTCCTTAACACTAATAACTTGCGTATGCGCTCTGCGATCCCTTTGCAGAGTGAACCGGACAGTCGCAAATGTGATGGGGATTAGTATGATATCACACATGACATGATTCCTTCAATGTGTACCATATGTTTTACTGATATGCATATAACTTATAATATTACACATAAATACTACTATATTTCGACATAAATGACTATGTGTTGCAACTACCATTAATGTGTACTATTTTACAAGTGTGCGTGTTTGTGCGAATGTATATAAAAGACTAAATACTGTTGTTGCCACGTGTTGCAGCTGCGTACGCCCTTCCACGCCATAGCGTGCCCTTTCACGCCGCAGCGTGCCGTACGCATCTTTTCAAACAAAGACAACCAAGTTTGCTCGATTTTAATTGAAATGACTTTATCCAATTTGCTGACTTCGACAAAATTTACAACAAGTGTCTATAGCAAGTACAAAACATGTGTCTACAACAAGTCTACAACACATGTCTACAGGTCCAATACATTTGTCTACAACATTGTCTACAACACATGTCTACAGGTCCAATACATTTGTCTACAACATTGTCTACAACACATGTCTACAGGTCCAATACATTTGTCTACAACATTGTCTACAACAAGTCTACAACACATGTCTACAGGTCAAATACATTTGTCTACAACATTGTCTACAACAAGTCTACAACACATGTCTACAGGTCCAATACATTTGTCTACAACATTGTCTACAACAAGTCTACAAAACATGTCTAAAAGTCTAAAACATATGTCTACATCATGTGTCTATAACAAGTCTCCAACATGTGTCTACATCAAATCTACAACATGTGTCTACAAGAAGCCTTCAACAATGTTTACAATAAGTGCAAGAGGTTCTGCTTTCAGCTATGCTCTCGATTGTGCTGCTCTTCTCTTGTTTTCTTGGCAAATCCAAGCAGTGTCAATCATAATGACACCAAATTTTTCTGTACCAGGCAGGGAAGCAAGTACAAGCAAATTTGACACCAACCGTAACCCTTGCTAGGGTAGAGATTCACTATCTTCCTTTTCAACAACTGCTGATCCTCTATGGGGTAGGCTACACTGGCTGTTCTCTGGATAGAGACTGCCGGAAACAGCCTACTATGAACAAACGTAGTTGGTCCCATAGGACGCCAACATTTGCAGAAAAAGGTGTTCCATGTATACGCTTAGTTCTACCTATTTTATACCACAAGCTTAGAGTTCAGTCAGCCTAGAAGTGTAATCAATACATTCCAAAATCCTCAAAACTGGAAATCGAATCTGAGAAAATTAGTATAGGAGGTAACCCTATTAGAGCTCACACAGTCTCAAGACTCCTGTTCAACTTCAAAATAGAATTGTTAAAAACCAACAAAGACAAAACACAACAATGTCTAATTCTGTCCACATATTCTTACAATCAGCCCGAGCTCAATCAATACTAATGTAAAATAACTAAACAGGTCTGGGAAATTTCCCTAAGTGTAACAATAGCTGGCTTTGTTTCTGTCTAATGATGAGATTTCTTGCTGTTTTGTATAGACGGGAAGTATACATGTAATTTTATCTTGGAAGGTGCCTCTGGAGAATTTATTTCCTCTGAGCCTCCTTGGAGGGAACATTGCACTGATCTATCCTCTCTCCACTGACTGCATGGCATTTTAGCAGATACAAGCTGTGTACTAAATGCATCGTTACTGAAAGCATTTCAAATTAAAGCCACAGCCGCGGTTTTGCTCTTGATGAATTTTGTGCAATAGATTTAGACCAAATTATAGCCTATAGGAGTGAGCCACAGTATTATATCTCTATGTATTTGGATGGTTTTTGACTGTTGTTGGAGCTTTTGAGTGTTTGAAATCCCCTCTTACCTGAATGTAGGTATGTTGCCAACAGGTACGTGTGTGAGGATTATTGTATCAATGTGTGTTTTGTCTTCATAATGCAGCTCATCACAAAATACTTTCAAAATGAGTCTTGTTAGTTGCGACACGTTAGTGAGACTTCTTCTTACAATTCAGCATCCATCCTTTTTGTAAATGCAAAGCTTTTAAAGGGGTGGGAGTGTTCAGAGTAATTGAGAACAGAATTTGATTGGTTGAGCTGCAGATAACCAATCCTATGCAGCCTCCCATGACACGCCCTTTTCAAAGTTTTGCCTTGTTAAAAGCAGTGATCGGCATTTGCAGAAAGGGAAGGTGTAGAACTAGAGAAGCTCACTAACCCCCGTGAAGTGGTTTTGGTTTTGGTTTTGGATCTGGATTAGCTTCGTGTTTTGGTTTTGGTTTTGGCAAAACCACCCTCGTGTTTTGGTGTTGGTTTTGGTTATGTATTTTTTGCTAAAATATGCTAAAATCACATAATTTTGCTTTTTTTTTGATCCTACATTATTATTAACCTCACTAACACTAATTTCAAGTCATTTGCAGTCAATTTTGACCACCTCACAGGTCACATTATTATTTTCATACACTTTCGGACAAATACTTCAGCGACCTGGCTGGATGCTAAGCGACAGAGCAATGACTCAAATACACGGCAGTTCCTAGCACATCTAGGACACATTGGCACACAGCAAAGTCAGAAGAAAAGCCTGCAAGGCCTAATATTTGTATTTTAGCAATGACAATTACTAATGGAGCAGAGGAGCTCTTCTCTTTGGGTTTATATAACACCATACACTTTTTTGTGCAAATTTAGAAGAAAAGCCTGCAAGGACTAGTAGTTGTATTTCTGCAATGAGATTTACCAATGGAGCTCTTCTTTCTGTGTGTTACCTATATAACACTAGAATTGGACTCCAGAAATAAATCAACCTTGTAAGCACTATTATTTGTATTTTTCTGCAATGAGATTTAACACTGGAGCTATGCAGCTCTCCTGAATGTCACTGATTACTTTCTTTAACACTGCTACCACCCTCCTCTTTCAATTCTCTAACTTTGTCTGCCCAACTGCTCTACACTCTATGCTACCCCTTTTCTGTCCCTCTCTCAAATGGCGCTAGATCGCCGTGGAGGGCGGTATTTATAGATTCATAAAACTCCCGAGATCCGACAACGTCACAATGACGTTTTGCCTCGTTTTCAATTCCGAAAAAGCAGGAAGGTACTGAGCCGACTCGGCTCGGTACTCGGATCCCCGAAGTTCGGGTGAGTTCGGTTTTCAGGAAACCGAGCCCGCCGATCTCTATGTAGAACCCCTTTAAATATCAATAGGCAGTATTTTGAAAAAAAAAAGCTATGAGTGCTTCTTGTTTTTGTAAAAACTCCCCTAAAAAGATTGTAGCGCCAACATGGGTGTAATACGCCGATTGTATGTTTATTGGAAGTTTATTTGGAGATTGCTTTTTAGGTAGCATAGATAGAAATTATTATTATTATTATTATTAATTTTTATTTATAGGGCGCCACAAAGTATCCGTAGCGCCGTACAAGGACAAACAATGGCACAGTACAAGGTGAAACAGCACAGTACAAGTAACAGTAAGCACTATAACTCTGGGGGCTCAGGGACAGCATGAAAGAGAGGGAGGGGAAAAGTGAGTATAGGCAGGTAACTATGGCCTAAGAGGGTGGGCACGGATGACAGGTTGAGAGTCACTGAGGGGAGCGGAGAGAAGCGAGAGGAGACAGAGGGCAGAGGGACCGAGAGGAGGTGAGCTGAGTAGCTGGAGAGCGCAGTTAAAAGTGATGGAAACAGAAGGTAGGAGAGCCCTGCTCAAAGGAGCGAACAATCTAAAGGGAGGGGAGGAAATGAACAAAATCCCGAGGTCTTAGATATTATTTTTCTGTGTCAAAATAAAGCATTGACTATAATTTTAGTCAACAATTTCTAACATATTAATCACCAAAAATAGGACAAGTTTTCACAACTACTGCAGTCAAGTTATTTTAGGAATTTGCCTTGAAGTAGCACATACAACAAGACTTTCTTAAACCGTTGTCGCCTTCATGTACACGTTGTGTCACATTTACGGAGAAAGCGGAACCTGTGAAATTCTGCAGGATTGTAAAGGGAAGATGAAATGTAAAATATTAGTTGCTTTGTATGGATCTACTAACAGAAACATTCCTAAATGTGTATGTAACATTTTAGAAGCTTAGAAGACCGTCCAGATAGCCCGTGTGTGAATGGGAAAAGCATTTTTTCAGGCTTTGTACAAAGCTATTAGAGAAACCCGTATGGAGACAGCGAGGCGTTAATGAGAGCAATCACCTTTATTGTATCTGTTGCGACACCGGAACGTTTGCGCCTGTTGTGCAGGATTGTACGCCGCTGCACGCGGATGTGAACGCCCAGATGCTGGCTTTTGTTTGCTCTAAATGATGGACGGACTATGGCATTCCTGTGAATTCTAATTAAGACTCAAACTTGCACCATCTGCTCTTCTAATTGAGAAACATATTAATATAAGTTAAAATTGATGTTTTTTTTTTTTTTTTTCATGCAAAAGTGCTTTCATTGATGTGTAATTTTGTTTGCTCTCAGCATAAATGGATGGCACCACTCAGTTTTCTGCAAAATAATGATGACTGTTGAGGATGTATAGTTGTTGCATTCTACTGTCAGCATTTATTACCCATTGAGCAATATCTCATAGTGGCTTGAAATAATTGTTATTCTTATTCAGCTGGGGAGGGGGGGGTAGCTACCATATATTAAGAATTAGATAGGTATAGAGGTAATGGAAAGCAAGTTTGGTCATCCATCAGGCATTTCTCTGTTTGTCCTTGGCAGAAAAAAAGAGCAGGGCACAGTCTAGACCCCCTCTCATCCTAGTGGTCAGAACTCTTCAACTGGAGGAGTTTTTTTTATGTAGTAATGAGATCTATATTGTGTGCAAACCCATTTGGTACAAAATGTCTGTGGGGTAGGTAGATATATGTAATTAGCATGACCATAAGTGTTCTGTAATTATCTATTTAGGGTTTGCCAAAAATACTAGCAAATTGGATGTATTTATAACTAGAGGTTCGTCAGACAACAATATTCCCTCCTGAGTGTAACTTGAGTCTCACATCGACACTCTGTGTTTTTAGGGAACCCACAATTCTTCTCACTCTGTCAGTCTGTGTCCTCATGCTTCTCCCCCCACATCGGGACACTGTCCTCACTTAATCACGCGACTTGACAGGTCACTGACTCCTCTGAAAATCAGCAAACGTGTCTTCTGAAATACTCAGTGCCGCTGTGAACATTCCAATGTAATGAGGATATTTACCGTATGAACTTAAAACTGAAAAAATTAAGCAAATAATGGATTAAGTGTTTGTGCCATAAGAACACAAATTAAATATTCCATTTGCTCCTAATGTTTGGAAATTTAGTTGATTAATATTTGTTTTAATACATACCACTGTAAAGTATGTTCTGACAATATCAATTAATCTATGGATTTCTATAAAAGCAAACTATTTTCATGTTTGTATAGAAACAAAGCTCAGCCTATTAGACAATGGTGAAAGTGGTCTGGTATACGGTGGTTAGCCAGTTTAGACAGGTTTACTTTAGAAAAGAGGCATCTATTAGGGGATATTATTACTATATACAATAAGGGTCAATACAGAGACTTTCATGGGAACTTTTTGCCCCAAGAACTATACACAGGACACGCGGTCACCCCCTAAGGTTAGAGGAGAGGAAATTTCACAACCAGCAAAGGAAGGGATTCTTTACAGTAAGAGCAGTCAAGATATGGAATTCACTGCCAGGGAAGGTTGTGATGGCAGATTCAATAGATATGTGTAAGAAAGGGTTATACACATTTTTAGTGGAGAAGGGAATCCAGGGTTACTACGATTAGCTAAAATGAAGGACAGTAGTGGATCCAGGGAGAAATAGGACTGCAATATTGGGTCAGGAGGGATTTTCCCCCAATGGAAACAGATTGGCGGTTGCTGCATCTCGATCAATTTCAAATATAAGATAGAGATCGCAGGAGATCCAAAATAGGTTGCACTTGATGGACTGGTGTCTTTTTTCAACCTCATCAACAACATTAAAGTGATCACGCTGCAGTGTACGGCCTTACGGCCTTCATTGTAAAACTATCACACTATCAAACTTCTAAATTTCCATGTTCGATACATCTACCTCAGAAACAGTAACAAAAATCTCACTCAGCCACTGGAGATTTCTATTGGTGCTCTAGCACTTACCAAAAAAATGCTTGTGATACCAAAATTGCTATTCTGTCTGACTATAAATAGTGGTGTTGTTGGACTGGTCTCAGATATAACTTAACACAAACTCCCCCTATGGGAGGTCTCCTTCATTCCACTACAGATTATGGTAAATGGATCTTTTGACTCTCACAAATTGCCCACCCTCCATCTACTACTACATCCTCTGCTCCTCAGACCAATTAATAAGAAAACTTTCCCACTAATTCTCATGGGTGCACTTGGTTTTTTCTTGTTTGTATTGGCCTTAGAGGGCAAACTGATCATTTAATTTTGTAGAAGACAAATAATTGGGAATACCTGAAAATATGGTTGTCCAGACTAGGGGTCACATATTAACAATGAGAAGGTTGTTGTTATTATATATTATAAATCAGCTATTTTTTTTTTTACCATGGAATTATAATGAAACATGTAAATTCATTATTGCCTTCCGATACCGGTTTATCCTCCAGACATCCATGCTTCCAGTGCCCCCATTTTGGTGCAGCTGTTTGTTGTATTGTGCGTGAAGAGGCAACAACATTGTACGTAAGCTCCTTATTAAAAATAGATATAGTGGACAACCCCCTCCAACTTTCCAATACCTGGATCTCCCACCATGAGGACAGCCCTTTATCCGCCACATAGCTGTCCATCAATTATATTCTATATATTCTGTATTCACTGTACTCATTTTCAATATGACTACTACCTCCCCCCCTAACTCTATTAACAATTCCCCCGTCCTCCCTCTCCCAACCACTGACCCTTAGACTGTACTGTATCTCTTCCTCCAAATTTTTCAATGTGTCCTTACTTATGAATCACCTATGGGTATCACGGTGGCTCAGTGGTTAGCACTTCTGCCTCACAGCACTGGGGTCATGAGTTCAGTTCCCGACCATGACCTTATCTGTGTGGAGTTTGTATGTTCTCCCCGTGTTTGCGTGGGTTTCCTCCGGGTGCTCCGGTTTCCTCCCACACTCCAAAAACATACTGGTAGGTTAATTGGCTGCTATTAAATTGACCCTAGTCTCTCTCTCTCTCTCTCTGTCTGTGTATGTCTGTGTGTGTGTATGTTAGGGAATTTAGACTGTGAGCTCCAATGGGGCAGGAACTGATGTGAGTGAGTTCTCTGTACAGCGCTGCGTAATTAGTGGCGCTATATAAATAAATGATGATGATGATTCATTGTAAAATGTATTTGTTGTGTAGTGCATGTCTCCTTATGCCAAGTATATTTATTTTTCAATTGAAAATGTGCCCCCTCACCTTACTATCATCTTCCCCTCTGTACCCTCCCCTCCCCTTTACATATTCTTGAAAACAAAACTGAATAAAATATGTTTTCAAAATAAAATATATATATATATATATATATATATATATATATATATATCTATCTGATCGGTGAATTAATATACATGAAACTAAATAATGACGACTGCAACATTTCCTACACTGGTCACTTGTTCCCCTGCCTACTTTGACCTGTGAAGTAAATGACATAAAGCAGGAGTTAAAGTGTGTGCGAATTAGAGACTTTACATAAAAGGCGTACAATAAAAGTGTCCATGTAAAGGACTGTAGCCATAAAAGGTTAAGCACTTGCCGTAGATCACACATAATAGGACAATTAAGGAAAATCCACGTCAATGTAGAGCTGACGAAATGGTAAACGGTCACTTTAATTGATTATCAAGCTGTCACTGATATAAAAAGAGTTAATTGGTGACCTAATAAAAAATAATTTGTACTCTAAAGCCCTGGGGTGCGAATCACAAAAAAGAGAATACGTACTCTAATACAGAGGTAAGGGGTCAGTGGGTCGCCAGATTTTAGTGCACTACAAGTGTGAGGTTCAGGGAAAGTGGTGTTGTACTGAAGTTTGTGGGGGTAAAATTCCGGCAGCCCAGCATTTATCATTTAGGGGAACTACAAGCCTGAAACTGGTGAATGACATTGTACAGGATCCAGCACGTGGCTAATTGACTCTCAGCAGTAGCAAATGAACAGCTAATCTGATCAGTGTGAAAACATCTGTTAGATATGGGTTGTTATATAGGGCAAGTTATGCACGAATCAAATATATTATATAAAGTATATTACCATGCGTTAGTCATTTCTTCCTGTAATACAACACAACAAAATTAAAGATGTGTGTATATATATATATATATATATATATATACATATATTTATATATATATATTTATATACATATGTGAGTGTGTGTGTGTGTGTGTGTATAGCTCTATATAGATATATATATATATATATATATACATTTATATATATTTATATATGTATATATATAGATGATAGAAAGTGATATGATCCCATAGAGTGTAAGCTTATGAGCAGGGCCTTCTCACCTCTTTGTCTGTTTTACCCAGTTTGTTTATTAGTTTACTATGTTCGTCCCCAATTGTAAAGCGCTACGGAATATGTTGACGCTATATAAATAAATGATGATGATAATGATGATGTGCTGTGATGCAAGAACTGGGGGCATTAGGAAAAAGGAAAAGACTAAGGGCTAGATTTGCTAAGCTGCAGGTTTGAAAAAGTGGGGATGTTGCCTATAGCAACCAATCAGATTCTAGCTGTCATTTTGTAGAAGGTACTATATAAATGAAAGCTAGAATCTGATTGGTTGCTATAGGCAACATCCCCACTTTTTCAAACCCGCAGCTTAGTAAATCTAGCCCTAAGGGGTATATTTACTAAATTGCGGGTTTGAAAAAGTGAAGATGTAGCCTATAGCAATCAGATTCTAGCTGTCATTTTGTAGAAGTTTACTAAATAAATGAAAACTAGAATCTGATTGGTTGCTATAGGCAACATCTCCCCTTTTTCAAAACCGCAGTTTAGTAAATCTAGCCCAAAGACTACAATCTGCCCTCTATTCCTCCTCCGTACATTGGCACAATACAAGCTTTCTGCTTCAGTTTAACTCCAATCGTTGACATGGCTGCAGAGCTGAGAGGATCTTTCATTCGTTTTCAGATTGCTATATAAAAATAAAAATAAATTGAACATTTTTTTGCATTTTTTTTATTAGTAAAATTTGTTTAAATGTTGCCATCAAACTCTGCAACTCTCTACAAGAAGGTACACATTGATATAACAGGACTGGGCATTAGCAAGCAGAAAAAGGTAAGAGAGGTTCGATCGCAAGCTTATTAATGTGAGTGAGATTTGTCCTATTCCTTTCTCTGCTCTGGTAAATTGATGTATTACCCATACATTACAATAAAACTCTACCCAAATTATCATGAAATATGGTAAAATGCATGCATGGCATTATCAAGCAATGTAATACACACAAGACATCCTACAAGGAGGTCTACTTATTATTTTCGTTTAATAGAGCACTTGTCAACTCCCCCAGAATGTCCAGGAGACTCCCGAGAGAACAGGCCTAGCTCCCAGATCCCACCCACTTCACTATTGAAATTTGCAGAGGTGTGGCTTGAAGAGGTGATTTCCGTCATCATAGCTCCGCCCCCCCCCCCCCCCCCCCCGTGCTGCGCGAACCCCGAGAAAAAAATTGTGTTACATTATCAGAAAATTATTATTTTATCCCAGTAATTAGTAGTTCCTGTTACCTTTGACACTGTTGTATGCCCATTGCTCTATAACCCAAGAAGATCAATCTTATAGTTTCCAGGCTTGATTCATTATTGCACACAGAGCAAAAAAAGGAGTAAGTTTGCTCTTGGACAAACCATGTTACAATGCAAAGGGGGTGCAAATTAGTTTATTATTTTGCACATAAGTTAAATACTGTCTGATTTTTCATGTAGCACGCACATACTTGATAGCTTTATATTTACACCACATTTGAGATTGATCTAGGACATGCCCTACCCCAATTATAAATCTGTCCCCACATTTTAAATTTATCTCCCCTCCTATGTAACATGGTTTTACCAAGGTGCAAATTTATTCCCTTTTTTTTCTTTGCCTTAATGACTAAGGCCCTCAGACTGTAAACACCGTTCACTGCTGATGAATACTCTTGTCTGTCGTCTTTGGCTGCCTAGCCATGTTTTGCTTATGACTAACTCTGATACACTGTAACTTGGCTATTAATCCATAATTTACACAAACCGTGTCTGAATACGATCAGGAGCCCACGTTATGCATTGAGCATTACTATGAGAAATTCTCCCATATGTTCTCAGAGAATCAGATTAGAAACCTTCACATAACTCTGCCCCCTTTGGGTATTCTCATACATCTGAGCGCACAGTATGGTTCGAAAATTCTCATTTCATCCCGAAGAAAGGTCTGTAAAACTGATAGATTAATCTATGGATGGAGCAGCCTTATCACACTGGCAAGAAGGCAGCTGAATTGCTCCTGAGTAAAGAGAAGTTGGTTTAGTCAAATTAGCCATCTGTCTATGATGAATTTAAATACTGATCTGCTACATTTAATAACAGCAGTTGGCTGCCTTGCATTGTACATTGATCAGTATTCATGAAAGCTTTGTAGTCATTTACTTAAGACTGTAGGTTACTACTATAGTCTATAGAGAATATGTCTGCACCGTTCATTATATAGAGCCAGTAATGTAGAATATTTCATATTTAATAGCTTTTATTTTCAATTTATTTTCAAAGAAACATTCATTGGTCAGGGTATTTGTATTGTTATTCCAACGAAAAGTCGCCTTAATCCTCTTTCCTGCTGTTGTAAAATGATATATAATTAACGTAAGGCTCTAACAGAACAGCGCTCCCATTGGTCAGTTTACAAATGGAGCAGTCTTTTAGGAAACGTTCCGTTCATCAATTACCACTTAGTGTGATTTGCTGTCACATCGGCGCACCACAGAATGGGAAATGGAGTCAAACTCGCTTGCATCATAAAAAGAGTGGATTACTAGCTTTGCTTTCCCAAGTAACAGCTTTTGAATAAAACATTTATCAAATTGTGAAACATTGGATTGCATTTGTATATTCAGCAAGAACAGCCAAACAGTATGCATTACATATCTTTTTTAGATTATCTACAATAAATATATATATATATATATATATATATATATATATACAAGTTAACCCGTGCATGATACTCATGCATTCTAGTCAAATCAAGCTACTTAAGGTGTTAAAAAGGTTCTTGTCATGCATTTGGGCCATAGCCCAGGCCTCAACCACCAACCACTCCCCACTGTCACCCCCGGCAACCACCAACCACTCCCCACTGTCACCCCCGGCAACCACCAACCACTCCCAACTGTCACTTCTCCTTCAAGAAATATATATATATTTTTTTAAATCTTTATAAACACTTTTAACAATTAACAAATTAAATTAACAAATTAAAAACATCTTAGTATAGCAAATTTCAGCCCTTTCTGAATTTTTTTTTCCACACACACTAAGGGGCATATTCAATTCAATGCGGAAAATGCGTAGTACTGCCGGTAATACGGTACCGCAATAACGCTGATTTTCGTACGCAGCCCTATGGGCTGCGAACGAAAATCCACGTTCTTGCGGTACCGCGGATTAGGTTCGCGGCCGTTCCGGTGCGATACCACAGATCGGGATCAGAATTGAATATGCCCCTAAGAATTTAGTAGGTCAGTGTATAACTCTGCCCAGCAGGTGGCGCTGCAGCTTGGTTTTATTTTTTACACACACACACAGACTAACACACGCCACTAGACATTTATATATTAGATATATAAAAACATTTGTGTATTAGGCTCCGTAATATCAATATACAATATAATATCTGAAAAAAACATGAGGTTCTTAGTGCACAATTTGATCGAATTGTGAATGCCCCTCTACAGCGTCAAGGTGACCTCATTCAGATGGGTAACTACCCTGACAATCCATTACTATACCATGGGTACTTACCTCTCTCTGTTACATCTGCATGCAGGTTATAGATAATGCTGGTTAGACCCTAGCTGAAAACAACACAAATTAAAAACACTTAGGAATAAATGGATGTGGTGCTCAAAGCCCTCAAAATGCTAAGCACCAAAAACAAAAAAAACAAAGGGGAAATTTAATCCGCACACCCAAATTTGTTAAATGTTAGAAAAGGTGCATCACTGATGTGACTAATGTTACAAAATATAGGACAGTAATGGGAGCGCACATTAGACACAAAATAAATACTATTAGCAGACATTTGTGTTTTACATGCTGTAGATATTTAAAATAATATATATATATATATATATACATACAGAGAGAGAGAGAGGTTTATACCTACTGTTTATATATTAACATGTTTTAAGTAATGATACATAAACATTGTAAGCTATATTATGTGAATGTGTTCATTTTACATTTTTTATCAATTCTTTTTTGTTTTATTATTATATTTTGCCTTTTTAGTATTTGACTTGTACACTATATGCTCCTAACTTGCATATGTTTCAGTTGTGTCTGTTGTCAATGGATAGATAGGGGCCTAGTTGATTTATATGGCAATTATTGTAGTAGTTGTGTAAGTGTAATTTTTTTATTGCCTCTTATAGCGAAGCAGTAAAATGTGTTTTTTGTTACACTTTATGAATAGAAATAGTCAGCAGCCACAGCAAAAGTCATCCATAACGGTAAGAGTTACTTATCGCTCAGGAGTCTCCTGCTGTGCTCTACGGAGCATCATATACAGGAGCCGGGAGCAGGCGTGGGACTGGAAGACTGTCTCGAGCTTCCAGTTCCACTGTTATCAGAAAATAAATAAAGCTTTTGAAAAAAAAAAAGCAGTAATATAACTAAATATATAACAGTAGATATAACATATAAATAATATTACATATACTTTTTTTGGGTGGGAGAGGGTGGGGTTGCATTTCAGAGACCAGAACTAAAAAAAAATATGTATTTACTCAATAAATTATATATTTTATTGGTACCAATTTCTTAACGTCATCCCGAGATGAGGCTTCACTGACAATATTTAAGACAGGTGTGGTAAGTGCTGGTGACAACAGGGTTATGGCTGGTGGTAATCTAATATATAAGTGAAACAAAAACAAATCCTTTTGCTGGTGAAAACACTGGTTTTCAATGGCATTAGGTGTTTTCGCCACTTTGATAAATCTTAGAGGTATATTTACTAAACTGGAGGTTTGAAAAACTGGAGATGTTGCCTATAGCAACCAATCAGATTCTAGCTGTCATTTTGTAGAATGTACTAAATAAATGAAAGCTAGCAACTGATTGGTTGCTATAGGCAACATCTCCACTTTTCCAAACCTGCAGTTTAGTAAGTCTAGCCCTTAGTCTGTGAATAAAACCACTTCACATTTATCAGAGAAGCATCAGAACAAACAACAAACTAAAGTCAAAAGTATTTACTCCAAGTGTACACTTACATAGCCGTCTCATCCATTAGGCTGGGATCTAGAGCCGTGTGGTTTCTGAGGGGCCCAGATTATCCTAACCTATTTTTATGCTTTTTGGGGGGGGTTTTCCAAACGTGGTGGGAAACCAAATGGCTCGAACCAGTGTGTTGCCTAGAGCCAGTGGGGTCTTCATTTGGCTCTGAAGACATAACTTTTTTTGGTACAGAATGAGAAAACAAATGACACAACACTGTCAACATACAGCAGTTGAGGTTGGGTGCAAAAATATTTTGCTTTTCCTGTCAGATTTTAGTCATTAAATTCCAGACTTCCACACACCAGAGACGTCTGCTCCTCAAAGCGGTTGAACGTATTCATGTGTTGTGTTTCATTCTCAGGAAACGAGTATTATAGTTTGCTTTGTAAAACATAGAACACAGGTGCCCTTAAATTCTTGTTCTCTTAGCGGGTATACTTTGTACAAGTTCCTCTCTTCAGGGACAGTAAAGCTTTAAAATGTGCTTGGTTATTCCCCCCGGGGTTTAAGCAAGTTGAACATAGTCTCACAGCACTTACTGGGCTGATAACTAAAGTACCCTCAACTCTCTACCTTCTGTGACTGCCTGCATGGCACAGCAGAACACAAATATATGTGCAATATTATGGTACTTTCATCTCAATTCAACAGAGCTTGTTTGCTTTTGTTATGAGGTAGGGGCATCTTCAGACGGCTGTTCATGGACAACAATACATTTTTCTTGATGCCGCTGGGCTGGCTGAGCATCATGGGGGTGTTTTTAAGAAGCAGCTGTTGTACCAAAGATTATGCATCTCCGGTGTAAGGACAAATGTCCTATTTTATATAGGAAAAATAATGGCAGAATACAATGTTTAATGTCACCAAGACTTCCCATTGCAGTTCATTTCAGAACAATTTTATGTTGTAATATCTCTTTCCCGTCTTCAATACAGAATAGCAAAACACACATCTAACTACTTGAAGACCCTTGGGGGTCTTGTTTTCAAAGCTGACCGTCAGATCTCTAAGCAGCATATGGCAATATCATCATCAACAGCAGCTATTTATATAGCGCCACTAATTCCGCTGTACAGAGAACTCACTCACATCAGTCCCTGCCCCATTGGAGCTTACAATCTAAATTCCCTAACATATATACAGAGGGAGAGAGAGAGAGATTAGGGTCAACATGACAGCAGCCAATTAACCTACCAGTATGTTTTCGGAGTGTTGAAGGAACCCGAAGCACCCGGAGGACTCCCACGTAAACATGGGGAGAACATACAAGCTCCACACGCCATGGTCCGGAATCGAACTCATGACCCCAGTTCTGTGAGATGCAATGCATAGATATATTGGACCCCACGTTTAGTTATGTAGCAAATACCTGCGGCTGTGTAATAAGTATATCTTAAATTGTCGATTAGCAGAACAAGGTTGGGGAACAGACATTTCCCACTAACATGAGCCAAGTGCAAGATGTACCTTAGGATCCATCAAACAGCAGTATGAGATGCAAATGTAGAGTAAGTCTTAAATTTAAACAACAATTAGGTAAAAATGCACATTAGCGTGTAAGTAACATGAGACCTGTACAAGAAGACGCAGGTATACCAATGCAATTATCACAATTCATGGCACGGCCGTTCCACACTGCATTTGTAAATCCTCCAATTAGCGGAACCCTTAGAATATAAATAGAGCTGAGATGATACTGGGGTGATGACGGTGTCAATTTATTCTGCTCCGCGATGTGATTGGTGTATAGTAAGGGACAAGTCCTGGCAGAACAAAAAAGATAGCGGAATTCCGAACTGAACAAAAATTATAGTAGAAATACCCCAAGGAACACTTATGGACATATTCCGCTGAAGAAACAGGCAAAATTCCACCTACAAATATGGAATGTGGTGAATATTACGTTGATCCAAATATGGAATGAGGTGAATGTTGCATGAAACCGTTTTGAAAATTGTTCTCAGCTTTAGCTGTCAGAGAGAAGTTGATTGGGCTGATTGAAGCTAACCTGTGGCTTGTCCAATCAGCTTGTGTTCAGCTGGTTTAGACTATACCGTAGTCAAAATTCTCCTGGCTGAAGAAAGTGAATTCTACTACTTGGGACTTTGAGGGAACATCAGACTTAACAATAAGGGGCCTGATTCATTAAGGATCTTAACTTAAGAAACTTCTTATTTCAGTCTCCTGGACAAAACCATGTTACAATGCAAGGGGTGCAAATTAGTATTCTGTTTTGCACATAAGTTAAATACTGACTGTTTTTTCATGTAGCACACAAATATCAACTTTAAATTTCAGTGTACAAATAAGCTATCAAGTATTTGTGTTCTACATGAAAAAACAGCCAATATTTAACTTATGTACAAAACAGAATACTAATTTGCACCCCTTGCATTGTAACATGGTTTTGTCCAGGAGACTGTAATAAGAAGTTTCTCAAGTTAAGATCCTTAATGAATCAGGTCCAAGATTTTACCTGGAGTTGGTCTTTAAATTGGTAGAAAACTCAACAGCAGCCGGCATACTTTGCCAAAGAGATCGTCCCAAAATTGGATGAATATCACGTGATCAGCTAAACATCCTAACCTGTGACGGCTTATACAGCCTACTGTTGCTGAATCATTAAGCTGTATCACAATAAATATAGCTGGGGGTTTCCTTGTACCTCTAAGTCCAAACAAAACAACCAGTTGAACTTGGCCCAGTTATGTGAGACCTGGGTATGTGCAAGTCATATTTTGTTGCAGATATTTGCACTATAGACAAATATTAACCTTATTTGAAGTAAAAACTTACAAAAGTCTGCTAAGTTTTCTTTTTTTAATTAAGAATAAACTTGGTAATCAATCTTTGCTGCTCATATGGTTGTGGCTTATATTTGATGCATAACCTGTTCCTTCAGCCTGCAGCAATTCACTGCTCTCCATTGACTGTCAATAGTAAATTATATCAAAGCCTGTCTAGACCTAGGAAACCCTATTGATGTTTAGAATTCTAGGGAAGGCAGTTGCTGGCTGTGACCATGTTTCAAGTTAAAGATGATTTTGCGCTTTTAGCTAATAATAAACAAGTTCCGATGCTTCCTTAATTATCTCACACAGTTAACCATTTTCAAAGTGTGAAACTTTATTAGTTGGTAGCAAAACAATGACAAGCAAAACATTAACACAATATAAGTTTTGTTTTCCATTTAGTGAAAAACAGCCTACTATTCATCATCAGCTATTTATATAGCGCCACTAATTTCGCAGCGCTGTGCAAATAAGTCACTTCAGTTCCTGCCCCATTGGAGCTTACAATCTAAATTCCCTAACATACACACACAAAGACTAAGAGAGATTACGGTCAATTTAATAGCAGCTAATTCACCTACCAGTATTTGTTTTTGGAGTGTGGAAGAAAACCCAAACAAACACGGAGATATTCATATTTTAAAAGTTTGCTTGTACATAACAATTTGCTTTGATTTGCTCTAACTCTCTGGATCCTAGCTCTGTTTCACCCACTTCTTTGAGCAAAAGTTAAGGAGTATACTTAAAATTTAAAATGTAGGGATTTTTTGTATGTTAGCATATAAATTTGGGACAAATTTGATAAATAATAGCGTCTAGACACTTGCCATTTTAGCATTTTTCTGAGTGCATTTTAAGGGAGAGCAATCTAGGAGTGTCTTGCTCTACTCTTTCCCTCTGCCTAATACTTTCACAGTGATGGTTGGTGGCTTTATTAGTTTCACTTAGCCTATGGTAAATAACCCTTTTCTTCTCAGTATTGTTTTTCTATTGGGAATGAATTGGGAGTGCTGTGCCTCTTGGTGGCTTGCAATTGGTGGGGCAGACAATTTTCTTTTACAACTAACAAATACATTACATTTTTTTAATCCTACGTAAATTGAATGTGGATGAGTACAACTTTGCTTCATTACCACTGGCACATGCATTGCTTCTTTTCTTGTACACAGTTACTTAGCGTGCACATTTGCACTTTTGGCCCATGACAGATTTAGGTTTGATTGTCATTATTTTGCTTCATCTGACCACCTTTGTGCAAGTGACGAGAGCTAATGTTTATCCTCATCATTTCTCTGAGGACGACTATCACATAGTAGTTTCATCATACTCATCTTCCATCTGCTGCAAATAGTCACTGGCACATAAATGTAATTTCAAGTGTTCTTAGTTTTTCCACCACTGTTGGACTTGACATATTGTAATCAATACATGGTCAAATAAAGAAAGATCAGTGTCAACATTTGATGAAAGGGAAGACAGAGGTTCAAAAACTTTATTAGAATCTCAACTGTCAGCATGAACTAGCCAGTCCGTAAGTATTTGACTCATATCTACAAAACCACTGGGTTTAGGTTGACGTTTGAGCTGGCTCAACATGGTCGAGCCAGCTCGAACATTTCTGAACTTGGTCGCTTTGCTCGAGTTTAGTTTGAATCTTTTAATCTGTTGAGGTGACCTTTCAAAATTTAGGGCCGATTCGACAAATCAGTTCAAGAACCCCTTTTAAACAACTTTGAGCATCGCTAGCTACTATCACAAATATAACCTTATAATTATTGCATTTTCAAGCATATTTGGGAAAAGATTAAACATTTGGAACTTTGTCTCAGGAAATCTATTTTTCTGATCACCTGTAGTTTCTCCAAACCTGCTATTTATGCCACAACTGCTTTGCATTTGTTGAATAATCTAATTATAAATTTAGACGAAGCACATTAATTATGTTACTTACATATATTGCATTATATGGTATCATATTATGTTACACTTCTATTATATTAACTTTAAAGGTTGCAAAACTTTATCTTATTTTTTCTTAGAAAAAGCTTAGAATACTTAGAATCATCCTGCAACAGTAGCGGAAATCAAGTGTCCTTGAATACTAAGTAATTTGTTTTGTAATTTGACCCTTAAATATGTTTAAGATATTTATATATATATTTATTATGATTTTAGGTGTATTCTTTGGTTATATAGCTCCACCAATACTGTGGCTCTGTACAGATAATATCTGTCCTTTATAGCAGTCCCTGCCCCATTGGAGCAAAAAAGTCTAAATTCTCTATCACCCACACAGACTAGGATTTATTTTGTCAACAGCCAATTGGTCTACTAGTATGTTTTTGGAGTGTGGGAGGAAATCGGAGCAAACACGGGGAGACCATACAGACTCAGCACAGATAAGCCCCTGTTCGGGAATCAAACTCATAACCCCAGCAGAAGTTCTAACCACTGAGCCACCCTGCTGCCCATATTCAATTTGTTGTCTAAAGTTTGCTAAAAAACAAACAAACACAAAACACAACTATTTGTTCGTAAAAATAAATAAAATCAAACCCATAGACACTAATTTTTTTCCCATCACTGAGCATACCTCTCTAACGTTACATCCTTTGAATAAATGAGAGAATTGTTGTAATTAAACAGACGTACTGTACAGCACTGCTGATCTGCAGAGAGACCAAGCTCTGGAAAGCATTGTGTAAACTCATGGGATTTTATAATCTCTTTGCCTCTAAGCTTGGAATCACCGGTTAGTATAGTTTTATGGCGTCCAAGCACTGTAGTGCTGATGTTATCAGAAAATAGATATTATCTCTCGCTGCTTACAGGGAAAAAGCAAAGCCAACTAGTTTGTAACTCTAAAATCAAACATTGTACCTGAACTAATGCTGATTTGGATGCATATGAATCATTTTAATTGTGCCATTAAAAAATACGGTGAGCGCGTTGCTCTCAGGCAGAAATGGAATTGTTCTGGAGAGATGCGCCGTTATGTGGCAAATGTACATTTTTATTCTGGAATATCTACAGCATGTTTCTCTAGAGAAATCATAAGTGCAAGTTGTGAAGAAAACAAAGAGAACGCTAAAAAAAATAGAAAGTGACAGACAAAATAATATTAACATGGGACTGGATGAGGGCCATAGGAACAGAACTAGCGGTAGGCAAAAAACCTTGCCCTGGGTACAGGGTTGATTTAGGGGACCGGTAAAATATTTAATGGGCAACTAAATATAAAAATAGTTGCCATATAAAAAAAATGCTTGCAATGTTCACTAATACATACACAAAAAATTGAGGAGCTTATGAGATACAATTGTGACCATGGAGGAAGATATATTTGTATGCACAGCAGACTTCCTGTCTTTATTGCATATAAGAATATCAGTAGTCGGAAATGGCTACAGAACAATAACTCGTAGCTGTATAGTACACTATATAACTTTTTTAGATTTTGAGTCCCTTTAACACCCCAATTCTCATCTGCTGTTGAAAAGCAACAAAATAATTATTAAGAAAGAAATGACTCATTTTTCTATGCATTGTCCTATTTATTTGTGACTGTATTGTTCGGTGGTAATCGTTAAGACGATTACCACAGTTCCGACTCGGAGTAAGTTGCGGTCAACATGCTGCTCCCATCGGTCATCTGCACAGTCGGTTTTCAGGTAAGTCTGCTTATATTTCAACCGGTTTTTATTAAATTAGTTTTTTATTTGTAGGTGTCCTCGCTTTCGGAATTGTGCCCATCGTTTACGCGTAACCAACCCGTATTGGTTACATGGGGACTGTATGGTTTATTTGGGAATGTATGGTGTATTTGTGTCTCTATGGGTTATTTATAAATATCTGGATTATGAAAGTAGCAAAATTGGACCACATAGAAAAGTTATAATATACGGTCACGTGATCGGTATTAGTTGAACAGATATAAACTTTACTCATCAAATATAGTAATAAAAACAAAAAGCTTGTCGATGTACTGTTCCGCCCCTGCTACTGGGACTTTCTTGTTTTGTAGCATAATTCAGCAAGTCGTGTTGTATGTTAATGTTGTACTAGAAGTTAGTTGGATGAGTACAAATTGGAAGGATGATAAAAGAGGATCTGTGTCCACTACTTTACATACAGTATAACAACTCATATACACCTATAATTCATACAGAGCACATACAGTAAGACTGGGTACACATTACAGAAAATTTCTCCCGAAGTGAGATTGTCAACGATTTTACTAATGACTAAAAGTTCCGATCAGCATGCCGATTCATGTGTACAAACTATACACAGATTACAAGATTTACCTTCAGATCTGTGCTCGTCACTCTGTAAACTCTATGGAGATCTGCCTAAACTGCCGGTCGTGAGTGCATACATGCTTCCACATTTGGTGGACATCGTTCCATCATTGATCGTGATTTTTAGTCCGGTTATAATCGAATCAAACGATAGGATGTGCAATGCAGCAATAAAATATGATCGCGGAAGCGTACACACTAATGTGATATCAGACCTAACGGTCATCTATGGTGTGATTGGCCCAATAATTGTAGTGTGTACCCAGCTTACCTCCACTCTTTGACAAAGGAGTAACACATCGGGTAAGGTCATTGTCTAACAATCACAGACGGGCTGAATTTATTTATACTCATTTTTCTGCTGTCCTGCAGTTGAACAACGGCATTTCAATTGCTTTATTTTGTGGCAGAATTTGTCTAATGGATTACGTAGGTTCTCGTGTGCCTCTACGGACTTTATATTATACAGTCTGTAAAAGGGCATCTTTCTTGAGTGCCGTGAGGATCTCCCATTAACAGTTACCATTTACCTATTTAAATACTGAGCTGGTATCAGCAACAGGACAGCCCCCACCAAACGTTTATTTATTAATTGTTCATTATATAGTGCCTGCAAATTACGCAGCACTATACAGGGAGTTTAATAAGTTACCTTAGTCCCGGTCCCAGTGGGGCTTACAGTCTATATTCCCTACCACACAAACACACACTAGGGTTAATCTACTCACAAGGTTATTAACCTACCAGTATGTTTTTGGAGTGTAGGAGGAAACCGGAGCACCTGGAGGAAACCCACGCAAACACGGGGAGAACATACAAACTCCTCACAGATAAGGCCAATGGTTCAATTTTGACCAACGCTGTGATACAGCAGTGCTAAACGTTTGGCCACTGTGCCACATTTGCATTATGCCCAAAGCAATGAAACTGAGCAGCAAAATGAGGCACAAATGCTTTAGTACAGGCCTGGCCAACCTGTGGTTCTCCAGGTGTTTTTGAAACGACAAGCCCCAGCATGCTTTGCAAGTAGATAGCCAATAGCTGGCAAGGTATGCTGGGACATTTAGTTTCACAACACCCAGAGAGCCACGGGTTGACCAGGCCTTCTTTAGTAAATGTACACTGCAATGAGGCTTTTACACAAACTTTACCATTAATGTTAGATGTATCAAAATCCTGCTCAAGGAGCAAATTTGAGGTACTAAGGTGCATTTACCTATTCCACCCAACATTTTGTATATCCAAAGCGGGACACAGCTCTGAAAGGGAGCGTGTCTGTGTCGTGTGACAGTTTGTACTATGTGCGGCGCTGCGGAAACCTTGTGGCGCCTAACAAATAAATGATAATAATAATAATTGGAATGTGCACCTCAAAACAATCAAAATTATATCCTTCTAGGGTGGCTATGCCAGTTCAATACAAAAAAAGCATTAGTTTTACCATCTACAAATGTATTATAGAAGAATTACTGTGAGCTTACCACACCTTAGCTGGTGTACGTACCTTAATTGTCCCCTTTTGGCCATCTGCGTTCAGAAATTATCATTGGATTGCACAGGTTATATAATAAACACATCATTTATAACGTTAGTTTTTTTTTTTGCTTTTATTTTTGCTATTAACAGCATTTAAGTTTTCTGAAGCCGCTAACAGCACAATCAGCATTTTTTTTTTTGCATTAGAATAAAAGTCTGATCCACTGAGATTTTTTTTAACCAACAATTTACAAACTACTTAGGTGCAAAAAGAGATGAAGATTTATCACGCAACGAGCAAAGCTTATTAAGTTTAATAGTAAACACATCTAAACAAATATCTGATTCAGTTTGAAGGCAAATTAAATGGAGTGGTCTTGTTTCAAGACTATATCGAAGCGCAATTAGTGTTGGAAAATTCTTCATCTTGTCTGCTTACCAGTCAGTGGGGTTTAATTAAGAATGTAGTCAAAAAGCCATTAAAAAAAATCCCTAACTTCCATATACCTTCAAAACCCACACACTGTTTAATTAAACAGCACAATAACCAAACCAGCATATCTTAACAGGACATTTCCATAGAGTTTAATTCTTTCTCTTTCAGTCCTTTATTTATTTATTTTTGCCAATTTGTAAAGGTTCAGAACCGGTATTTATTAGAATGCAAATTGAAAGTAAATTAAAAACAAACTGTACTTCACAACTGTGACCATGAATCTGTAAAGGATTAAAACATAAGGGACAGAATTAATTAGGAGGGAGCCTACAAAGCCGTAATGGGCTCGTCTACACAAAATTTGTACTTTCTGGCCAGATGGAGTTAATTAATTTTTAACATGTAAATGGCCCAGGGTTTTGCCGTTCAATGCTATTCAACTGATCTAATCTGACGAGGCGGTGGGGATTTTACATTGAAATTCCGCCTTCCTGTCATTTATGACCTTTTCGGTTTAATTAAAAACAACCCAATTGATCTTATTATAACTTTTAGATGAGGTGGTTCATCTCGGAGTAACAATGCTGTTCTTTTGATTTATGATTACAATATTAAATATTAAGATCTTTACATTCTTTCCTAGATATGAAACAGTACACAAACTATATAAAGGCTCTTATATATTTTATGTTATTGATTAAGTGCAGTTGTGAAAGTTGACTTTTGCATGGTATGCTGTCATATTATGCTTTGAATTATTGGCAGGCATTAGAAATGTGTTAAAGCTAATCATTCTACCTGACTGTGATTGACCCGCCAGTACAAGGTAGCAGGCCCAGGCATGGCTGGGGGCCATGGCCTGCCTGTGTAGTGGGAGGCGTAGGGCCTGATTAAGAATTGAGGCCGCCCTAGGCTTATATGCTCTTAGCGTCTTCTCCCACCAATGTTCCTGTGTTTTTGAAACAGCTCCATTTGTATTTTTAAAAGGGTCATGGCCATCTTTGTCACTCGTCTTCATTAAAATCAGGACTGTGTAGTAGAATGGAGCCATGAACGAGCGCTACTGTGGATGAAGATATGAAGTTGGAGGGGGTTGTCACTCTTTTGCAATCCTTGTCTCTTCTAATCGCCCACCCGCGTATGACTCATTGTATTCAGCCTTCACCAATGGGTAATGTCACTATCTAAATCTTACTACATTTTTAATGTTTTATTTTTATTATGGAGAACAACTTTTTTCTCCCCCAAAACTGTTGCCCCCCCTTCATGTGCCTCACTCCCTAGGCTGCAGCCTTGTCAGCCTACTGGATAATAAGCCCTTTGGGAGGAGCCACCAGCCTGGTGTGGCCATGCCCTCTTTGACGGTATAATGTGAGTGAGTTCTCTGTACGGCTCTGCAGAATTAGTGGCGCTATATAAATAGCTGATGACTATGCTGGAAGGGGCTCCAATAAGTTGTTGTGCCTGGACCTGAAAGCCCTCTTAGTGGCCCTGTCCAGAAGACCCTGCTCTTCTGAAGTGTCTCATTCCTCAACAAATACAAAAAATGGTTTTAATCTAGATTTATAAGGCTTTAAGTGCTCATACACACAGGTTTGTTTCCTGTACTTTACTAGAGCATTAGAAGCGCATTCCTTAAGTGGTTGTGCATGTTGGGCGTGCTAGTACTACAGGCTCCAGCCCATGGGCAGGCTTGGACCTGTAGTACACCAGGAAAATATGTAAAAGCACAAACACTGGATTTAAAATACATTTAATTGAAATAAATGAGATAAACACTAATCTCTTTAGATCCTTTTATTTCCTTACCTTAGTATGAAGACTGGCACCTCTGGCTTCTTCTTTCAATCAGGGCAGAGTAAAAAACCCTTATAGAACGCAGCGAGCTCCCGTGCAAATGAGTAATTAGCGGCACTGCAATAATATTTATACCTGGGGAATATCTCATACTCTGTGGTCATGTTCAGGGGAGGGCTGGCAAAATTTTAGCCCGGGGGGCAATACTTGACTCTGCAGCCTATTAGGAACATTTTAAAGGGGAAAAATGCAGGTGGCAGACCCAGCCCAAGGTAGCCGACAATGGGACCAGCCCAGGGAGTAGATGCCCCCCAGCCCAGCCTGCCCCTGGTCAGGTTAACCCTCACTTCCCGTCTTGTCTCTTTTTTTTTGTTATATGCTCACATCCCGGTAAACGTCAATGATAAACCAGAATCCTTTTTATTTAAAATGAATGCTTGTGCGCATCGACAATGCCTCCCAGCACTGCTTTATAACTAAACACTAAGTAATAAAATAATTAAACAGATCACGGTTTGCAAACAGGGATGGAGAATGGGCAGTGCACATGTACTTTCTTTAAGGAGAAAAAATGACTTGAGCTAAAGGCAGATTGATAACACTTTGTGGTTTCATAATTAGGCTGGGAAGGAATCCAACATCCCTCCAGAATCCTGGGCTGATTTGCATCAGGTACTAAAAATTAGGCTGCAAGCACTTCACAATGATTCATTGCACCTGCACATTCTGTTCTGTATATTATAAAGTGGACATGGGAAGGGTTACTACTAGAATCAAACTTGTTAGAAAATATTGCTCTTTTAACTGGAACTTAGCACACGCAAAGTAGACTCAGTATATTAAAATCCAATTTAAACAATGACAATTTAAGCAATTACAAATTCTTAAATGATATATTAAAAATAAGCAATCGGTAATATACACTAAGGTGCGTCAGTTCTACAACTTTAGCGTTTGATAACTGGGAGCAACTATCATCATCTGCATCATCATCAACGTTTGTTTGTATAGCGCCATTAAATTCCGTAGCGCTTTACAATTGGGGACAGACACAGTAATAAAACAATAGTGAAATCTAGTGAGGTTAAGAGGCTGGTTGAGGAATATTATAAGCTTGTCTGAAGAGGTGGGTTTTCAGAGAACGCTTGAATGTTTGAAGACTAGAGGAAAGTCTTACTGTGTGATGGACTGAATTCCACAAATTGGGCGCAGCCCGAAAAAAGTCCTGTAATTGAGAATGGGAGGAATTGATGAGAGTGGAATAGAGAAGCAGATCTTGTGCAAAACAGAGGTGTCGAGTTGGGAGATATTTTGAGACAAGTGAGGAGATGTATGTCGGTGCAATTATGTTGATGGCCTTGTATGTTAGTAGAAGAATTTTATATTGGATTTGTTGTAAAACAGGCAACCAATGTAGACACTGACAGAGTGGCTCAGTAGAGGAAGTAAGATTTGCAAGGAAAATCAGTCTCGCCGCTGCATGCAAAATAGATTGTAGTGGTTTCAGAATGTTTAGGGGAAGACCAGTAAGATGGAATTTGCAATAGTCGATGCGGAAGATGATGAGTGCATGAATTCAAGTTTTTGCAGTGTCTTGTGTGAGATATGTGTGTATTCTAGAAATGTTTTTTAGATGATTGTAACAGGATTTAGATATAGAGTCTTTGTGGGGAACAAAGGATAGTTCTGAGTCAAGGATTACACCTAGGCAGCGAGCTTGCGGGGTTGGATTTATGGCCATGTTATCAACATAAATAGAAATGTCAGGTGGTTAACTTCAGTTAGCGGGTGGGAAAATTATTATCTCTGTTTTTGAAAGATTGAGTTGGAGTTGGCGAGAGGATATCCAAGATAAAATGGCAGAAAGACAGTCAGTAACGCGAGACAACACAGGTGGTGAGAGATCAGGAGAGGATAGATAGATTTGTGTGTCATCCACATAGAGATGATATTGAAATCCAAAGGAGCTTATTAGTTTTCCAAGAGAAGTGGTGTAGATAGAGAACAGCAGAAGACTTAGGACTTTAATAGTCTTTGAAATGTTTACATCGCTAAATCTGGTTGGCGAGGGTGTTTTTAAAGGTTGAGGATTGTTTTCACCTTAATAATTTGATAAGGTATTACTGGGTAAAGTAACATAGAATGGCGTGTCATCCATTGTTAGTATTATTTATAGAGAGTCACTTTATCTATTCTTTCAATTGTGAATTCTTGAGCCAACCCTTACATTTTGAAGGGTACTAAAGATTATCTCCACCTTCTAACTGTCATAATATTAATATTAAATAAAGGACCATGGAAACTAAAATGTATGTTGCCTTATACAGCATAAAATGATACCGTTAACATTCATAAATATATATATGTAATTGTTTCCATACCTTCGTATAAATGAAAATGTTTAGCTTTGTATTTACATCTGCTGTACAGTGAGTGCAAGCTGTTTTCCTCTGTTATCAGCCTCTTGAGACAAAAGGAAAGCAAAGATGGCAACCCCTTTATAGTGGAAAATTCTTTTAAAGTTTACACGTCACCTGCGAACAGTAGATGCCGCCATTTCTTTGAGTTTATCCAATACTGTTGGTTTACTAGTAACTATTAAAATTGCCATGGTTCGTTCCTCCACTTCATAGAATGCATTGCAATGGCTCTTCTGCTGAGTGTAGTTGATGGTTTCAGCTTTTGCTTTGTAAGAGATTGCCATTTTATTTCACAAGCTTCACTAATTCTGATATCCAAAACAGACAGTAAGAAAGGATAAGTAAGAATGTGATTCACTTTCCTATAGACATGAAGAGACCGGCGAAAACAGATGTGTAAAGATGTCATTATTTTTAGCACAGAGAAAAAGCTAACTATAGCACCGGATGTGTGATGTTGGCTGTTACTTTGTCTGATTGTTTTAATAAAGAGCTGAACTTTCCGCATTTGCAGGATCCTCCTGGGAAAGGGATAAATATAGGTGATTCTATGTCTAGCTATATGAATGGGGCCACTCACCTGCTGTGAGTGCTTGCAGCAAGTCAGGGGTGTACGTTGGGTTGATGGTTTGGGCGTCTTGGTGCTAAACATGCTCTTGGGGTACATGACACCCCCACAGTGTGATACAGTCACACCCACAACATAGCACGACTAAACGCCTGTATGAAGAGGGCATGACTGTTTCCTGATTCCAGAACATCAGGAAGTATTGTTTAGGATGATGAGTTTAAGGGTGGGTGTTAAGTGACAGTTAACTCGGCAACCGTTTTACTGTAAATGAAACAAACTTTTTTTGTTTTTTTTAAATTAACCATAAGCTGGAATCATAACTTGACCTTAACCTGGGGTCATTTATTGACCTGAAAATCCTGATGAACTCAGGCTTGGCTGTTAGGCCGGCTGTTCGCAGGATAGAGGGAAGTTGACTGCGGGAAGCTTTCTCAGCCTATCAGCAGGCCCCCCTCAGGTCCTCCAACACCTCACGACGGTCATTGGTCTATGTAGAGAAAAATGTCTCAGCCCCCATATTTGGAGTCTCACTCCTGAGTAGAAGAGAAGATGGGTGGACTATACAGTCAGTGCCTCTGTGCCCCCAGTGGGTGGCGCCAAGGGCTGCTGTAGACAGGTTTGTTGAACTACTTCGACTTCTACTACACCACTGTTGGTGGCTTAGTTGGTACAGTTGTTGATTAGCTCGTGCATAGGTCAGCTATATGTGTCCTTGACTGGAGGCACCAAGAACTTGCTTGAGTATCATTGGCATGGAGATTGACTAATAGTGATGGAGTGCTGTCTACCCCTGAGCAAATTATTAGAGTTGTGTTTGATATTAATGTGCACTCACTGACTAGGAAGATGACACCTAGGCAAATGCAATAGCTGACGAGGAAGCTACGAATGACTTGAGGGTTAGGGATGAGGCTGTATTTAGATGAGGCATTATTAGGTAAGGTCATGTAAAAGGACAAGTCATGCATTGTTTGTTTGTTTTTCATAGATAGTTGTTTTATATATATTTTTCATTTGAAGTCTAGATACAACAATTTAATTTTGATGAATACAAGAGTGTATCTGAACCCTCTGTCTGTCTTCATTTTTGAAACCCTCAAAAATATCAAGTATGATCTCATCATACCAATCCACCAATGTATAAAGAGGTTTTAGCTCCCTAGCATTTACATTGGCTATTATGAAGATCTCATCAGTGTAGCTCTGTTCATTTACTACACATTGTATAACATTCGCCAACATGCATCACGGCCTGCGTTGAGTGACATTTCATGTGGGTTTTTGTTCAACAATGATTTTCTTTTTCACCCACTTATAAAGTGGTCATTTGTGAAGTGCTGGTCTATTGTTTCTATCATGGAAGACTATAACTCTTGCAGATGTCCAGTTTTGAAGGGCGTCCTGTTCTAGGCAAACCCACAGTTGTGCCCTATTCTCTCCATTTCTTTATGATGGACTTAACGGTGCTTTGGGTAATATTAGTCTTTACAATCTTATAGCCTGCACCTGATTAGTGCTTTTCAATAACATTTCTTTTACATTTGCTTTGAATGTTCTTTGCTCTTCATGACGAAGCTCTTGTTTTGTCGTGCACTAAACACAGTGGGACCTCTAACACATAGGTGTATTTCTATTGAAATCAGTTTAAACACTTTGATTTTACAATCGGTTGACTTGAATTAATGAATTACGTGACTTCTGAAGCCAGCAAGGTTTCTTTAGATGGAGCATAAAAGGGGGAAATAGTTATATAATCAATTATTGGTTGAGTTTAATTTGCAATTAATTAAGTAACACTTTAAAGGTTTTTTTTTATGTGCTGTTGCATTTGTTATTTCAGTGGCAAAAATTCCAGAATACGGCTGTTTGGATTCCATGATGTGAGAAAATAAAATCAGAAAAACTTCAAAGGGTGAAATGATTGTTTTAGACACTGTATCAGAATTTAATAAGTGAGAACATTAAAGTTAATAAGTGTAACATATGTATATTAAACACATAGTGATGGCCACCCAACAGTTATATATATATATATATATATATATATATATGTAATAACTGTTGGGTGACCATCACTCTTCTATGAGCCACCGGCAATCTGTTTCCTTCTTTTTATATATACCTTATTAGTATTCTCTTCCCTTCAGTTCCTATATCTTTATTTTCAGAAGAGACAAAGGGTCATCCAGAAGGTCTTCTCCCAGAGGTCTGCCAATCATTACCACTCACCTCCCCACACATAACACATTATTCCGGAATCCAGAACGGTTGTTAGCTATTCAGCTGACATCTGATGCTCATGTATTAGACAGAGAGCATTCTGTTTCCCTATAACAGAAAATATGGTGTGGGAGGGGACATACGGCTCTTTCTGTCAAATTGAGATGAAGTACCAATCGTGGACAGCAGGAACCGTCCCCGTCCCCCCCTACTTACTGGTTACACTGTCCTTAAGCATGGTAGAATGCAAACTCGGCTTTAGTAAACAATAGTGATTGAACAAAACATCTCAGGAATTTGTATACACTTGTTTCACTTAGCAAAAAATGATAAAAACATTTTTTTTTACATTAGTAACTATTATATCACTATAAACGAATATGCTGAACCATAACTGTTTATTGTCAGTTGTCAGTATGGTAAAACAGTTTCAACAATGATTCAGCAATCATATCAGAAACAGTACACGAAAATCCCCCCACCTACATCTGGCTAGACATCACTTCCCTGTCTGCAAGACGGCCACTTACTGGCATCGGTGGTCCCACCCACACATACAGACAGAGTCTTTATCCTCCGTCCAAGCACTACAACAAATCACAGCAAAGCAACCCGATTGCACCCATGTGGAACACCTGTCTGTGTTTATGTGCTAAAAGAGGAACCTAGGGAAAACTAGGTCATTGGTCTGCAGCAGCCTGTATGACAACCAATGACATTATTAAAGATATTGGGCATGATTCATCAAGGGGCACACATACTAAGCGCAACATGCATTTGTTTAAAAGCACAGGTAAATCAGCTTTGTGTACTCCCGAATTCAACAAGGAACGGATCTGAAGATACATGCACTGATGGATTCGTGTGGAGATCTGCTCTGTTCTACTACACAAGTCACTACAAGATACGTCCAATACCTATGTGGATTATAAATTTGCAGAAGAACGCGCGCAAAAAAAAATAATAATGTCACCTGCTAATAATACAGGAATTAATGATAAAACAGTATAAAAAAGTGTTTTTTATTTTAATTTTTTTTCTCATGAAATACATTTATTAAATTGATCTTATCCTAAATCTAATGTTTGTTTCTGAGTGATTTAAGGTACAGTAAAATGTAACTGCAGATTTAGACCAAGCCTGCCAGCCCTAGTATTTCTATTTCAGCAATGACAATTAGCAATGGAGCAATGGACCTCTTCTCTTTGTGTGTAACCTATATAACACAGTACAATATGACTGCAGATATGCACCAAGACTGCCAGCCCTATTATTTGTATTTCAGAAATGACAAATAGCAATGGAGCTCTCCTCTTTGTGTGTTACCTATATAACACTGTACATTATGTGACTGCAAATTTAGATGGCCAAGCCTGCCAGACCTATTAATTCTATTTCAGCAATGACAATTAGCAATGGAGCAATGGAGCTCTCCTGAATGTCACTGGAGACTTTGAAGAACATTGCTACCCCTCCTCTTTCTATTCTACCTATGATGCTGCTCAACTGCTTTACAGACTGCCAAGAACTGTGCTACCCCTTCTGTGTCCCTCTGTGAAATGGTGCTGGATCGCTGTGGAGAGCGGTACTTATAGAATCTGTAACTCGAGAGATCCGACGACATAACGCTGACGTTTTGCTTCATTTTCAATTCCGAGGGCACGCGAAAGTACCGAGCCGGCTGGGCTCGGTACTCGGATTTGCAAAGTTCAGGTGTGTTCGGCTTTAGGGGAACCAATCCTGAGCATCTCTAATCTGAACTGATTAGAGAATTGAGTCACCAACCATTGAAATTTAACAGAATTTCAGAATTGGCTCAATTTATTTTGCCCATTTGATTTACAAATTGTAACAACAGGGGATACTTTGTATTTCTGTGACACAAGGTGAGGGAATCCTTTGTATAGTACATCCTGCCCTTCCTAACTAGTGTTTATGTTTATTCCTGAGCAATTGACTGTACTAATACATTTCTTTTTTTTTTTCCCCTTGGATTCTCACAAATTCATGCTTATCTGCCGTACTTCTTACCGGAGAGATATATCATAATCAGTTAGTGAGACGCTGACTCCTCTGCAGTTACAGCAAATGGTGCATTTTGTAGCTCTGTCGGGAGCACAGTCAGAAAAAGATTGGCATCAATAATTTTAACATTATGCTGTCATCATCTCTTAAGAAAATCATTGGGCTGTGAATTTAAATTAGCATTTGGCACATAAAATACAGCAATGTGTGATCTTTAATATGGACACAGAGCAGATTTATTATGTCTTAGATACAATACAATGCTTAATAATTCTTTCAAATCATTGGCACCTGTAAAGCAGGGCTGATGTTATACAAAGTACATGTTTGATCTGACTCATTAATTAAGCACTTTATCTGTTTTTTTTCCTTTTAAATTAAATAATGTTTGGAAAAAGAATGCAAAAATTATTTGGTGAGAAGGAGAAACTAAAATTAATAATAAATTAGAATTAATAATAAAAAATATAAAATATAAAATATTGACAAAACAAAAATAAATAAATACTAGAGAAACCTGCAATAAATTAAATTGAAATATAACAACTTTATTAACAGAATTCAATAACTTTTTTTATACACTACATTACATATAGACATTTTAACAATGGAGTATAATGAATAAATAACTATATTATTAATTACTATATTAAAGGAACTAAAGAATTTCTTTATACACTACAATATATGTATAATTTTTTCCATTGAAGTTACATTGCTGGGCATGGTCCCCACAAGACATATAACTGATATATGTGGCAGCAAATAACTGTCACAGTTTCCAGACCACCAAGCAGGTTATATATTCCAGGTCACCAAGCAGGGCTGTAAATAACTGTCACAGTTTCCAGAGCACCCAGCAGGTCACATGTTCCAGGTCACCTAGCCGGTGCACAGGTGTATTGCCAACTGTCATATTTTCCAAAGGACAATGTTAATGCATTTTTGTAAATGACGGGCGGACATTTTGTGAAATAACTCCAAAATATTTCTGAAAATCTGCAGACCAAGACCTCTAATTTGGTATATGATGTGCACTGCTCAGATAAGGTTGCTTTACATTTATATTAAAAATTATTTGTGTCTATTGAAAGAGAACTCTACTCAAATCTAAAAATGAAATTTCGGGTGGAGAGAGAGGAACTAAAATAAACTAAAGCATACTCAATTTACAGGCTCCAGTCGGCAGATTCGTCGGGTTCAATGGTCTCACGCGGCTCTACTTTCTAAGCTTATGGTTCTTCCTCCTATTTATTGCATACCAGGTTTAGAGGGGAGGGGCAACGACAACCACTCAGCCGGTTACAAAAAGGCCAAGGGCTACATGTAGGGAGAAGTGTAATGTGGGTAAATTACAGTCATCGGTGCCGCAGGCGCATACACACCCGTCACCCGCACTAAGATTGGCCACCATGTGGGCCAGATAAGCAATGTCACTGAATCCAGTAAATTAGTCAAAATTCTGCTGCATGATCACTGTCAGTGTAAAACTCAGGAGATAGCCTTCGGAAAATCTTGTGATTGTTACTCTTTACTGGTGAAGAAATGTGCGTTCTCACGCGTTCTTCTGACACCAGCCTAACGCAGCTCACAAAAGTAAACTGTTTGCTTGGAACGAATGCTGAGCAACTAGATAAGTGTGGCCACATGTTACAATGCAGATACAGCACTGGTGAGAGTCATACTACATCCAGTCCGGCACATTGGATTTGATATGATGATATTAGTATATAAAGCACCCATAGTGTTAATTAAGGCATTATCAAGGCATTGATACATTGTATTACAATAGAGAGGCAGCCATATTTAATTTAAACCTTTGACGTTTTATTGCGTGTGCTGCAAAGGAGCCGTTTTGTACAGAAGGTTGTTGCTTTGCGGCGCTCAGGCCTTGGGTTCGATTGTGACCAGGGAGCCCTCTGATTCGAGCCCCGCCAGTCCACGGGGTATGAAAGAATAAACATACTCTGATTGGTCAATTACTGCGTAATATGATGGCACTATATAAATAACAGACAATAGAAGCAACAATAAGCAAAATAGCGTTTGTCCATGTACCTCTCAACATCCCCAGTTTCAAAAATAGGTCACGCGCTTGATATCCTCTAAATATGTCCCAATTACCCCGGGGCAACACCCCAACTTGTGATATTCCACCTACAAATCATCAATAACTTAGAATCATGTTCAATGTAAATTCGATCTGCGCATGTGCAAAACGAAACTTACACCAGAAAACACAACTGCCTGCAATTTATGTTTGCATGCAAATGACACTTCTGACTGCCTACGATTTAAAGGGCGGAACGAGGAGGGGAAGATGAGTTACTAATTAGGCAATGTACAGTACAGGGGTGCTCATGCGGACGATTCAAGCTCTGGACATATCTCAGGTATGTGTTATTTAGCTGTATCATTTGCACCAGCTACAGGTCTGGTGTAAGTGTACATGCCAGAGCAGGTGTTTGCAATTAAGAGCAACTGTAAAAATTAATTTTAGGTACAAAGCGCATTAATAACATCCAGATAAATACATTTAATGTAAAGAAAAAAATTCAATGTATTTTTTAATGATTCTGTTAACAGGTGCATTTAAAAAGTTTTTTCTGTGTGCTCTGACAGGACTTTTTATTGCACATTTGCATTATGCGTATCCTTCAGTGTGTTTTGTCTATCTGTATACGGAACATACTTATGCCCGTATTCAGCCGAAAAAGTTTATTGAGATTTGCATGTACTTGAATACGGCGTACAAGTGTGTGCTTTCTGTCCATTAAACCCCCCCTCCTAGTGCCTGGAAACCCCCCTCCAAGCCTGGGGCACTGTATAATTGAGGTGGCTGGACCTTGCCCCCGCTTCACACAGCTCTGCTTGAAAAGGGAGAGCTGCGTGCACCTAACAGTAGTGCACGCAGCATTGCCCATGTATATTATGGGGATAGAGTTGGAGAGCAGCCAAGCACTGTTTAAAATTATAGCCACACCGCCATGCATGCTGGTCACGCCCACTAGTTGCGTGGTGTGGAAACCCCTCTCTACAAATCCTGCGTTTGCCCCTGCTTTGCATTCTTTTATGAATCAGGACCCTTATCTTGTACTGTTCACTGCCACCCCCAATGATTTATTTTTTTCTGCAACAACATTTCTTTAACTCGTTCATATGCAGAGAACATTTACATCTTAGCGAGTAAAACTATTGCCCCCCTTATTTGATATGTGTTGGTTTTCCATGCACACGTGTTTGAGTGTGCGCTTGCGTGCGTATATGAGCATGACATCACACTTCCTTGACGTGCCTGGATCGACGGGAAGACAACGTAAGGCTAGTCTATGGTGGCAACCTACCTCTTGATTTACCCTCTTAACACATTATTTCTTAAGTAAGCCCAGCAGACTAACGGGGTGGAGGAGAGAAGGAGCAAACAACAGTGGCCTAAGGAGGGAAAACTGTGACATCTGGGCTTGTTTCTTGCTTTATAGACAATTTTACACATTTAAATTAAGTTATAACTTTCCAATGATTGAATAAACAGATCAGCAGTACATTAAATTAACTTCCGCTGCTGCTCAAATTGCTAAAAATATTAAAGATTGTTCTTTTTTTCGCCCCCCAGACTAAACATTATGTAAGACTTTAAAACACCCTTGACCTGTTTCCTTAGATTAAATAAGTAAAGCGCACAGCGCTGGTTGTCTCTGGGTTGTGTTAATAACATTGCCAGGAGACAACAACATAAATCGTGGAACTGAATAATAATGTGTAATTGAATGCAGTTTTCAATGACAATAAGAACAGGCTATGCTTATTTAAAATAAAAATAAAAGCAAGCCAGAGGAAATTGTGGAAATGCATTGCAGAAATATACCGTTCCATGGTGTATTATTAAAAACAATTGGATCATAGATAGAACAATGTTATCATAAATTTAATGCCCCGGATTTGCAGATTGAAGTCGAAGGCTCGACTGTGGCACCACATGCAAAGGTGCTTAAGTGCTCCGGCTACCAAAACTCATTTCTTCTACCCGTCCTTGCCGATGTCCAGCAAGACCATGGTGCTATTCCCATGCATTTAGACACATGGGGGTAAATTTATCAAGCTGCAGGTTTGATAAGTGGAGATGTTGCCTACAGCAACCAATCAGATTCTAGCCGTTTTGTAGAATGTACTAAATAAGCGATAACTAGAATCTGATTGGTTACTATAGGCAGCATCTCCACTTTTCAAACCCGTTGGAAACTCACAGCTTTACCACGTGATAAATACAACACAATTGCACTGAAATGCATCTGATTCCAACCGTTATTGTCTTTTAATAGTTTAACTTAAATGGTCAAAGTTATTGGAGCTGATTTAATAATTTGGTACAAGACCAAGTATGGTAACCCATAGCAAATAATCACCAATAGATATTAAACTGTCCAGCAAAAGTTAGACTAATGAAAGTAAATGATGGATTGGATGCTGTGGTTTAAAGCACATTAGAACTAGGGATGTGCACCGGCGACTTTTGAGGTCTCGTGTTTTGTGTTTTGGATCCGGATTTTCGTTATTTTTGAGGTTCGGATTTTTCTCGCAAAACACTTGACGAAAGGTCTCGGTTCGGATTTAAGGTATTGGATTCGGATTTTTTTTGAAAAAAACATAAAAAGTTTAAAAATCAAGTTTTTGGGCTTATTTTCACTCCTAGGCTATTATTAACCTCAATAACATTCAATAACAAGCATTTCCACTAATTTACAGTGTATTCTGAACACCTCACAATATAGTTATTAGTCCAAAACGTTGCAACAAGGTATCTTTCTGGACTGCGTAGAGGAGTGGGTCACCACAATATATATTAAAAACCCTGAACTTTTATGATTCGCACCAATAATTGTACCTGGACTGCGTAGAGGAGTGGGTCACCACAATATCTTAAAAACCCTGAACTTTTATGATTCGCACCAATAATTGTACCTGGACTGCGTAGAGGAGTGGGTCACCACAATATCTATTAAAAACCCTGAACTTTTATGATTCGCACCAATAAATGTACCTGGACTGCGTAGAGGAGTGGGTCACCACAATATATATTAAAAACCCTGAACTTTTATGAATCGCACCAATAAATGTACCTGGACTGCGTAGAGGAGTGGGTCACCACAATATATATTAAAAACCCTGAACTTTTATGATTCGCACCAATAAATGTACCTGGACTGCGTAGAGGAGTGGGTCACCACAATATCTATTAAAAACCCTGAACTTTTATGATTCGCACCAATAAATGTACCTGGACTGCGTAGAGGAGTGGGTCACCACAATATATATTAAAAACCCTGAACTTTTATGATTCGCACCAATAAATGTATCTGGACTGCGTAGAGGAGTGGGTCACCACAATATCTATTAAAAACCCTGAACTTTTATGATTCGCACCAATAAATGTACCTGGACTGCGTAGAGGAGTGGGTCACCACAATATATATTAAAAACCCTGAACTTTTATGATTCGCACCAATAAATGTACCTGGACTGCGTAGAGGAGTGGGTCACCACAATATATATTAAAAACCCTGAACTTTTATGATTCGCACCAATAAATGTATCTGGACTGCGTAGAGGAGTGGGTCACCACAATATCTATTAAAAACCCTGAACTTTTATGATTCGCACCAATAAATGTACCTGGACTGCGTAGAGGAGTGGGTCACCACAATATATATTAAAAACCCTGAACTTTTATGATTCGCACCAATAAATGTACCTGGACTGCGTAGAGGAGTGGGTCACCACAATATATATTAAAAACCCTGAACTTTTATGATTCGCACCAATAAATGTATCTGGACTGCGTAGAGGAGTGGGCACTGGGCACCACAATAAAATATATAAAAAACCTTCAACAGATCTGCATTACACTACACATACGGCTGCTCCTCCATCCTCTCCATCATATACATGTTGGAGTTTTAGCGTGTGACAACCTCTTGTTTTTGATAATGTCAGTGCATTTGGAATATTTTTCAATTTGCCCCACACCACTGAATGTACTTTATCTATGATACGCAATACGCATCTATCTATCTTGACTGCGTAGTGTGGTGGCCCCGGTACACAATTTGGTACCGGGGCCACAATACCTCCTCCAAACATGCTCCAGACAATTCGTCATTGACAGACCCCAGACAGACAGGGTCGTAGTGTTATTGTTTGACTTTGTAAACCCAAAAAAATGTCCCTGTTGCACATAGTCGTGCAATGAAGACTGACTTTTTCATTTAAAGGCACGATCTTTAAAGTGTAGTGTTTGTAAGTCTAAGTCATATTATACTTTTGGTAAAATTGGTTTTTTTTGTTCCTCTTTATGGTAATTAATTAGTGATAGAATTAAAGTAGGAAATAGAATTAAATAGAATTAAAGTAGGAAATAGAGTGGTATAGAGTTGTAGTGTGGTATAGATAGAGTGGTCCACACAATATAATAATAAAACCCTCAACTGGTCTGAATTCCACCAAACAAGTATCTTGACTGCGTAGTGTGGTGGCCCCGGTACACAATTTGGTACCGAGGCCACAATATAATTTAAAAACCCTCCACGTGTCGGAATTCCACCAAACAAGTATCTGGACTGCATAGTGGGGTGGCCCCGGTACCCAATTTGATACCGGGGCCACAATACCTCCTCCAAACATGCTCCAGACAATTCGTCATTGACAGACCCCAGACAGACAGGGTCGTAGTGTTATTGTTTGACTTTGTAAACCCAAAAAAATGTCCCTGTTGCACATAGTCGTGCAATGAAGACTGACTTTTTCATTTAAAGGCACGATCTTTAAAGTGTAGTGTTTGTAAGTCTAAGTCATATTATACTTTTGGTAAAATTGGTTTTTTTTGTTCCTCTTTATGGTAATTAATTAGTGATAGAATTAAAGTAGGAAATAGAATTAAATAGAATTAAAGTAGGAAATAGAGTGGTATAGAGTTGTAGTGTGGTATAGATAGAGTGGTCCACACAATATAATAATAAAACCCTCAACTGGTCTGAATTCCACCAAACAAGTATCTTGACTGCGTAGTGTGGTGGCCCCGGTACACAATTTGGTACCGAGGCCACAATATAATTTAAAAACCCTCCACGTGTCGGAATTCCACCAAACAAGTATCTGGACTGCATAGTGGGGTGGCCCCGGTACCCAATTTGATACCGGGGCCACAATACCTCCTCCAAACATGCTCCAGACAATTCGTCATTGACAGACCCCAGACAGACAGGGTCGTAGTGTTATTGTTTGACTTTGTAAACCCAAAAAAATGTCCCTGTTGCACTTGCACATAGTCGTGCAATGAAGACTGACTTTTTCATTTAAAGGCACGATCTTTAAAGTGTCAGAAAGAGAGAGAAGACACAGGAGAGGAGAGTTGTAGCTGGGGACCTGGGGTGGAAGCTCCCAGGCTCCCCCAGCATTGCCTGGAAGTCTGAGCGTGGTGACTGAGCCAGGGCAAGGAATGTGTGCCCTGGATGAGGGGGAGAACTCCATGCCACTATAGTGAACCCAAGAGAGAGGGGGACACTGCACATGGAAGAGGCCCTGGAGTGAGGGCTGCTACAAGAGGCATGGTAGCTGTAGTGTCAGATCCTGAGGCTGAGAGTACACAGAGTGACGTGTCAGAGCACAGGAGACATTATCCCCACAGAGGAGGGATGAGCTGCAGTTGAGAGGTCTGTTGTTGAAATAGGACATGCACACTTTAACAAACCAATCATTTCAGCGACAGGGCCTACCAAACAACTTTGACTGAAATGATTGGTTTGTTTGGGCCCCCACACCAAAAAAGCTATTCATCTCTCCCTGTACAGACTAAACAGGCTCTACTGAGGCAAGATGTCGTCCTCATCCTCAACCTCTGATTCCTCTCCCCCTACAGTGTGTACTTCCTCCTCATCACACATTATCAATTCGTCCCCGCTGGACTCCACAACCACAGGTCCCTCTGTAGTATCTGGAGGGCAGTGCTGTACTTCATTGAGGAATTGATTATTCATTTTTATAAACATCATTTTTTCAACGTTGTGAGGAAGCAACCTCCTTCGCCGCTCACTGACCAGGTTCCCCGCTGCACTAAAAACTCTTTCCGAGTACACACTGGAGGGGGGACAACTCAGGTAAAATAGAGCCAGTTTGTACAGGGGCTTCCAAACTGCCTTTTTTTCCTGCCAGTAACAATATGGACTGTCTGACATGTCTACTTGGATGGTGTCAGCAAAGTAATCATCCACAATTTTTTCTATTGTCACAGCATCCAATGCAGCGAGAGTAGACATGTCTGCAATGGTTGGCAGGTCCTTCAGTCCGGACCAGATGTTATCAGCACCCCCGCCAGTGCCTCTTTAGGGAAAACTGAGCTTTTTCCTCGCAGCCATAGATGTGGAAGAAAATGAGGGTGGAGCTGTTGGCATGTCACGGTCCTCTTCAGAGGACAATCTCCTGACCAGCAGGTCTTTGCACCGCTGTAGATTTGTGTCCGCCGGAAACAGAGACACAACATACGCTTTAAACCGAGGATCGAGCACGGTGGCCAGAATGTATTCCTCTGACTTTAAAAGAGTGACCACCCTCGGATCCTGGCAAAGCGTACGAAGGGCTACATCCACAAGAGCTACATGCTTGCTGTAATCGCAATGGCTTACCAGCTCCTCCCTCACTTTCTCCAGCTGCTTCTGCAACAGCCTGATCAGGGGAATGACCTGACTCAAGCTGGCAGTGTCGGAACTGACTTCTCGTGTGGCAAGTTCAAATGGCTGCAGAACCTTGCACAACACGGAAATCAGTCTCCACTGCGCTTGACTCAGGCGCATCCCCACTCCTTTGCCTATGTCGTAGGTGGCTGTGTAGGCCTGAATGGCCTTTTGCTGCTCCTCCATCCTCTGCAGCATATAGAGGGTGGAGTTCCAGCGCGTCACAACCTCTTGTTTGAGGTGATGGCAGGGCAGGTTCAAGCTTTTTTGATGTGCCTCTAGTCTGCGGTAGGCACTGGCTGAATGCCGAAAGTGTCCAGCAATTTTGCGGGCCACCGCAAGCATCTCCTGCACACCCCTGTCACTCTTGAGGTAATGCTGCACCACCAAATTAATGGTGTGGGCAAAACATGGGACGTGCTGGAAATTGCCCATATTTAATGCCCGCACAATGTTACTGGCATTGTCTGACACCACAAATCCCCATGAGAGTCTAAGTGGGGTAAGCCACTGGGAGATAATTTCCCTCATTTTCTCTAATATGTTGTCAGCGTTGTGCCTCTTATTAAAGCCTGTAATGCACAATGTTGCCTGCCTTTGCATGAGCAGCCATTTTGTAGATGCTGCTACTGATGCAGCTGTTGCTGTTGCTGCGGAAGGGGATGCATCTACCCAGTGGGCTGTCACAGTCATATAGTCCTTCGTTTGCCCAGAACCACTTGTCCACATGTCCGTGGTTAAGTGGACAGTGGGTACAACCGCATTTTTAAGAGCACTGAGGACACTTGATCGTACTTCTCTGTACATTTTTGGTATCGCCTGCCTAGTGAAGTGGAATCTCGAGGGGATTTGGTACCGGGGACACAATACCTCCATCAACCCTCTAAATCCCACTCCACTGATGGCGGACACCGGGCGCACGTCTAACACCAACATTGCAGTTACAGCCGCAGTTATACGCTTTGCAATAGGGTGACTACTATCGTATTTGGTGGTCATGGCAAACGACTGTTGGACGGTCAATTGTTTGGTGAAAGACTTAGCGGTCTTACGACTTCCCCTCTGGGAAGATGACCGACTAACAGCAGCAACAGCAGCAGTGGCAGTAGTAGGCGTACCGCTGCAGGATTCCTCGGATGAATCCCGTATTGAGGAGGACTCAGTCTGGCTGCTGACTTGGGCTGCAGGACTGAATCTGATGGAGATTGTGGAGGAAGTTGACGAGGAGGGTGTTGCTGGTGTGTATCCAACTGGACCACGGGATTTAGGTGTCCCTGTACCGATGAGGGTCCTAGCCCCAGTTCCTGAACTAACCACTGAACTATGAAGGTTATTCAGGTGACGTATAAGGGAGGATGTTCCTAGGTGGGCAAGATCCTTACCCCTGCTTATTTGAGCTTTACATAAGCTACATATTGCCATACATTGGTTGTCTGGATTTGGATAAAAATAACTCCAGACCGAAGAGGTGCATTTTTTGGTCTTCTGACCAGGCATGATGATGGGCTTTTTCATCCCATGGACATCAGCTGTTTCCCCCCCTGGTGCCTCATTTACAATAACCACATCACCATCCTCATCATCAAGTTCCTCCACAGCACCAGCTACATCATCAATAGCCTCCTCCCGAGCCACCTCTTCCCGTACAGTGATGGGAAGGTCAGGCTTGACAACCACCAACACCCTTGGACTCGCCTTGGGGATTTGTGATAATTTCTCTTTAGAAGGCAGAGTTGTTTGCTGTTTTGTTGCCGACAGCATAACTCTCTTCAATTTTTTGTAGGGGGGGGGAGGAGGAGGAGGGCTAAGATCCGTGGGTGAAGCTGAACCACTAGTCATGAACACGGGCCAGGGCCTAAGCCGTTCCTTGCCACTCCGTGTCGTAAATGGCATATTGGCAACTTTACGTTTCTCCTCAGATGATTTTAAGTTTCTCTTTTTGCTACTTTTTCTTAACTTGGGCTTTTTGGATTTTACATGCCCGGTACTAGGAGATTGGGCATCGGGCTTGGAAGACGACGTTGATGGCATTTCATCGTCTATGTCATGACTAGTGGCAGCAGCTTCAGCATTAGGAGGAAGTGGGTCTTGATCTTTCCCTACTTTATCCTCCAAATTTTTGGTCTCCATTATATGTAGCACAAGATACTGCAGAATGTGTGAACTTGGTAATATTGCAGTACCAATGGACTTATACTGCTGGATTGGTTTTGCAAATTTGGTTATAATTATTATATATTTTTTTTTTTTAAATTTTTTATTTTTTTTTACTTTTTTTTTATTTTTAAAAAACTTGGGAATAGTGGGGAAATAACTATGCCCTTAGAAGCACAGAGCACAGGACACAGCACCACTGGACTGAACAGGACACGGCACAGGACCCAGCAGCACTACGGAACTCAGCAGGACAGAGCACAGGACACAGCACCACTGGACTGATACTGCAGAATGTGTGAACTTGGTAATATTGCAGTACCAATGGACTTATACTGCTGGATTGGTTTTGCAAATTTGGTTATAATTATTATATATATTTTTTTTTTTAAATTTTTTATTTTTTTTTACTTTTTTTTTATTTTTAAAAAACTTGGGAATAGTGGGGAAATAACTATGCCCTTAGAAGCACAGAGCACAGGACACAGCACCACTGGACTGAACAGGACACGGCACAGGACCCAGCAGCACTACGGAACTCAGCAGGACAGAGCACAGGACACAGCACCACTGGACTGATACTGCAGAATGTGTGAACTTGGTAATATTGCAGTACCAATGGACTTATAATGCTGGATTGGTTTTGCAAATTTGGTTATAATTATTATATATATTTTTTTTTTTAATTTTTTATTTTTTTTTACTTTTTTTTTATTTTTAAAAAACTTGGGAATAGTGGGGAAATAACTATGCCCTTAGAAGCACAGAGCACAGGACACAGCACCACTGGACTGAACAGGACACGGCACAGGACCCAGCAGCACTACGGAACTCAGCAGGACAGAGCACAGGACACAGCACCACTGGACTGATACTGCAGAATGTGTGAACTTGGTAATATTGCAGTACCAATGGACTTATAATGCTGGATTGGTTTTGCAAATTTGGTTATAATTATTATATATTTTTTTTTTTTTAAATTTTTTATTATTTTTTACTTTTTTTTTATTTTTTAAAAACTTGGGAATAATGGGGAAATAACTATGCCCTTAGAAGCACAGAGCACAGGACACAGCACCACTGGACTGAACAGGACACGGCACAGGACCCAGCAGCACTACGGAACTCAGCAGGACAGAGCACAAGACACAGCACCACTGGACTGATACTGCAGAATGTGTAAACTTTGTAATATTGCAGTACCACTGGACTTTTACTGCTGAATGTGTGAACTTGGTAATATTGCAGTACCAATGGGCTTATACTGCAGGATTGGTTGTGAAAATTTTGTGGTAATTAAAAAATATTAAAGTAGTTTTTGGTATTTTTTAAAAAAACTTTTTTTTATTTTTTTAAACACAGGGGAATATTGGGGAAATAACTATGCCCTTAGAAGCACAGAGCACAGGACACAGCACCACTGGACTGAACAGGACACAGCACAGGACCCAGCAGCACCACTGACCTCAGAAGGACAGAGCACAGCACACAGCACCACTGGACTGATACTGCAGAACACAGCACAGCACAGCACAGCACTAAACAGCACAGCACTAAACAGCACAGCACTAAACAGCACAGCACAGCACAGCACTAAACAGCACAGCACAGCACAGCACAGAACTAAACAGCACAGAACTAAACAGCACAGAGGACCACCTAACACACCCTCCCTCTACCCTGATCAATGCCCGAGTGAAGATGGCGGCGACTAGCGGGGAATTTATAGGATCCGAGTATCGCGAGATCCGACAACGGGATTATGAGTCAGAGCCTCAGTTTCACTTTTGAATTTGGCGCCAATACCCGGATCTGTCTCGGATCCGACTCGGATCCGCAACGTTCGGGTGGGCTCGGATTTCAGAAATCCGAGTGCGCTCATCCCTAATTAGAACTAGTGACTATGCACAACCCCACTTCTCTGGTTTAGATCTTAGATGCTGTCTTCAGTATCTGTTTATTGGTGATCGCACAATATCACTTGTTGGTACCACCACCCTTTAATTCTGTATACCAGGTTTAATTCTAAGTACTTGTTTATTGTGTGCACTGTACATGCTAAGAACCCCTTACTTTAAAAAAAAAATAGTATTGCGTTATGCTGATATTAACATCATCATCATCACCATTTATTTATATAGCGCCACTGATTCCGCAGCGCTGTGCAGAGAACTCCCTCACATCAGTCCCTGCCCCATTGGAGCTTACAGTCTAAATTCCCTAACACACACACACACACAGACGACAGAGAGAGAGAGAGACTAGGGTCAATTTTGATAGCAGCCAATTAACCTACCAGTATGTTTGTGGAGTGTGGGAGGAAACCAGAGCACCCGGAGGAAACCCACGCAAACACGGGGAGAACATACAAACTCCACACAGATAAGGCCATGGTCGGGAATTGAACTCATGACCCCAGTGCTGTGAGGCAGAAGTGCTAACCACTTAGCCACCATGCTGCCCCTCTATGCCTTATTCCCATGAGTGCAAAAATCGCACTGCACACACCTCTGTGGGGGTTTTCTTATTATATGGTGCAAAACGCTGTGGTGAAATGTATCCTATTGGAACCAATCAAATATCACCTTTTAGCTGAATAGTGCAGAATAAATAATGAAAGCTGATTTCTAATTGGTTGATTTGGGTTACGGTACAGTATAGGTACACCGTGCACTGCCCTATTCAGTAAGTTCTTATGTCTGCCACATACACATCTATAGTGCAGAAAGTTAATATGCTTTTGCTAAAAGCAGAGTCAGCTAAATTCCAAGCCCAATATTGCATCTTTTTTTTTTCTTTCTACAAAATTTAGTTTCAAAGTTACCAATGAAATTATTTTCTGAATGTGTTGCAGAAGATGATCATTAAGTTCATTAAGCAGACTCTTGCAGAATAAAATCACAAGGAAATGGTACACCGGGGCAGACTGTTTGCTAAACCCTGTGGTTAGAGTAAGCCTCTCTGCTCCTCTCTAGAGAAAGTATCACATTCATCTTTTTACTTGCAGATATGTCTGCGGTTAAAACAGTAGAGGTACCTGCCGCCCAATTCCATGATCGTACAGCAACGCTAATAAGATTAACTAGGGAGCGTCGGGGGCAGTCATGCAGAACGGTTCCTGATAGTCTTACTGGTATATTAAAGGAAATGAAGAAAAAAGGAAATCTTATATAATGAAAAGTGATTTAGCTCCACACTATCATCAATATGCATTATTCTATTTGTGGCATAGCATAACATTAATTAGTTGTTTTTTTTAGCATTGTGGGATTGAAAAGAATTAAAAATGTACATTTACTTGGCACAATTAGTTATATATTAGCTAAATAAGAACTCTGCGGTAATTTGAAGTGTTAACGGTAAACCTCTTTCCAGCCAGTTAGCGGTGCAGTAGGGGGTCTGATATCCATATTGCGTTATCGGAGACACTGCCCTCCAAGTGCCTGGTTATTATCCCATTATTGCACTACAGCTGTTCGCTAAATACACCCACTCCCCAGGTGTCTGGGTAACACAGCTGGCAGACGGTACTCGGCGCTTCCTGGCAGCTGGCTAACATTCCTTTATTCCGCCACAGCTGTTTATGGGATACCCCCCCATGGTGCCTGGCTAATGTTTCACTACTCTACCACAATCGTTCATGGGATACTCTCACCCCCTCTTCATGCCTGACTAACATTCCATTATTCCACCACAGCTGTTCATGAGATACTCCAACCCCTCTTGGTGCCTGGCTAATATTCCATTATTCCGCCACTGCTGTTCATGAGATACTCCACCCTCCCCGCCTCTTGGTGCCTGGCTAACATTCCATTATTCCGTTACAGCTGTTCATGAGATACTCCACCCCCTCTTGGTGCCTGGCTAACATTCCATTATTCCGTTACAGCTGTTCATGAGATACTCCACCCCCTCTTGGTGCCTGGCTAACATTCCATTATTCCGCCACAGCTGTCCGGAGGATTTTGAACCTGAGCAGCTGATCAAGTTGGGCACTCTTGTATTGATAGCAGCTTATTGGTGGGAGGGAGGATAGAAGCCCACAGCTCAGATATAACATGTTGGAGATAAGGCCGCAATATTACATAGGAAAAAAAGATCAGATGGAGGAGGCAGAATTTAAAAAAATGCAATGCAGCCTGTGCAATGTGCTTGACAATAGAGCTGACAATGAAGGTATAAGTGTCTTCTCTGTATATAGAAACAATTATGTACTACCACTCATCTGTGTGTGTGTGTGTGTGTATATATATATATATATAGAAAAAGTTTTTGTTATAGCTAGATTATGTTTTTAAAAGTAATTACAAATATGACTTATAAAACATGAGTCATAATGCAATGCAATCGAAGGGAGACCATAAAATGCAATACATTTCTCAATTGAATTTGTCAGTAGTGCCGCAAGCCTCTCTAGAGCACAAAGACTTTCAAACCTAGCAACAATTGCTATCCAGCAGATCTGGCAACAGTGGTTACAGCGATAGTAGAGAGTCTCTATGGGCCATTGAGAAATATATAGATGAGTAAGACCATTCAACAGCTATGAAAGAAAAGGCTGTGATACCATGTCCAATCACCTGATTCATGTTTTATTAAATATAAAGAGGCAATCACACCAAGTCAAGAAACTCTATCATCTTCACCCTATAGATGTGTATCGTTTATACCCTATTGATGTGTATCATCTACGCCCTATAGATATGTACCATCTTCGTCCTATAAATTATGTATCGTCTGCACCCTATAGATGTGTATCGTCTGCACCCTATAGATGTTTATCGTCTACACCCTATAGATGTGTATCATCTTCACCCTATAGATGTGTATCATCTACGCCCTATAGATATGTACCATCTACGCCCTATAGATATGTACAATCTTTGTCCTATAGATGTGTATCGTCTACACCCTCTAGATGTGTATCGTCTACACCCTATAGATGTGTTTCATATACACCCTATAGATGTGTATCATCTACAGCCTATAGATATGTATCGTCTACACCCTATAGATGTTTATCGTCTACACCCTATAGATGTTTATCGTCTACACCCTATAGATGTGTATCGACTACACCCTATAGATGTGTATCGACTACACCCTATAGATGTGTATTGTCTACACCCTATAGATGTGTATCGTCTACACCCTATAGATGTGTATCGTCTATACCCTATAGATGTGTATCATCTAAACCCTATAGATGTGTATATGTCTATTTGTTGTATTTAGCAGGTTATCGAAATCTTGCAAAAATTGGATTTAGATTTAGCATTTGCACTTTGTGTCTTATATTTCTGATGGAGCCCCATTTCTACATATAATTTCATACAGGAGCTGTGGTCCCATTACTTGCATCACTACTGATGCTGATTAATACGGTGAGGTGACAAATTGGAAAACCCAATGCCTTAAATCAAGAAAGACTTTGGCTTATACAGACACTTATATTACCCTGAGTTATTTTAGATTTTCTAACCTTGGAAGTGCATGTGTATCCTGTATCACACCCTCTATTCAAAAGATGCAACTAAATAAATCAGGCCGGATTTTCTCCCTATGAGAACATGAAATAGTTTTCCAGCCTTTTAGTCATTTATTGCTGAAAACTGAGAAGTCTCTCCCCGAGCTTCTAAAGAGAAAGCAAAGATAAACCGCTGTAAATAAACTTATTCTTGTGCTGACAATTGTAAAAAAAGATTTCATTAAATGGCATCTTTCTTGTTTCTTCTCTATTGTGGAGATCAGTAAGGAAATATATTCACCCAGTGTCTAACTTAGGTTGGCAGTATGGCGGCCATCTTGAAGTCAGCCAAGTTGTAAATGTAAACGAATGGAATTCGATGGTTACCCAAAAACGTATCAGTTGCAGATAAACCAAAATGTGGACGAACAAAAACTGCTACAGATGAAGCAACAACAGCTGCTGTGCTGGCATAATTTTCCCCCAACGTAGCACTTGTCGTCTGTCTCGTGAATGTGGGCTTAGTCGTACCGCCATTTTCAGAATGTACAGGTATATATATATATATATATATATATATATATGTATATACAAGTTAACCCGTGCATGATACTCATGATACTCATGCATTCTAGTCAAATCAAGCTACTTAAGGTGTTAAAAGGGTTCTTGTCATGCATTTGGGCCTAGCCCAGGCCTTCTCAGGGGAAGAGCGTTACTTCCCGACGCAAGCGCCCTTTTTTAACGTGGTTTTGTCCACATGTCACCACCTCATCCTTTTTCTCCATCACCTCATCCTTCATCTTCATCGCCACTTCCTTCATCAAGCTACTTAAGGTGTTAAAAACTCCCCACTGTCACCCCCGGCAACCACCAACCACTCCCAACTGTCACTTCTCCTTCAAGAAATATATAGGTCAGTGTATAACTCTGCCCAGCAGGTGGCGCTGCAGCTTGTTTTTTTTTTTTTTCACACACGCCACTAGGCATTTGTATAGTAGATATATATATATATATATATATATATATATATATATATTTATATTAAAGATAAGGTGGGGTAGATTTGCCAGCATTTCTTAACAGCGCAGATGTTGCCCATAACAACTAATCAAATTCCAGCTACCATGTGTCATCCTAGTACATTCTAGAACATCACATCTAGAATCTGATTGGTCACTATGAGCAACGCCTCCACTTTTCCAGTTTAGAGGTTTTATTAAATCTACCGATATTGCATCTGGTGTTTAAGAAACAATCTGGTAATCCCCAAATCAGCAGGACTTCATCTTTTCTTTATATCTCTTTTATTAGTCTATTAGAGGAGTGGGTGGGGGCTAATAGAGGGAGAGGAGCACAAAAATAGTGCAATACCATTAAACATAAAAAACATTCAAAATATAAGCAGTTTAAAACAACTTACCTAGAATTCATAGCCTCAAATAACTTTTCCTTTGCTAAATTTAATTTTCAAATTAAAATTCTTCCTGTATTAGTCACCGTATTACTTGAGATATCCTGGAATCTTCACACCCACCTTCAATTTTTTGCAGCTGAAAATGACCTTCACAAGACATCAGTTTAATATGCAGAAAATATGATCTATGTACAGTAAATGGAACTTTGTAGCCTCATACAACCCAACTTCTGCAGTATGCATTATAATGTATATTACTGCTGTATCTAACTTATGTTTTAACTTAAGTAATATAAATTTGTATGGGTTAGATATTAGCGAATTAGTTTTCCATATAACATAACTGGACGAAAATAAGTCATTAGCGTGGATTATTGTAATTTCCATGGCGGTATGGTGACAAAGAACATTTATAGAACAGGTATTCAAAAACAATGAGTTGATGAGCTGGTACTCATACTTGTTCATGACTTTTTTACATTGGTGCAGGCAAAAACGAAACGCGTGGAAAGTGTGTCGGTAGGTGTGTCATAACACCAGAGCCGGATAATGGTTAAAACTAATGACTATAATAATTATAATTATAACTATAATTATGGTTATAACTAATGAGTTCTCTGTACAGGGCTGCAGAATTAGTGGCGCTATATATATAAATAAATAGATGATGATGATGATGAGCTAAGGCTGGGTACACACTATAGTGTTCTCAGACGATTATCAGGCCAATCACACGATAAACGACCGCTCGGCCCGGTATCGCATTAGTGTGTACATTGCAACGGTGCACAATTGTCATTCCAAAGCACATTGTATCGTTTCATTTGATTTTCAAACCAGAAAAAAATCTCTTCAACGATGGCACGATGTCGTTCCAATCCTGCAGTGTGTATGCACTCAGGACCGACAGTGTCCATAGATCTCTATGGAGTGTGCAGAGTCACCATCTTTTCAGCCGATGGTCATGACAGATGAAGAGCACAGATCTGAAAGTAAATCTTGTAAAAGGGGTTTAGTTCATGAATCGGCTGCTGATCGGGACTTTTTCTTTTTTCTCAGTGGTTGGTAAAATCATTAACTATATCGAATCAGGAAACATTTTCTGTATAGTGTGTACCCAGCCAAAGTGTGTGGTCTGCTTCGGAAAACAAGTCAGGACTGAAGATGAATAGGAAGAGTGGTGGGAGTGGGAAGGTGACTATGAGGGGAGTAAAAGGAGAGTAAATGATATATTAAATGCCTCCTAGAGACCAGAGTCTCATGCATTTGTGTCTATCCAAAAATACCCCTCCTATTACCCTATGGAGAGCTAAGAAGTCGTGTCTGACAGAAACATTTATGAGTTTAATAACTAAAAAATACAACTCGCGCCTTCATCATAAGCAGAAAGGAAAAGCCTGAATATGACTATATTGCCTTAAAGCAGATGACCTTTAGATTTTTTTTCCTTGCACTTAATGTTGTACTTGAAACTGACATCGATTTTAGCACCTTTCCTTGATAATCTTGAATACTCTTAACTCCATCCCTAGTAGACTTTTTAGCCACACATCTGTTTCAGCTTATTATAATCATAAGGCTTATTTAAGAAAGTGTCATGATTGCGTGTCTTATGGGAAAGTATTCGGGAAGATCAGAATGAAAAAAATTCTCAGTTTATCCAAAAAATAGGATTTATTTATGTATTTTCAGAGAAGTTAGATCTTTCTTTGTATGGTACGGTGGAATAAATATCTTTACTTTACAGACATTATATGGGGGGTTTATAAAATTGGTAGAGGCAAAACGTAGAGGTAAACTGTCCTCAAATTGGTGGAAATTAATTCCATATACTATATTCCATTTTTTTCTTTATAGAATCCACCACTTAAGGCATATTTATAGTACATAAATTATTTTTCATTTAAATAAAGCCTTCATTTCTATGCGGAGTGGCTTCAAAGTAATTGTGTTTTATATCATTTTTTTGAACATTTAATTATTATTATTATTGTTTATTAGTAGTAGCAAAGGTATTATTATAATTTTTCTGATTTGGGCTTCCAATTGCACTTTTCCTAGGTGAACTGGCAAGGCAAATCACGCATGACCAGATGGACCCAAGACCAGGGGAGGGCTGGCAAATTTTAGCCCGGGGGCAAAGACTTGACTCAGTAGTTCATTAGGAACATTTTAAATGAAAAATGAAATGAAATGAAAATTGCTGGTGGCCCAGTGTCCCAGCCCAAGGTAGCCCAATATGGGACTGGCCAGGTGGGCAGATGCCCCCTGCCCCCCAGCCAGCCCCTGGTAGTGTAGCCCTTAGCATTATGTAAGTTGCAATGATATCTAATAAAGTCTTCTCCACTTGTATATGTCTTCCCCTGATTAAGGCAATAACCCCACTACTGATGTACAATGCACCATTCAAAAGATATCAACCCATGTTTAAAAATAGGTGGTACTTTTTTGTTGCTGTTTGTGCACATTAGTGTCTCTCAGTTGACTAAATGATTCAAACAGGGAGCAACTGCAACAGTGACACCTGCAGGTGAAAAGTAGATACTGCACCTCCATTCAAATACTTCTAAGCAGAAGCAGAACAATAGATATTGCCAGACTCTTTCCACCTCTATAAATTAAAAATCTCTGTGATACGTAATTTTCAACATATTTAAAATATATTTTGATGATGATATCACCCTTTTAAATAGGCCGTCACTGTTAACCATTGACTAATTACAGAAAAGCTCATTTCATTCTAAAAATATATCAATGAAAGTTATTGATAACGGACAATGGGATTCTTGTAATGGGAAACAAGTGATATTGCCGTATGTGGAATTATTCTGTGCATTATTCCTATGGGCACTGTCATTTTCTAGTGTATTTTGTTAGCGTTATAAAACAACAATATCTATGTACATATTCTATGAGAAATGTCCCATCTCACTCTTCGAAGCATCTGTCAAGTATTTTTCTTCCTTTCAGCTTTTCCTTTGGGTGCAGACGAGGCCAGAACACATTTTATTAAGCTGGAATACAATAAAAAGTTATCGTTTTTTGCTTATTTTCTACATAAATGACTCTGGTTTGCTGTAAGAAGGTACATGGAGTTGTTCTTTTTCATTTTCTTTTTTATTCAAGCTGCTGTTAATGATTTACAGCTTGCTAAGCGCCATGTGAATACTAGGGCAACCACAGTCACATGACATATGGTGTAGGGAGCAGTATGTACATTCAATGCACACTCCCCTGGGAGAGAGGTCACTGACTCAGAGATCAGGTGACCAGACCTCCGGAACAAGCTTGAGCGTTGAAATGCAAATGCATTTTCCAGCTCAGAGACTCTGCAGCCATATCAATCTGTCCCATAGATTTTGCAAAGTTAAGATGGATTTATAAGTGGAGATTCCAGATAAATGGCAGATCAGATTCATGTTAACAAGAATTTAAAAAAAAAATGGTTGTTTACAAAAATTGTCCCATTTAAAAGATATTTAGAAAATAATAATTTTTTTTACAAATTATTTGAAATAAATAATGGGAAATTCAAAAGAGTCATTTCTGATCATACTGGTAATAGAATAAAAAATATTGTTTATATAGACACTTTGTTCATAGATACTCGAAAAACTACATGCATTTTCCTTTCAGCTGGCAGCTTGAACATTTCTTTATGGAGAAAAAAAAAAATAACAATTTCTCAAACAATTTTTAATCTGAAATTCAATAGAAAACGATGGAATGGGTCAGTACACACGGCGAGGACATATGGCTTTGTGACACAAGGGCATATATAGAAGTAGTGAGGAAAAATGTAACTAGGACGGAATGTTGTGCTTCAATACACCAGCCCGTAAAGCGCTTGATAGAACTGCCGACTCTGCCGGGAACATATTAAACTGACATGCTTTAATGTATCTGTGTGACTATGGCAGTGTACACTATTATTTTAACACTGTGAATTTAATGGATATTATCAATTCACAGTGACTGCAGATGAGAAACGATAAACACTGTAACGTCACAATTCTCTATAGCGATGTAAAGGATAATCACACAACGCGTTCCGTAGGGGGATGAGGACAGTGACAACAATCATTTATAATATGTAGTGCACAGACTATAAACTACAGTGAAAATCAGGTGAGATTCTTAGAGGTTAATTGGCAAACATGCCCAAAAAGATACATATATATATATATATTTGTTGTGGCATTGTCCACCCATACCGGGTTGATGAAGGTAGATTTCGCTGAAGTGGTAGAAAGCGCGATACACTAAAGTATATTGGAATATATTGTCTTACGTTTGAAATAATGCAGATGTTATATTGGATAATATAGACTAATTTTTCAGTGGATTCATTAGACCATGAATTGATCCTGATAACCCGGCCAATTGATTCTTCCCCAGATCAAGGCTGATCTTTTTCTTGGCACCCCTTAATCTCCCACCAACCCATTCCCCATCAGAATTTGATTGTTAATTACACATAAACACCTATCACTTGTATTGAGGATGAGGTGGATTTCATGCAGTGGCAGTAGGAGTTAGTTTCATGAGTTGAGACTTTGATTATCTCACTTTTGTGACTAAGATATCTGCAGTACAATATATAACAGTCTGGCAGCTAATTCCTTCTGATTTGCTGACAGTCTGATGGATGTTCTATTACTAATCGTATTATTATATTCTTACATTATATTATTATTATTATTATTATTATTATTACTATTACAATATAAAAAAAGTCATTTTCTTATTCAACATTCTACCAAAGCACTTATTCATTCTCTCATCATCTCCCATCTTGACTATTGCAACCTCCTCCTATCTGGCATTCCTGATACCCATATATACTCACTTAAGTCCATCCTAAATGCTGCTGCAAGACTGATCTTCCTCTCTCACCGCTCCACATTTGCTGCACCACTTTGCAAATCTCTACACTGGCTCCCTGTGTCCTCCAGAATCAGATTCAAATTATTCCCTACAAAGTCCTCAATAATACTACCCCTGCTACTATCATCAAATCTCATATCAAAATTCTCTCCCCTTAGATCTACCTCTGACCTGCCCCTTGTCTCGTCTCTGGTAACCACCTCTCACTCCCGCCTACAAGACTTCTCCCGTGCTGCTCCCCACTTATGGAATTCCTTACCACGCCCAATCAGACTTTCCTATAGCCTTCAAATCTTTAGATATTCTCTGAAAACCCATCTCTTTTTTTAGAGGTGACCTTATCCCCGATAACACTATTCACACTAATGCACACTCATAACTGTCCCAATCTGCACTCTGAGCCACAGTTGCTCCTCTTGTTTCAGCTGTGCCCTCTTCCACTTAGAATGTAAGCTCTCTAATGATCAGGGTCCTCCATACCCTTTGTTTTCATGTCTGTATTTATATTGTCTACATTGTATTTCCTTGTTTTATGTTTGTCCTGTTTCCCCCTCTGTACAGTATATAATATAGTGTATGTATAATTGAGCCAAAGTAAACTCAACCGCCTCTTGGCTTTGCGTAACGTGGAGTGAACCAATTTTGGACAACCCCTTTAACAGACATTTTTTATTATGAATTTATTTTGTTTTCAAAATTGACGATTGCAAATTTATACGCATATACCGCTGACATTTTTATGTCCAACTCAGAAATACATGCCGTGCTCCTCAACTGCAAAAATGTTACTATATTTTTTAATTTCACAAAGATTTTTCTTAATACTTTTTTTTAGCAATCCCAATTCTTGCACGTCTTTTAGAGTAGTCTGTTTCTGTTGCATTCCGTCTGGAACATGGCGTGTTCAAATGCTGACAAAAAGCTCATCTGAACAAGCCCTTGAGGACAAGTCAATGTTAGATGTTTTATTAAGTAATATTTCAATATTATTTTAAGGAAACACCAAAATGACTTTCAAGAACAAATTATTTTAACCTCTTAGTAATTTTTTTTATAACACATGCTGATTAAAAAAAAAAACTATTTTAATATGTTAAAAATAAATTCTATAGCATAACCTACTTTTAAAGAATAACCCCTTAGGGGTAGACTTATCAATTCTTCTAAAAACGAAAATTGTCCATAGCAACTAATCAGATTCTAGCTGTCATTTATCTAGTATATTCGGGATAAGTGAATGCTAGAATATCATTGGTTGCTATGGCTAATACCTCTACTCTTCCTGTTTAGAAGGTTTAATAAATCTACCCTGAAGACTTTATGCCTGTTTAGCCGCGTTCCACTGATCCAATACACAGAACGGGTTAATGCTTTCAAGGATAACGCGTTTCACTTTATGAAAACACAAAAAGAACTGTTGCTCTGCATATTAAAATGCTACTTCCAGTCTGTATAAATAATGTTCTCTCTTTATTTTATCATTTACTCTAAAAGGCTTTTCACATTGTCGGAATAAGATGAAGTTAATGGGTATGCCATTTGCGATCTGCCATATGAAACTGCAGAATTCTGTAGGAAAGTACTGATGTATGTCCAATTATTGTATCATTTCACATTGCACAAAAGTCAAAATGGTTAATGGTGAGTTGTGTAAGTTATTTATTAAATCGCAGCTAAGTCCATGAGAGGGACAATGCTTAAATCCTGGCTTATTACATATAATTCAGCTATAATGGAAGCCAAGGGTGCAACTTGTATGAACTCTTTTTATGTGCTCTGCAGGGTATCTGACAGTACACCCGCAGCTATGCTATGTATTGGCACTAACAACACACAATACAGAAGAGATTTGTACAGTCAATCAATTATGAAATGTGAATGGAGGAAGTTAAAGTGGATGGCAAACCTTGGCCAAGTAGAATTATTTAACGCAAACAGTCAGGAGCTAGGCAACAGCGGGTTGTAGTTGGCCAATGAGAATATTAAATGAAAGGATGTGTGCTTCATGTGATTGGTTGGTGTACTCACATGTGACACCTACCTAAGCATGTACCTGTTGCCAAGCCTTGAATCAATTGGTTAGTAATGCAATTTGGTCCAAAGTATCCCATTGCTATTGCATCTGGATCTAATGACCTCTATACTGTTGATAGTTTGGTTTTTCAACCAAATAGCGAGTATCTCTCTTATTTCCCCTCAGAAACCCTTGACTGTGCCGGTTCATGAACTAAACAAGGTTGTGGAAGTGTGGTACATAGATTCAGGCCAATGTTAATTCTAGAGTTTCACATAGTTATCGCAAGCTACATGGTGACGGATCTCTACTCTAATCATTTCTGATAAACTACACAAACAGCACAACCGACAAACCCTACCATGTCCTGTCGACCACCCTCTCTGTCAAATCTTACATCAATTTTTGTGTCTGATTCAAACGAAAAAGGCATTTTGCCGATGTATAATGTTTAATGCTTAGTTTTATCAATGTTCTTAGTTTTTATGAAATTTTTTAATACAATTTGTTTTTACAATTCATTTTAAGTACAATTTTATAATGATTTCTCTTATTGAATAATCCCCTATGGACCAATTGTTTCATTTCACAAGTTAATCCAACACTCCCAAAACAACCAAAATCCAGAATTATAAACCACAATAAATAGTTTTGTTCATCTCTTATTGGAAGGAAAAATGAGGTTTCAAAGTTCCGTCTGTTATCTTCCTATATCTAGTTCTACCACCTTGTGCTATGTTCATGAGGGTTAAGAGCCTAATATGCAATACATGAGGCTTGCTCTAGGTCTTCATGAAGAACACCTATGAGTTACATGGTTTCCATGACAACCTAGAATCTTGCATTACAAAATGTAAATGTTTGGGCATAGCATGACTTCATTCACGTCAATGTGCAGGGAACTGTCTTCAGATGTTACTATAGTGATGCAGAAGAAGTTTCAAGATGGCAAACTAAGTCTACTGTAAATTAATTACTCTCCCAGTCTTCATAGCTCTAATTAGAACTGAGCACATTTTTGTGTGTGGCACCAAAACAATCACAATGCTTAAAAATAATCCGTCAATAATCGTTAGGATCATTATTGTGCATGCCAGTAAGTCGGTGTCAGGTCATCTTCCAACACTTCTGTGGTCCAGAAATGATCCGGCTCCTCAGTTGAACACACGATGGTCAGATCTTGGCCAATATGGCCACATACATGTGTTTGGCCACATTGGACTTCCTGTCACTCGGCTCTCGGGTCAAGCTGTAGGATCGGCCCATCTTAACTTGTATAAGATATAATAAAGCTAATTTGTGATAGGTTGTTTAAGGATACTACACAGTTCCTGCTTTCTCTTAGTTTGTAACCTACTCCTAATCTTATTTGCAAAGTGTTCAAATAATACCGTCAGTAGAATGTCATGTTTAGTCCATTTATCTCAAGCTTTAAAGTATGAACATTAAGATTTTTGTGACTAACAAATAAACGTAACAAAAAATACCAAAATAATAAGATAGTTATTTGTATTATATGCCATTGCTTTTTCCTGTGTTCATTTAAAATGTATATATATTTTGACGCGTTTCGCACTTAACATTCTAGTGAAGATAAATTAGTCTCTTTTTTGATTTTTAACTGGAATCACGTAAAGCGCTGATTTTCTGCAATGAAAATTATTTTGCACAGATAGCCTAATTTATTGCTATATTTGCATTTATTCATAATTGCCTTCAGGATCTAAACGGCCACGACTAAGGATGTCAAGTCCATCATTCACGTCCCACACTGTCCTCTTTAGAAGGAGGACAGACGGGACCACTTAGGGTGACCTACTTTCCCAATAGTCCCTGAGAACTCCCCGAAATTTGTGCCTCCCGGAAGTTCTGGGACAATAGGCAAATATGAGTTGAGTAGAATCCGCCATAATTCATGCTTGGCTTAGGGGATGCAAAACCTCATAGTCATCAGTCAATAGTGATGTGGAAAGTGGTCAACTGTTTTTTGGACCTTTTTTTTTACAAATTGAATGTAACATATTTCAGCCTTGGCAGTACCCTTATTTCAGCAGAAGAGTAACACTGCAAAACATATATATGATGTTATGTCTATATTGTGTTGTGCAAGCACAGACCATTTCTCTTTAACATTCTCCATATGAAGCATGAAGAACTGCACAGATGGCTTGGGCGACGTAATGAAATCCATTATCACAATGTTGTATCTTGTGTCCTCCATGTAGTCATGTTACTTTACCTTTGGACGTGATACAAATTATTACTTGGCTCACTCCGATTCTGCAAATGATGTCTGGAATGAGTAATGAATAGGTAGATAGAGAAGACGACTCACACATCATTTTTGGCAAACTTCTGCTCGCCATATGGTAGATCTGTGTATATGTCAAACAGCAAAATGAGAGAAGGGCGCCAAATAATGTCATTAATATGCTTTCTGTGCTTCCTCTGCTGTGTCTGACCTGTATTATGTAGATAATTACACATGCTTGGAACATCAAGGCTGGTATGTCTTGTTATCAGTGGAAGGTTACAATGTTTATCCGATATAGGTTATCTCTAGCAATCTATCACTGCTTTCCCTTACATTTGGGAAGTTTTCATTATAATTTAAAAACATTATAGAGGAAGAGAGTTAAATTGATTTAAAAATGTGTTTTCAGTGTTGTTAATCTTGTGTGAGATGACGTGACATGTTAGATGTTAAGGATTACTAACACAGACGTATCAAAATAATTCTAATTACATTTATGTAATTGGGACGAGATAAGGTAATGGTGGAATGGTTACAATTCCATTGTCTGATTGATTGGTTCCTCAGTGATCCATCTCCGCAGGAAGTGGGTCAATTATCGGTTAAAGCAGGGTGAGAAACAGAAATGGGTTAATTTACAGTGCCCAAATTTGTGTGTGTATACGTCTGTGCTACTTTTTGCAATTCATTTAATCTTTTAGTAATATATACATAAACTATTAGGGGCATCCACAGCTGCTATCCAGCATTACCTCGTGTCATGCTTCCTCTACAAGCCATCCCTGGCAAATGTCTCCGAGGTACAGATATCACCCCATCCACATTTTTTAACATCTCATGTTTGGCTGGAGAGCAGTCAGCTCTTTATCATAGTGGTGGGTCTTCAGAATGTTAGGTATTCTTCAGTCACATTATTATTATTTTTATTGTTAGTATTCGCCTTCATTTATAGGGTGCCACAAAATTTCCGCAGTGCCGCACAGAAACAGATATTGGACAGTACAGGGTAAAACAGTAAACAAGAAATACCAGGACTTCAAACATTCCAAACATTGGAGCAGAAGAATAGGTAGACAGACAAGAGGGAAGAGGGCCCTACTCATAAGAACCTACATCCTAGTGGGAGTGCAGATAGACAGGAGGCACAAAGGGAGTCAGCGGAGGGGATCAAGCGCAAGAGTAGCGAATAGGGGGGGATGAGAGGCGGTGAGGTAGTCAAGCATGGAGAGAAAGTTAGGTGGATGGCATGTAGACTTTAAGGAACAGATGAGTTTTAAGTGCCCGTTTGAAGGAGCACAAATTAGGCTACAGTCAGATGGAGCATCGGACGTCATTCCAATGGAGAGGGGCAGCCCGGGAGATCTTAGATTCAGGGGTGGGATGAAATCATTAGGGTGGAGAAGAGGCAACGGTCATTAGCCAATCGCAGGGAACGGGATGGAGTGTGAATTGAGAGGAGGTTAGAGATGTAAGGGGCAGTAGAGTGGGAGAGGGCCTTGTAGATGAGGGTGAGGAGTTTTAAAAGCATTCTGTAGGGGAAGAGGAGCCAGTGTAGGGTGAAGCACAGAGGGGAGGCAAAAGAGGAGTGGTGTGAGAGGAAGATGAATCATGCATTGAGTATAGACCTAAAGGGACAAGGTGGGAGATGGGGAAGCTGGTGAGAAGAAGGTTACAGTAGTCTGTACGGGAAATGATGAGTGCATGAATTATGGTTTTGGTGGCATCCTGTGATAGGAAGGGCCTGATGCAGGCAATTATGTGCAGTTGGAAGAGACAGGATTGAGAGGGAGGAGTCAAGGGTGACACCCAGGCAACGGAGTTGGGTAACACATGATATGGTGGTGTTGTTGACAGCGATAGAGAGATGGAGATGGGATGAAGAGCTAGAAGGAGGGAAGATGATGAGCTCAGTTTTGACAATGTTAATTTTAAGAAAACGTGAAGACATCCAAGAGGAGATGGCGGAAAGACAGTCTGATACATGAGAGAGAAGGGGGCCGTGAGATCAGGAGAAGAGATTTAGAGTTGGAATTATTTTTACATTGTATTGCAAAAAGTGCCGTGTACAACAGACAAAGGTTTATTTAGTGAAGAACAATGTCGAAGAACATTTTAAACAAAAAATAGTTAATCAGCGACAAGACCAAGCAATCCATAACAATGTTACAATTTGTAGATTGTTGATATTGGAAGACATATTGTATATTGGGAAATTGATTTTACTAATTGGACTAATAACTACTACTATTTTCTATGATTCTTTTAGTTATTGTTACTGAAGATATCATAGGCAACAGTAATTAAGAATACTATTTCTTTCCTTCAGGGCTCATTCACATATAGGCTCTTAGAAAATGGGTAAGAATTACAGGAGAACTAACGCGTTATTGAGTGACACATTTTTGTCTGTCTTCCATAAGGTTTATATCTGTTGTGCTTTTATCAATATGGTACATTATAATAGTAGTGCGCATTAATGCGTTACAAATAGCTTGTGCTGCATTGTAAACTTTCACATGCTGCGTTATTTAGAATGCAATGGCGTGAAGGCCGCCATGGTCTCTAATTTGTACTATTTTTAATGTGCTTTCCTGCTTTTATTAGCATTTTAGGTGTGCAATAAACACAGTGAGCCTAATTCATTAAGGAAAGTAAAGCAAAGAAAATGAGTAACTTTGAGTAACTGGGTACACTACCGGTTACTATGGTAGAGGCATCTCTACTAATTGTTGCTCAAACCTCAAAAAAATTAGCAAAATAAATTTCAAGCCAGTTATGGACACAAAGTGGTAGATTTACTAAGCTGCGGGTTTGAAAAAGTAAATATGTTGCCTATAGCAACCAATCAGATTCTAGCTGTCATATTGTATGTAGAATGTTCTAAATAAATGACAGCTAGAATCTGATTGGTTGCTATAGGCAACATCTCCCATTTTTCAAACCCGCAGGTTAGTAAATATACCCCGATGTCTTTTTCACAGACGTTCCGGAGACACTTAACACAGAATTGAATCTGTTAAATTAGTCATGTACTGTACATGATGTTTCATGTATACAAAAGTGTGTTAGACAGAACCAATTTGACCAAAACTCAAATGAGCAGGTAAAGGATTTTGGCAAATAAAAAAAAATCTTACTTATGATCTGGTTGAACTGGGTGCTACATGGTAGAGTCACTCTTTTCATCCACAATCTATGAGCCTGATTCATCAAGGCATGCAAAATAAACGCAGAAATCTGGCAATCCACGTCTGTATTTAACAAGGAGCAAATGTAAAGATACATCTGTTGATGAATACACATATGCAAACCGAGGGGGGGGGGTTCCTAGTGCCTGGAAAGCCCCCTCCAAGCCTGGGGCACTGTATAATTGAGATGGCTGGACCCTGCCCCCGCTTCACACGGCTCTGCTTGAAAAGGGAGAGCAGCGTGCACCTAACAGTAGTGCACGCAGCATTGCCCATGTATATTACAGGGATAGGAAGAGTTGGAAAGCAGCGAAGCACTGTCTAATATTATAGCCACGCCCCCATGCATGCTGGTCACGCCCACTGGTGGCGTGGTGTGGAAACCCCCCTCTACACATCCTGTATTTGCCCCTGAATACAGGTCTAACAGACAATACACTGCAGGATATGTCCAATACATTTGTGGAACATAAAGTCACAAAAGAACGCACAGAAAAAAATAAACTATTGAATTAATGTCACCTGTTAATAATATAGTCACTAATGACAAAACATGTATCTAAATCTGGTCTCTGACATGAATATATAGAACAAATGTGCTCATGTCTTGGAATATAATCACGCTCCCCATTTTAGCCCTGGGTTGTGATTGACATATACATAATTTGCTCACAATGTGTTAGATTCACTGCTACTTTTTAATCAAATCCTGTCATTGATTCCAAATTCTGAGCCTTATTATTCTTGCTTTCCTGAGTGACATTAAATAAAAATTATTTCATTGCAAATTTAAAAGTCTGCACACACATACATCCCGAATAAAAGAATCTGAATATGAGATATAAACTTCACATAAGATATTACCCAGAAGATGGAAAAAAAGTTTTGAAAATGCAAGTTCAAGGCTATCCTTTAAGATCATACCATAGAAAAAGTTTAAACCCTGGGATGGTCATTTACACATATAGAACCCAGTCGTCCAGCCAAAAACTGCTTTTTCTTAAGTGCCAGATATTGTACAACTAACACTATGTTCCTATTTAATGTTAATTAAAATATACAATAAGGCCACCACACTAAGGGGTAAAGATTTTAAACTTAAAAAGGCAAGTGGAGGTGTTGCCCCTAACATGTTGGAATATTTGCATTTGACGAATAATATTGCTCTTGAAAAAGTTCTGTTTACTAGAGCGAAACGCGTTGAGCTGTTATAGCCCTACATCTATTAAATTCAGCAAGACGGCTCTTTTTAGTTTTCAACATTTTAACTGTTTCATTGTGCAGCCGCTACGGAGGAGATTTCAAATAAAGTTGTTTGTTATCTATCCGGCTGTCTCCCTTGCTATTTCCACTGGAGATTTCATCATCAAATGCCAATATTCCAACATGTGCAGTCGGGCTCATTTGGGGCTACTTATGCAGACAGAAGACGCTGACCGAACAATCGCGGACAGAAGAGTGACTTCCGTGTTTTAAGTAACAGATTTTTTTTTTGGGGTGATTTACACGAGAGGTTGACTCTATTCCCTTTTACTATTTCTATGCTTATTTGGATCCTTCTTTGTGGGACATTTCTTCATACTGGGACGGATCATTCTCTGGAACATTTTCTTCTACATTTGGACTATATTCCGATGTTTTGGAATTGAACACACCACTCACCGGATGATTTAAGGCATATTCCCACCCAAAAACAGAATCTTCCTGCCTGACATTTCTATTTTTGTTGATAACTTCACCATAAATCCCACCCCGTAATCTCACTGCCTAGGTGTAATCCTTGACTCACAACTATCATTTATTCCCCACATCGACTCTATATCTAAATCATGTTACATACATCTTAAGAACATTTCCAGAATATGCGCATATCTCACACATGACACTGCAAAAACATTAATTCGTGCACTTATCATCTCCCCCATCGACTATTGCAATTCCCTCCTTACTGGTCTTCCCAAAATCAGACTTGAACCCCTACAATCTATTTTGCACAGAGCAGCTAGATTGAATTTCCTTGCAAACCGTTATTCCTCTGCTGAGCCACTCTGTCAGTCTCTACATTGGTTGCCTGTATTTCAACGAATCCAATATAAAATTCTTCTACTAACATAAAAGGCCGTCAACAAAATTGCACTGACATACATCTCCTCACTTGTCTCAAAATATCTCCCAACTCGACACCTCCGTTCTGCACAAGATCTGCGTCTCTCTTCCATTCTCATCACATCCTCCCATTCTCGGTTACAGGACTTTTTCCGGGCTGCACCCACTTTGTGGAATTCCCTCCCTCGCAAAGTAAGACTTTCCTCTAGTCTTCAAACATTCAAGCGGTCTCTGAAAACCTATCTCTTCAGACAAGCTTATGATATTCCTCAACCAGCATCTTAATCTCCCTAGGTTACCCTATTACCACCCTCTACACAATGAACACAAGACAACAACCCTTTGACCAACATTGCTGTGTGACTGATCACACAGCCCTCTCAATACTTTTACCTTTGCATTCTAGCTGGTCCAGTGTTCAATATGATGTAGCACGTGCCCTTGTGTATCAACCTGCCATTGTCCTATAGATTATAAGCTTACGAGCAGGGTTCTCTTACCTCTCTGTCTGTATGTATTACCCAGTATTGTCTTATTAATGTTTGTTCCCAATTGTAAAGCGCTACGGAATTTGCTGGCGCTATATAAATAAATGTTGAATGATGATGATGGTATTGACTACAGCATCTTTGGACAGTAAGAATCAATATATCCTTATAGGATTATATCCATTTTTCTATATTTACACCTATTGCATACTATTCAGTAGTTTAATCCGACTTACATGTGTGTGATTACATTTTTAGCTCTACATATGCTTTATGCTATGTTTTGGATTTGCTGTGCGCTATAGTTTATTTTTGTATTTGGTAAACCTGCATAAAAATAAATGGATGTTTAGGGGCAGATTCAATTAGCATTAGCATTATTAGATTCAATTAGGCTACGCATTTTTACCGGTTATACGGTGAAAAGTAGCGTTCACTTTTGCTCGCGTCTCTATGGGGCGCAAGCAAAAGTGAGCGAATATTTCACTAAAAAAATTGCGGCGTAGTGTCTCGCGGCAACATAAGACACTTTGTGTCTTATATTGCTGATGGAGTCCCATTTCTGCATATAATTTCATACAGGAGCTGTACTTGCATCACTACTGATGCTGATTAATACGGTGAGGTGACAGATCGGAAAAGCCAATGCCTTAAATCAAGCAAGACTTTGGCTTATACAGACACTTATATTACCCTGAGTTATTTTAGATTTTCTAACCTTGGAAGTGCATGTGTATCCTGTATCACACCCTCTATTCAAAAGATGCAACTAAATAAATCAGGCCGGATTTTCTCCCTATGAGAACATGAAATAGAATTCCAGCCTTTTAGTCATTTATTGCTGAAAAGTGCAAAGTCTCTCCCGAGCTTCTGAAGAGAAAGCAAAGATAAACAGCTGTAAATAAACTTATTCTTGTGCTGACAATCATAGAAACAGATTTTATTAAATGGCATCTTTCTTGTCCTTTTAAAACAGAAATCAGTAAGGAAATATATTCACTCAGTGTCTACACATATAATTTGGGTGTGGTGGAAAACATTTCAGGGTAGGTTGGCCGTACGGCGGCCATCTTGAAGTCAGCCAAGTTGAAAATGTAAATGAATGGAATTCGATGGTTGCCCAAAAAGCGGATCAGTTGCAGATAAACCAAAATGGGGACGAGCAAAAACTGCTGCAGATGAAGCAACAACAACTGCTGTGCTGGCATCATTTTCCCCCAACGTAGCACTTGTCGTCTGTCTCGTGAATGTGGGGTTAGTCATACCGCCATTTTCAGAATGTACAGGTATATAAATATATATAGGAAACCGTTACAGACATGTGAAGACACTTTCTAAATAGCGACAGGTTAAACAAACAATTGTTAATATTGATTAGTAATATGGATATTAGTAAAAATTGCAGAGGGCATCTGGTAAGTCTTTACATTAAGTCGGGCTTGATAAGCTTCTGTGAACATTTTGGATGACATGTATAACATTTAGGTACTCTGCTAGAATTTTGTTGGACATCTTGCATTCATCCACATTTATGGGTATTTTTTAGGGGGCACCAAGATTGAAAATATTGCCATCTTCCAGCAGAGAACAACTATGTCCACTCAATGACCATAATGTACATTGTATATAAACATATTATAACCAGATGTATATTTTCAAGTGACTTTGTTGGTAGAGGATTATCCCAATTCAGCAAAATCAACAGGAGTCCTACGACAAGAATATTTTTATATATTCATCACTTAATATTCACATTAGACTCATACAAACTACAAATATAGGATTGGAGAACCCTTACATTTTGTGCAATATAACCTATTTTTCTCAGTGGGACGTATAATTGTTGCATGTAGCTATAACTGCGTGATTAAGGCGTTGTTAAAGCAAAGCTATCTTTATTGCCTGATTCACCTTGAATTGTACATTATCTAGGATTCATTGAGCTATATTTTGTGAGCAAAATAGAATTCTAAAGATACTCTCCCTTCTAATGATGTTTTATAAATATAAATTGTACAATTAAAAATAATAATTAAAAATAATACTAATAATAAAAATGTAAATAAAAGGTCTTATCACTAAATGCTTTATACACACGTGTAACAAGGGTTATATGACATACTTGGTATTTTGAGTATATAAAGGAAATAGGATTGTTTTATTGGCCCACACGCTTAGTGATACAATCGCTTTTCTGAATGATGTTTAGAATTGCGTTCTATTGTTTAAGATTAATGACTAACCACATACATAGTGATACTTACATACACTCATTGAATATGATCACATCTTCATTAAACATTTTCTTCTCTTTTTCAATTAGATGTGGTTTTTTTTTTTTATCTTTCTGTAGACATTTCCATAGTGATCGGCATCACCACAGTTAGCTGTTAGCATTCCCACCTCCATTACCATTATACAAATAACTCCTCCATTCAGCCCCGTACAATTGCATTGGAGAGGCGAGCGTAGTGATCTCAAACTATGTGTCATGTTTTCAATATTAAGAGGATAATTAATGCATAGGTGTTGCGTATGTTGGCCTTGCTTTGAATGTCATTCAGCTTAATTACAAGCAAGGTCACAGATTTGTGTAAATTACTCTCAGGTATGATGGGTGACCTTGTTAATCGTTACAAGAAATGAATGTAATCTTCTTAATTTCTGCCGGAAAAGTACAAAGTTCAGAAAAAGGGCAACTCATGAACCCCCTTGTCTGTAGTTGTTATTAGGAGTAATTAATTATTTTATGAAGTGCTCTAGACACTAGTAGCACTAAATAAACATATATATATATATATATATATATATATATGTGTGAGGTATTTATAAATACATACAACATTTTAATAGCAATTCTATCTATCTATCTATCTATCTATCTATCGGTGCAAAACACAGTATTTCTAGATAGGGGTTTCCACGTCATGCCACCAACGGGCATGATCAGTATGCATGGGGGAGTGCCTATAATTTTAGACAGTGTTGGGCTGCTCTCCAACTCTTCCTATCCCCATCATATACACAGGCAATTTCTATCTCCATCATATACAGAAGGAAAGCCACCTCAAGCATACAGTGTCCCAAGCTGGGGGTGGGGGGGGGGGGTTCCAGGCACCAGGAAACCCCCCTGCATGCGTATATTATTTATATATATATAGTGGTGGAAGTGTGTTGGTATACGACGATATGTGATACCGCCACTTCTTCTACTATATCCATGTAAAACTAAATTGCATTGCATTACTGACACCAAAACTTGCTTCCAAAGCGTTGCTACCAGGGTCTTGCACCACCTCTGGGCCAAATTTGGCTCTAGTAGGTTCTGAACCAGATCTCGGGACCATATCCAGAGCTTACTGAGCTCCACTGTGACTTCTGGCCTCTTGGAACTCCAGCCTGGAGGCTCGGCAGCCTAATGTCGCTATATAAAGCTCTATATTAATAATCAAGGGGGAAACACAGTTACAACAAGGTAATTACAAATATTTTTGGGGACACGGCGGAATTCAGAAAAATGGGCTGAACCTTGAAACGCCACCTCCAAGGTCATGAGCACTAAACCAGGTTTTGGTAAGAGGACACGGGAGCTACATGGATTCTTCTTGTAACTGTAAATAATTAATTATGCTAAGTGAAAACAGAGATGAGCAAAAAGGTTTGGCAAGCTGTGTGATTCCACAAATTCTGGCAGGTTCAGGGATTGATAATTAATTCATCGAATTAAATGCAGGAAGATCACTCATTCAAGTCATCATTAAATACATAAGATCCTATTGACACCGCAGTGTTAAAGAGTTTGCAGCCCTGACCATTAACGTGCCTGCAGCAACTATATTATCAAACACATGGAAAGTGTATGTAAGGCTGACGATATACTGCCAGGAGTAAATATGAAATGGATATAACGCCAAAGATTCAAGGCTCTCATCCACACATCATTATTTTGACAACTTGAACAAAAAAAAAAACCAAATTCTAAGAAGATGAGAGTAAGGTATTTCATGAAAACAGCACTAGAGCTTACAGTCTCTAGAATGTAAGCTCTTACGGCCAGGGTCCTGTCTACGTCTTGTCTCATGTCTGTCTACTGTCCGGTTTCCCCATATGTCCTTGTTATGTCTTCTCCTACATTCTGTGTGAGTTCCTACAGTTTTTAACTGAAACCCATTTATGCTACTTAGGTGTAACTGTTTTCATGTGTTTGTGATTTTTCTTACTGTATTAGTTAAGTCTTATCTGTACTTGTATGATTGTCCGGCGCTATGACCCTGTGGAATGCTATAAATAAATAATAATAATAATAATAATAATAATAATAAGTGCTCAAATGAATTTGAGATCTTATACATTTCTAAGTTTATATATTTAAATAAGAATTTTATAAATAATCCAGTTTTATGTGATAATGAAAATACAGGTAATTTGCAAAAATGTTATGTCATGTTGTCCCATTATAGAAAATACATATATGTTTAATATTGTAAGCCTATTTAAGAAACCGTTACATGGAAGCGGGGTTTTATGGCTTTTTTTTAATCAACATGGTCCATAGTCACAGGGTTTAAAGACCCTCAAAATGTTCTCCCTTGAAATGTTCTGTGGTGTTCGAAGTGGGCCACGGGGGACCTTCCTCCTACTGCCTCCATTGTAAAACTATCACATGACATTCACTGATAGTCCTATCACATTTTCCATACCGCCACTTCTAAATTTCCACTTCAACCAATGTATATGTATATATATATATATATATATATATATATATATATATATATATATATATATATATTGTACATTATACATAAATATATATATATATATATATATATATATATATATATATATATATATATATATATAACTATATATATATATATACATACATATATAAACATATATATGTACATATGCAATACTGGAATTTTCTTAGTATATATATATATATATATATATATATATATATATATATATATATATATATATATTAGTATAATTAGGAGGCACTCACAGGACTTTTCAGAATATTAAAGTATTTATTCCATTAAAAATTGGTCAACGTTTCGGGTTCCACACAGCCTTTTATCAAGTCTTGATAAAGGGCTATGTGGAGCCCGAAACGTTGACCAATTTTTCAATTTTTAATGGAATAAATACTTTAATATTCTGAAAAGTCCTGTGAGTGCCTCCTAATTATACTATTTTTTACATTCATGTTATTGGAGTTCCTGCCCCCAGGCTGGAGAAATATCTACAAACGTGAGTGCCTTTCCTGTTATGTGTTTTATATATCTATATATATATATATATATATATATATATATATATATATATATATATATAATAAATTCCAATATTGCACAGATGTTTTGCTTGTGTGTAATTGAGGAGAACGTTGATGGTCAAATCGGATGCACTTTACACGCCAATCTAAAAAAAAAAATGTTGTTCTACTGTTTGATGTTTCACTTGATCAGTATATTCTAGGTATAATCAGCACAATAAAGTTTTTTTTATTGAACATTCCTAGCAGAGAAGTAAAAATGCAAAGGTTTGATGTACAGGTTTGATGTACAAGGGGCATTATATAAATGTTGAATTAATATAAATTATAGAGAACATCCGGATTCACTGCACCTATGATACATAACAACCTAAGGGTATTCATGACAAATACATGAGTTCTGAACAAGAAGTACATTTGGCAGAATCTTTTTAAGGAAAAGATAATCAGAGGCAAAGCCATTTTTACTCTAGCGCCCTTAGTATAATGGTACATGGTAATAGGTCACAGAGGACATTTGGCCCACCTTTATTATATGGTTCCTTATAATTACTTGGTTATCATGTACGAAATGCATACAAAGAAAATGAGGAAGCAGTCTGACCCTGCAAGATCAAGGGCCAACCTGGAGCATCTACGGCAAAATAATAGTTAAGCTGGCTACACACGTTAAGATCTGACCGTTTGGCCTGATCAACGAAGGAACAGGTCTGTATCCAATTTGACCATAACAAGTGGATAGATTTGACCATTAGGTGTTAATGTCCAACCTGCGTGGTCCCAGGAGACTACATTAGTACGCTGAGGTCTGCACATACATAGTGGCAGTGAAAGTCATCTGCTGACTGGATGTACAGATAGGAATAATTGGATGGATTCCGCCCCCACAACTGTGGGATCATGTTTGGGATAATTTGGTCTAAACTGACAATCAAAACCTACACATCATTGGCCACCTGAAGGGTAATGCAGAAGGAGAACACAACATGAACAGATAACGACCTCAGACATTTGCAATTTTAGTACCCCTGGCAATTAAAGTGGGTACCATGAATACTGACCCGCAGCCATCATAAAGATCTATTATACATGTATGTAATGTTATGTTAGCCAAATGAAAACAAATTCTTGATAAAAAATATTTTAAGTTGTCTTGCAAGCTGCTCAATGGCACATTTGTTAGCATTCCTGCATGACCCCGGGGCCATGGATTTGATGTTGACCCGAGCCCTATCTGTGTGGTGTTTGGATGTTCGTTCTGTGTCTTCATGGGTTTCCTCACAAAATCCAAAAACATAATGGCTGCTGACAAAAATCTTATCCAGAACAAGGTGGCACTATATAAGTAAATTATAATAATAGTTAAAAATGGTCCCGTCTCCTATACACAATGATGGCACCCGATTTATTGACTAAAGACAAACAATTAGATTTACTAAAACTTCTAAAAAGGTAAAGTGACTGTGTTGCGCATAGCAACCAAAAACATTCAAATCAAATAATTTTTTAGACAAGTCAGGGGCAATGTAAAAGAGGTGGAGGGCCGCACAGAGGAAGGAGGGAGAGCACAATGACCCTCTCCTCCTTCGGGTATGCCCCTTGACCTCCCTGCACTGTGCAGAGGAGTTCACGTGATGTGGAAGTCGGCTGCTCCCATTCTAATAAGACCGGGGGCAGCTGACTGGGGGTCGCAGGTAAAGTGCTGTCTGCTCCCCGCTGCTATCCTAGAACATACTAGATCAGTGACAGTCAAACTGATACACTTCAGGGGCCGAATGGGCGGCCCTCTAACTTGCAAAAGGGCCCAACGTTACCTTTAAACTCGGTTAAAACAATGTATTTACTGAAAGAAAGAGACACCTATCAGCCGGCATTTTAAACAAGTCTTACAGCAAATAACAAATAAATATGACAATAATGCAGGATGGAACTGGGGGCCGTATGTGAAGGCTCAGAGGGCTGCACAGTAATAGAAAATGATAGTTAAAATCTGATTGGTTGCTATGGGCAACACATCCACTTTTCCTATTCAGCAGTTTTAATAAATCTACCCCAAAGGCAATATTCAGCCTATTGATACACCATGAACCAGTGATACCAACAGGGGCAAACGCAGGATTTGTAGAGGGGGGTTTCCACACCACGCCACCAATGGGCGTGACCAGCATGCATGGGGGTGTGGCTATAAGTTTAGACAGTGCTTGGCTGCTCTCCAACTCTTCCTATCCCCACAAAATACACGGGCAATGCACTACTGGTGCACGCAGCTCTCCCTTTTCAAGCAGATCTGTGTGAAGCGGAAGCAGGGTCCAGCCACCTCAATTTTACAGTGTCCCAGGCTTGGACGGGGGCTTTCCAGGCATTAGAAAACCCTCCCTCGGTTTGCCTATGACCACAATGACATGAGGCATTCTGTGCCTTATCGTGCCTCAGTAATATCTCTGAAATACCAATACAATGATATATATAATCTGAAAACATGCACAGTTACAACAATGTCCTGTATTTAGGTGTATACAAAGAGGCACAGCTGCATTCAGGTGCTAAGTGGAACGGAAAAGTTTGCCAAGGGAAAATGGGTTAAGGAAACTGGGAGCGATTGCCTTCTATTTATACCCACATGCAGATTGTTGTGAATAGATTAATATACACAATGCCGTTTGTGTTGGTACGCATGGTCACCGCCAATAATGTGGGTCACATCTGCTGCTAGTAATGCTGTTTGAGAACTGCTTACAAAGCAGAAACGAAAAACAGGCTGCTGGAGGCAATGATATATAGGAGAGTCTTACTGGGACACTTTAGCTCGCTAACTTCTTCATAAGAAAACACAGGCTCCAAGGAATAATATAGGATCGTCATCTTCTATTGTGTCAGTGCTTATTATTTTAGTTGTGCTGATTATTTAAATCTAGCACATACATAATATCCTTGCAGTATTTGCAATAAAAATTTGAAAAGAGTCATTTGTAACGTCCATCGCTTGGATATCTCCGGCAATACCAACAATAAAGACATAGGTGAGTCAGGAAAACTGTTCTGTAGCAAAAAAAAGAGACTAGGACTAGCTAGAGTAAATCTGTATAAATATTTAACAAAATAGAAAATAGGAGGGATCAGTAACATATTTTGACTAAAACATACAAACTCAATCGTTTTGAATTTGAAAACGGATCAGCAGATTGGGGGCACCCTCCCCCTCTCCAGAATATGTCCCAGATATCCACTCTCCCAAATATTGGCTCAACGCTCCAATTAGATGGATTGCTAAATTTGAAAGCTGCTGTAAGCGAACGTCTGACTCTAAGAATATTTCGTCCCTCCGACCTCTACCCCACTTGCTTCCTTCCCCATCCTAGTCACCTTTGGTTACCCTTGCCACTTTTGTAATTGCCTGGGCAATGACCTTTGCAATATAACTTGATTTATGTTGCCCTTCTTGTATTACTACTTTTATTTCTTAAATGTGCTTTTCAGTTTTACTTGTGCTATGTTGCACAGTTTTGTATTTGTGTGCTTATGTGACCTATGTCTATCTTGTTTGTACTATCTCCATGCACGGCTCTGCAGAACTTTGAGGCACCTATAAGTAAACTCTGTAACGTGTTGCCCTGGATATATTAGCTACAGAAAATTAAAATAGCAGTCTCTTCAGCTATTTCAGACCAGATTTCCAACAGTTTCTCCAGCAACCAGACTTCAAATTAGTAAAGAGAGAGCTCTGAAGAGCTTAGTCGATTACAGATCCAGACAGGAGTTGTGAAGCAAAAATTAACCAGCTACAATATGGATGACTCATTGTTTGTTAAGACTACGACAAAACGGAAGTCAATGGGAGAGATAGAGGTTCAGCAGTCACAAATCAAATACACAGAACATGCTGGATACGACTATTCTTGCTAATATTGATGTCTAAGAAAAAAAAATCAGTGCATATATAATGTTCTCTATCAATTTAAGGCTTCAAGACCCCCCTGATTTCTTCCTTAGTGAACTGTCATAAAATGACGTATACTAGCATATATAAAGTGACTTATTGCGCCCAAGCTAGTTACAATCAAGGCCGTATTTACATTTGGTACCGCTCAAGGTATCGCTAGTAATTCTACTTCCTAATACATTTCTACTGGGAAATTAAGTGTTTGGTAAAGGCCAAGAAATAAAGCATTTCTACCCTCTCACCCTCCTATACTTCCATGGGCATGCACCTAGTTTGCCTCATAGTAAGTACATTTAAAATATTCAGTGTGTGTAAATGGTAGAGTGTGAATCACACCTGAATGTACAGTATATTGCAGTGGTTCCCAAACAGTGCGCCTAGGCTCCCTGGGGTGCCTCGGTGATCTCACAGGGGTGCCTCGGCCAGGGCCAGTGGTAAGCAAGGCGGGGGACTACTTGGTAATAATTTTGGCTTAGGGGTGCCTTAAAAAAATTATGGAGGCCCTAAGGGTGCCTTGAACTGAAAAAGTTTGGAATCCACTGGTATATTGAACAATTCAATCCAATAATTTCGACTAGAGTTCAGAAAGTCAACCAAGGAACAATTTTTCATATTGGGCTAGAAAATTATATTTTCCTCCAATTATCCCACACATTTTTTTTATTATTTAACAAAATATTGTTCAAAATATATTTTAAGGGGATACTAGTCATTTATATGACGCTCATTTCAGTGTATCATTTTTCAGTTTTTCCATATTTGTTGTTTTAAATAAATTTGATCATTTTGCACCAAATTATGATTTATTTTTTTTAATGTGTGACCATGAACTTATTTTGCCAACCATGGAACACCGAAAATTATTCAAACTAGAAAACTGCAGAGCTGTTTCGTACATCCTTCATCTCTATCTTCTATATTTATAAAGTAAGCATACTGCCTGTGGTATTAAGTCTTCAATTTCATAAACTTTGTGTGTATAATATATATATATATATATATATATATATATATATATATATATATATATATATATATATATTTATATTTATATATTGTGGCAAGAGCCCGCTACTGCTGAAGTACATGCAAACCACTTCTTTTTATGCAGTTTTATTGTCAGGATGGCTTAAAATGTATTTGCCACCATATGAATTTCACAGCAGCTATGGAGACCCTAACCGCTAGCTAGCCATAGACAATCTCTCTCAAGACCAGCCAGCTTCCCCCAGCTGGGCTGGACAAGCTTTTATACCTGATACTCCTCCCCCAGCCTTAGCTTGATGGACAGGTGACACACCCACCTTCTCTTTAAAAGGAAACGCCCAATCACAGGCTCTGTTTGCATTAACACTGGGTCTGTTTGCTGTGAGGAAGGGGTTTTCCAAAACATGTGAGTTAAACAAACTTTAAACTACACAAGTTTTTATCTGGTTTAACCTCAATCTAGGTGCATAACTGCACCAATGTTTTATTCTGCTTGTATGCTTTCTCTGCATGTTGTCAGATAAATGCCTCCCTTTGTTACTATATATATATATATATATATATATATATATATATATATGCGCACGCACACGCACACACGTAGAGTCACCCAGCATTGTGCAGGTCTGATCTGTAATTTGTGGCAGTTTTAAAATATTAGCAAATTAGATTGTAGATAAACCAAAAATGCTTTTTAGAAAATGTACAAAAGAGAAATCAAATAAAATTTTAAATAAACAGAATTGTATTTCAGTAACATAAATTATACTCTCACTTAAAAAAATGCAATTGTTGCAAGATTTATTGCTTTATCGTGTTGTCGTTATTTCGTGTTGTGGCGAGGTCTCTTTCAGACAGTCAAACAATTGTTTGCAACCAAAAATTGATGTTTTCAATATTCAACGCTATGTTGCTTTTTTTTGCTTTGTTGCGTGGCGCTAGGTGATCTAATAGCTTACTTTTTCAATACTAAATAAGGTAAGATTTCGATACAAATAATGTAACATTTGACAGCTTTACCTTGAGAATTGTGGAAGATATTCACCAACAAACCAGCTTCTTTATGTGTATATGTGTATATATATATATATATATATATATATATATATATATATATATTTATATATTTGTTCTGAGACAACTACAATGGCTTTCTTATATTACTAAGCAACTTCAACACACTGAACAAGACAATACCTTACACAATGCATATTTCCCCCTTGCATTTTATAATATATACATTACACTGCAGAGTGACTATAAAATGAGATTGGGAGGTATCTGTGACTCAATTTCATACTGTTACTTTTATGTTACATATTCTCAGCTTGCACAGATTCCACCAGCAGTGTTTAGTGTTATTTACTGCAACCAACAAGAATTTAAAGCAGATCTTATTATTTTCTTACACCACTTACATGAAGATAGATGCGCTTACCATACAAGCCAGATGCAAACTTAGCTGCAAATGGAAATATAGCTTATCACATGGGCTTGACCCTCCCAACACAGAGAGGCAAATGCAACCTCACTTAGATGTATCAGTCATTTATTATTGTGAGTTTAAGTTTCAGATGTCTTGTTTTATAATCTATAAATATTCTTTACATAGTCTCTGGGACTATTTCTGATAATTTCATAGTGACCTATTGCATGCGGCTACTTCTTTGGCTCAGTATGTTATATGGAGTTCTCAGTAAGTATAGCTCTGGTGTAGACATTGGCATAGAGCCACTTGCATTCTGTAACCTGGGTCCAGTTCTCAGTATGGATGCCTAGTCAAATTGTGTAGAATAAAAAGGACCAATGCTCTCCATCTGGCACACGCCTACCTCACCTTTGGCTTAGGATCCGGAGAGAGCATTGAAGAGTAGAGGCAGCCGTAGACAAAGGTATGGAGCTTTTACCAGCCTGTTGAGCGATAACAGTTCCAATTTATCTCCTACATTAAACTTGGACAGGATAGAAAACCAAATGGTATCTGCACATTTTATAATTAGCTGATAGTGTTGCGTTTCCTGTACTCAGGTAAACTCTGATTCACTCCCAGAGCTTGGTGTGCGGGAGACAACTCAGCTCCTACCAGCTAATAGGGTGAGTACAACACCATGGCTTACCAGGAGCTCTCAGGCTGTGCGCCTTCTGACACCTGAGTGCTCCAACTAGGACATAGGCTCTGTATTGTCCATGGGGCCACCAGAAAATATCTGGGTAGAATGTTTGCTGTCACTGCTGGGTCTAGTTGGAGGGATGCTGATAAATGGGCTCATTTGTGGCACGAGGAGGCATTTTGCCATCTTTGTCCTGTGCTCCAAAACAACTTGGCCCCCAACAAACAAGATCACCGTATCACTTCTCTCCTGTATGGCATGACCCGTGTCATCCATACAATGTGTTCTGATTCTGTTAGTGGACATCTGTACAGCCTCACTCAGTCCTGTTGTGTAAACTATGGGCCTGATGATGAGTTTGATTCATGTTGGGCATCCAGCTCCGCACCTGTGGCATGTGTGCCAGGTTTATGTCAGGCATATGTAATATTTTAAAATGTTACAGGGGTCATTATTATTATTACTATCATAGACTTGCCACAGTGCTTCACAGCGCTGTACAGTAGTAAAAACAGTACATACATTTAACAGGGACATACAAGATAGACAAAATAACGCAGACATGAAAACAAAGGGTATAAAAGACCCTGCTCATTAGAGAACTTACATTCTAAGTGGAAGAGGGCACAACTGAAATAAGAGGAGCGAGTGTGGCTCAGAGTGGAGATTGGGACAGTTGTGAGAGTGCATTAGTGTGAATAGTATTATCGGGGATAAGGTAAGCTCTGTAAAAGAGATGGGTGTTCAAAGAGCGTCTAAAGATTTAAAAGCTGTGGGAGAGTCTGATTGGGCGTGGTAGAGAATTCCATAAGTGGGGAGCAGCACAGGAGAAGTCTTGCCGGCGGGAGTATATATACATATACTAAATTAATATACATACACATATATTAAACTCTGGGACATACACATACACACAAGGTTATAAGCAAAGAAAGGTTTGTACACATCTTTCAATAGCAAAAACACACACTCACTATTAGGCTTGATATAATGCAGCATACATAGTATTCCTTCTCGCGTACGAATGAAAGTAGCAAAGTATTATTTTAGAAATACGCCGACACAATCCTATAATATATCCATCATCAATGAAGCAAGCGCCAGTGAGCTTCAGAGGTGAATTTGTAATCGGCCAATCAGAAGCTGGCAATCGTCATCATCATCAGCATGTATTTGCTCCTACCCACTTGTTGCTGCAAGAAATATATCTCCATATGTGTCTCCATACTGGTCTACCTTGGTGTACTCTGGCTATGTTAAACCGCCCCTTCCCTCCCCCCGATCCTCTCAAGAGGTAAGGAGGTGCAAGTTTAGTTACAGGCAAATTTAGATGCGAGCATGTGCATGCAGCTTGATTTCTGGCCATGCGCCGTACAAGATTGCCACGCCAGCAGACGTTACATCCAACTCAAATTAGGCCCCATATGTTTTTCTGAGTATAGATTCCTATTTCATATATTGTATTTTGAAGGGTAGTTGAGCTTTTCAAATGCATTGCAATTGTACAGGAGCAAACGCAGGATTTGTAGAGGGGTTTCCACGCCACACCACCAGTGGGTGTGGCCAGCATGCATGGCGGGTGGCTATAATTTTAGACAGTGCTTGGCTGCTCTCCAACTCTTCCTATCCCCATCATATACACAAGCAATGCTGCGTGCACTACTGTTAGGGGAACACAGCTCTCCCTTGTCGAGCAGAGCCGTGTGAAGCGGGACATACCTCCAAAATGTCCCTACAATCAGGACAAAGTCCTGACTGAGTGTGTCAGAACAGTTGACAGACTGTCCTGCTCTCTCCTACCTGTTCTTGCTGCTTTCAATACTTGTTGGGGAGAGATGGCTGTGAACAGTGCAGACAGAAACAATCTGCACACAATCTGCAAATTGGCTGGACCCTGGTCCAGCCACCTCAAGCATATAGTACCCCAGGCTGGGAGGGGGTTTCCAGGCACTAGGAACCCCTCCCCCCCCCCCCTCGGTTTGCCTGTGTTGTACTACAACTATATGTCCTGATTGTGTCTGCTCAGGTAGTGACATGTGTATATCAATGCATATATGTTTTCATAATTAATGTGTTTCTGTCCGTGTTGTTCCAACTGCTTATTACACCACCTTGCCATATATTTATATATTCATTGCACATATGTATGCGCTGATGTACACCTGTCTGTCTCAGTGCCTAGCCTCTATGACCCCCAGTGTGGGCTGCAATGTAATCTCAGCAATGCAGACCACTAATTTTTAGCCCATTCACTGACTCCACATCACTGTCATTTTCTGTAATGTGAAACTGTCAGACATCCATTAGAAAATAATATAGATTTCAGTCAGCTCTCTGTTCGCTTGACCCCGGCATGCTTAAAGCATGATTCCTCTTATAAAATTGACAACACAAAATCACCAAACACGTCCGAATCTCAGGCTGAAGACACAAAACGTAGGCTTAAGTTGATCGGGTTGACATTTATTTCAAATACACGTTTATAATAGTCTGATCACACTTCTCTGCTCTGCATGTTAATATGATCCACGTAAATGTATTTATATCATGTATTTTTAGAAAATGACAATTAGGATGAAATATACATGAATTGAAAAATATGGGTGATGATCCACTTTAGCATGCATTTGTACATGCTCAAACATAGATTTAAATGTGAAGATTTGTCTTTGTTTAGCACTTACCAAGTAGGTAGTATTCAAATGAATGTTTATTATTTCTTAAGTAACCAATTATGTCTATAATTAACAAGTATCCCAGTATGTGCCTGTTGTATATCAAGTAGTCCTTAAGTGAAGTGCACCTGATGGGGTAAATGTATCAAGCTGAGAGTTTTCCAGGGGGGTTTGAAAAGTGGAGATATTGCCTATAGCAACCGGATTCTAGCTGTCATTTTTGTAGAATGTACTAAAAAAATGATAGCTAGAATCTGATTGGTTTTTCAAACCCGCCAGAAAACTCTCAGCTTGATACATTTACCACTATATCTATAAAAAATTACCAAATACCCATAACATTTTTTAGAAAGCAAAATTGGTACAGATTAGATTGCCCCCAATCTACCCAAACCAAGATCTGCTCCTACCACTTCAATTTGTAAAGAAAATAAATCCCTTTTAGCCATCTGAAATATGATCTATGAGTACTCGCTCTATTTTTTCTCTCTCCGGCACTTTCTCCCCTTCTCTCTGAGGCTTCTTTCTCCTTCGTTCTCTCTATCTCTATCCTCTCACCTTCGTCAAGTTTCACTGTGTCACACACCTAGATGGAGGCCACTGTATAATCCGAGAGTAAAAGTGCAGACAGACTACAAGGGACTTGGTCCAGGCAGGGGCGGATCTAGAAATTTTTTCTACCCCGGGCGATATAGTGGGGGCGATTTAGGCCCCGCCCCCTTTCTAACTTCTAAGGCTGCCGGCGGCTGCACAGTATGTGCAGGTCCGTTCGGCAGTGATAATGTGCTGTCCCGCTGCTCTGATTGTTTTTAAAACACAATCAGAGCAGCCGGGCAGCACATTATCACTGCCGAACGGACCTGCACAGTGTGCAGCCGCCGGCAGCAAGCCCCTGCTAGGGGGTGGGGGCGATCGCCCCGATCGCCCGCCCCCCCCCTGGATCCGCCACTGGGTCCAGGTGGTGCTGTCTGACGAGCCACAGCGGCCACTCTTAGTCTATGAATTTGTCTGGAGCATGCTCGGCTCAGCCTACCGGCCAATTCCTGTCTGTAGTCACTCCCTTGCATTCTAGGAGTATATAAAACTGACAGACAAATACACAAACTGCCAGATTACTAAATCAGCATTCTCTGAATTCTGATTCCTTGAGTCTGACCTGGGCTATCCCTGAGTACCCATCTGCACTTTTGACGCTCGCTTTGGGTACAGACTAATTTGAGCTCTGCTCTGGCTATGGACAATCCCGGTTACACCTGTGACCTTGCTCACTGACCTCTACACCGCTCCTCATCAAAGGAATTCTTACTACAATCCTTCAGGCCCAAACTTACCTTATATCCAGAAAGTATCTGGCATACTCTCTCTAAATCTTTTCTCCTTTCTATCTCCTCTCTCGCTCCTTCTCTCCCTATCTCCTTCTCTCTATCACTCTTTCCTTCTTATCTCTCTCTCCTTCTCTCTACTTTTCCTTCTCTCGATTTCTCCCTACTTCTCTCTAGCTCTCCCTTCCCTTCTCTCTATCTCTCCCCCTCCTCTCTAGCTCACTATCTCCTTCTATCTAGTTTTCCCTCTCCTGCTCTCTAGCTCTCCCTCTTTTTCTCTCTCCCTACTTCTCTCTAGCTCTCCTTCCCTCTATTTTTCCCCCTCCTCTCTATCTCTCCCTCACCTTCTCTCTATCTCTCCCTCACCTTCTCTCTATCTCTCCCTCACCTTCTCTCTATCTCTCCCTCACCTTCTCTCTATCTCTCCCTCACCTTCTCTCTATCTCTCCCTCACCTTCTCTCTATCTCTCCCTCACCTTCTCTCTATCTCTCCCTCACCTTCTCTCTATCTCTCCCTCACCTTCTCTCTATTTCTCCCTCACCTTCTCTCTATCTCTCCCTCACCTTCTCTCTATCTCTCCCTCACCTTCTCTCTATCTCTCCCTCACCTTCTCTCTATCTCTCCCTCACCTTCTCTCTATCTCTCCCTCACCTTCTCTCTATCTCTCCCTCACCTTCTCTCCCTCACCTTCTCTCCCTCACCTTCTCTCCCTCACCTTCTCTCCCTCACCTTCTCTCCCTCACCTTCTCTCCCTCACCTTCTCTCCCTCACCTTCTCTCCCTCACCTGCTCTCCCTCACCTGCTCTCCCTCTCCTGCTCTCCCTCACCTGCTCTCCCTCACCTGCTCTCCCTCACCTGCTCTCCCTCACCTGCTCTCCCTCACCTGCTCTCCCTCACCTGCTCTCCCTCACCTGCTCTCCCTCACCTGCTCTCCCTCACCTGCTCTCCCTCACCTGCTCTCCCTCACCTGCTCTCCCTCTCCTGCTCGCCCTCTCCCTCTCTCTCCCTCTCTCTCCCGCTCTCTCCCGCTCTCTCCCGCTCTCTCCCGCTCTCTCCCGCTCTCTCCCGCTCTCTCCCGCTCTCTCCCGCTCTCTCCCACTCTCTCCCACTCTCTCCCACTCTCTCCCACTCTCTCCCACTCTCTCCCACTCTCTCGTGCCCCCCCTCGTGCCCCCCCTCGCGCCCCCTATCTTTCCCTACTTTTCTCTAGCTGTCCCTCTTCTTCTCTCCCTTTCATTTTCTCTATCTCTCCCTCTCCTTCTCTCTTCCTGACTTTCTCTCTATCTCTCCCTCTCCTTCTCTCTTCCTGACTTTCTCTCTATCTCTCCCTCTCCTTCTCTCTTCCTGACTTTCTCTCTATCTCTCCCTCTCCTTCTCTCTTCCTGACTTTCTCTCTATCTCTCCCTCTCCTTCTCTCTTCCTGACTTTCTCTCTATCTCTATCCTCTCCTGTTCTATCTCCTTCTCACTCTCTGTTTTTGTTCTCTCTATTTTTTTTTTTTCATTTCTCTCTCTCTCTGTCTTAAAAATATGGCTGAGGAAATTATATATAACTCCCACTTAACTGCATGCTGTCAATCAAACATTTTCACAAGTTGTGTGCATGCTCAATTCAACAGTTTACATGACGTGCAAATTGCGATGAGCAGATGAACTTGTGACCAGCTCTAAATCACCCGCTATGTTCAGTATTACAAATTAACCAGTGTTTGAGCACCCAGATCCATACAAATATTTCAGAAATAGAGATCTGGTTTCAAGGTCTCATCAAGAGTTAAGTAGCCAGAGGGTTCTCAATATGATATCCTGACATTACACCATTAGTCACCCACACAAAAATTCTTTCATTATATGCATGAAAACCACTTTCACTAAAGTACTCTGGACGAGCTGACAAATTGTTATCATTCATCGTGCATAAAATAGACTGTTTTTGTATATTAAAGCAGTACAAGGTCAATGCAAGAGTCTGTCAGCTAATTTGCAAATGAACAAGCTGGATACAATAGAGGTAGGAACGCTGTCACAATATAACCTGTATCTAAGAGAATCTTTTCACTCCTTTACTTCCTGAAGAAACACATAGATTAATATTGGAATTGTGTTCGATACTAACATAAGCTGCAAAGACTTGCAAGAAGAAATATGTGGCAAGACTGTAGACTGAAAAGCTTTAAATTAACCAATGAGCAAAAATAACAAAAAACTGTGTGCTAAACAAAGTATAAACATCTAAGTAAATACACAAATGAAATTAATGTAACACAACTGAAATTGAAATATTTTGAACAAAAAAAGTAAAATAACTCAATTTTAACACAAATTAATATACATATATTGTAAAGATAATCATAAATGTCAATTTAAATCAGCACAATAAAATAATCTTTCACCTAAAGCAACTTCATCAAGACAAGGACAATCTGCTGTTATTTAAAACACGGCATGTAAAAGCACCCGAAAAACTTTAAATGCCATTTCCAACAGTATGCCAATATGTGCTATAATGTCTGCCGGAGAGACATGCCAAGGGGAGGAGTCAGGGCGGAGCTAGGACGTGCACACAAGATAATGGATCATACATTGCTATGTGCACCACTCTCACCTCATCCTTGCACCATCTCAGGTGTTGTAGTCAAGCCCGGACTCCCAGAAGAGTAGGCAGACCTCCCGGATTCATCCAAATTCACGGCATTGAATGTCAGGGGCGGAGCTTAATAGCATAATTAAGCCCCACCCTCACTATATTTTATGGTGGGGCGGAGCTATGGTCACCGCACCCCCTCCTACCCCCTGTCACATGACTTCTCCCCTGGGTGAGAAGTCATAAGACATAGATTTCATAGTTTATTACTTTGTATATCCACACTCTCCCTCCCACAACTTTTGCTAAATAAAATACATTGCTTTGTCATTGTGGGTCCTATGTTTTACACCAAAGTCCTTATGCCATCTAGGAAGAGATTTTTTGTTACCCTTGGATGTGACATAGAATTCCTCTGTGGACACAAATACATTCAAAAAATTCAATGTAACTAGCATAGTTGATCTGTGTTATATCCAAGAGCAACTAAAATTAAGTTAATCTGAAGCATGAAAAGTATTTTAATTATTGGTGCCAATGTGAAAGGATTATAAATATAATTTTCTGAAGAATAAAAGAAAATGCAGATTTCTGTACCTTGTAGCATGATATTTAATTAACTTATATTTCCCAAAAACCTTTTGTCCTCGCAGGCGACTGTTGTTTTTGTAAAATGTTCCAAATTGTTTTACAATGTATTAAGTTATTGATTTAATTTTCCCTGGTTGACTCCTAAATAAAATATTTTACATCCAAAAATTATAGTATGAGGGGTGAAAAATATGTTTGACACATGCATTTCAACCAAGAATACTAAATAAATAAATTGTACAAATATATTAAATACAAATACAGTATATAAAATAAATCTTGCTCTGCCCAAACATAGGCAGATACGGTAGCTGTGACTAAATGAAGTAAGCCTGGTTGTTTTCTGATCCGCTTACACAACTAGATAAAGTCATTCTCAATCAGAGTGGTCAGTACACATTATGGCCATTTGTCAGATTCCATTCAGATTAAAAACAATTGATCCCAATTGGATTTTGATTGGTTAGTTTGGTTGTTCTAAAATCAGGCACTGGAAAATATTGGCTTATAAATGACTAAACAGTCCAACCTGATAACTTTCCTGCAGCCTGACTTAGCCACGTTGTGCATCTTAATAGGTTTAAACAGCTCCAGATTATCCTTTATTAGTCGTCCAATAATGCATTGCAGTAACAGGTAATGTTGCAGGACTAATTAAAAGAAGGAAACTTCTAAGTATTCCAGAAAATGGATCATTGTGGCTCGCTGGTTAAGTATACAAAACTATACTCAGAGAGTCAGAGTTCATATTCCGGCAGAAACTGCACTGAGCATAAGCTCAATAATGCAGCCAACATACATTGCGATGTATGCACTGTTCAGATGGAGCAGTCTTTATTGCTTACTGTCAATGTTTCTGTAACTAAGCTAATTATTAACCAATTAACTGATCTATCATACAAGTAAATGGGTTGCTGCATCCTGTGATATGTGCTCTATAGTACAAATCAGAATGTGAACTAAAGTCTGCTACAACTGCATATTGTTCTCTAATTGTGTGCTAACATAGCACCCAACAAGCAAGTCCCTGACAGCAGGACAGGAGGCGTGGCCATGTCTCACTGTGGGCGGGGTCATATAATGATGGGGGGGCGTGGCAGCATCCCCAGGCTGACCATTAAATATGTCCTTTCCCCCATCATCTCTACCGACGGGACAGCGGTACAAATCCCTAAATTTGGGACTGTCCCCCTGAAATCAAGACAGTTGGGAGGTATGAAACAAAGGACATGTTTAGTTATAAGAAAATTAAAAAAACATGTAATACAGATCAGGAATCCCAATTTCATACACTCAGTCATGTTGATGCTTTTCATACATTTGTCACACATTTCACATGCAATCAAACCCACAAGGCTATTTAATTACAGACAACATGAGCTGTGTGTGCAAATGTCTCACAGGCTGCAATTATACCCTGGAGTAATTAAATCCTATTTCTGATTTTTTTTTTTCCTTGAAAGTGTTAAGAATGACAATTCCCCACTAGATTCCAATGCCTCATCAATGGGGAGAGCGGAGTAGGAACACTTGTGAATTGCTCATCTATAAAACACTCATTAAAATTAGTACACATTAACATATATTACCATAGAAAGCCTAGCCGCCTCTTCTCTGCCCTCTCTAACCTCCATTTTGTGTTAGACAATAATGAACGCTATAAAGTTTATCTAACACAAAGTCTAATTAAGTCAATGACTTGACTTCCTCTACTTATATAAAGTGCAATGGATGAATGTATAGCATAATCTCAATGTATCGCCCATAATGGGAATGTTTTTCTCTATCTGTTATCTTTAAATTTACTGTACAATCAATTTAATAGAACTCTACATTATAGGCCAAGACAATGTGTATGTATGTAGAAGACTAATAGTTAAATAAAAGAGCAGATAGTGGCAATTGCATGAAGAATACAAGACATTAGATGTAATTTAATAACCAGAAAAGAGGCATAGTGCATTCTATTTTTTTTAAAAAATCTCTATTTGAGCACTAGGAGCATAAATTGGTATATGGCCCAATCTAGCTTACGATACTGTTCTCACGATTACTTTATGCAACATTTTGTCATCTTGCGGTCGCTCATATGTATGCACATAGCTGCAAAACTTAAAAACACTATCTCTTTACTTCTTTCGCCCATTTGAACCTCTAAAAATTGCCCATTGTAGCCCAGCCTGAAGACATAATAGTCATGTGACCTTTAGAGATTAACCTCATAACAGAGATTGTTCATTTTGTAACTCGTTGTTTCCTATGTACTGTCACACCTGAGGATCTGTCTGTACCCAGACTGGTTTGTGTCTCTGGAGCTGGACTGGAGACTACGTGGACAAAGCTGGGTGGCCTGATAATGTTCCTCTGCATGCAGTGAATGGACTGGTGCAGATGGTTACACTATCAGGGGAGAGCAAACAGGAATTGGATTGCTGGACCGGACTGGAACCAGAATGCTGGACCGGACTGGAACCGTAATGCTGTAACTGGAATACTGGAGGAGGATTGCTGTGACCGGAATGGAACCAGAGTGGATGGAACCAGATTGCTGGAATCGGACTGGAGCCAGAATGCAGACTGCACTTCTGACCATGGCCTTATCTGTGAGGAGTTTGTATGTTCTCCCCGTGTTTGTGTGGGTTTCCTCCAGGTGCTCCGGTTTCCTCCCACGCTCCAGACATACTGGTAGGTTAATTGGCTGTTAACAAATTGACCCTAGTCTCTCTGTCTGTGTCTGTGTGTGCGTGCGTGTTAGGCAATTTAGACTGTAAGCTAGAATGGGGCAGGGACTGATGTGAGTGCGTTCTCTGTACAGTGCTGCAGAATTAGTGGCGCTATATAAATTGATGATGATGGTGGTTTCCTGGTTTTTGCTAACCCCAGAAGTTATGTGAAAATCAGGTTGTTTTGCACATGCAAAGAGTATCTGTGGGCACTGCTAAACGTGGGAACGCCACAAAACATACATTCTACAGCTCTTGAATTTCGTTTAAATATCTTTTTACTCTGCAAGAAATCAATCATTTACATTCATCAGTACACAAAACTCCTGCCATGAGACAGCACCATGTACAAACCCATGTACGTGCCCTAGAAACCAGCACTACTGCAGAAAAATAGTCACAATGTCACAAAAGAAGCATATATAAACATTTGGGCTGCAACTCCCCAATTTTCTGGGTTTCTGAATGACCCCCTAGAGAGAAGTAGCAGTAAGCAGTTCACAAAATGTGTTGAAAAAACCAATTGAGATAAATTTGCTGACGTGTACGTGGCTATATGATAAAAAAGTACACTGCATTATTAGTAAACATATGCCTGTTATAAGACGATAATGTTGTTATGTCATAATACAAGTCTGCAGGGGTAATATTTTATTCCGGTTGAAATAACATATTTGTTTTTTGCCTCAGTAGTTGTGTATTGTGATGTGTGATTGTCTGTGTCTCATAGACTAATGGCTTTTGATTGATGACTCCTGGGTATCAGGTTATTATGCAGTATTAAAATTCAGATATGATAATTGATGTCACAGAAAGCTTAGAAGGGCATTGCATGTTCCCACTGAGAGCTAAACACTAGGGGATAGACTCATTTAAGCATTATCATCATTATCGCATGTTAATGGGCATTCACTGACTAACACATTCTAACAAGTACAGACGATCTACTATAATTAAGTACTCAATGACATGCCCCTAATACCTCCAAACCCCCCAGCCACTGTATAGGGCACTTTTTGATATGAGCTACTTTATGTCAGTTCAATGCATAGCACGATTACATTGTCTTTAAAGTTTGGAGTTATTCTAGTTAATGGGTGTAAAACTTGCAACTGGAAAAACCTTTTTGGTGCTGTGGGGAGGGGTTGGTGGGAGAATAAACCTAATTTAGGGTTGCGAGGGAGGGGAGAGGGGGTGGCATGACCTAGCCCAACTCTAAAATGCAGTGTAGAGATGCCCAGGATGTGAGTGCTGCATGAAAGAGCGTGCAGAATTTGCCCTGTATTTGCACCCTTTGCAATGCAGCATGACTTGCTCAACTGCAAATTCTGCACCTGGGCAAAATATGCACTGAACTCTAAATCAACCCCAATATTTATTATTTGATTAGATGTTTTTCCCATTAAAAAATACATTTAATGACTGTGGGCATAAGCAAACAGACTGATCCCTCTTCCTGAAAAGTGATGTAATAATGCCCAGTAGTCATCTGTACGAGGAATTAAACATAATAAGTAAACATCATTTTAAAGCAGGTGAATTTAAAGATGACAGTACAGGTTCTGTGCTAGATTTCAGTTATTTATTACATGATGCCCAATGCACTATGTAATGCGCAAAATAATGGCCTGGGAGGGTGCATTTAGCAAGTTCCCTTTGAGGGCTGTGAGGTATAGCAGAACCTGACCTAAGAGTGCAGAGCCATATTCATAAAATATATGGTAAGTGTAAGTTGTCAGATCTGGCAAGACTTAGATAAAAATGTCTACTCTAGTTTAGGTTGTCATAACCTTGTAATTATTACCAGAAAAGTCTATCTTTATACAGTACTGGTAGCAAGTGTATAGTAGACCTCCAGTCTCTGGTGGACAATGTATAAAACATGTCCATTCTCTGGTGTCCAATGTATCAGACCTCCAGTCACTGGTGTTCAAAGTAACAGACGTTCTGCCTCTGGTGTCCAATGTATCAGACCTCCAGTCCTATGTTTCCTTTTTCTTTTGTTCAAGCATTTTTCAGGGATGAATTCCCCTTTTCACTGAAGTCTTCAGTACAATATTAAGGGTTACCTCTCACCTAGGTAAGGTGAGTGAACCTCAGTACACTAATTGCAAGAAATTGCCACACGGGGTACAAAATGTTCTTATTTGTTTTCATACCACTCATCTGAGGAATCAAAATAATGATCGGGAATAAGTCATTCACTGCTGTCCACCACTACAACACTTATGATAGGTGCATGTGATACATTCAATTTTCCTACTTCATACAAATATTGAATGATGCGCACCATATTGGTCTTTCTTTTTAATCTGAAGTCCTCTTGCACTGGATTTCCAGAAGTATTTGTTCCTCTCGAGCCATGTTGGGAGCTGCTAAACTGTGTCCAGTCAACAATGGAAGCACTATAATTTCACTGATATCTAGTTAAGAACTTTGGATTTCGTGTAGTCAATTCCAGATCTCTCTTTTTTTGTACAGTTTCCTGCCAAATGCTCTGAGCAAATCAGAACACTGGGAGCGGTCAGCTGGAGGTTAATTGCTCCTGGCCCTGCAGCTTGCTTCTCTAGCAAGGAGTAAGTGACAGTGGAGCAGGGGACCCAGCACCCCGAGCGATGGACGCCCGCTCCCCACTGATCTCCCGGGCCTTATAAGTGGCCCACAATTGTACATTCCTGATGGCAGACCTGTATATTTACTTCTGACGTCTCCTGGCCTTACTTATACTGCACATGATATCACTTTTTCAACCTTTAGCTACTCAGCTCTGCTTTCTCTGATTTATATACAAAGCACAGGTCATCTATTTTTAGCCTCTAATTATACAATCCTGCCTTTTTACGGAACTACACATGCTTTATCCTTTCGTTATTTACACTCTACATGTAATCTTCTTTTCATCCTGTAATTACTCAGTCCTGCTTCTATCGGCTTTATTTATCCTATATTTTTTGCCCATTAATTACAGCCCTGCCGTCTCCCTGTTTTATTTACCCTCTACACGTAATCTGTTTTAACCCTTCAATTACAGAGTCGCTCCTTCTCTCTGCTTTATTTAGTCTGTACATGTAATGTGATTTTCAACCTGTAATTACATAGTCATACCTACTACATGCTTTATTTATTTTGTACATATAATCTCTCTCCAGCCTGCAACCACACAGCCCGTCTTATTCCTTCTTTATTTAGACTGTACATGTAATCTCTTGTTCAGCCTATGATTAAACACTCCTACTATAGTCAAATTTTACAGGTACATAATTAGGCTGTCCTTGCGCTTCTTTAGTTACACTGTGCATGTAATCTGTTATTTTGTCTATAATTATAGTCCTGACTTGGTATATACATGTATGATCCTTGGCTGCCTACATTTATACAGTCATACATTATGCATGATATATTTATACTGTTTATAGAGTTCCTGCTTGGCTTATAATTACACCATTTTGCTTGTTGTATGTCCTTTTTAAGATATTCTGTATATTTTTGCTCTTGCTTATAATTACACAAAATGCTGTTTTTACTGCATGCTTAATCACTTGTATTTCGTGTAATTCATGTCTTGTACCTGCTGTGTTAGTAACTATGCAGCTGTTCTGCATATAATTATGCAGCCCTACCCAGTATGTTTTTAAAACATTTTGCTTTCATATCGGCTATTAGTACAGCACACAATCCATAATCTAATTCACTGTATGTACTGTAAATGCATATAGTTAACAATGGTGAGTGTAGTGTGGGTTACAAAGGCATTTCCAGTGATAATTTAAAGGTTATTCAAAGACCCTCACTGTTCTGTATGTATATAGGGAAACTACAGCTAATAGTGGTCGACATTGGTATAATCTATACAAATGTAAAAAGTGTCATCTAGTTTCAGTACACAAGGTTAAAATCGAAGGTACAGTGTTCAGGTCAACCATGCACCAATAGTTGGAATATATGTTATTGCACTGTACATGTAGAAAACGATCGTCAAGTGTTTAAAAGTATAAAAAAAAGATCCATCTATAGTGAAAGATTAATTTGCATTTGTTATGCTCATTCCCCTCTGTAATTAGAATTTATTGTCCTAATCAAGTCTGCCCTAATAAGTAGTGGACATTTGGGATTGATAAATTTAGTGACAAGTAAAAGGTTGATGTAAATCGTGCAAAAGGCTCAGAGGTAATAAACACCTCTAGAGGACCTGTATCTGAATCTACTGTGAAACAATAGTTACAGACTTTAAAATACATTTAACTTGAAATATCATTTGATAAATGAGCACTATACACAAAATATATGTGGAATTGCATGCTCTGACTTTCAAAAATATGACTACTCTTTCTGCCATATAGGCTCATATAGGTTGACTTCAATGGTTAAAACATTATGGTCATTATGAGTAAAGATCCTGGTGGGCCCATTGGTCCTGCATAGTTCCTCCCCTAATTATTATTATTATTAATTTTTATTTATAGGGCGCCACAAAGTATCCGTAGCGCCGTACAATGATGAATGCGATATAATGAATGCGATATAGGTAGGCAGTAGTTGGCACATGCCAGGGGAGAGATGATGGGGAGACCCTAAAGTAGTTATCACCCAACTCACTTTTATTTTCACAGATATGGGGGTCTATTTAACAAGAGCCCCCCAGCCCCCCCATGACTAGATTTTTTTATCAAAATGTCACTGGGGCAGCTGAGCGACTCTTAGAGCTTGCCAAGCCAATCTTGGCACACTGTGCGTATGCTTGAGCCAGCATGCCGCCACGGGCATGTGAACAGGAAAACCCGGACTTGGGCTTCCAGTTCCAGCTGCTACAAAAAAATATTATATTAAAGTTTAAAAATAAAAATAGAAACAAATTATAAAAAACAAACACATTATTTATTTTAATAATAAAGTATTTTCATGTGGGCACCCCCTGCTAATGCCATCCTGAGATGGCGTTAGCAAACAGTGGACAGCAGCAGAACTTGTACCGCTGCTGTCCTTGATAATTAGGCTTTTCGTGGGAAGCATCGCAGGGGCTTTTGTAAATAGTCTGTCCACGGTCACAAAAAGAAACAAAACTAGGAGATCAGGTATCAATCCATCATACCTACCTCTAGTAATAGCCTATTAGTTTATACAGTCAATATCCCTTTTTAGGTATGTTGAAGAATGCAAATGGCTGCAGAAATAACTATCTGGGTTAGCCAGAATTATCACTTCCTTCCACTTGTCCCCCGTCCAACACTTATTAGCTCTCTCCTGGCATAACTACACTGCATGAAGTGCTCCAATCCCTATCAACAGTTTATATGAAATAAGACGATGACCATGATCGGATCTTGTGCACTATTGTGCCCATGACAGCTGCTTATCTGTCCAGAGAGCTGAAATGTGTGTGACCAATTAGGACATGGATCCAGAGCTAGACAGATAGGGGCAACATGTAGCACTCATAACTAGAGATGCTCGGGCTCGGTTTTCTGAAAACCGAGCCCACTCAAACTTAGGAGATCCAAGAATGCTTGCCAGCCGGCTCAGTATATCTCTGCGCGTCCTTGGATCTGAATCGAGGCAAAACGTCATTGTTGCGTTGTCGGAAATCATGGGTTTTTATATTCCATAAGTACCTCCCTCCCCAGGAGATCCAGCACCATTGCTCATACAGAAACAGGGGTATCAGTGTGCTTGTCACTCTCCAGTCTCCAGTGTTATTGCTCAGTGCCATTGCTCACACCGAAACAGGGGTAGCAGTATTCTTGTCACTCTCCATTCTCCAGTGACATTGCTCAGTGCCATTGCTCACTGAAACAGGGGTAGCAGTGTTCTTGTCACTCTCCAGTCTCCAGTGACATTGCTCATTGCCTTTGCTCACACTGAAACAGGGGTAGCAGTGTTCTTGTCACTTGATGAAAATTGACTGCACAGCAGGCATTAATAACATGTAAATAATGTATTTCATTAAATAAAAAATTGGGGAGCAAAGTAATTTTTTCAGCCGTATATAATGAAAGTAGTTTCTTCTGATCTGCTTCCAGCTGAATACGGACGTGCGTATGTCCGAATTATGTTCATTTAAAAAAAATGCCCAATTCGTTCATTTTGTGCGCCTTACTGAATCAGGCCCAGAATGACCAGATCTCTGCAGTTCAGCTTACAACGACTGGATCACTGAGTGATCATAATTTTCTAACATCCCAAATCTGGGGGCAGCTGGCAAATTTTATCCCGGGGGGGGCAAGACTCAGCTCAGCAGCCGATTTTAAAGGGAAAAAAATGCTCCTGCTCCAAATGCCCATTTGCAAATAACTGTGCCCATTAAAAATTTTTAACACTGAAATATATTATGTCATGCAAATACATATGACTAATGTTAATGCTATAGATTTATTTTATGTTTTATTCATTTGGGCAAAATACAAATGAGAATTGATTTTGTGCGTTTTATTTGGCCATTACTCCTTTACATATGCTATAGTCCCCTTATTACATCTTTTTACATACTGATTTTAGTTTCGGCATTAATCTTTATAAGTACGCTGCCATCACTCTTGTTTGTTTTTTTCTTTTTATCCTTGAGGTGTTTAGATGACTTTACGTTTATGTTGCTGAAATGCTGAATGTAAGACTTTGTAGTGTTTTGGAACAATATAGAATGTAGAATGTAAGCTCTTATGGGCAGGGTTCTCTCTACCTATTGTCCCATGTCTGACTCCATCGTACGTCATATCATGTCTTTTTCTGCAGTCTGTGTGAGTCCCCATAGCATTACTCACACACATCGGTGCCACTTACATGTAATACCTCATCTATTTGTTACTTGCTTCTGTATCTGGCGCTACGGATTCTGTGGCGCCTTATAAATAGATAACAGTAATAGCATGATCAATTTACTTTCAATATTAAGGGTTATATTTACTAAACTGCGGGTTTGAAATAGTGGAGATGTTGCCTATAGCAACCAATCAGATTCTAGCTATCATTTTCTACAATGGACTAAATAAATGAGTAGCTAGAATCTGATTGGTTGCTATAGGCAACAACTCCACTTTTTCAAATCTGCTGTTAAGTAAATATGCCCCTAAACGTTCTTCTGTGCTATCTTTTTCACTATTGTCCCTGTTGGGTGTCTTGGTCTCTGCTCAACTCCTAGTGCACAAAGTTTGCAAATTAGGAAATGTTTATGCATAAATCAAAATTCCGTTGAAGAGGCGGAATAGACCAGATGCTCAACTGCTGCATAAAACATCGAACTGCTCAAATATTTCAGTCTAAACAGTATAATTGCTTGTGATCAAGTTGGTAATCTTCAGCTAAACAACTCTTCATACTGTACATCTCTTGCATCACAGATGGATCTGTATAAGCTGTATTTTATCACTGATTGCGCCTACAAGATCGTCCCTTGGGGCCAAGTGCAATGCCTTAAGGATATTAAAGATTATAGAAACTCAATAATTGTACTGATAACAGGTGAAGGTAAAATATAGTGAAAGTACTATTGAGCTTTTCCTGACTTTACACCACAGCACTGCAAACAAGTAAAGTTTGTTTAAGTGTTTTCCTCCACTCCAAACATCTGGCCAACACTTTTATACAATGTTCAAAGGGAATCTAATATAGGACAAAAAGGTAAAATGATAACGCTTAGCTTACCAGAAAGCCTAGCATATTTAATATATTTGTTTTGATACCACTGGGCCTGCCCCAACATGAGATCCCACCAATCTGCCAAGCTTGCAGACTATTTATGTTACATCAGACACTAGCAATCAATCACATTGCTTCTGGCTTTACATTTCCATAGAGTGTTGCAAGATAGAGAGGTGCCACCCTCCTCAGCAGTTCACAGGATGCAGCATTGAATCATTTTGCATAAGCTATTACTAAAAATAGGAAAATATCTTATTTTATTCATCATTATCATCATTTATTTATTTAGCACCACTAATTCCACAGTGATGTACAGAGAACTCATTCACATCAGTCCCTGCCCCATTGGAGCTTAGTCTAAATTCCCTAACATACACACACAGACAGACTAGGGTCAATTTGACAGCAGGCAATTAACCTGCTAGTATGTTTTTGGAGTGAGAGAAAACTGGAGTGCCCAGAAGAAACCCACGCAAACACGGGGAGAACGTACAAACTCCACACAGATAAGGCCATTGTTGGGAAACGAACTCATGATCCCGGTGCTGTGAGGCAGAAGTGCTAACCACTGAGCCACCGTGCTGCCCATTTTATTATATCATGGCCTTATCTGAAACAACTTTGTTGTCAGTTGTTGTACACAAATATTTGTAAGCAATTTATAATTCCTACCAGGTAGGGTATATTTGCAAAACAAAAAAGACCTGCATATAATGGGGACCTGCATATACTGAGGTGCCCTTGACGTTGGGATTCAGGCTGAAATGTTTTGATCAAAATATGAACCTCATGTTTTCATTTTGCTAGATACACATAGATATTCAGTTTTAAAGGATAAGCGCAGACAACTGTCTTTTTGCTTTGTATACATATATGGACATTTATACTGCCACGCAGCTGGTACCATATATAATATGGGATATACTGAGCAATGGCTTGTTTTTTCTAGGGTAAATTTATAACCTTACCAGGTAGAAGATCTATCATTTTAATACTCGGCTATATACCTGTAATTGAATTACTATTTTACTTGCAAAGAAACCTTTTAATTGTTGACTATACAATCTCAATTGCTCTAATATGAGCCATGCATTCTGTCTTTTGTTAACTGAAATGTTCCCTATCCATCCATCTATGTATGCATGATTGTAGACTGAATTAATATTATAAATTAAAATGTCTAATGACTACAATATAGGTTATTGTTTAGATTTTTTTTTTTTACATCATTTCTTGTATGAAACTAGACTTCCTCGTTACCCAGTAAAGAGATCTGAGTTTGCACAATCCAGGGAAAAGATAGAACTCTGGGCCCATCAGTCATAGGCAGAGATGTAACGGATAACCCAAGAGAAACATTTGATTGTCTATGAAACAAATGATGGATAGTATCTACAAACGCACCAGCACTTCCCGGAGTTTCTATTCCTGTCTTCATACACAATATGTAAAAACAAAACTGCATTTATTACTCCACGCCAACAGAAACATAATATGTCAAAAACATCTCTTAGGAGGGATCGCTCAAAGTTGTGACCTTCAGAGTATGTAATTTATCTATAACAGTAACAAACTAGGAGATGGTTTCGAGGATTTTGAAGATCCTACCAATAATTAATAATGCTCATTTTTAATCAATTAACATTTAATAGAAATATGTTTAGAATTATAGGTAAATTTTGAAATTCAAAGTAATAGTTGTATATTTCACCTTCAGTTTGAACATTACAATTTATTTAATTAGAAAAGCTTGCATTATATTTTCAACAAAGTTGGACAATGATCAGTAGAAGAGGAGCAGCGTGACATAACATATATATTTTTTTAAAATTAAGTTCCAAAGTTTAAATATATTTAATTATACTAAGCACAGAGCACTTTTCTTTTAGGAAAGCAGTATGATGGATCACCTGTCAATCGCAGTAACAATGAATGTTCACTGCTAACTACGTGACTATGGTTGATGCCGAAATACAGGAACCTCGATTCAATGCCAGAAACCAGGCTGTTCATGCCTGTCATCTTTTAGTAGAACCCGTTTCCCTTAGAGGTGAAAGTATTTGTTGGTATTCCATTATCCCCAGGAATCACCGTGCAGTTTTAGGTGTTTATCAGCAGAAGGTGACGGTAACACTGCTAACAGCAATGATCAAGACTGAAACACAGGCAGAAGTAATGGAATAAAACATACAGGTTTGTGTAGCTAAAGAAAGTGATCCACTGGAGACAGGACAGAATTGAGGCAATTGCAGGAGAAGTATCCGGAAGGGGAGGGGAGCTGACATGGGGAGTGAAGCTAAGGACACAAAGACCGGACAGGGCAATCTGGACAGAGGTCTAGGCTGATGGCAATACTCCTGTGGTCCAATACATCCAAAGATTGGGACAGACAGCAAAACTGCAGTGGTCAGATCCAGGCAAAGGTCAGGGCAGGCAGCATAACTGCAGTGGTCAGATCCAGGCAAAGGTCAGGGCAGGCAGCATAACTGCAGTGGTCAGATCCAGGCAAAGGTCAGGGCAGGCAGCATGACTGCAGTGGTCAGAACCAGGCAGAAATCAGGGCAGGTCAAGAAGCAAGCTGGGTCAAGAGGAATCAATATACACACAGCTACACTTTGTTACTGCTCCTATAATGTGTAATGAATTTCCCAGCCAGTTCGTAGGCAATCACATGATCACTTAGTGATTCAGTCCACTCTTTTGCTGCCCACGTTATATATATTTCTTATTATAAAAGGAATGTAGCAAAGCATTTATTAATAATAACCTCTATCTTAATCACCATATTACTTATATTGATGCTCTTATTCTTTAGTAACTCTCTAAGTTAGTTTTATATAATTCACAAGTGATGCTAAAATATGTATTAACAGCTGTAAATATAAATATCTGCACAATGGTGAGTAATGTCATTACATCATTAGCATCAGTCAGTTCTGATGTCGTCATGGTAGTGTTTGTTTATCATAAGGAATTTAGTGACTTGTATTAAAGCACTCGCCCTGCAACACTCAAAAGCCACTGGATTTATAATACCATTATAATTTTACAGGAGGGGGAACATTATCCCATATATGTTCTAGAAGTGTCATTTTGCTTTTTCATGACAACTGCATTAATCAGTCACTTGATGTACAGACAATGTACACACAATGGAAGGACGCTATAAGTCAGTACACTGTAAACAAGCAATACATTTGCTTCTAATGAAAACAATGCTATTAAAATAAGACCCATGGGGAAAGAAGTGGGTCTCCAAATATATATACGGGTAGATTTATCAACCTTTTTAGAAAGGAGAAGGGGAGGTGTTACCCATATAAACCAATTAGATGCTAGCTCTCATTTTCTATAATGTACTAGATAAATTAAGGGTAGAATCTGATTGGTGGCTAAGGGCGATTCCAATTTTTCTGCTTAGACCAAATCTTGAACCCACAAAAAAAATGCAGTTGACATTATTTCTATTAAAAGATTGTTTGCTTGTTATAATAGTTTGATGTCAGTGGTAATATTATAAAAAAAAAATTAAAACTTATGAGAATTTAGAAAAACATGCATACAAAATAAAATATAGAGAAATGATAGACAAGATCAAATGGAGCTATAATGCATGAGATGCCTTGTTTTGTATCAAGAAAATATAATTGACAAAAGAAATGTGAATGAAGATTTTGTGAAAGCAACTGGCAAATGTTTATTCTACTGGATCAATACGAGGAATTCTCAGAGGAACTGGACTGTGTAAGCGATAAAAGCGGTATTAGTGCAGTTGACAGAAAAGGGGATTCACTATAAATGGATAAGGACTTCCTTATAGCCAAGGAAAACAGTACAGGAAGAGGTTATGTTGGTATATGCAGTGCAGGAAAATGTCACAACTGTAATATAAAGGTTGTAGAGGATTATGTCAATTAATGTAAATGCAAGAAGGATATTGATTTTGCTATGAATTTGACTGCGCATCTGGTGTCCTATTGGAGAAAAACAAAAAATGGAAGTCACTAAAGGGCTTTGCTTGTATTGTTCTTGGAATCAATATAGGAGCAATCTAGGAAACGGAATTGTTAGTTCATAAGCTGAAAACAAAATTACTGAAACACCAATAAGATAATTATATTGTGCAGTACAATCAAACTATAGATTGGTGGAGATATAAGGGACTGTTTTCTATTCAAAGTTTTCTGTTTCTTACAGCACCACTGTCCTCAGTCTCCCAATTTTGCTGCCTGGGTGTCACAGTTGACTCTGCCCTGTACTTTAATCCTCACATCCTGTCTCTCTTCCAATCCTGTCACCTCCACTTTAGAAATATTGCCAGAATACGCCCTTTTCTTATCAAAAATTATAATAAAACTCTTATCCATTCTCTCATCATCTCCCGTCTTGACTACTGCAACCTCCTGCTATCTGCATTCCACTCACCCATCTATCTTCACATCAGTCCATCAGAAAGACTGATCTTCTCTCACAACGCCACATCTGCCACACCACTTTGCAAATCAGTACACTGGCTCCAAAATCTAACTCAAATCACTCACCCTTACCTACAATTCCCTCAACAACTCCACCCCCTCTTTATCAAAATACCCTTCCACTCACCCTGTTATATCTAACTGTGACCTACACATCACCTCTTCTCTGGTAACCACCTCTCACTCCCGCCTACAAGACTTCTCCTGTCCATCTGCCTAATTATGGCATTCCCTACCACACCCGATAAGACTTTCCCATGGCCTTCAAATCTCTAGATGCTCTCTGAAAACACATTTCTATCTTAGAGCTTACCTGATCCCCGATGATACTACCTGCTAATGCACCCTCACAACTGTCCCAATCTTCACTCTGAGCCAATCTTGCTCCTCTTGTTTCGGCTGTGCCCTCTTCCACTTAAAATATAACTTCTCTAATGACCACGGCCCTCCCTAAGCTTTGTTTTCATGTCAGCATTTATTATGTCTACTTTGTATGTCCCTGTTCTATGAACGTCTGGTTGGGCTGGACGTCACAATTTGCATCCTGCAGCTCCTGTCTGCCACAAACTATGTTGGATATATATACATTCTATATCCTGCCTGTAGTACCACTGTTCTACCAAAGGGGCCACTGTGGTACTTAGTCTGCTTTCATACCTGCCAGAGCTAGGCTTGTTACTCCATGATGATTACCACCTGTCCTTGGCCTACATAAGTCTACTTGTCCCAGCAGCCTTTGCTAGATCATCTTTTGTCTTTACCTGTGTTGCTGTTCCTGTGTCTTATCCTGATTGATCTCCTGGTATTGACCTCTGCTTGTTCCTCCGTTTTTGCACCTCTTCCTGTGACCCCTGACTCGGCTTGTCTGTAACTCTGTACCTGCTTTCAGCTTTCCAGTGTTTCTGCATTATCCTGCTGCAGAGTATTACCACAGACCATCGCAGCTTGTGTGTCATCTCCAATACTTTGCGGTAAAGTCCTGCAGACCATCGCATTCTGCATCTGTTTACGGAGTTCTCTTGCTATCTCTGCCGTACCCTACCGTACTGCATTCTGAAACCTGTATAACTGATGTTTAATTAAAACCGTGTCATTAACTACACTCTCTGTGGTCTTATATTGGGAATCCTGACACTGGTGCTGCAAAGCACTGTGGCACCTTAGAGATCTATGATAACATTAATAATTCCAGGAGATTTGCTGTCATTCTGCCATTCTGTCCAATTTGTGCCAATGGTAAATTATTCCCATGGTAGAATCGCTTATTCTTTTTATTTATTTATAATTTCGAACTCAGTTTTTTGTCTTCCCAGTTTGGTCAATGCAGACCTGGATCATGACTGGAACACATCCACCCCAACTAGAAAAATGATAGACTGTTCTATTCTCATCCTTTCATGATCATTATGTCATAGAGATTGACTGACTGTTGCAAATTTAAGAACTGTGGCTTCTCTAGTAATTTTGCACTTTCCCTTAACCAGATCTGTATTTTCTTGCCTACAATTTTTTTGCCTTTTCCTCTCCCCCGTAATTATGTTGTATTGATTATATTTATCTAATATATAAATGCTTAGTGGCGTGTGTTAGTCTGTCTGTGTGTGGAAAAAATAAAACCAAGCTGCAACGCCACCTGCTGGGCGGAGTTATACACTGACCTACTAAATTCTTAGTGTGTGTGGAAAAAAAAATTCAGAAAGGGCTGAAATTTCGTATACTAAGATGTTTAATTTGTTAATTGTTAAAAGTGTTTATAAAGATTTAAAAAAAATATATATGTTTCTTGAAGGAGAAGTGACAGTTGGGAGTGGTTGGTGATTGCCAGGGATGACAGTGGGGAGTGGTTGGTGGTTGAGGCCTGGGCTATGGTCCAAATGCATGACGAACCTTTTTAACACCTTAAGTAGCTTGATTTGACTAGTATCATGCACGGGTTAACTAGTGTGTGTGTGTATGTATGTGTGTGTGTATATATATATATATGTGTATATGTATATGTATATGTATGTGTGTATATATATATATATATATATATATATATATATATATATATATATATATATATATATATATATATATATATATATATATATATTACAATGCAAGGGGTGCACATTAGTATTCTGTTTTGCACATAAGTTAAATACTGACTGTTTTTTCATGTAGCACACAAATATCAACTTTAAATGTCATTGTACAAATAAGCTATCAAGTATTTGTGTGCTACATGAAAAAAGACAGTATTTAACTTATGTGCAAAATAGAGAACTAATTTGCACCCCTTGCATTGTAACATGGTTTTGTCCAGGAGAAAACTTACTCAATTTTTTACTTAACTTTTCTTAATGAATCGGGCCCATAATGGCTCAAGTTTTTCTATAAATCATGCTAGCCATAACTATAGTAAACTGATTTAAAACGCTATGCTTTTTTCTAAGTGTCATTCATTTATTGTCATTCAGGAAAACATTAGAAAGTATATTTTGTGCTTCACTTTATTATCCAAATTATAAACCAAAGTGATATCTAAACACATTAAAATGGAATCAGTCAGACAGTCAGTTAATGAATCGCTAAAATCCTGTTTGTATATTAAGGATTTAGGATATTAATCCCTACGGAGCTGGGGCTTGATTTAATAACTTGGCGCTAAGAGAAATTATGTGCAGTAAATGATAGCAGCCAATCAGATATAATCTTTGTGCAGTCTCACTAATGAAAGCTAATTACTAGTTGCTATGGGTTACATCAAATCATTAAATGAGCCCTTTTGTTACGTGACTTAATGACAAGAATGACTCAGATCCACCAAGACCAGATCCAAGTGTTTGAGCAGCGTCTCTCGGAAAACGGAGCTGTCATCTATTATTTTGCTTATTGCACTTGCTCTCCACTGTGATTGACAGCAAGTCCTCAACAATCCTGCAGCAGAAATTTATATCTCACATGAAGCATCCCAAACTGGAGTTAAATGTCTATACTTTGCCGTTACCCGGCCATGCAAAGGTCAACGGATTGTACAGAATTACTCAATACACATCAGGCAAGTCGTGAGATTTCTTGTCAGCTGGGGATATTTTTCACACCAATTTAACATAGTGTTAATTCCATACCAGAGATGTTGTGGCTTCCAGCCATTTAAAGCCCCCAGGCCTGCCCTCCCAGCCATCCAAAGCCCCCAGGCCAGCCATCTACTCAATGTTGATATAGCAGTGTTTAAGATAAAACAAGCATGGCAAGGCAAACATACCAGAAGAAAACTAAAGAAATAAATTCACTACTTTTAATTGGGTTTTATTAAGTCCTAACGGGGCCGACGGGGGGGGGGGGGGGGGCTTTTTCTCAGCCCCTTCCCTGTGCCGGAGGTAGTCCGATAGTAATAATGTCAAATCTCCCTGTGCTGTTTGTGAAGTAGGGTGAAGAGAAACAGGAAAGTATTTAGCCTTTTAAGTCTATAATCTGTAATCACTTCTGATTGGCTACTATTTTTCTAACCAATCAGAAGTGTGGGATCAGAGCTCAGATGAGAGTATATTCTCTCCTTTGAATTAACTTAATGCGCTAGCTCTAAAAATGTGGTTTCGGTTCTTTTCAACATAACCAGAAAAATGGGATTGAAGATAAAGAACATGTGTAATATTTCGCTGTGTAGAGGATGACTGCTTGTTTATTTACAGTTTTTTTGCTTTTATATGTGTACTAGCGGATATCTCATATATACTGTAGCACTAGCAGGACCTGTGCTTTTATAGGTAGCCTTGGGCAAGAAGCCATAAGTATTTGAATCAAGACTAGTAAATCACTTATTATTGCTGCATAACTACATTTTATTTGCATTCTCCATCATTCCCCTGTATAGACAATTTAAAAAGCAACATTTATTTATTTCATTATTTTAGCATGAAGGCAGAGTACACTGTCAGAAGAAATGTTGCCTTGTTATGTGCAAAAACATTGCAGAGGTGACTGGTGATCTGAAGAGCCACACTCCTTTCTAGTTAATAAACCCTAAATTTTTTTTTACCGACTGTATATTTTATGGATTATAGTTTGGTATACGACTCCAGCGCACTCATAACTCAAGAAATACAAGATTATTTAGTTCAATGTCTAATGTCATAGCTTTGTAGATGATGTGTTTAATTATACTTGTTAATGCTAATGGAAGATATTGCTTAATGTAATTTTGCCTAATTGCTTTGCAAAAAAAATAAATAAAAGGAAAACTTGAGGTTGTTGATTCAGCACAAAGGAAGAGGCAGATAACTCTGTTAAAATGTATTTGCTCTTAAAGTCATACACAATGCTTCAATTTAAACACTGCAATCTTGTCCTACAAATCCATAGTATATATTCTTTTTGTTGTCGTGGCTGTGTAATCTCCAATCTAGCACTCTGAATAAATAGGTAACGAATATAATTTTTTTTCATATTAATTAGTATATCAATGATCAAAAGCAAAGTATGTATATATGCCTCCCTCTTCCCCCTCCCTTTCCACCTGCTTCTCTCCCCCTCCTTTATCCCCCACGTCTCTCTTCCTCCCTTACCCCCTGCTTCTCTCCCTCCCTTACCCCCTGCTTCTATGCCCCTCCATTACCCCTGCTTTTCTAACCCCCCTTACACCCCCGCTTCTCTCCTCCTCCCTTACCCCCTGCTTCTCTCCCCTCCCTTACACCCCCGCTACTCTCATCCTCCCTTACCCCCCACTTCTCTCCTCCTTTTCCCCTGCTTCTTTCCCCTCCCTTACCCCTACTTTTCTCCCCCCCTTACACCTTCACTCCCCCCCCTTACACCTTCACTTCTCCCCCCCTTACACCTTCACTTCTCCCCCCTTACACCTTCACTTCTCCCCCCCTTACACCTTCACTTCTCCCCCCCTTACACCTTCACTTCTCCCCCCCTTACACCTTCACTTCTCCCCCCCTTACACCTTCACTTCTCCCCCCCTTACACCTTCACTTCTCCCCCCCTTACACCTTCACTTCTCCCCCCCTTACACCTTCACTTCTCCCCCCCTTACACCTTCACTTCTCCCCCCCTTACACCTTCACTTCTCCCCCCCTTACACCTTCACTTCTCCCCCCCCTTACACCTTCACTTCTCCCCCCCCTTACACCTTCACTTCTCCCCCCCCTTACACCTTCACTTCTCACCTGCTTCTCTCCCTCCCATACCCCCCTCCCTTACCCCTCACTTCTCTCCCTCCCTTACCCCCACTTCTCTCCCCCTCTCACTCCCTACCTGCATCTCCCCCTCTCCCTTAAACCCTTTGTCCTTAAAAAAGAACCTGCTCCAGGTCCATTGAAATGAAAGGAAATTATACTTTTTCACCTTTCAATAAAGAGTGCTGCACTTTGTATTCCCTCAATACTGTAGACTTTGCTGAGCACCCTTTTAAAATACCATAAGCAATTTATTTTTCTATAAATAAATATATTTATATTTGTTTGCATAAAGATAATTTTTATTATGTTAGGCTTTATAATAGTAGCCCTAACTGATTACATCAACACAAGTAGTTAATACAGCTATATTTACAGGAATTTGTCATTATTATTATTACTAGTTAAAATCTAGTCAAAATGATGGGGAAAAAAGATCATGTTGGACATTTTTTTGGTAACGGTTAAATTCTGCGCATCATTTATTCCACGAATGTGGAGTCAACTATCGGCTCAAAAAAAGAAAAGAACTTAACAGGGACAGACCTTATTGCACCCAATTTGACTTTACCCTTGTGGCAGCATTGATTGAAAGTTTGTCAAGTGACTGCTCAGCCGTAAAATGCTTAGCGTGTCAAAATTCACAAATACTGTTCATGGGACCACACTTATGAGCATTAATATTTATTTCATCAAAGTTACCGACGTGAAAAATGGCGTGGTACCTTCAGTGGCGCACGCAGGGGGGGTTTCTGAGTCTCCAGAATCCCCCCCTGCGCTAACTAAGTGGCCACCATAGCGGCACTGTCCTATACAGCAGCCGCGGTGCTGTCAAATAAGCGTCCACGGCAGTGCTGTATTGTATACAGCACCGCCGTGGACGCTTCCTTGACAGCGCCGCGGCTGCTGTATAGGACAGCGCTGCCGAAACTGAGCTGCTGCGCATGCGCAGCAGCTCCCTCTAGTGCGCCCCTGACCTTGTTTGCTGATTCTGTATGCGTTGACGTGATATTACCTCCGTCCTGTTCGCTCTACTGTTTTCTCTGTGACAGGCAATTTGCAGAGGAGTCATATTTGCATGGCGATTACGGTCACGTTCTTTGGTCATCAGTAATAGTTTGTTGTCTGGCTTTATCCCGCTCCGCCCTTCACCTTTTTGCTGCTTCTTGCTGTGCAGTTATTCCCACAGCAGACATTTGCCTTTTAGGTGGCATCACAGTTACACTTTGTAGCTTAAATTAGTCATTTGCACACATTTTACCAAATTTTTTGGTGTGTTTTATTCGTGTATTTATAAAGGTGAGGCACAACGTTAAAAATATATATATATATATATATATATATATATATATATATATATATATATATATATATATATATACATCAAATGCATTTCAGTAGTTATCTGTTGTGTTGTAGCTCTATACTGCCACCTAGTGTTTCACCACTCACATATAATGGTGAGGAGCAGCGATAGCCTTTTATATGTAGATATAGATTATTATTGCTATTTGTGTAGAGCCCCCATATTACGCACTTTCAAAAGAATACTCAATTATTTGCATCAGTCCCTGCCCCATTATAAATTACACTCTAAAGTCCACTGACACACACATATTAGGATACAATGTGGACTGTAGGAGATAAATGTTAGAGGGTCTGGAGGAAACCCACGCGAACACGGGGAGAACATACAAGCGCCAACCCAATAGGGCTCTGGTTAAGACAGTTAAACTTCCCACTGTGCCCCACACAAGTGTTTACATACAGTCGTACAGAAACATTGAAATTACTATACGTATAGTCAGCAACAGCATTTGAAAGCTGAATTGCAGCTATAAACCATACTTATTTCCATTTTAATAATCATATTTACAGTAGGTCTGTGCTTCTTGTAACTGGAGATAAGCAAAGGCAATTATTTCCTAATGAGTAGAAAACAGAATCCACTCTCATAATGTATTTCATGCGGTTCTGTACATGCCTTCACCACTTCACTCAGCCGGCTTCTACGGGTAAATAATATTATTTTTAACAATATTTCAGCCATCTCTCACGTTAATCCCCCCTTTCCCCCCCACAAACATCTTTTGCTGCATTATAGGAGACTAAATCCTTGTGGCCATTAAAGATTCTATTTTTGGCTATCTCCCTAGTACATAATTTTGTATAATCTTTTAAGGATATTGAGCAAGAGTCTGAGGGTGGCAGGATTTGTGGTGTATAAATTCTCACAGTATAATGACAAATTGAGAAGTGGGCCAGCATTAATCTAAGGATTATGAAAATGAAAAATATTATGTTCAAAAGCGTCCCTAGAAGAAATATTCTTTAGCTGATAACTTTAAATTACAGGGTTTCTTTTTTTTTTTTTTGCTTCAGAGGCATATTTAAATGTCCTTAGCTTGACAATGATGTCTCTTTTTACACCTTGTTTTGACTCCTGATATATTTTGTGCTTGTTTGTATAGTTTTAGTTTTACCAAGTTTAGCATTTTGTTTAATGAAATGTAATGGAATTTTGGGTTTTCTTTAAAAAAAAATCTTGTTATATTTTTATATTATTTGCATGAAGAAACATCTGTCCCTGTGCACAGTGAATACATTTTGTGGCCTGGATCAATATTTGCAGCCTATAACCAGATGATATTTGCATCCTGAGTTCCAATGCCTGCAGAGAAGATAAAACAAAATGTAGTTTGAAGTGGAAAGGGGGGAGCCAGATAGCCCCAAATCTGCATAGAACCTCTTACCCATATTAACCAACCATCTTATAAATTAAAGATCACATGTATCATGTTGTATTAGTAAATGCCAGATTGTGCCTTATATATTTAATAGAAGTCACTTGTTCGCTAAAGCCCTACAACAGTGGTTAAGTTGAGCCCATTTTGGAAGCATCACACACCTGTCTACTTAGGCTGGGTACACACTACAATGTTTTCAACTGATTATCGGGCCAATCGCATGATAAATGACCATTCGACTCAATACCGCATTAGTGTGTATGGTTCAATGATGAACGATTATCGTTCCAAAGTACATTGTATCATTTGATTTGATTTTTAAACCGAACTAAAAATCTTGTTTAATGATGGAACAATGTCATTCCAATTCTGCAGTGTGTATGCACTCAGGACCGGCAGTGTCCATAGATCTCTATGGAGTGTGCAGAGTCACCATCTTTTCAGCTGATGGTTATGACAGATGAAGAGCACCGATCTGAAGGTAAAACGTGTGTAGTGTGTACACATGAATCGGCTGCTGATCCGGAATTTTTAGTCTTTGGTAAAATCTTTAACAATGTCGTATTGGGAGAAATTTTCTGTAGTGTGTACACAGCCTTAGAAGGAAATATAGCTACTTTTGTGCTGCAGAGGGGGAATGCACTACTCGATTTAGCATTGTAAGTTATAACTTTAATGTCTGGCAAGACACATATAATTAAAAAGAAATATAACTATAGTGGGAGTGTGCATATGGTAATATATTTTCTATTTACTGGTATTTGACATTTAAAACCATGTAATTCTTTAGAAAATATTTGAGTGTTTAAAAAAAGCACAGAAGTAAAATCAAAACAGACACAACATAAAAAAAGTAGCAAGTAGTGTGTTCTAAATGATTACAACACAAGTGACTTGTTTGCACTAATTTGTTTGTAAATATTTTGATTGCTGTATGCATCTTAGGCTAATGTGATGTAATTATCCTCTCGTTATTATGGGTTCTGATGGTCGTGTCATTAACTCCATATGTGCAAAAAATAAACAAATAAAAGAGAACTCTCTGCATTTTTAATGAATTACACATTTTCTCCCACGAAGTTCAAATGGAGGAAGATATGTTTGAAAATATGATACGTACAGTAAAACTCAGTGGTAATTACATATAACAAAGTGTTTCTACTTTGGTAATTAATTTGGAGCCCCCACCTGCCTATAATTAACCTTTTTTTTTTAACTAGACTTGCTCAGGGAATCCGGTAGCAAATGGAAAAGCTTTGCGTATCGAGTCATTTGACAGGTTTGCAATATGCAATAGCACATTTTAGAAAACATAAACCCTATAATATGCCCAGAACCTTAAGGCCCTCCAAGTTCCACCCCATATCCCGTAGCTTTGCTATTATTGTAATGGCACTATAGAGGGGCTGGCTGGCAAGTTTTAGCCTGATATAGGCACACAGCACTGGCACACGAGCAATGGTCCATCCTTAAAAGTTCCAGGTATAGAACACAGGGAATGATTTATCAACGGATGAAAAGACCTTTTGGAGAAGTGCTGGGGGTGTTAAGTACCCCTGGACATCTGCTTTTGTGATTGAGGGGTATGTGTGGATGGCTGCTGCCTGACGGAGCTGACGGGTTCTGGTCCTGTGGATTCTGATTAGATAAAGTTTTCCGTGGCCCAGTGTAGAAGGAGGTGTCTGTGTTGGGTATCTTCCGCTGTACAGAGGCCTAGGTGTTGTATTGTGCTTACCTTTTTAGTGTTGTTGGGTGTTCCTGTTGGGTTTGTTCTGGTTTCCCTGGATGCGTCCTTTGAGCAGAGATCAATGTTGGTTCTTAAATCCTATGGAGAGAAGTGAGTGGTAGAGTCTCCCCTTTTGAGGTATGCAGCTATTTGTAATATACCCAGTGATTTAGCACTATAGCTTTTTTATGTTTGTGTTATAGCTCCTTTGTGTGTGGTATATTGCTCAACCTTTTGGTACCTTTTGAGTAGAGATGTTCACGGACCCCCGTGTTCTGGTTTTGGATCTGGATTAACTTTGTGTTTTGGCAAAACCGCCCTTGCGTGTTTTGGTTTTGGATCCCGATTTTTTTTTTTTTTTTTTCCTTACATCTCTTACATGAAGAAGGCTTTGTAAACTACATTGTACATAGGCGCATACTTACATTACCCCATTAAGAACAGCGATAATCCCATCGCCATGGTGAATGACATCATAAAGGGGAGCCGGCTTATTAATTCTTCGTGATTGGTTCGCGTCGCTTTTAACAGTTGTCGTCATCGTTGATGATTGGTAAGGAGCCCTTAGGGATCATCATGTCATGGTAAGTGTTGACGGGGTATTCGGCATCAATATGCTGTACCCCACCCCTATATATTACCAATAGTTGGTAACATATACTGTTTGAGATGATTTTTGTATCTGTAGTGGGCTAAGAGTATGTAGTCTCCTGTGTCCAACCAGCACTTCACAAACCCAACATAATTGTGTCTGAAATAAATATTGTGAATATCTGTTCATACTACTCAATGCAAACTGTTGACGTGGACCACAGGACACAGCTGTGAGCGCCTTTGGGTCTATTTTGTACATTTAATTCTCTCAAAAGTCTCCAAAAGCAGAGTTACCTATGAAGTTTAAGTCCTAGCAATACCTTTATGATTGTCCCCTAGACCCACACCAGGTGATTCCTTCATTTACTCAGTTCGCTTTTCTTTGATGACAGAAAAACAAAATTGCCAGATATGCTGGAGAAGAACTTTCTCTCAGTCTTTCACCCCTAGGTGTGAGCCTACTATAGTGAAATGTTTTTCATAGCAATTTACATAACAGTGGTAAAGTGGATTAGTGCAGAAGCTGCAAGGCTTGTCACGGCATATTCAATATCTATCACAACAAGTCTTGCCTGCTGTGATAAGCCCCATCCACCACACAACACACAAGGGAGCAAACAGGCCTCGATAGACACATGAGCAAGATATATATATATATATATATATCTATCAAACCAAACCATTAATAACAATAAAATAAGCTGAACATTGCTACTTATGCTGCTTTGACGCACATTTATCAGGAAGTAGAATCCATCTCTCTCTAAAACACTTGACAATTTTCTGCAGGTAGATGTAGTAAGAGCAGAAGTAAAGAGAGAGAGGAAACAGTTTTACTGCAATGCAAATGTTTTACATATATATATATATATATATATATATATATATATATATATATATATATATATATATATATATATATATATATATATTATTATTATAGAGTCAAGTTTGTTTCTGCATCCTGAACATAACTCTGTTCAGTGCAAACTGATGCTGGTTACGGCTGATGGATTAAATACCCTTGAAATGAAACAATAACTTGTTTGATTCCTCAGTGATTGAAGAACCTGAAACTGAACTGACAACAGAACTTGGTAGGCTGATAGTATCATTAAAACTACATTTGGAAATCTGATTTATGACAACCTTGAGCCCTATCTGGTCAGTTTCCAACACATTTCATCATTGAGAGGATGGAGTTTGAGCCAAGTAGAGAATAAGCATTATAGTGTGACAGAGGCACAAGCCGTGTGGCATCGCAGTATAACCTATTACCAGTGCGTGATATTGGTGACTGTGACACTTGCACAAACTTCTTGCTCTGCGTTTCTACAGCATTCTCTAGAAGTTCGTAGTCTCTCTTTTCACCAGGCTCTGTGGGTTGAAATGTGGAAAGGGACCTTGTACATGCAGGTTTGAAAACCAGTCTACTTGATAGTTTACATCCCAATTGTTGTAATAATGGGCACCAGTCTATCTCTTGATGAAGTGAATTAACTCCTACATTAATGAACTCCTACATCCCACACTTAGCTCATTGCTTTGACACATAAGCTGACATGCAACGCCTTAGGGATGGTCACTCACACTCTCAATCTCTACACTGACCTCTTTGGCAACTCCCCTGATCTTTCAACATCAGGTCAGTCTCCACTTCACTTGAATGTCCATTCTCTTTCTCACTATGTATGAGTCATCACACCAGTAAGAGATATACAGACTCTATCCTTATACACATGCTCCCTGACATTGCAGTCTTCCTCATTAAATGGATTAACTCAACAGTCTCGGCTCTATCTGTTCCGACATGCCTGTGAATGCACTTAATGACTCTGCAACTCTGCACAGATTTTGTTGGTCTCCCACTGGAAACTCGGGCCTCCGTTCCTCACCAGTTTGGCTCTCTCACTATCTCTACTGCTTGTGCTCATCTCAGCATATCTCCGGTTGACTACTAAGCAAGGCCAAGGCTATGTTGATAGGCTTGAACATGAACTCGACTCGGTCACAGTCATATTCAAACAGTTTTAGTTAGTACCCTGATACAGTTCTACAGAAGTCGGATATGGTAGGACCTCAGACTACCGGAGTCCTGGACTTTGACTTAGACTGTACCTTCATCATCAGTTATATCTATAGCGCCACTAATTCCGCAGCGCTGTACAGAGAAGTCATTCACATCAGTCCCTGCCCCACTGGAGCTTACAGTCTAAATTCCCTAACACACACACACACAGAGAGAGAGACAGACTAAGGTCAATTTTGATAGAAGCCAATTAACCTACCTGTATGTTTTTGGAGTGTGGAAGGAAACCGGAGCACCCGGAGGAAACCCACGCAAACACAGGAAGAACTTACAAACTCCGCACAGATAAGGCCATGGTAACCACTAAGCCACCACGCTGCCCTTAGACTCTTGCTTAGGCTCTCTCTACATAGTCTCCATCTCCCCTTAGACTTGGACACCACTTAGACTCTGATTTTTTTTTGGGGGTCGTAGAGGGCACGTCTTTAACTCCTCTGAAACCTCCAATCTCAACACTATTACTCTCTCTTATCCCAACCAAGGGGCTCAGTCCACTAAATGGTGCATACAATAATGGGTGTTACAACAGCTTTTGAGAAATCATTTTCTTTTACAGAAGGGAAAATCCTTTGACACTGAGTATACATAGCATTACCTTTCAATACTAGCTGCGGGGAGCAGCTACGAGGGTAGTAGCCTGCCTGTTTAGTTGGAGGGGAGATTGATGTGGAAAGGGCCATAAGAAGTTGCTGGACTGGGACACAAGCTATTCCTTTTGGTGGCTCTTGCTGTAATAGGTTGTATTTTGTTTCCTGTCAATATTCAGTGTATAAATTTCTGTATTGAAATAGAGATTACGTAACTTGACTAACCACGCATGACTTGTGTTCCTACATGAACAGCTTGTTTATTTGTGAACATTAGGATGTGTGTTGAGGTTTACAGATGTTGAGTTTATTCTTGAAATGATAATTTGCCAATTTTCAGCATAAAGGCAACAATACCCCCCCCCCCCCCCCACCTTCCCAATACTCACCCCTCCTCCCCGTCCTTCACTTCACAATGAAATTAACTGCTGGTACAGAAATAACAAACTGGCACCATATCAAAAACAAGGGAAAAGAACATTTTCATTAGCCAGTTTGAAAATCTGCTCTGTGACTGAAGGCAACATTACCTTTCAATTGTCTGACTACACTAAGATGGCAAATGGTTCTGTATAAAACGGTTATTTATAGCGATATCACCAGCCATTTCAAATTTTTCCTAGGTGTGTAATGGACAATGCAAATTCAACCAGTTTGGTGAAAAATCTATTTGAATAATGTGAATGGAACCAATGCATAAAAATTCCAAACATGACTGATCTGCTTCCTCTTTCTCTATACACATTACCTTACAAAACGACAGAACAGAACATTTTCAATGTTCCTCAGAAACGAGAGACCTGTTTCTTTACTGAGTGAGACGTACAAAGTGACTACAGTCCGTGTATCATCAATGCTTCATTAGATATAATACAAATGCTTTTTCAAATGAGGCAAATCAACACGTGTCACCTACATACAGTGACGGCAGCCATGTTTGAATGAAACCAATATTGATGAGAGAAAAGTCTATCAATTTAAAAGCACCAGTGATATCACTGAGGCATGATCAATATGCATGAGAATGTAGCCTTTCAAATTTACAGGGGCCGGGAATATCATCATGATGATGATGATCATTGGTTCAACCTAAAAAATGGCCGACTCCGCTCTGTATTGTCACGTGCTGTTTAAATACATGTTTGCATTACTTGAAACAGTGCTTTATTGCTTTAAAACACATATAGATGCATGTTATAAGAATTAGAATAGTACAAGCTAAAGTCTTAGTTAATAGCGCAATTAAAACATTTCATTCTATTGCATCAGCTGACTTCTACATCATATAAATGCAATGATACAACAATAGCAGTATAGACAGCAAATTAATACATTGATCAGTTAGTCTGAAAACAAATTGAGGATTCAGAATTATTAGGTTAAGTTGGACACACAGAACGGTGAAAAAATACTGTATCTTATCTTGTACAACATACATATGACAATCCCTTACATATAATTAATCAAAATAAAATAGACATCACATGCTATTTAATCCTGTTAATTTAAGTGAATGCTAATATCACCACATTTGCAGAACAGAATGTGGCCCTGCAGGAAATTTCTACAAATTAACAGTCATAATTTCCTATACACTGGTTTTTGTACGGTGGCATGAAATCATTATCTGGCTTCAAGTCCTTCTTGTGGAGTCTATGGATTATTGCAATATTAATTTTATGCCTTTTGTTTGTGGTATCATCATAGAGCTTGTTTGTGTGTTTTCAACTGCGTGTGTTCAAATTGTATTTATCCCATTATTAAAGGGCAAAACTGTTTTAGTGAGTTTGTGATACCGAAAACAGGGCAACTGGATTGTAGAACAAGCTTAGACAGCCTGTCTTTCCCATGCTTGATATACATGCCCAGAGCCTGTCGTTCAGTCTGTTTGTTCGCATCGAAATATGTGTCCAGTTTGGGCAAAAAAAATCTGGGACGCTATGTAGAGTGGTAGCATTGCTTTGTGTTTTTGTGGCCTGACTGTATTTATGTGCTGTGACAGATGCTGGAAAATCATTAGTGGACTGTATGTAAGTCCTAAGTTTATGACCTATATGTTTTAACAAAAGGAACATTGTTAATATTGGAAAGACCGTTTCCCAAAAGCTTTGGGCTCGGGAAAGAGTCGGATCAAAGGTTCCCTGGAATGAATGGAGAGAGAGGGAGGGCCTCCATTCATTAAGGACATTTCGGGTCTTCTGACCTGCCAGTCAGACAGCAGGCTAAATAATAGGTGCACCTGCTAATGTATCAAGCTGCAGTTTTCCGGCGGGTTTGAAAAGTGGAGATGTTGCCTACAGCAACCAATCAGATTCTAGTTATCATTTATTTAGTACATTCTACAAAGTGATTTTTAGAATCCGATTGGCTGCTATAGACAACATCTCCGCTTTCCAATCCCACTGGAAACTCGCAGCTTGATACATTTACCCCATAGTGTATATTATGATAAAATGTCACTTTGTCAAGAACAGGTATACAGGGTAAAATTAGTGAGGATGCATCAGTTACTTTTCCAACTTGGTCCTCAATGGAACTTTTTCTCAAGGGGCTGCAAACTGTGAAACTATAGAACTGCAGGGCTCCCATGCTGTAATTGTGGACAGCAATGAGTGACTATTATCCGTTTGGTATAGAAGTGCTGAATCTGTTTTCTCAAATAATATTTTATTAGGCTGTAAGTAACCTGACAGCAGGATCTTCTTATCACGCTTAAATGTTTGCAGTTTTCTGATGACACAACATTCTGTAGGGATTTTTTCAATAAAACTTTGCAGTGCTGAAGAGAATATTACCAGTAGCGTGCTGTGATCTGGAAGGAACATATTTAAACAAGTTGGATATTTGAACTTCGCTTTATATAGAGATGCAATTAACCCCACAGTCTTCCATGCCGTAATATAACATGAGCCTGTTCCTTCCACTATATCACATTCAGTTTGTGGCTTCACACTTGATCTGTGTTGCAGTGACAGGTCTGATCAGCTAAATGGTCTTCTGTACACACCTACTTCAAAACTGGGGACATAAGGACATGCATCAAACGTCAAGATTACTGCTATTCAAGTACAAAACATGTTGATGCTAGACTAGTAATATCCAACCGTTTGTTTTGTTTTTTTAAAGCTGGTTCACTATTGGTCAATTTGCCATCATTCTGGCACAGCAAAATACATGGTTCACGACAAAATGTGTCGACTATTTCACAACTTGGGGTCTAGACAAAGGGAACATGGGAGAGTAACATTTTGGTGGGTACTTAAGGTAATATTTCTTATGTCATTGGTTGCCTGTATTTCAACGAATCCAATATAAAATTCTTCTACTAACATACAAGGCCGTCAATAAAATTGCACCGACATACATTTCCTCACTTGTCTCAAAATATCTCCCTACTCAACACCTACGTTCTGCACAAGATCTACGTCTCTCTTTCACTCATCACATCCTCCCATTCTCGGTTACAGGACTTTTTTCGGGCTGCACCAACTTTGTGCAATTCCCTCCCTCGCACAGTAAGACTTTCCTCTAGTCTCCAAACCTTCAAGCGTTCTCTGAAAACCCACCTCTTCAGACAAGCTTATAGTATTCCTCTACCAGCCTCTTAATCTCCCCTATTACCACCCTCTACACAGCTAACACAAGACAACAACCCTCTTGCTAACATTGGTACACACACAGCCCACTCAGTACTTTTACCTTTGCGTTCTAGCTGGTCCAGTGTTCACATGTCCTTGTGTTTCAAACTCCCATTGTCCCATAGATTGTAAGCTTGCGAGAAGGGTTCTCTTACCTCTCTGTATGTATTACCCAGTATTGTTTTATTAATGTATGTTCCCATTTGTAAAGCGCTACGGAATTTGCTGGCGCTATATAAATAAATGATGATGATGTGTTTTTGTTTCTATGGTTGAATTTTGAATTACATCCCTTTTAAAACGAAGATATTATAATAACAAAGGTTTTAATTTAGAAAAAACTAATGTAGAATAGGTACTTACCACAATATTCTCTATATAGTAAATACAGGAAATTAAATAGAACCAGGCAATATACAACTTTATGCCATTGTTTGAAGACATGATTTACTGTCTTCCTCTCTGTGATTTATTCCCAGTCTTACACTGAGAAGCATTGAAGCTCAGCCCCCTCCCCAAGCAAGAGTCTGTATAGAACATTACCTACATGTTTAAGGGGCGAAATATGTGCAAAACTAGAATCCTGTGCATGATTAATGGAAAATAGAAGTAGAGAAAAATAGAATTCCCTCATCTGCAATTCATTACAAACTGAAATTAAAACTATATTTAGCACAGTGACACATTAGCAATTTACTAAATAATAATGGACTCGATTGAACATTTGGCTCTTAAAAACCCAAAGGCTAAATATAGTATTAATGGCACTGTGATGGAAACTACGGAGGTGGAAAGGGATCTAGGAGTCACTATTTCAGGGCATTAAAGGCAGGTAAGCAATGTAATAAAGCAATGAGGAAAGCAAGTCAGGTGCTTGGTTGTATAATGAGAGGAATCAGTAGCAGAAAGAAGTAATAATGCCACTGTATAGGTCATTGGTACGACCTCATCTAGAATACTGTGTTCAGTTCTGGAGGCCATATCTCCAGAAGGATATAAATACATTAGAGACTGTACAAAGAAGGGCAACTAAAATGGTGCATGGCCTACAGCACAAAACTTACCCAGAAAGACTAAAAGATCTTCATATCTATAGTTTGGAGCAAAGAAGGGAAAGGGGGGAGTGATAGAAACTTTCAAAAATATATAGGGGTTTAACAAGGTACAGGAGGGAAACATTCTTCAAAGGAAGAGAAGTATTAGAACACGAGGACATGCACTGACACTGGAGGGAAGAGAAGTATTAGAACACGAGGACATGCACTGACACTGGAGGGAAGAGAAGTATTAGAACACGAGGACATGCACTGACACTGGGGGGGAAGAGAAGTATTAGAACACGAGGACATGCACTGACACTGGGGGGGAAGAGAAGTATTAGAACACGAGGACATGCACTGACACTGGGGGGAAGAGAAGTATTAGAACACGAGGACATGCACTGACACTGGAGGGAAGAGAAGTATTAGAACACGAGGACATGTACTGACACTGGGGGGGAAGAGAAGTATTAGAACACGAGGACATGCACTGACACTGGGGGGAAGAGAAGTATTAGAACACGAGGACATGCACTGACACTGGGGGGAAGAGAAGTATTAGAACACGAGGACATGCACTGACACTGGAGGGAAGAGAAGTATTAGAACACGAGGACATGTACTGACACTGGGGGGGAAGAGAAGTATTAGAACACGAGGACATGCACTGACACTGGGGGGAAGAGAAGTATTAGAACACGAGGACATGCACTGACACTGGGGGGAAGAGAAGTATTAGAACACGAGGACATGCACTGACACTGGGGGGGAAGAGAAGTATTAGAACACGAGGACATGCACTGACACTGGGGGGGAAGAGAAGTATTAGAACACGAGGACATGCACTGACACTGGGGGGAAGAGAAGTATTAGAACACGAGGACATGCACTGACACTGGAGGGAAGAGAAGTATTAGAACACGAGGACATGTACTGACACTGGGGGGGAAGAGAAGTATTAGAACACGAGGACATGCACTGACACTGGGGGGAAGAGAAGTATTAGAACACGAGGACATGCACTGACACTGGGGGGAAGAGAAGTATTAGAACACGAGGACATGCACTGACACTGGAGGGAAGAGAAGTATTAGAACACGAGGACATGTACTGACACTGGGGGGGAAGAGAAGTATTAGAACACGAGGACATGCACTGACACTGGGGGGAAGAGAAGTATTAGAACACGAGGACATGCACTGACACTGGGGGGAAGAGAAGTATTAGAACACGAGGACATGTACTGACACTGGGGGGGAAGAGAAGTATTAGAACACGAGGACATGCACTGACACTGGGGGGAAGAGAAGTATTAGAACACGAGGACATGCACTGACACTGGAAGGAAGAGAAGTATTAGAACACGAGGACATGTACTGACACTGGGGGGAAGTAGGTTCAGAGGAAAAATTACTTCACAGAAAGAGTAGTGGATAAGTGGAATATCTCCCATCCGAGATGGTAGCGGGTAAAACAGAGAAATTTAAACATGCTTGGGATAGACATAAGGAAAAAATAAGAATCAAATAGGGTTGGAGGTTACCATAGGTTAAAAAATGGGCAGACTAGATGGGCCAAGTGGTTCTTATCTGCCGTCAAATTCTATGTTTCTCTGTTCCTATGTAACACAAAAAAATAACAATTTTAAACTTCTCCAAATGTTCGCTTACATATGTATTCTTTCTCTGTGACCTATAAACATAACATAAGCATTATAAACTAAAAAACCTCTTAAAACAGTTTATCAGCATTCCAAGCTCTTCCAATGTAAAAAAAATGACCGAACAAAATGATTGCAATTTTATATTAAAGTATGAAAAGAACGTTTCAAAAATGAAATGTAATAGAATGAGTTTATATTAAAACAAGTGCATTATATATTTCTAATATATTAAAAACAAAGCATACAAATAGCACATTTTTATTTTTATAGAAAACGGTTTACAAAGCTCCAATTTTTAATATATTACAATTTATAATAATTGAACTAGGGCTATTTGTCAGCCATACTTTCCCTGTAGACTTCCATCAAGCAGTAAATCTTTCCTTACCGGTACCTTTTTGTTCTCTAATGTTCTTCACTATTGAAGAAAGTGAATTAAGGTCACATCTTACACTGACTGCTTCCTCTTGCGTCAGTGTGCATGAAGTGGACCAGTCATTGGCTTCAGGGAGGGTATGGGGGAACGAGATAAAGGGGCTGAGTCATTAAGGAGTGTAAAGCATAACAAGGCTGTAACTCTGCACCTGGGCAAAACCATGTTGCATTGGAGGGGGTGGTAAATTTATAACGTAGGGACAGATTTATAGTTGGGGTAGGGCATGTCCTCGATCAACTTTAAATTTCAGTGTAAAAATAAAGCTATCAAGTATTTGTGTGCTACATGGAAAAGCAGAAAGTATTTAACTTATGCGCAAAATAATAAACTAATTTGCACCCCTTGCATTGTAACATGGAGAAAATGTACTCCTTTTTCTACCTTTCTTTCCTTAATGACTCAGAGCCAAAGTGTATTGGTGGGTTGAATAGACTATGGGGTATATTTACTAAACCGTGGGTTTGAAAAAGTAGAGTTGTTGCCTATAACAACCAGTCAGATAGTTATCATTTAGTTAGTACATTTTACAAAATGACAGCTAGAATCTGATTGGTTGCTATAGACAACATCTCCATTTTTTTTTCAAACCTGCCATTTAGTAAATATACCCCTAGGTTGCATAGTATTAACCCAGCTAACATCTTTCTATTTTGATACAAACAATAATTATTCCTCGCCAAAGGGGAAGAGGAGGTCAACCGGATGCTTTCGATTGCATGACCCTTATAGTCCGCCCCTCTGTACTTATCCATCATCATCATCATCATCATCACTATTTATTTATATAGTGCCACTGATTCCACAGCACTGTACAGAGAACTCACTCACATCAGTCCCTGTCCCATTGGAGCTTAGTCTAAATTCACTAATACACAGACGCAGAGAGAGAGAGAGAGAGAGAGAGATTGAGATTAGGGTCAATTTTGATAGCAGCCAATTAACCTACTATGTTTTTGGAGTGTGGGAGGAAACCAGAGCACCTGGAGGAAACCCACGCAAACAAGGGGAGAACATACAAACTCCTCACAGATAAGGCCATGGTCGGGAATTGAACTCATGACCCCAGCGCTGTGAGGCAGAAGTGCTGACCACTGAGCCACCATGCATGATGCTGAGTAGATGTCTTTAGCAACTGAAACTCAGAACATTTCCTATCCCTGAACAAGTTACTGAATCTGTAATGTGTCTTATAAGTTTCTACCGGAGCTGTATTTGTTTTACCCAGTGGAAAAATATAGAGGGTATAAAAAACTTTGTAGAATCTTATCATATATTGAACACTTTGATCAGCAAAGCATTCACACACAGCCTAAGTAAGCCAAGCTGCGTGGAAGAGCCCATCTGTTTTTCTAATTACTTCCTTCAAACAGTAACTTCACTTGTTTTGTCCTAGAGCTTTTCTTGTTGAATCAGCAGCTGTACGCACTTATAGAAAACTTACATTTGCAGCAAGGAATATATTATGCCGTTCTCCTTTAATGATGAAGCATTGCCAAAAATCTGTTGCTATAAGCACACTATTAGGAAGGTTTTGAAGAAAGCGGGGACACAATTGTGTTTTGTTTGCAGGAACAAGAAGTTCCTTCCAGTTTTATTTTTTTTTGTATCCAACTCTTTTGTCCTGTGAATGGGGTCATTTAAGTGAGAATGTCCCAAAATATTACTGAGAGCAGTTCTGTAGTTTGTTCTTCTTACCCAATTTGTGCTCAGTAAGAGGGAATAACAGCCAAGGTGTAAGACGTGTGAGTAACTATTCATTGGGATGGAACAAACCAAGTGCTCCAAAGTGAACGTAAAGGGCCATCCTTGATTTCACCTTGGCAATAATATTATTTTCCAGGTGTGCTAGTTTTGTGTGGGGTGTAGAGGGTGTTATAAAATGGATCGTAAATATATATAAAAAAAGAACAGAAGTCCAAACCTGAACCAACTTTTTATGGACAGTAAAACACAATAATAAAGTAGATAGAATTACAATGGTCTGGGTCTGTCTTCTAGATTAACACCTTCAGGCCAAAGGGATAATAATCAGTCAAATTTTGTAACACCAAGAACATTTTTTACAGATGTACTACAATCCTTAATCTATATTTTGGCCGAATAACAAAATACTTAATAAATGATTCTACCAAATATTAAACAAAGTGTAATCCCTAACTTGCATATTACAGTTAGAGATTAGGTCCTAATCGATTGACTAGTGCCTGTAATTTTAATTTCTATAAGAGTAATTTACTAATCTTAATATGAGGACGAGCAACACATCTAATTTTGCACTAGTTTTTCCCACTTTTTTGCTTCCCTTGCGCAAACATTCGAAAATATTGTGCTCCCGTATAGGAAGACGCCTCCCGGAAAATGTAACAAAAATTACCTGTTTACTATAACTTTTGTACAACCCTTTAATTACAACATTTCAATCTATCTCCAAAATCATGCTCATTGGAGCCTTAGTTATAGTTAAAATAAGTCATAAAAGTAAGCTGCCTTGGCTTTATGGGTAACGGTTCTGCATAATGAATGTACACTGTTGTATAATGCCAACATCCTCCAGTATGTGTAAAAATCAAGTATTAGTGTGTGGGAGCTAGAGGGGGGGGGGGGGGGGTCGTTTTTTGGAGACAGCAAATTTTCTTAAAATATCGTGTCACGAAACATAACACGTGCCTGGCCCACATTCAGCAAGTGTCAGGACACCAGGTTTATGTTTAGCCCTTTTGCTGCTCAGACTAGCTGGTTTGACTGTAGGCAACTGAGGACACCCACTACACTTCTGGGTTCAGAATCACTTATGCATAAAAGTGAAATACTGCAAGTGTAACAAAAGTCCAGGAAGTTCAGTGTACAGGAAACTTACTGATAATCCTATCCTAAAGGGGCTACAATCACCGAATCCCTTGAAGTGCTGTCCCCAGTCTCTAAGCTACGCGGCTCACTACTCATCCAGCCAGAGTAGACCAAGTTCAATGTCCTCCTGCTTTTTTGCAGATAGAAAAGTTAAGGTCTGTTGAGACTTGGAGATCCATAAAAATGACACATTCTTAGACCAGTCCAAAGAGGAGCTATAATCCTTAGTTAGCCTGTCCTGGTCTAGTACTCATGATGACGTGACTTTTGTTGGGCTGGTTTTAGATTACACTTCCCTGCTGGATTCAGTGCCTGCTTATCGGAGGGCCGCCACTGAGCCTTCTCCCAAATATTTGGGTTGCAGCAGACACCCTGCGGCGAGTGCTCTAGGAAGTCTGACTGGATTTGGCACCCATTTGTTAGGCAATAAAACATAATGCACTTAATTCTCTGTTCTTCCACTGATTTAATCAGTTAGTATCTTTTCTTGAGAAAACAGTTCTAGAAATGACTGGCACATCTGGCTCAAACTGGCCAACTTAGCAGGGGTAGTCCCAAAAAGTCTTCAGAGAGCAGCCTGGGTCTGGTTGGCTAGGTGCCCTCGTGATAGTAGCTCTTTTAGGGAACAAGTTGGGGGATCTAGCAGTACCTGGAAAACCCACCCGGCAACACATATAAAGCGTCATACTTCATAATACATACAGTTCACAAATGTATGTCAATTAGTACATATTTTATGTACAAACGACTTAATGTAGTACTGGTGAGAGGGGATGTCAAGTGGAATTAACCTTTATTTCTAACCCTGCTCTCACCGCAGTAAGGAAGTGAGAGGTGGTTATTAGAGGGGTAGAGAGGAGTAGGTCAGAGGTGGAACAGAGAGGTCGGGCTGGGGTGCATCACAGTTGAGATTAGTCTGGTCAAACTCCAAAGATCTAGCAGAGCTGGTTATATGAATAAAATTAATTTTAATGATCTTTATGGTGGCAGCGGTTAAAACTGTTTCCCACAGCCACACTGTTTGCTCCTTATGGACATATAGGATCAAACTGGAATAGGTAGGAGCAGCGCTTAGCAAAGTAGTAGTGGATTATGGGAGCAGTGATACCTATCTCTCCTGTTAAAGTGGTTTTGTATGAAATACAACTCTATGAAGTTCATACATCCAATTTGTTTAAGTACCTTTATATATATATATATTGCAATACTGTTCTTACACTCGAGAGAAAAAATATATTTTTAAAAAATCTACTATGAGAAAAACTGCATATAACGTGACCATTTTTATATGGAAAGACTTTATTATTTTTATATTTGTTGGTCATATTATGACATACTTTTTAAATAGCATCAATACTTAACATCTTCATTCCGTTCAGTAAGTCTCTGTTGACGCCACTTCAGCTAGTAGACGTGGATCATCTGTGCACCTCATTCAATTTGGAGATAAGTGTTGACTGCATCGAGCAAGTGATTGTATCCCGGACCTTCAAGAAAGATATGCAGCAAGAAGGCTAAAATATATCCCTGCACGGTGGCATAAATACAATTTAATAAATAAATAGACCTGACACTTTTATTTGCTGCAACATTGGCTTATATGACACTATAATTTATTTAGGGCACATTACAGCCAGCTATTTTTTTTCATAAACTTCCCCTGTGGAAATTACGGCATGTGCATAGAAGGTTTCGGAGTCGAGAATTACAGCTTGTGTATGTATCTCAATTTTATGGCTTAAGCAAACAGCTATTTCGAGGGGATCAATGGAAAAGAAGATTCATTCTGTAAGGATGGCTATATATACTGTGTATGTGTGTATGTGTATATATGTGTGTGTGTGTATATATATATATATATATATATATATATATATATATATATATATATATATATATATATATATATTTTAATGGAGAAGAGTCTGAAAATTCGGGACTGAGATCAGCAAAACTAATTGGGGCAATCATAATTGTACCACAGTGGCGCTTCTTAATAGACATTCTAAGGCTTTGCATAGGGAACCTATTTCCGGCAAGACCCGGCACATTGTGCCGTCTGTGGTAGCCTCTTGATGTATAGGACAAAGCCTTATCGCTAGCAAAACATGTGTTTTCCCCAGAGACTGTGCTTTTTGACCTTTAATAAATAAACACCCAAGAGTTCATCAGAAAGTTTAGTGATACGTTTTTGTGGAAAATGAGTGAAAGTGTCACTGCGAAAAATTTACTTGATGGTATAATTTAATTAATTTGACTTCATCATTTTTAACTTTTTGATGACTGAAGTGTTTTTGCCCCAGCATGATCAAATCCCATTTCACTTTTTGAAATGCATCAACTAAAATGGCATTGTGATGGGATGTGTGTGTGTCCATACTAAAGATTTGTTATCAGTTTTATGCTTGGTACTTCAGTGAAATCGGTTGTTCCATGGGAATTGATACACTGCGTCTTCATGAACAATGTCTCGGCCTACAAAATTGTTCCTTCCCTTGTGCCTCCTGTTTCGGTGGCGACATTTGATCCTAATAAGCTGAATAGTAGTCCAGCCCACAAAATACATATGTTCAAGCACATTTTGTCTGCATTTCCTATGGCATATTCATATATACTTATCTTTGAATCCCACATTGTCAGTTGAGGTTAGCATTGCTGCCTCACAATACTGGGGTCATGAGTTCAATTTTGACCAGGTTCCTATCTGTGAGGAGTTTGTATGTTCTCCCCCTGTTTGCATGTGTTTACTCCGGGTTCTCCAGTTTCCTCCCACACTCCAAAAACGGTAGGTTAATTGGCTGCTGACAAAACGGACCTTATTTCGTATGTGCGTATGGAAGGCAATTATATTGTGAGCTCCAATGAGGGAGGAACTGACAAAAATGACTACATACTCTCTACACAGCACTATGTAATATGATTGGTGCTATATAAATAACTGATAATAAATATTAATAGTAATAATTACATGCACGGTGTGTTAAAAATTTGCTGAAACTGTGTCTATGCAAATAAGGTCTATCTTTTACTATTTTATTAATATTCAGGATTCCATAAAAGCTGGTTTGGAATGCACTGGGCTGGCATGTGACTACAATGTTTACAATAACATGTAAAAATGTGTTAGGCGAGCAAACATTAGTGAACATGTTAGACACACTCATACATCTCCCTGAGTTATGCTGAATGAACTCAGCACAGTTCTACTACCTAAAACTACCGCTGTAGCGCAGTTCATTAAGGAGATGCAAATACACAATAATCTCATCTCAGCTGCTGCTAATGACCCCGACGCATCTAGTAACTTTCATTATAAATAATCGCTGGATTTGAAATAGTGTCATTATCCTTTTTTGTGTGCTTTGAAATTGAACCAGGCTGCAATTAAAATTTTGGGAAAAAAACATTTTCACCAGGGTCCTGAAGATGGAGATTATTTAAAACCTGCATATGCAGAGTTCTGGGGGGGGGGGGGGGGGGAGATGGGGGTCATACTCGGCTCAGCAGCCTATTTGGAACATTTTAAAGGAAATGACCCAGCCCAAGACAGTCCATTATGGAACCAGCCTGAGGGTCAGATGCTCCCATGGTCCTGAGACAGATTGGAGTTATAAGTGCAAAAGTGCAACGATGCAGTGTGTGTGTATGTGTATATGTATACATGTGTATATGTGTGTATATATATATATGTATGTATAATATGTATGTGTATGTATGTATGTATATATATATATATATATATATATATATATATATATATATATATATATATATATATATATATATTGAGAGAGAGCAATCTAGATCACACGGTGGGTCTTATTTACGAAGCACAATGCAGATGAGACAATACGCAATCCACTTTGGTGGGTAAAATTGATTTGCCCTGTTTCACTTAGACATCCCCCAAAGTGCATGGGCGTTGAGTAAATGGCATTAGCGGATATGTTCCGACCGATACAAGGATTTGGGTGGAGTTAGGGCTTCCCTTAAGTACAGAGTAGGCCTGCCATACACAAAAATAATATTGTATTATAGAGCAAGATCATTAAAATGAGATAAAGGAGTGGAGAGGGTTCATTTTAGGGACTTCATTGGTATGCACGGGGGCACACATCCATTTAAACTACGCACAAGGACTTGCATTTTGCACTAGCTCAGAGATGGTGAAGATCAGGGAGTAGATGTATCAAGCTGAGAGTTTTCAGTGGGTTCTACTTATCATTTATTTAGTACATGTTACAAAATGATAGCTAGAATCTGATTGGTTGCTATAGATGACGCCTCTACTTTTTAACCCTCAGCTTGATACATTTACCCCTAGGTCTCATCCTACACTTTTACGGGGAGGACTTTGTGCCTTATGCTTTCAATTCCAATTGGCAGAGATGCTAATTTGTAGGCGATTTTGTAATGTAAATAAAAACATATGTAAATGCTAATTTAAGCCATAAGGCTTAAACTGAGGCTCAATTGATCATTATGTATTGTGCATTGCATCTCTGTAGACTGTTCATCTCCACAAGCTTAGACATTGTCCGATGTATACACGGCAATCATGGGACTTGAAAAAACCATCTCAAAATGATTTACTATTATAACATCATGTGTCAACATTTCGGGGTCCCCCCAACCTTTTATATAAAAATTATGTTCTAACTCCATCTCAAAGTTTATACAATAATATTACAATATATAGCAGCTATAAATGTACTAGAGCTTGACTTCCTGCCTGGAGAGACACCGTTCTCCCAGGAAAAGGTTGACAAAGGTGGACAGGAGGCCAAATGCCCTCTCAGGTCAATCTACTATTACATATGTGTGCTGACGCTAAGATTCTACATATTACTGCTGGTGCCACAATCTCTAAGTGCTCTGTACTTTACTATCCCACACAACTATGATTATCCTGCAGGAGAACGCAGCTGTCTGATCATCACGGGCTGCTAGAGCACCTCTGAGGTTTTTTTCCATACCTTATTATTGTATAAACATGTGAATGGGTGGCTATCTTACGATAAGCCATCTAATTGTGCTTACCTACCATCCAGAGATTACTAATATGTCAATCAAATTTGTAAACTGATTTCGGAATCACTACATGGATTTTTTTAAAAAACATTTTTGGACAATGTAGTATTGTGTCTGCTTTTAAGGATGGATTATATGGCATACGCTCCTAAGGATTGGGGATAAATTTATCAAGTTGCGAGTTGCCGGTGGGTTTGAAAAATGGAGATGTTGCCTATGGCACCCAATCAGATTCTTGCTATCATTTTGTAGAATTTAGTAAATAAATGATAGCTGGAATCCGATTGGTTGCTATGGGCAACACATCCACTTTTCAAACTTGACGGAAACTCAGCTTGATACATTTACCCCTTGGACTCAGTGCCTGAAATTTCACCAAAACCCATAATCTTGGGGGAACATTCTCTCCAGTAAGGGTGCCCAAACAGTGCCTTCTCATGCCTTGTTCTGCCACTAATATTATACAGATATATAATATAATAATTACATAATCAAGCCATCCATGTCCTAAATGAGAGCACATGTATCACAGGGATATCTGGTGACCCACACTAATATATTATAAGCCTTAATTTGGGACATGTGAGCTCTAGATTAACAAATATTGCTGCGAGGTTAAACTAACCACATCATTTGCTATTTTTTGCCATATCTACAATGCAAATTCCCCCCTTAAGCCAGCAAGTACCAAATCAAGAAAAAGGAGCAGCAAAAAAGATATACATAAAAATAGTATAACGAAGGGCTGTCTCAGGAAATCACTATGCAGGGCTAAATGAATAAAGTTTAAGTCTATGTATTGAAGTTAATGAGAACAGTGTATTCCCTTCAGCAAAACGTAGGCAAAAGGACACATACTACCACTAGGTACAGAAATCATTAAAATATTCTGCATGAAGGAAACTCAAGCAATATATTTCCAACCTGCAGGGCCCGAGAAGTAAAAAGACATTAACACATGAAATAAAAAGACGAAATGATACAAAGTGATTGAACAAATAACTCGAGAATAGAACAGAAAAATGTATTTGCAGAGATCAAGTAAACATTGTTTCAAGATAAAAATGTAGAGCAAAAAAATATACATATTTTTGATCTGGATAAAAGCTGAGCAATAAAACATATTTGTGTATGTTGAAACTTGTAATAAATAGAATGGAATTTATAGTATCTAACTTGGAACCCTTTAATCAATCACAACTTTTTGTTTTAAAAAAATAATAATAATTCTCTTTAAATGAAAGAAAATGGTTGTTTTACTATCCTTGCTAGTATTATTTTTTAATTAATGTAGCCATAAATTAAAACAATACCTAATGAATGCAAATTAGATTTAGCCCCTTTTCACCCTCTCAAACACCATCCCACATATATCCACATACAACCCCTCCAAGAATAATAGGTTGTTATTGGGCCTGATTCATTAAGGATCTTAACTTAAACTTTTTTTTTAAGTCTCCTGGACAAAACCATGGTACAATGCAAGGGGTGCAAATTAGTATTCTGTTTTGCACATAAGTTAAATACTGACTGTTTCTTCATGTAACACACAAATACTTGATAGCTTATTTGTACACTGAAATTTAAAGTTGATATTTGTGTGCTACATGAAAAAACAGTCAGTATCCTTAATGAATCAGGCCCCTTGTCTTTACAGGAAGACAGTGACCTCCTTATTTCTGCTTTTCTCAGCATGCATACACCAGCCGGCCAATTAAGGCATCTCCAAACCTTAGTCCAGTCCTGGCCAACTTGCACCTCTCTAGGTGTTGTGAAACTACAATCTCCACCATGCTTTGCCAATAGATAACCAGCCAATTGCTGGTAGGGCATGCTGGGACTTTTAGTTTTATAACACCTGGAGAGCCGCAAGTTGGCCAGGCCTGCCTTAGCTAATGCAATTCCATGTTAGTTACATATATTAAATATAATACTTTCTCTTTATAGGTTTCATTCCCTTAGATCAGTGTTTCCCAAGCCCAGTCCTCATGGATCCCTAACAGTGCAGGTTTTCCATGCCACAAGTGAAATAATTAGTGTAACCTGTGGATCTTTCAATATGTATCAGTCAGTAACGAATACACCTGTCCTCCTGCAAAGAGATATGGAAAACATGCACTGTTAGGGGTCCCTGAGGACTGGAGTTGGGAATGACTGCCTTCGATAATCACATGTTTTTGATTATATGTCAGAGATCTTCCTCTCTCACTGCTCTACTTCTGTCTCCCCTCTCTGCCAAGCTCTATACCGGCTCCCTTTCCCCTATAGAATCCAATTCAAACTCCTCAGCCACATCTACAAAGCCCTTTACCATGCCTCCCCCTCCCCCCCCCCCGTAAATCTCTGACCTCATCACCCTACACATTTCCACCCGGCCTCTCCGGATGTCCACCATCCGTCTCCTTGCTTTCCCTCTTTGTCTCACCCTCTCTTGTTTCAACCACCCAAATAGTGTAAGATTTGACAAGCACTTCCTCCTCTTGTGTCCACCCCCTCCTCTCCTATACATGTGCCCCTAGCGTCCCACACTCAAGATTTTACTACATCATTTGGTCTGATACCTCATGCTTGTTCTCTGCCTATCCTTCTAGCCAACATTTTTTTGCACTATCCATGACCTTCGTTTAACCTCCTCCATGTCTGCACTCTACCATGTAACCTGTTCTGTGTTACCCAATGTAATTCTACAGAAGGTAAACGTAATCGTTGACTTATGCTTTGGAATGGACAAATGCCCATGGGAGATACTGTGTCATGTACTTGTTCGTCAATATTTTGCCGGATAATTCCTGGACGTGGGCCATCTTCTATGATGTACATTGGCTTTAAACACAATTAATTTATCATATATTTGGCAGTGATAGATGTAATTGAACGGATTTACAGTAATCTTTCTCATGTTTTTTTTGTTTATAAACTGAAAACTGGATATCAGGAAGCTAAGACATCAGATATAGAATGCATTTTGTTTTAAAAGAAATGGGGGGGGGGCTTTGGATTTTGGTTAACAAGCAAGTAAGACCTAAAAATACAAGGTTGTTATAAATAATGCAATGCATTTTGGGAGATTCGCTAAGCGCTATCCTCTATAACCTTTAGGCTTTATTTATTTAGATGCATTCGACTGGAATAATAGCACCTATTATTATGTTCAGTCTTCAAAACTGGTAATAAATAGATGAGCTGGAGATTAAGTGAGCAGAGCTAGGACCAGCAGCACATTAAACCAGTAGTGCAGAATATTTCACTTCTGCATATCTATGCGCAGGCAACTTTCTGGTGTAAGGAATTAGTACAATGTTATTATTTATGTATTTATTATTAGTATTGTTATTATTATTATTATCTTTTATCTATGAGGCGCCACAAAGGGTCCGCAGCGCCGTACATAAATCATGGGAAAACAGTACAGGGAGACGATACATGGCATACAAGGTAGTACAGAAGCAAAGCGCATTAAAAACAAAGTGCAAAAAGTATAAACGAAGTGCAATAAGTTTAAATAAATACTAACTTAGCATTGAAAGGAGCACAGGGCAAAGAGTGAAAAAGGGGTTACGCCAGTGCCTAATAGAGTGGGGTGCTACTTGCATGATCAAGGGAGAGATAGAGAAGAGGAAAGATGGGGGCAGGAGTCAAGTGATGAAATGGAGAGAGGAGGCAGAGGGCTAAAGGTAAACAGGGGGAGGCGGACACAAGGAAAGAGGGACCTGCCAAAGTTGCTTACAGTCTAAAGGTGAGGGGAGACTGACACGAGACAGAGTGGCAAGAGGGGGTGATGGTCGAGAACACTGGGAGAAAGGAAAAAGGAAGCAAGAAGGAGGGGGCGTGGTACAGAGAGGTTAGTATACAAAGAGAGAAGAGGGTAGTAAGAGGCCAGGGTTGGGCGGAGGAAGGGTAGGCTAACATGAACAGATGGGTTTTGGGGGAGCATTTAAAGTTTGATAGGCTAGGTGACAGCCTAATAAAATGGGGGAGATTGTTCCAGAGAAGGGGGGCAGCACGGGAGAAGTCTTGAATGCGGGAATGAGGTGTTGACCAGATGGGAGGTGAAGCAGAGGTTGTTGGAAGACCACAGTGGTCGAGGAGGAGTATGAGGTTGGAGAGATATGGAACAGTGGAGTTAGAGAGGGCTTTATAGGTAAGGGTAGAGTTTGATTTATTTATATAGCACCAGTCATATCCCACAGCGCTGTGCAGAGAGTGCAATCTCCACAGATAGAACCGTGGTTGGAATAGAACACAGGACCCAGGCTCTGTGAGGTAGCAGTGCTAACCACTGAACCACCGTGTTGCACACTGTTCCACCGTGCTGCCCAATGTGTAGCCGATCTGGGAATGTAAACATGTACTGTACGTCATGTGAGGATATGTTCCTCTAAATGAGATGTACATCCAACTTTTGCTTTTTTTTAAATAATATTACTGTCACGCTTCAATGCAGAAAACTGAAAATCACAGCTATGGAGCCCGCAATATGATGAAAGCATAAGATGTTTATTGAACAGGTATAAACCAGAGAATACAGGAAATGGAACAAACCAAGTATTGCAGACACTGAACAAGGATTTCTGAGTGAAGCTGAAAACTGCTTGCTATAAGGAATACAGCTGATGCAGGTGGAATGACTGAGTGGAGCAGAAACCGATACAGAGATGTCAGTAGCACCATTTAGAAGTCCCAGAGAAAAGGAGAAACAGGAGAGCACAACAATAAGGAACAGCAACAGGACAACAATGACCAGCACAGGTAACTGGAAGAGGCAGATATAGATAGGGAGCCACCAGGTGCAGGTGATTAATAGTGCAGCAGGTTAGCCCCTAGTAGTTAGAAGAAACAAGGCTCTCTGGTGGTTGAGGTACTGCCGGATAACACGTTCAATGTAACAAGTCCAATATAAACCTGGAGGCAGGAGATGTCAATACAAAGCAGCATGCAGATGCAGTAAAGGTGAAGGCAGATCCTGACAATTACAGTTAATAGAGGAAATTGGGAAAGATTCCACAAACTCAAACAAATTCCTTATCCCATAAAGCTGTGGACAACTGTAGGTCTTTCCAAACAGAGATATAGACCTTGTTCTTCTTTATATTACAATTTCCCTTGAAAAAATGTTCTGATGGGCAAATTTTCCATATAGTGTTCCACTAAATCGTTTGCTTTGTTGCCCAATAGTTCTGCAACACAGGAATGTGGTTCCTCTGAATCTTTTAGGTTATTTGGTGATGAAATGGGAACAGAGTGAGTAGGGACATTTATAGGGTTGTCTGTGTTTTTATACAGCAGGCCGCATATCTGTTATAAGCAGGTAGCATCTTAATTCAATTGAAAATAACATTGTTCTTTCATGCTTCTGTAGTATAAGTTATATTGTAAATATTGTAATTATTCCTGAAATAATAGATAGAAAAATATACATTTTTTTATGAAACAAACCATGCCAATTATGTATCTTTGAGTAGAAGTTAGAGAGGCTTTTTCTTTTATATCTCACCAGCTTCATCTTCCTACGATTATGAAGATATGTTTATATATTCTATGAAATAGCCTCCAGATTTAATAGTGAATAGTATATAATAGTAAAATAAAAGAGGTTTTAATTTTAAGCTCACAAAACAGGATCAAATTACAACTGGAGAGGACATCTAGTACAGGCCATCGGGTGACATAACAATATGTAAGTACTATTAATACAGGATCTTGTTACAATTTTAATTTGTAAGTGTTTCCTACAAATAGCACGTTCTTGGCCAGAGAAATGTATGCCACTTCACACTTGTCAATTCTGGATGCATCGCACAATCTTTGTGACGTGTAAGTCCTATTGTCACTCCTTCAGTCAGAAGCAGACATAGTTTTTAGAGACCTTCGAGCAAATATCTTGACATGCTAAAGCATTGATGCAGTTTGGCTTCCCGTCTGCACTGATCTTCATCCTTAGCTGCTTTAAACTGTGGTTTTGGCAGTGTATACTGTGAAAATATAACTTTGCAAAATGTGATTTTATATCTCAAACTCTTTCAAGAAGTCTAAGAAACTCCCACATGACCCAAAACTTGACATCCTTCCGTATATGGACAGATATGACTTAAAGCCCACTCAAGATGCAAACAAATAAAAAAACACTTGAAGCTCATCTGATGTATGTGCACATATCATTTTCGCTCCTGTATTTAAGTACCTCAATTTTCAACCTTTTCTCCCTAGCGGCACTTGTAGGATTTTAAAATCCCTAAAAGATGGAAGGGATCGTAACGGTAGAAACGGCATGCTGGTGGTTGTAGTCTGCACACCGCATGCCAGCTGAGAGAGAGGTGAAGTGGGTACAAAGTAACCTTGGGGGTCAAGCCATGTCAGACTATGAAGGCGGATGAATGGGGCTTTTGGGCCCATCTGCCTATCCACAATCCCATCAGAGGCACATTATAGGCTGGGAAAAGTGTTTGTGCAAACCAACGACTTCGTCTTGGTCCACGGGGTCGCACCACTCCTAGGCTGCAAGAATAGCTTCATCTTATGTCGAAGTGTGGCATGCAGCCCTCGGGGGTCCTAGTAGTCACATGTCCTGAGACTGTCTATGCAGCCAGGGGGTCTTCCAAGAAGCAGTGTCCAAGATAACTGATTACTAGATTATGGAAACAGTGGAAGAGAATGTCACAAGAAGGCAAAGATAAAGTATACATTTATAAGTTAAACACATTCTCCACAGTCCCAACAACAATTTACTTTTCCCACCATCAGGTGTAGTGGTACGGTTGAGTAGCAATGCCGTTGATGGGCGAACTTGACATGCATATTGCCTGCTAGGCATTCCACATCCCAGAAGCGAGTTTGGTAGGTCTCTGGGATAATAGCAAAACGAACAAACTTTGTAAGATAGTGGGTTTTGTTTTTTTTTTGTGTTTAATGGGCTTCAAAATCACTTTATGTTAATTGGTTTTTATTTCTTTCTACATATTTTCAAATAAAAACATAAAAGGTCACTCACGTGTATTCTCGGTTATGAAACCATTTCAAACAAAGCAAATGGATATCTTCAAAGGGAAATCAAAATGAATGTGTGACAATGCACTGTGGGGTACGTCAAGTTCTGCATTCGTTCCGTCATTTCCTGGGTCATGTGACACAACCATACTGACAACCTCTGCACCTTTCCGAGAAATTTGTGCCACTATTGATCAAATCAGTGCCATGCAATCAGATCTAGAGGGATGTCAGATCTATTGCTTATGTCTAATTCAAAGCCGGTAGATTTAACCCTTTAAATACACAGGGATACACAAACGGCAATCAATCTACAAATATGACATCACTCTATTGGAAAATGTGTTCCATTTTCTTTGTATCTAGGTCATACAATCATTTGGGTGTGGTAACCCAGGGTGTTAATTGGCCAGGACATTCTCCATTTATAGTTTGACCTTGGCAAGAGGTGATATAGGGGTTTTGTGAGGCTTGTGCTAGGTATTTCAATGAACTTGAGATGCTCTTGTTCTTTATCACAAAATATTATAGTGGAAATATTGTATATTAAAGAGGTTGGCTAAACTGTGACAACCCTGTGTTTTTTTTTTGTTTTTTTTAGAAGGCCCACCTGAATGTTAATTTGGTAGGGGTCCTTCTCTTTGATAGTGTTGGAGAGTTGACCCCCACCCTTGGAGGGCATCGTTTGAGCCGACCTATGAATTGCATTATACTGCACTGTCCTAAATTGTGAACCAATGGAAAAATGCCATGACATCACCATTGTTTTTTTTATGTATCTCAAACTGTATATAAACCAGGCACTGAGACCATCATTGAGTCCACTTTGACCACAGGTTTCAGGATTGAATGACTGTATGCTGGATCCAGTGCGCTGCGTATGTATCGACTTTATTTTATTCAATTGTTATTATTTGTTATTATCTTGCTATTAAATCTTTGTGCGTTGGAACCACATTGATCGCAGCGGACACTCAAGGTGGACAAATCCTTTAATGAGGGGCTTGCAAGATGTTTTTAAACAAAATATCAGTCTAGAGCAGTTCTTGGAGTGTTCAGTGGGTGATCGGTAACTGAGAAAGTACTTTGCCGTTTGGTCCTTGTTGCTAGGCACTACGCAGGGACAACGTTGCTCTTAAAGAAGGAGAGACCTGACAGCTTGGCACTGATTGAAAACCTTAGAGATACTGTGTCAGATCTTCCCTCTTACAAAAGTAATGTGAAGCTAATATTAGCAAGGTGGGAATTTAGCAAAGAGACCATTTAAAGTGCAAAGTCTTTTAAATATGCTGCTTATTTGCCTAGCAGCAAACTTACTGCACTAATAACTGGCAAATAAAGCAGTTATAAATGAAAATAAAAGTAATAAGATAAGAATGAGCGAATTAAACTACTGTTAGAATGTAATTTTTACTAAAGTAGAACAACCTGCTTACTGCATTTTCATGTTATGGTACATGAAAACACATACGGTATCTGTAGTTTTGTGTCATATCCAAGGCCGACAAGCTGAAAGAGCATACAAATAGTTGAACGAAAATGTCCTGTGTGTCTACAATGAGTATGCAGATAAACTTTAACACAGATCATATTGGTATTTTGGGTTAATAATAGTACATTAAAGTAAATTGACTCAATTCTGTTGTAGTATATACAATTGATACTCCTATTTGCACCACATAAGGTCATCCATCTTCATTCATTCACCACATAAGGTCATTGATTCTCCTTCATCACCACACAACAGATAAAGGAATTGTTTCTGCATATCCACATTTCTGTACATTATTTAAATAATCCCTTTTGTGTCTTATTTTCTAGACATAGAATGATTATTTTAATTTTTATCCACAACAACCCAATCCATTATATAGAAGCCACCGCAGTTTAATGGTCAATGTCTACACTGGGAATTTCTCTATAGACGTTCGTTCGGAGAATGCAATATCTAGAAATTACTTCATCTCACAGGTTCCACTTATTGTTTTAAGTGTGGAAATTCTAGAAGCTACAAATCCATCACATCTCTAGAGACTTTCGCAATGTCTACATTAATCACAACCCAAACCCTATCTTCTGCTTCTTGTTATGAAGTACGTACAGTTTTGTGTAGAAGTCCCAGGTTTAATGGGATTTCCACTGCTCCCCCGGTGGATGTATCGAGATGAATTTTCTCTCGACGCTCATTGTACAAGATATTGCTAGATGCCGTAAACAAATTGCCACTATGGTTTTTGATAAACTAATCTAGGCCACCGGCAGAAAGCAGCTATACAATAGAACCACTAACATAATGACATTGAGATAAGAAAATAAAAAAAAAGGTCAATTCACTGCACCAACATCCTTCATTTGTAAATCAGAAATTGTTTTGGTGCTATTCAGGAGTAATATATTAATTTTTTTTACATCAAATTTTTTTCCTCTCCATTCCCTCCTTTTGTTTCTACAGCACTTGTTTTATTTACAGCAGGGGATAGGGAAGAAATTGATTATTTCGTGTTATGCTGGCTGCATTCTATAAAAAAAAATACAGATTGTAGCAAAACCTCCTCAGATGCCATAAATAATCCCAATGAAAACGTGTTAATATTTCTTCTCGTGCTCCATTGGAATCTATGACTTAGTTCTGTTGCACAAGGGTGACAGCTTGTGATAACTTAATAAGCATTAACAAAAACATTTAATAGCTGACAGAAAATATATATTTTATTTGTGGCTTGTTTATGCTACTAATCAGGTATATTTATAGGTTCGTTGACATTATACAGATACTTTCTATGAGAGAGACGGACAAAGCATCAATCCCTTTTATGCTTCAATTTGTCCTTTCACATAAGAGCACAGTGCGCATTGCTGGTTTGCTGTAGTTGTTCTGTGGAACAGAATGAATGTAGAGTTTGTCCTGCAGCAGTGGATTTATAGCCTGGATCACCTTCATTTCTAAAGCAAAAACTACCTCTTTACTCTCTTCTAAGAGCCAGACGTTCAAATTTGAGCCACAAAATTCTTCTTTATTTTACTGTGAATGCAAAGGAAAAATAAAAGGGGAAAGTCCTGTTAAGCAAAACTTGCACTTGTTGCTGTCTATGCCTGTGGAGGGGAATTGGGTCGTGCTAGCGCAGGTTATTTACAGTAAGAGTGTGCCCAGTTTAGAGTTGTACAAATGCTGGAGAAGTGTCCTGTTTAGAGTAATGCTGGGTGGGTACACACTACAATTTTTTCAGCCGATTATCGGGTCAATCACATGATAAATTACCATTCGTCTCAAAATCGCATTAGTGTGTATGGTTCAACAATGAACGATTATCGTTACGAAGCACATCGTATCATTTGATTTGATTTTTAAACTGGAATAAAAATCTCGTTCAATGATGGAACAATGTCGTTCCAATTCTGCAGTGTGTATACACTCGGGACCGGCAGTGTTTATAGATCTCTATGGAGTGTGCAGAGTCACCATCTTTTCAGCTGATGGTTATGACAGATGAAGAGCAGAGATCTGAAGGTAAATCCTGTAAAACGTGTACAGTGTGTACACAGGAATCAGCTGCTGATTGGGACTTTCAGTCATTGGTAAAATTGATAAAGATGTCGCATTGGGAGAATTTTTTTGTAGTGTATCCATCTGCATTTTCAGGTATTCCTCTAGAGGTGTAATACTTGTGGCTCGCAAAGCTGCTGATGGTGTACTGTGCGGATGATAAATTGCTCCGATTGGTTTCTGGCGTGTAGACTCCTCCTATTCTATGACACTAAAGCGCCTTGGGCATTCATTTGCATCGCTGCCCTGCAGGGAGCAAGTTTGTTGGTGTCCTAAGAGGGGATTTTTCTTCCATAATGAATTACTTTTATTTTCAGCATGGCCAGAGTGACAGAACTTGGTGAGATTTGTAGTTCCGCTAGCTTGCTTAATGTGTTTCTATCTTTTACATATTACCTTAGCATCCATGACTCGTGGGCCTCTTAGGAAATTCCTCCAGATACTGGCACACATTATGACAGTAGGATCTCAATCTCAGAGTCTCCCTGTTAGAGGATGATCATCCCAACCTGGCCTAGCCTAAAGCTGGTTTGCCGTTTTCGTGGGGGACCTCATTCTCTTTGCCCCCCCCCCTTCCCCGGGATTAGAGGTAACCAGTCCAGTCTAAAATTATATTTTATTAGTACTGCTGACTTTTCTAGGTGCGGGTGCTTTTTTTTGGTTGCTTGAATTAATCATTTATTTATTTAACCTTTTTCGAGTTGTACGCATCACAAGATATATGAATACCTCCCAACTGTCCCGATTGCAGTGAAACAGTTTGATTTTAGGGCTCAGTCCTGCTATCCCGCTCGGTGACATGTTTGTCCCACGGATGGGAATGTTGGGGGCCAGAAGTTATGTAAAGCACAGCCATCTGGGGGGGAGGCATGGCCAAGCCCCCTGCGCACTGTGGCCACACCCCCTTTGTGACTTGGCCAAGCCCCCTGTCCAGCTACCCTAACTTAGGCCCATAATGCATAATGCCCATCTAGTAAACATCCAAACTCCAAAACACATAGCAAACTTATTCTATCTTGTCCTAAAATAGCTTGAAAGGCGCTACAAGTGCTTCATAAGTACAATATGTGGAAGTTTCCCTACTAAATAATTTATACAATTAAAACTGTGACCTTAGGTTGCCAAAATTGGAAACTGTGTCCATGCCTTATCTCGGGTAGTAAGTAGAAATATTTATTATATAAAGGTAGAAGGTGAATGTGCCGAGGGATAATATCAGTTGAATAATACTACCTACACTGTATATAGAAAACATCTGGCTCTGGAAAAGCCTACAATTACACGGGCCAGTAGAAAAAAGTCATTGTAAGGGTTTGTATACTGCTCTTCAGCTAGTCTGGGTTAGAGGAGGGTTTCCAGGTACCTCTCATCCCCCCACACTTATGTGCTTACCTATGGGCTTCTTTCTCTGTGCCGCTAGTTTATAAATTACCTCTTAAAGTATAGCCTATAGGTCATATCATAGCAAGATTTGCATACTGTATGCTGTACAATTTATGTTTTTGCAATTACATTTATGTGTATATTATATATAATGTTTGCATTTAATAGATGAAAATAGAATGTGATTGTTTGGTGGACAGGTATAGTCTACAAGAGGGAGTCTAATGCGTGTCAGGGGCATTTCTACCTTTTCTCGTGGAGCCTTTAAACGTTGGTCTGATATATTAATTCACATTTTCTTTCTTCTGCCTTTTTGTTTGCAATTATATTCTTATACCAGTATATAAACACATCTGTTGTTTGCGCATCAGCTGTAATGTTTGCACACAAGCTCTTGAGTCATTCTACTTGAGTAAATAAACATGATTAAGTCCGGGACGCTGGTCTTCATCGGGTTTCTGTTAAATTATCTTATTCTCATTAGCGTTCTAACGCCTTTTTGTTTATTTCAATAAACTTTAATTAAAATGTAGTTTTATATTAGGAAAACAATAAGCCTGAAAGTTCCCCCTATACCTTGTACATGATCCTTAAGCTCTTGCCAGCTCATAGCTTTGCAAATTCACCTGTTTTGTTTTGATTGTAAGCTCTCAAGCAAGACTAGGGCAAGTCCTTAGTATGTACTGTCTAAGTATGATTTTCTTTGTATGTTAATAGATATATCGTGGTCCTTTACAGTACTTACAAAGCACAAATATGTTGACACTATGGGGCATATTCAATTGACGGTGGGATCGCCGAAAATCCCGCGCTCAAAAAATATTACCGTTATTACGGGAATCCTGCGGGAAAACCGTTAATACGGTAATTTACTCGCTGGATTGGCTCAGGGAGCTGCGAGCTGAAATCCAGCGAGATATTACCGTATTAACGGTAATATTTTTTGAGCGCAGGATTTTCGGCGATCCCGCCGTTAATTCATCATCATCATCATCATCAATATCATCATCATTTATTTATATAGCGCCACTAATTCGGCAGCGCTGTAATTGAATATGTCCCTATGTGCCTGATTCATTAAAGCATGCAGAATGAATGTATTGTGCGCTTAACACACATAAATCTGGTATACGCATGTCCGTATTCAACTAGAAGCGGGTCTGAAAAACGTCTCTGATAAAGAGCGGGTCTACGTGTGCTCTGCTTATATAGCCTATACTTGCTGTATTGAGGCAGACTCAACGCACTGCTGGATACGTACAATTCAACACTGGGGTTGTGAGTTTGATTCCCGTCCATGGTCTTATCTGTGTGGCGTTTGCATTTTCCACACGTGTTTGCGTGGGTTTCCTCTGGGTGATCCGGTTTCCTCCCACACACCAAAAACATACTGGTAGGTTAATTGGCTGCTTTTAAAAATTGACCCTAGTCTCTCTTGGTCCGTCCGTGTGTGTGTGTGTGTGTGTGTGTGTGTTAGGGAATTTATACTGTAATCTCCAATGGGGCAGGGACTGATGTGAGTGAGTTCTCTGTGCAGCGCTGCGGAATTAGTGGCGCTATATAAATAGCTGCTGCTGATGATGAATATAAAGTCCCAGCAGAAAGCACAGGAAAAAAAAGTATTCAATTAATGTCACCTAGTAATTAAAATTTTTTTTAAAAAAATGAAGTTTTTTTTTTGCATGAAATAAATTTATCAGGATGTTATTGATGACTACTGTACATAAAATGCATTTTTACAGTTGCTCCTGTTTGCAAATGCATGTTGTAGTATGCATACACAGGTGAGCTTGAATCGGACGCTGCTTCGTGCGCTTGAGCTTGGCACGCCCCTCCCTCTCTCCGTGCCTCCCATGACATCGTAGGCTGCTGCAAGATTCCTTTGTGTTTGAAGATAAATCGGATGCTCTTGCGTTTATTGGCGTATAGTTCATTTCTGGGCAGTTGTAGTCCGATTTAACTCAAAATAATGAATCAGTAGTTTGTCTATTAGTATCACCCTAGTTACTGGTTGCTAGAAGTTGGTGGTTATCAAGGACTATGACAGAGGGGAACCATAGGATAGCCATTTGTAGCAGATTTTCTAACCCAATTTTTTGTTTATGTTTGTGTTGTGTACATAAAAGTAAATGTGGAAATATTGTCTGTAAAGACCTTTCTGTGAGAGACTATTAATTACACATAGTAACTATGAGTGGTCCTTGGTGGCTCGTTCTGGTTGGTTCTGTTTCCTCCCCTTGTCCTCATACCCTCCTTCCTTTTAAGCAGCTCTCTGATCAGTAACTAAATAAAGTCATTTAACCAGCAGTAGCAAATGAATGTGGTAAGAACGGAGTTGGTGGGAGTTTTTAGCACATGCAGGGAGAACATCTAACCTGCCAATGCTTCTAATAGGTTGTATAAATTATTGTTTTTAATAGGCACTTTCATAAAGCATTTCTGTACAAATTTGTGTATGTGAATTATGATATCTTCGCTATCTTTCTCTCTCTATATATAAAACAAGTTTGTTTCTTTGTTTTGAGAGCTGTGGAAAATATTTGCCAACAAACAAAGTTGCCAAATCTAACATAGTTATTTAGTATCTCAAAAGTAATTTATTAGATCACAGAGCGACAACGTGACAGTGCGACAAAGCAACAAATATTGAAAACATACAACATGATTGCTGGATGGAAACCTCGTCACAACATGACATAGAAAGTAAGATTTGTTGCTTTGTGGTGTTGTTGCTAAGTAGCATATTTGGTCTTTTTACCAAATCATTTGCTAATGTACAAAAACTGCTATACATTACAATGCAATGCCGGATGACACTGTGTGTGTGTGTGTATATATATGTATGTATATATATGTGTATGTGTGTGTGTGTGTGTGTGTATATATATATGTATATATATATATATATATATATATATATATATTATATTTATATTATTTTGCAGCCATACTTATTAGATCAACTAATTACTGTGCATGCTTATTAAGTCAGCATAATAATTGAAATAGCAAGTTCCCAGAATTAAAAAATAATGTATTTAATGTATATGGCAGCAGTTTGGTAATATTAAGAAGTCGTCCATTTGTCAAAGTTTTGGTTTCTTATATATTGTAGAGTAGGGTTCCTCAATCTTTGAGATAGCCATAGCTCCATCTATATGCTGTTTTTTTTTTTTTTTTTTTTATCATTACTATACAATTTCATATGTTAAAAGGTCATCTCATTTAATGTTATACGACAACTAATATCAGGGCCTTTTAGAATGTTCCCAGAGCCTATGATTTACGAGATTTTATCCATTTTTCATGGCTTGATATTGAAGGTTGACTGCTCCTCACAGATGGTCGGTAATCCTTTTTCACAGGAATGATAGGATTTAGGAAATCTCAGATGTAATTATCAAAGCAATAGACCCAAAGCCAAGCTATACTATTTATCCCAAGACCTACTTCTAACCTGGACCGGTAGACAAGCTTTAATGGCTAAATTTCCTTATGATACCTTTGCCATCAACTCTATCATCCAGTAATCCATATTACTACTTCTGCACAGACTGGAGAGCGTCTATTAGATTCTGTATTTCCACAAATTGCTTAAGACTCACCAGGTTCTCTGCATTCCTACAGCGTCATGTCAGAAAAAAGCATTCTAAGTGCGATATCTGTGTGTCAGTAATACTGGAAGAGAACACCGTAGTGGGAGAACTTGGGAGTGTATCCTTTGATCTCTATCTAGAGGAAACATCTTCTAGGATTTCTATAAAGACATGAGTCATTTGCACACAATTCTACAATCCTCCTGTTTGTTTGTTTTTTTATTCATTAGATTTTTTTATTCATTTTTTTCTTAAGCAAGTAAAAGTAAATCACAAAAAGCAAAGGCTGGCTGTCAGGATAAACTATGACCTTTGCTCTGTCTTTGGCCTCACTAAAGACATTGACTACCACAATAATAAGAATATAAAACCCTTTGAACATTACAATTTAGATTACCCTACTAAAATCAATGTGGCTTAGTGGTTAGCACTTCTACCTCACAGCACTGGTGTCATGATTTTGATTCCCAACCGTGGCCTTATATGTGTGGAGTTTGTATGCTCTCCCCGTGTTTGCGTGGGTTTCCTCCGGGTGCTCTGGTTTCCTCCCACACTCCAAAAACATACTGGTATGTTAATTGGCTGCTATCATATTGATCCTAGTCTGTTTCTGTGTGTGTGTGTATGTTAGGGCATTTAGACTGTGCGCTCCAATGGGGCAGGGATTGATGTGAGTGAGTTCTCTGTACTGCGTTGCGGAAATAGTGGCGCTATATAAATAAATGATGATGATGATGAATAGACAAAATAAACACTGATTTTACTATATCCTAGGATATCTATCCATGCCTTCAAAGTGATACATTCTATTTTATACTAATCCTGGACTCGTTCTTTGTTGAAAGCCTCTGATTCCTCTGTACAGCGCTGTGGAATTAGTGGTGCTTTACAAATAGCTGCTGATGATGAAAGCATGCAAGAGTAATAAAATATCACTTAAATGAAAGTTATTCACCCTGATTGTTCATTGTGATGTATTAATGCTTAATTGAGCACTAAGGGCCTCATGTAGAGTTGGACCTAAGTCCAACTCGTCAGCGCAAAAAAGCACTTTTGGCTACTGCATATGCGCAGTAACCCGGGATCCGTCTCAGTTTGCACTCAGACTGAAACGTATCTCCCACTTGTACCTCTCTACGGTTAGAGAGGGGGAACAGGAGAGGTAGCCAGTGAACCTAGCGTGATCACACTCTTTAATCGATGTGCTGATTTGGAAGCAGCCACAGAGAGGTCTCTAGGACATGTGACTGTGGTGGGTGCTTTCTGCTGCTGCAAGTACTGTGCTGATAATGATTATCAGCACAGACCTTCCTGCATTATAAAAAGAATAATGTTAAGTTTATCATCCACATCGACCCATAAGGCAGATAAAGGTGTGTCTGGGTAATTTGCTTATTATTCTAGTATATAATTTTAGACTCAGAATCCTATGTATATTACGGGACGTAATTTACACTTATGATTTAAGTGTAAATTATATCCATCTCTACATCCGGCCCTTAGTTACTTTTCCAAGATATGTGCTAGACATCTGCATAAATATTTAGGGCGGTGTCACAGGAGTTGTTTTCACTCAGCAGAAAAACAGCTAGGGAATATTTCAGAGCTTTTTTCCTGCTGATAGCGAAATGCTGCCAGAAAATCTCTACATAATATTTTAGTAGCTTTTTTTTTCAGCAGCTGTTTAATTGCAAGTGTTAAAAGTGCAATAGATATGACATATAATGCTAGGCGACACTTTTTTTTTTTTACTATTTTGCTGCTGTTCAGACACTGCTCACAACAGTTGTTACAGCAGGAAATCTGCTTGTGTGACAAAGCCCAGTTGTTTCATTAAGAAATTACCCATAAAATTGCTTCAGAAAAAGCTCTCTTGTGACGCAAGAGATCCACATCTGATTGGTTCCTGTGTATGATTACCCAATTCTGGCCAATAAATGATAAGTTATTTCACCCTGCACTTGGGATTAAAGAAAATAAAAATACGTGCACATTTATGTGTGTCTTTTATTAGAAAACATGGATATGTGCATTTATTTAAACTAATTGCAATGCTATTTGTTCATGCTATACTCAATGACAGCAGTAAAAATGATGATATAAAGCCAAGAAGCATCTATTGCACATGACTAATCAGTCTATCATTCCATATGTGCTCAACAAACAAGCTCCTCCCTCTTAGGCGATATTACTCAGTTTTACATTGAGCTGAGCAAAACCTCTGCACAAATGTTGAATTTATATTTGCTTCAGTGTTTCATGGGCAACAAATTAGTTAGCAAATGTTGCAATGGAAAAAAGGAATTTGCAAAACAACATTTTCTTTTTAAATGTTCTGTTTGAAAACATTGGGCCTGATTCATTAAGAATGTAAACAAAACAAAAAAAAATTAGTAACTTTGCACCTTGGCTATAAACCATGTTGCTTTGGAGGGGGAGGTAAATTTAAAATGTGATGGCAAATTTATAGTTGGGGTAGGGCATGTTCTAGATTAACTTTAAATTTCAGTGTACAAAGAAAGCTATCAAGTATTTGTGTACTACATGAAAAAGTAATCAGTATTTATATTATGTGCAAAATAATAAACTAATTTGCACCCTTTACATTGTAACATGGTTTTGTACAGATGAAAACTTACTAATTTTTCTGCCTTAATTTCCTTAATGAATCAAGCCCAATATCTTCCAAAATGTTTTATAATTTCTAATTTTAAAATACATTGTGGTGTTGTCTTAGCCAGTAGACAAGATGTCGGGACATACATTATACCATTTAACAATAGAGATAGTTTAATTATTAGTTGCTCCTTCAACACAACTCTTCTTCAATGAGCACAGAATTGATGACATAAGAACCCATGATTATAGGTGGAACATACTGTTTGTGTTTGTTTATACATTTATTAACATCATTAGTGTTTTATACATTTTGTTTTATACGTTAGCGTTTAGCTACTGTTTTTTATTTGAGTCATTGATAAAAGATTTTTGAAAATAGTATGACTGGCTTGGTGTGAACCATAGGAGAGTCTCTTATTTGTAGAGACATCTTCTAATCAGATAGTAAACAGCAAACATTAAAATATTAGCAATAGAGATAATTAGACCCCTCATCACCATTCGGTATTATAGCATAAATCATGACAATAATCATAGTCATAAACAGCACATTAATATGTCAAATAAACAGAAATAAAACATAGGTATTAAAATAACTAAAATAGGCTAAACTTAATTTCATCTGTTTTTTTTTTATTTGTATACATTTGTGTGTCTTCTGTTATTTTTACATATTAATGTATGGGTTGTCACATTGTTTTTACTTATGTCCTCTAGAGACATGTCTGATTGCCCCAATATTCTCTTGGTCACAGTTCTCCTGAATTCTGTCTTAAAAGTTGCAAATCAAAACTTGCCTTTCTCTATTCTCATAAAGCGCTTTCTTTCTCTCCTCTCTCTCTCTCACTCTGTTACTCTCCTCTATCACTCTCCATCTCTCCTATCTCCCTCTCCTTCTCTAACTCTCTCTCTCCTTTTTCTCCTCCCTCTCACCCTCCTTCTCATCTTTCTCACTCTTCTTTTTCTCACTTTTCTTCTCTCCTCTTCTCTAATCTTTCTCACTTTCCTTCTCTCCTCTCTCTCTCTCCTTTTCTTCTCTCTATTACTCTCCTTCTCTCCTCTCTCTCTCTCCTTTTCTTCTCTCTATTACTCTCCTTCTCTCCTCTCTCTCCACTTTCTCACTCTCCTCTCTTCTCTTCTCTATCTCTCTCTCCTTCTTTACTCTCTATCACTCTTCTTCTCTCATCTCCATCACTCTTCTTTTCTCCTCTATCTCACTCTTCTTCCTCTCTCTCTCTCCCTCTCTCCTCTCTCACTCTCCCTCTCTCCTCTCTCTCCCTCTTCTTCTAGCTCTCTCCTCTCTCTCTCTCTCTCTCTCTCTCTCTCTCTCTCTCTCTCTCTCTCTCTCTCTCTCTCTCTCTCTCTCTCTCTCTCTCTCTCTCTCTCTCTCTCTCTCTCTCTCTCTCTCTCTATCCTGAATTTTGTCTTAAAAGTTGCAAATCAAAACTTTCCTTTTTCTATTCTCATATAGTGCAATTCACCAGATCATGGCACTAATTAACTCTCCTTCTCTCCTCTCTCACTCTTCTTTTCTCCTCTCTCCTCTCTCTCTCTCTCCTTCTATCCTGAATTTTGTCTTTAAAAGTTGCAAATCAAAACTTTCCTTTTTCTATTCTCATATAGCGCAATTCACCAGATCCTGGCACTAATTAACTCTCCCACATCTGCTCAGTCCTCTCTACACTCTGTGCCACATTATTTTGGCATTTATATGCCAATATTGCTACTGGCACTAAAGAAAAATACACACAAAAACTGAGCTCCCAATAGATTGCAACAACAGGCTAACTAACTAGGGTGTGAAATGTGTACAAATGGCAAGGTATGCAATTCTGATTTGGTATAATAGAGAATTAATTAGCCGGTGGTGCATCTGTACAATTCGGACAAATTTCACAATCAACCCGTCTATCTCTAGAAGTAAAATGTTTCATGAAGGATTGCAGTTGAATCGTTGAAGGCAAAACAACCTGTCATTATTTTGGCTCATTGGTTTATAAATTGTGTTCTTGTAGTTGCTTGTGGCATGTAAATGCTAAATTGCTTGTGGCATGTAAATGCTAAACATTGTGGGTCAGTTCAGGATACAGCCTACTTATTCGGGACTCACTTAGCTTGGAGGTCTGTCCACATGAAGTATAATAATGCCAGCCAAGAAAATGTAACAAAACAACTCATCTAATCAACTCTGGTTACTTAATAATAGAAACAGTCAATTGTATGAGTTGCAATTTTGCAATTTTACCAAAACTATTTATTGTACTTTTAGTGCGTGCTGCCTAATAACATTTCAAATTGTGGCTTAAAAACTTTTAATGCAATGGTGGGAAATGTATATCATCGACTCTTGTTTGTCCTAGTTTTAGATGCACTTTTCCACGCTCTGTCCCCTTTTACAGTAAACAAGGGTAAGTATCAGAGTATCGCTGCACTGCTCTGCATTAGAACTAATTAATGTCTGTATGTGTCCAACTTTTATTTTCCTTTCTCAGATGTCTAACATACATGCTTCATAAGGATTTTATGTAATAAAAAAATCAGATATATTGTTTGCATGGGAAATCCGTCATATATATTAAATTAAAGATTAAAAATCTAAAATTTCACTCTAAATTTCTGTTCATCTCTTTCCTCACACACTCTTTTCTTTCCTCCTTTGTCTCTCACTTTTCTTTACTGTGTCATTCACTCTTTTCCTCTCCTCTCACTCTCTCTCTTTTTTTCTATCCTCTCCTCTATCTCTCACTCTTCAGTCGCTTACTTCTTCTTCTCTCTATTCTTTCATCTTTTTCTTCTTCTCTCTTCTCTCTTCCTCTCTCTTTGCTCTCTCTTCTCTCTCACTCCTTCTGTCTCTTCTCTCTGTCACTTTCTTCTTCTTGCTCTCTCCTATCTCATGCTTTCTCCTTCTCTCACTTTCTGTCTCCTTCTCTCTTTCCTTATTTCTCATGTCTCCTGTCTCATCTCTCTCTCTCTCTCTCTCTCTCTCTCTCTCTCTTCTCTCTCTCTCTCTCTCTTCTCTCTCTCTCTCTTTTTTCTCTTTCTTTCTCTCTCTCTTTCTCTCTCTCTTTCTCTCTCTCTTTCTCTCTCTCTTTCTCTCTCTTTCTCTCTCTCTCTCTTTCTCTCTCTCTTTCTCTCTCTCATTCTCTCTCTCTTTCTCTTTCTCTCTCTCTTTCTCTCTCTCTTTCTCTCTCTCTTTCTCTCTCTCTTTCTCTCTCTCTTTCTCTCTCTCTGTCTCTCTCTCTGTCTCTCTCTCTCTGTCTCTGTCTCTCTCTCTCTGTCTCTCTCTCTCTCTCTGTCTCTCTCTCTCTCTCTGTCTCTCTCTCTCTCTGCTCTCCTCTCTCTGTCTCTCTCTCTCTCTGTCTCTCTCTCTCTCTGTCTCTCTCTCTCTCTGTCTCTCTCGTCTCTCTGTCTCTCTCTCTCTCGTCTCTGTCTCTCTCTCTCTCGTCTCTGTCTCTCTCTCTCTCTCGGTCTCTCTCTCTGTCTCTGTCTCTCTCTCTCTCTGTCTCTCTCTCTGTCTCTGTCTCTCTCTCTCTCCTCTGTCTCTCTCTCTCTCTCTGTCTCTCTCTCTCTCTCTGTCTCTCTCTCTCTCTCTGTCTCTCTCTCTCTCTCTGTCTCTCTCTCTCTCTCTGTCTCTCTCTCTCTCTCTCTGTCTCTCTCTCTCTCTCTGTCTCTCTCTCTCTGTCACTCTCTCCTTTTCTCTCTCACTCCTATTAATCTGGGCAGTGAGGAACCTTGTGCTTTTCTTGTGACTTTTTTTTATTAACATAATTTCCTCTTTTATATTAGTATTTCCTGTTCCACATTATAGACATTACTATTTAAGCCCAAGCATTCTTATCAGTAGAATTGAAACAATCTGTTATTGCAGTTCTTCTTAAGGATTTGTTATGTACCTGCAATATCCAAGACCAACCAGATTGCTTATCTCTAATGAACAATGCAGAGTTGCACTGACCTGACCCAAGTTCTGGCCCTGCAAGTTCACACATTATGGCCTATTTAATAATTGGCAAAAACAAACAGATATCAGTCTTCAGCTATTAGAGAAACCATGAAAGGTGACATCTGATTGGTTACAGCTCATCACTGCTCTTTCTGCCATGTCGTTTAATAAATGCCAATGGGTTAAGTTGGGTACACACTACAGAAAATTACTGCAGTTGCAATTTCTGTAATGATTTTACCAACGACTGAAAGTTTCAATGCGCATACAGATTCATGTGTATACACCTACACGATTTACCCTCAGATCTGTGATCTTCATCTCTCATAACCATTTGCTGAAAAGAACGTGACTCTGCACACTCTAAAGATATCTGCCTACACTCAGGGCCGGATTAAGGGAATGGAGGCCCCCGGGCTAAGGGGACCTCCATTCCCCCCCGCAAGCCTCCCCCCCCTCCAAGAACGCTTTCCTGCTTCTGCTCCTCTGTCACTCCCTGTAGTGCTCCTGCGGCGCACAGTAATCTTCTTACTGTGAGATCTCGTGAGAGACACTCTCACGAGATCTCCGCAGCAAGGAGATTACTGCGCACCACAGGAGCACTACAGGAAGAGCAGGCAGCTAACAGCATAACATTTGGGTTAATCCGGCCTTGGGTTAATCCGGCCCTGCTGGTCGTGAGTGCATACACACTTCCGCATTAGCCCAACATCGCTCCATCGTTGATTGCGATTTTTAGTCAGTTATAAAATTTCATTAAACGATACGATATGCTTTGGTACGATAAAACATGTGGGAGTCTACACACTAATTTGATATCGGGCCTAACAGTCGTTTATTGTGTGAATAGCACGATAATTGGTTGAAAATACTGTAGTATTCAGTTTAAGACATATCGGTAAACCTATCCACAGTCTTTTCTCTATCAAATCAAATAAGGACACTTTTATAGATGAGTGACAATTTTA